>NC_047048.1:9296697-9897535 GCF_011762595.2 Tursiops truncatus
CCCAAGGCCCAGCCCAGAGCCTGGCACAAACAGGCCTTGCCAGGTAGCTGCTAAGTAAACGGCGCGTGAGGAAAGAAAGACCCAAAGTACCCCTCAGAGCCAGTGAAATTCCATGGGCTGTGTGGGGGAAGCAGGCCTGGAGTGCCCCCACATCCCAGACAAGGCCTGGAGCCCAGACTCACTCTTCAATTTGGAGCGAACTTTGTTTGCTGTCTTCTTTATGTCAGACATGAGTTCCTCCAGCTCTTCCTTGGTTTCTGGGGAGGTAGAAGGGGTGGCGGGTAGACACCCTGGGCTCCCCCATGCCTGATCTTCAGGCTCAGGCCCGAGGGGGCTCTGGGCAGACCCTGGGTCTCCCCTTGTCCCCTGGCTAAGAGTCCGCCTGCCCCTCCAATCCCGGGCCGGGGCCACACCAGCTGCAGCCTCACCCCTTCTCGTGTGTCTTCCAAGGAGCCTCCCTTCTGCCTTCGCCGGCTCCCCCCAACCCCCTGCCGATAACAGATGGGGCTAAATTTAAGGCAGAAGTAATTGTGGAGCAGCTGGTGATGCTGAAGGTGGCACTGGGGAACGTTTACTTGATAACTTGCCTGAGTCGAAGGTGGAGGTGCGGGCTCACCTAGCGCTACCTGGTGGCTCTGGGGGTGGACATCCAGCTGATGGGCTGATGCGGGCCAGGGGCCAAGGAGGCAGAAGCCAGCCCCCATCAAGCACCCTGGGCGGGGCAGACCCTGTTCTCTTCACAAAGTCCCCCTCCCCAGGTGCTGAGCTCAGTGAAGGCCAACTGCTGAGTGCCCGGTAGGTGGATGGGGGCTGGAGGCACCCGGCCGGGTGGGGGCTGTGAGAAGAGCTTCAAAGAGGTGGGCCCCTGGGGTACAGTCAGCTCTAGAGGTAGCATGGAGCGGGGCTATGAGGGGGTGAAGCTGGGGGAGGGCTGTGGCGTAGTTTCTGGCCCTTGTTCCAACTGGAACCATCTCTGGAAAGCTGGCAGAGGCCATGGAGGTGCCCAGCTAGCCCTGCTCCCTGCGAGGGGTTGGCTGGCAAAGTGGGGCAAGATGGCTGCTTCCCTCTGGGGTGCTGGGTGGAGCCCAGCCTCAGGGCAGCCCCCCATGGCTCCACCCCCTGGAGAAACCAGGACTGAGCTCCTGGCTGGAGCCTTTCTCATCCACCCTGTGCTTGCTTCTGGGGTTGGGGCTTCTCCCATAGGGGACTCGGGAGGGGCATTTACAGTGGCTGATCAAGTGGGAGGGCCACTTCCCAAGTGGAATGTGAACGAGGTGGAGTGGGGGGCTTCCAGGAGCGGGGGAAGAGGCCTTGTTCGTAGGAACAAAGGCAAACTCGGTTACCAGCTGCTCTGACGTCACAGCCTCTTTTGCTCAGACCCAGAATAGCCCAGCCTGGATGGCAGCCCCCAGAGGAGGCAGAGCAAGCCTTGGCCCAGGAAAGCCCCCCACTCACTGCCAACTTTCTTTGTGATGCCCCCTCAGCTCTGCTCCGCCTCTGCCCTAGAACCCTTAATGGGGAGCCCCCTCCCCTTGGGGAGTGCCTGTTAGCCCATGTCAGTGACCGTCAGCCGGGTCCTGACTGCCCAGCTCATGGGTGGCAATTCTAAACTGGTCACTAGTGCTGTCTGATGAAGGTGGCACAAGGCAGCCAAGGCTGGGGGAGTTGGGCAGTTCTGTCCCCTGCCTGCCCCACCTTCCAGCAGGTGAGAGGCCAACTCCCAGCTCTTTATAGTCTCGCCCCACAGTCAGCCCCCTCCTGCACCTCACCAGGAGTGACCCACCAGGGACACGCGCTGACCCGGATACACACGGGCCCACAGACAAACCACATCACATACTGCCGTCCCAGACAAACCTCTAGGGAAAGGGGCAAAGCACGACGACACAGCAGCTGCACTGGATGTACGCCCTGCTCTGGGGTGTCCCTCTTTCCTTCCCACTTCTTCCTGGGCTAGTCTCCCCGGCTCCCAGCTGACTCACTCTGCCTTCAAAGGGTCTGGCACTGGCCTCAAGTTCAAGCACACTTTGGGGCCGTGGAGAGATTTATTCTGGGTGCTTGAGGATGCCTGTGGGCCTGGGGCTGAGAGGCCATGGATAGGGAGGCAGTGCTGGAGTTGAGAACAAAATCAAGCTTTGGGTGCCTGGGTGGTGGGCTATGGGCCATAGGTCCTTTCCCATGAACACCTGGGCAGCAGCCGGACCCTCCCCCGTGCTTTGTCCTGGGGCCCCATAGGCTGGCGCCTTCCAAAGGAGCTGGAGAAGGGAGAGAGGAGGTGAGCAAGCCGCAAGAACAGGCAGGCAGTGCACACACCCAATCTGATGAGTCCAGGTGGCTGACCTGGGCCCCAGCCCGTCACTGCCTCCCCAGGGCTGAGGGTGAGCCCCCTCTATGGGAGGGGGTCACGGGCCTGCATGCCGTCAGCCTGGCCCATGTTAGTGTAGTAGTAATCAACACCTCCACGGGAATCGTGACAGCCAGGTCAGTGGGACCCGTCTGGAGACAGTGAAACGCAGACACACACAGCCTCCCTGTGCAGAGGGAGAGAGGTCACTTCCTGGAGCCCTGAGAATGCCCGGCTCTGGGGTACCAATGGCCAAGTGCCAGGGCTGCCAGCTTTTTCCGGAAACTCTGCCTGCTTGGCCGGCTTGCCCTCCCACAGCGCTGATGCCTCAGAGCTGCCATCTGCTCCCCTGGGGAGGCGAGGGAAAGGGAGAGGCTGGGCTGAGAGGCCCTCTATTGATCAGAGGCCGCTGCCTCCCTCCTTGCTCCCTCCCAGAATCCCAGGGCTACAGCCGGCTGGCCAGCCGCGCCGCCTTAGAAAACAGCCAGCTCACCTGGGGAGGGCGGGTCCGGCGCCTGACCCCGCCCTTCTCACCAGGCATCCGGTAGGTGGTACTGGGCACTGACCCCACCCCCACCCCGGGCCTGGGACAGCTGTTTCCTGAGGCTTCCCATGGAGCCCTCCCCAGCCTGGCCAGGCGCAGGCAGCCCTCAGCCGACCAGCAATGAAGGGCGTCCCTCCCCGCAGCAGCGCCCTCCTGGAGGCCTGTGGGGCTCCTCACACCTACACACTCACTCTCATCAGGGTTGGGGGAGGCCAGGATGGCGCTGTGCTTCCGCTTCACCTCCTCCACGTTCTCTGAGATCTTGTCAATGAAGCCACGGATCTCCTCCACCTGTGGACCAAGGCCAGGTGGTCTGGGGGCAAAATCCAGGGAGGGGGCTTCTTGGGCCCAGGGCTTGCCCAGAGTAGGGCTGGAGGTCAGGGCTCAGGGCCAGACTGGGCCAGGCTTCAGGGGGTAGGTGAGGGGGGGTGGGGCTGCTCCAAGGATCCTTCTAGACTGGGGTAGGAGTAGGGAGGAATGGGCCATCCCAAACTTTGCTCCCCTCTGAGCCTCAGTGGGCTCATTAACTGGCGCCTGTGGGCTGCTGAGACAGGCGCAGGTGTGTAAGAGCCCTGGCTGCCTCAGAGTTGAGACGTGGCCATCCTGGGTCTGCCAGTGTTTGGGGAGAGGCAGGTGTGCTGCTCTCACCTGTTCGAAGAACTCATCCATGAAGCGGTCTCGGTCCACGGTGACAGTGACATCGTCATCATCATCGCTGTCCTTGGCCTGCACAGGGGTGTGCACACATGAGCAGACCTGTGCTAGGACCACTGGGCCCCACTGGACCTGGGACACCCAAACTGCCCAGCATCTACATACAGCAGGCCCGCAGGCTGCAGCTCCAGGGCCCTTGGCAGGGACAAGGCCTGGCTGCGCCCTCAGCTCCCAGCCGCAGTGAGGAGGATCCCTGGGGACCCAGCATGATCATGGAGAGAGGCCTTGCCTATCAAGTTGGTGACAGGGCCAAGTATCCACCTCCGTGCCAGGCACTCCTTCCCCTGCTCAGCTGCCTCCCCTCCCCCACAGGACTGGGGTCCTCCGAGCACACCCCTCACCCTAGGGTGCTGCTGGGGAGGCCCTGCCGCAGGCTAGGCAAGAAAACCTCAGGGCTTAGTCCCCCGGCCACTGGCCCCAGCTCACACCATGCCTGAGACAGGTTGCCTGGCGTTCCCAAGCTGGCCCTGAGTTCCAAGCTCCCCCTCAGGGGAGGGCCATGCAGGGGGAGGCCTGGGCACCACGAACACGTCCCTGCCAAAAGGTGGGATGGCTCCGATATGGGCCATCCCCACAGCACCCAGGCCGGCTTGAGAGCTCCTGCCTGTGAGGGGCCTCTGATCCGCCAGGCTTGCTCCCTCAGACCTCGGGGAACTCTCCCTCCTTGTTAGTCTTGACATTGATCCTCTTTCCTTCCAGGTCCAGAGTTGGGTCCGGCAGGCACAAGAGGCCAGTCACGTTGCCACTTGGCCCGGGGCCTGCCTCAGCTGCAGGTGCAGGCCTCACCCCGCGGCCCCAGGGGCAGCCGTACAAAAGCCAGCCCATCAGGAGGTGGGGGTGATTACACCTCTGACTTCCCAGCATGCTGGCCACTCTCATTACTGTCCCCCACACCTGGAATCAGCCATGGTCAGCCCACTCTGCTGGCAAGGCCAAGGTCCCTCTCCACAGCAAGGCCCAGATGCTCAGGGCAGGAATGGTCACCTGGGTTCTCGGGCTGGGTCATGCCTCCTCATTTCTCAGCGCCCCACAGGAGGAGGCACTAGCCCTCACCCTGATGCTCTCTTGCGAGGATGGAGGCAGGCAGAGGCTGAGGGGCCGGGGAGGCTGAGGGACCGGGGAGGCTGGGCCCCCGCCGGCTGGGGAAGGGGCTGAGTTCTGGGCCCAGCACAGACACTGACTGGCTGAGGGTCTTCCCCTCCGGGTCTGTTTGCTCCTCTATGAAATGGGGACAGTGATGCCATGCTGGGGGACGCGGGCTGAGAATGGATGGGGAAGCCCAGCATGTTCTGTAAAGGGCTGTGGCCCTGGGGCTCTCGGGGTCCCACTACCCCACCAAAGTGGGACCAACCAAGAGAGGGGGTTGGTTGGGAGCTTTATGGAGGCGGCCCCCCTCCTCAAGAGATCACACCTCCTCCCCCAGCAGCTAAAATAAATCCTCGCTCCCACAAGTGCCTGTGGCTGCCGCCAGGTGGCCCCCATCCCCCACCAAGCCCACCCTTAGCCACAGAGAATCTAGGAGCCATTTCCATACTTTGAGGCCCAGGAACCAAGCCAAGCAGGAGGAGCACTCCCTAGGGACACCGAGGCAGGGTGCAGCCTGGAGAACCCCAGGGCCCCCTCCCCGGCAGCCTGCCAGCTTGGGAAGTGGCCCCAGGAGTTCCTGCCATTCAGCAGCCTGGCTTCTCTGTCCTTCTGGTGCCCAGAGAAGGATAGGGATGGATGGGAAGAGGCAGAAGGAGAATTTTCCAGCTCCCTTCCCTTCCGGAGTGATGACCCGCTAGAGCCAAAGACAAGGGCGCCGGAGTCACTGGAGATGAGAGTCACTGCCAGGGACCCCGGGGCTGATGCCTCCCTTTGGGCCTCAGCTTGCCCATCTGTGAAATGGACTTATCTTTTCCAGGCATCCAGCCAGTTCTGACCTGCTACCCGCACAGCCTCCCTGCACAGAGGCTGGACTTGAGTAGCTTCTCCAACAGAAGGGTGGTGGCGGGAGAGATGCCACACCCTCCTCCATGCTCTCTATCAATTGGAGGGTTTAGGGCCTGACCTCACAGCCTGGGTCAAACAGCTGTGGCTCTGAGGGGATGCTCCAAGGGCACCCTTCCTTACCAAGTGCTACTTCTTCTTCCTCCTCAGGACCTTTTCACTCTCACGCCCCTCTTCATCTCACTGCCCCAGCCGGAAATCTGATCTCACCACACTCCGCCTATAACCTACAACCATCTCCCTGCCCCTATAATCTACCCACTGTCCTCCCTGCTGTCCCCATGTGGCTCCCTCTGCCGGCAGTGCCAATTCCATGGAGCTGACATTCCCCTCGTCCTTAGATGCCACCCCCTTCGGAAGTCTTCCCCAGCTCCCTGGGGTGGGTATCTTGCTCCTCTGGTTCCCCACACCCTATTCACATCCCTACTGGAGCCACAGGCACACACTCTCAAGCCCTAAGGGACCTGAAAAGGCACCTTGGCCGCAGCATCTAGCCGCAGCTTTCACACCTCCGGGGATGGAGAGCACACCAGCTCTCTCGGGCACTTCTGCCTATCTGGAGCAGCCCCAATTGTTAGAAAGTCCTTCCCTTTCCTGTGGTTTGGCCCCAGGCCGTAAAGAACCTGTTGGTGCCCTCTCCCTGGGCTGGCCCTGCCAGAGATCTGAAGGTAGCATCCATATCGTTCCTGGGTTTTTCTTCTCAAGTTGACCATTCCCTCCCCTTCAGATCCTTTCCAGAGGCCTTAAGTTGCAGCCCCTGCCCCAGACTTGTTCCACTCAGCCTCTGTCTTCTCCCGCAGTAGAAGATATAAACTGAACCTGCTGCTGATTGTGGCCTGAGCAGTGCCAAAGAGCTGACCCATCACCTCCCTCTTTCTACATAGTCTACCTCTGTTAATGCAGCCAGGGAATCACAGAAGTGATGTTATAGTTCTTCCTGCCAAGGAAAGCCCCCAAGCCCTTCCCCACCCTGTTTACTTGGTTGGATTTGGGGCTCAAGGGAAGGATCTTCATTTGTTCTGATCCTTGCTTCCGTTTGTGAGAATCTGACGGTTTATGCCTTTGTTGCCCCCTGCAACTTCAACCACATCTAGGCCAAAGCCCTGAATGGTTAGGGCCCCAGCTCCCTTGGGGATCCGCCAACCCTCTCTAAGTGGCAGTCACAGCTCCGGAAAGAGGGCTGGACTAGAGCTGGGGACTTGAGAGGCTGCAGCGTGGAGGCGGCAGCTGGAGTCGTGAGGCAGTTATAAACTCAAGGGTACAAACATCTTCTGGACAAACCCACCCAGACATCATATGGGCACCCTGTCTGCCACCTGGCCCAAACTAAGTTCCACCTCTTTCTCCTGAGCCCCCTTCTCTGAACCCCCCTGCTGAGAACCCCCGTTCTCAAGAGTCCCCCAAATCAGAAACTGGGGGGAGCATCCGCACTCTTCCTCCTCCTCTCACATCCAACCTACATCCAATTTGTCATGGTGTTTGTTTTTTGGTTCTAGTGTTCACGGGTTCTCAACCCTGGCTCAGGACCTGAGTCCCTCGGTGGGGGATTAAAAAAACAAAACAAAACAGCTTCCAGACCAAATGAGAATCTATGGGGATGGGGCTGGTGAGGTTAAGTTTTTTTTTTAAGCCCCGCAAGGATGGAGAACCACTGGTCTGGTCTCACTCCTCTCTGGCCGGCTGGCCATCTCGGCTCTAGCATCATCACCTCCGGCCTGAGCAATCAGAAAAGAAAATCGGTGCGGGAGTGAGAAAGCACTGCCCCACCACAGGGACCTGCTGCAACAGGGGAGAGAATATCCCACTAGAACCACCACGTGTGCAGCCCTGGTGGTCTCTCCAAGCAGAGGCTCCAGGATTCCAGGATACCCTCCTGGAAGTAAGAGTGTGAATCCTCCAAGGGGTGCGGAGGCCAGGCAGCCTCCAGGGCGTCCTGGGGGATGGTGGCAGGCTGGCAGGCAGGCTTGATTCATTCCTGCTGGAGCAGGAGTTGCTGTTGTCTGTCTCGAGGGCTATATTTTTTTCCCCTTGTTCTTTTTAATGACTAATCAAAGCCAGTATTACTAAAGCAGAGAGGCCCAGAGCTGAGTCAGGGGTGTGCGAGAGGCCGAGCTGGGTCTCCAGAAAGAGAGGGCTCTCCTTTCTGACCCCTTCCTCCTTTCCCCATCCTGCAAACCTCCCCCTCCCCCAGATCCCTGCCCTCAGCCGGGTCTACCCCTTAGCAGGGCCCCAGAGCAGCTCAGGGAGGCAGCTTCGGGCTGTGGGGAGGGGCTGAGCTCTGCCTCCCTCCAGGTGCTGTGTGACCTTGGATAAACTCCTGGCCCTTTCTGACCTCAGTTTTCCATTTGTAAAATAGCAGGTTGGACTAGATAGTTCCTGGAGGCCATCTGTACCTCAGATGAACACGTACCCAAATCCACTGGGTTTTTTTTTTGTGGGGAAACTCCAAGGAGGTGATGAGAGGGAACGAAGGAAGGAGAGGGCCCCTAGCCTGGGTCTATTCTTACACTCCCATTTCTTCTGCTCTGCAGGGCAAAGCCGGTTGGCTCCACTGTACAGACAAACGAGCATGGAGAGGTTAAGGCACCAACCTGCCTGCTGTTGCCCCGGGAACCCCCAGTCTCTTCCCAGCAGTGAGAGAGAAAAAGGGAACCGGTCAGCAGAGTGCTGCCCCGGTGAGCTGGGCCCTGCTCTAGACCAGATGTCAGGCCCACCCACCATTCTCTGGGTTGGGCATCCTAGCCCCTCTGCCTTTACTCACACTGGTCCCTTCTTTTGGACCACACTCCCTCCTCCCATTCAAATCCAACTCCTCCTTCTGGGCCATCCCAAGTCCTCTCCTTCCAGGAAGGTTCTTCCTGGGTGTGCCTACCCCATTCTCCCTCCTCTTTACTGTCGCAGGCCCCCCTGTGTCTCACATGGCCCAGAATGTAGATAAACACCATTCTGGGCCCAGGGAGGGGTGGGTCGGCTCCAAGGAGTTCTCGGAAAGAAAACCAGGGAGGCCTCTGAACTGGGGGAAGGAGGCAGCTGCAGGCCAGGCGGGGCTGCCTGGGGACACCTTGTCCCCAAAGTCTCCCCAGTATACTCTGGTGACCCAGGTCTTCACCCGTTCTAGGCCTCCAGGCTGCCCTTCTGATCTCTGAGGGCTGTGGAGAGCATTCAGGTCCCCACACCGGCCCACGAGGACCCCTTCATTCTCCCTCTGCATGAGAGGATCAGCTCCACGAGAGATGAGGGCTGGAGAAGGCTGGAGGGCTGGGCCTGGCTTGCAGCGCTGAGGAAACGTGCTAGCTCCTTCCCCAAGTGTGACTTTTATAAATAAGCTCCCTTCGCCTTCCTTCCAAATGTGGTGGGGAAGGAGGAGGAGGGGGGAGGAGGAGGGAGGGAGGCTGGCTGTGGTGCAAGTGGCTGTCCCAAGCGCCACCCTCTGTCCAGCCCAGCTAGCACTGGAGCCTCAGTTCCTGGGGGTTCTGGCTCCTGGGGTTCAAGGTCTCCCCCAAATATGGAGTCAGAGTCAGGAGACCTGTGACCACCCCTCTTGCCCTGAGAAACTGGGTTCTAGGTTTTCCTACCTCCGCTTCATAGATAGGAATCTATGCAGCCCAGAGGGAGACCTGGGGAAATGGCAGTGCCCCATACTAATGGTTCCACCCCACCCAGTGTGGGCTCCTGCCAGCGGACCCTCAAGGCTGCTAGAAACCCCCAAGGGGCAGAGCCACCCAGCCATGAGTACAGCAGCCTTCATGGGCGCTGAATGCCTGGACTGGGGGCCTGTCTGGAGAGGAAGACTCAGTTTACTTTCAGCGAAGCCAGGCCTCACCACCTAAAGACCACTCTGGCTAGTGTGTGTGCGTGTATGTGTGCTGGCTGCGGGGAAGGGGGGAATCACAGACACACCAGAGCAAAGAGCTGGCTTCAAGCTTCCTACAGCCCAAGATCTCTTAGGCCTTAGGTCTCAGCCAGGTCTGAGTGTGACCATTTTTAGGACTAGGTGAAGCCCCTTTCTACCATCCCACTTCATCTTCCAGGCCAGCCACATCTCTTTTGTGCCTCAGTTTTCCCTTCAGCAGAGGGAATGAAGCTGATGAGTCAGAGGATGTCAGACGGAAAGGACTGTGCTCTCCCTGATCACCTGGTTCCCACAAACACCCTCCCCTGACCCACCAGGCACCCAAACACCAGCAAATGCACCACACAGCCATTCATCACCGAGATAACCACACTCCTTCTGACTCAACCAAGCACAGGTTGCTTGAGGGCAACCACAAGGGCTGGCGGGGGAAGAGTTTAGATACCATACACGACATGAGGGACCATCTTCTTCCTTTGAAACCTCGTGGGGTTTACTCCTGGGTCTGGGCACTCAGCCAGGAATAACACAGGTCTGACGGGAGAGTGGGGGCTCGCAGCCAGAGCAAGGGGGACACGGAGGCAGGAGAGCACAGGTTCCAGCCCCATGCTGCCCAGGAGACAAGACTGGTACAACGGGTGGGAGACCCAGGCACAAATGCAGGGGACCTATGGGCAGAGAGGACAAGCCATGGGATCAAAAGTCCAAAGGACCCTTGGAACTTTCCATATAAGGGGACCCAGGTCTCTGGCTCTAAGGTGGGTAGCACGGGAAGTGTTCTGGGGAGACACTGAGCTAGCCCCGCCCCCGCCACAGAGATCAGCAGGTGGGGGCCTGCCAGTACGGGGGGGTCAGCCGGGGCATCAGAGGAGCCTCAACTGGGTCTAGAGCCCTGATGCCCCTCTCCCCACAGGCAGGCTTCCCTTCCTTCTCTGTCCCCCCCAGCCCCCCCACCCCAAGATTGCCATCTTTAAAGGGAGAGGTGCGAACACCCTGGTTAATAGCAGAGGCCAGGGGAGGGGGGCCTTGACGAGGAGGAGCAGGCGGCAGGGGTCTCTGTCAGGGCTGGGAGAGGGCGGGCTCCGACTCAGAAGCTTTGCGCATCCTTCTACTTCCCCCACCGGAACCCCGCCCCAGAAGCCACACCCCAGGGGCCCCCGAAACACAGGTGGAAAAATAGGTTCAGGTAGGAATCCGACCAGGGAACCCCGGAAGGGTCTGGAAACGCCGGCCCGGGCTGCCCGGAAGCCAGGAATGTGGACCGGGAGCGGGTCTGACCCCTCCCGGACCAGGGCGGGCAGCAGATGCCGATCGCCACCGGGTGGGGAGCCACAGGTGACGAGAGCTACAGGTGATGGAAGGTGATGGGGGCGGCGGTCGCCCCGCGAGACAGCGCCCAACGGAGGAGCCCGGCCACACCCGACCGCCCCGTTTCCGCAGCGCGCCCTGCAGCGGGGCTCTGGACAGCGGACCGCCCGCGGCCCCTTCCCACCGGTCCCGCCGTCTGTCTAAACCAGAGGAAGGGCAGAAGGGTCAGTGATGAGGCACCGTGGGGAGAGAGAGTCGGGACCTGCTCCGCGGGGCGAGCGAGAGGTCAGGCTTCGGTCCCGCCACCGATATTCCAGAATACCCCTTCGACCCCCGAAAAGAAGGGGGCGCCGAAAAGTTTATCCAGGACTCCGGGCTCCAGTCGTCAGTCCGCGAACCATCGGAACCGAGCTCATGCGAGCCCGTGACCCCAGTGGGTCCAAGGGGCGGGACCCGGATGGGGGTCCCCGGCTCGGCACTGCTCCCTCCTACCCTGGCCAGGGACGCAGGGACTACCGCCCCAGAGGTCGCCAGAGGTGGTCGGGGAGCTGCCCGGCCGCTGGGCACGGGCGGCGAGGGGCGCCGCGCAGGGGCCGGACTCACCGTGCGGAGCTCCTGTGTTCGGTCCTTCATGCTCCCGGGAGTGGCAGCGGCACCGGCTGCAGCCCTGTGAGCCCCGCATGCGCGGCGGCCGCCCCGCGGCTGCGCAGCGCCAGCCCGGCCCCGCCCCGGCCCCCGGGACCCCGGCCCAGCCCCCAGCCCCTAGCCCGGCCCCGCCCCTCGCCCGCCCCGCCCTGGCGGGTCCCAGCCTAGAGCCCAATTCTGGGACTCTGGCTCCCCGCTCCCACTGCCCACCCTCCCCCACACCCAATCAGGTCCTCCGAAGGGTCACAGCCCAGGGACCTCATCCCCCTGCGTTCTCGACGCCCGCCTGATCCCTGCCTGGGGTCGGTTCCCAGAGTCTCTGCTCCCTCCCGTCCCAACTCCGTCCTCCCTCCTCCCATCCCTCGACTCAGCCGCTCAGCATCCCTCCTTCTGGACCCTGGCTCTTCACCCCCAGGGCCCCTCATATCCCCGGGGATTTGCTAGAGGTTAGACCCCACCTCCCTCCTTAATTTTATTGCCTTGGGACCTCCAGCATCCCCCTCCAAAAGCCTCCTCGAGCCAAAACCCTCTAGAGTTCCAGCCTTTGAGCCCCTACCCTTCCTGCCTTCTCCCAGCGTCTCATCCAGACTCAGGCTCTGGCCCCTTCTTTCCCCAGGATTCCTCAGTTCACAGTCTGATGCTGAGTGACCACCACTTTTCCTTTAGTTTCCACTCCCAGCAAGATGCAGGCACTCCTCTATTTTGGGGGAAGGTGATCTAAGTTATAGCCCCATCTCTTTCCCCTTTCCCTGTAGTCCCAGTCCTGCATCCCAGCCCCGGGCCTGAGATCCTACTTCCTAGCTAGAAGCTGGGAGTAGCTAAGCAGGGGCTGAGCTCCTCTGGACTAATGGGAAGGTCTTCTGAATACTGTGGAGGGGTGGTGGCTGGGGGCTAGTCAGTAGCAGATGCTTCTTTTCTGGTCCCTGCCAGCATCTTGTTGAGCGGCAGCCACACACACACACCCCCAGCTGCCCCCTCTGTGCCCTGGCCCAGATGCTCTGACCTCAAGCCAAGCACTCCCCCTTCCCTTCCCCAGGGCTACCAAGGTGTTGCTCTGGAGCTGGGCCAGCCCCCTGCTGACCAGTATGTCCAGGCCCAGCAGTTCTCCGAGACTGTGGGCACAGGTTAGCTGGCTGGCAGACAGGCTGGAGACACTGTTCCAGCCATCCCTCCTTCCCAGGAAAGTCTGGTCCAAGACTAGCTCAGACGTAGCCTAGCACGAGAGGCAGCCACATCCCTTCCACTTGTCCAGACCTCAACCTTGAGTGTCCCACAGAGCAAGTGTTGGTGGTGCCCCATTTGACAGATGCGAGACCAGAACTCACCTGCTAGAGGGACTTGCCCAGGGTTACAGGGAACAGGTGGCAGGGAAGCTGCTGATTCCTGGTTCAGAGTACTTTCCTCTGTGCAGGGTGACTCAGTGGGGTGAGTCATGGGTGCAGCCCCAGAGCCCAGTGTCTGGCCCTGTGGGGAGAGGGCAGGAAGGGGAGACACAGCTGCTGCCCTTAGAGAATCCTGGTGTCATGCCAAGCATCACTTATTGAGATGAATATTAAATGGTAGCGTGAAAAATGAATAGAGAATGAATGTGTGCCCTTCAACTTAAACTGCCTTTCTGATACAGGTCTTACTCTCATTCATTCATTCATTCATCAAACATTACCTGGGAATGCACGTTCTGGGGATACTGTTCTGCACTTAAGGTGCTCCTAGAGTGGTGGGAGAGACAGATATGGTTTCAATATGTGAAGGATTCAGGGTGGCTTCCCAGAGCCGGTGACATTCAAGCTGGATATTGAAGGAGTGGCATTGCAGCAGGCAGTGGTGCAGGCATTCTAGACAGAAGGAGTGTGCCCAGACGCTGGGGTGAGGGTGGAGAGCAACTGGAGAACCTCAGGAGCCTGCTGCAGTGCTCAGGTATGGGGATGAGCGTGGGTGGGAGATGAGTCCAGTGAGGGAGACCTTGAACGTTAAACTTCTTTGTGAAGACAAGGCGGGAGGCAATCAAGGGTCCGAATTTCATTCCCTTAATCAAAAAGCATCTACTATGTGCTGACTATTCTAGACGTTAGGGACATGGCAGAAAACCAAAGTCCTTGCCCTCCATGGGTTCTAGTAGAGGAGAGAGATGACAAACAAGAAAATAACATACATGATGGTGATAAGATATTATGAAGAAGATAAAGCAGGACAGAAGGAGTAGGGTGCCGGGTTTGAGGCAGGATTCCAGCTTTAAATCAGGTGGTCAAGGAGGGCCTTGCTGAGAAGGTGCCACTTGAGTACATATTTAAAGGAGGTGAGGGGGTAGGGCTGCCCTGGTGGTGCAGTGGTTGAGAGTCCGCCTGCCGATGCAGTGGACACGGGTTCGAGCCCTGGTCTGGGAAGATCCCACATGCCGCGGAGCGGCTGGGCCCATGAGCCATGGCCGCTGAGCCTGCGCGTCCGGAGCCTGTGCTCCGCAACGGGAGAGACCACAGCAGTGACAGGCCCGCGTACCGCAAAAAAAAATAATAATAATAATAAAGGAGGTGAGGGGGGCTTCCCTGGTGGTGCAGTGGTTAAGAATCCACCTGCCAATGCAGGGGACATGGGTTCGAGCCCTGGTCCAGGAAGATCCCACATGCCACGGAGCAACTAAGCCCGTGCACCACAACTACTGAACCTGCGCTCTAGAGCCTGCCTGCCACAACTACTGAAGCCCGCGCGCCTGGAGCCTGTGCTCCGCAACAAGAGAAGCCACCGCAATGAGAAGCCCACGCATGGCAATGAAGAGTAACCGCCAACTCGCCGCAACTAGAGAAAGCCCGCGCACAGCAATGAAGACCCAACGCAGCCAAAAATAAAATAAATTAAAAAAAACTTTTTTTTCTAAATAAATAAATAAAGGAGGTGAGGGAGTGAGGCATGTAGGTCTCTGGGGGAGGAGCATTCTGGGCAGAGGAAACATCAAGTGCAATGACCAGGAGCAGGGAGTGTGCCTAGCATATCGGAGAGACAGCAAGGAGGTGAGGATGCCTGGAGTGCGGAGGGTGAAGAAGAGCTCCAAGGAGGTGAAGTCAGAGGACTCGAGGGAGGGGCGTTGGAATTGACTGTGTGTTCCTTGGCTTTGATTCTGAGGGTGATGGGAGCCCCCAGAGGGTTTTGAAGAGAGAAGGTACCTGATCCATCTTGGGCTTCAGCAGGATTGCTCTGATTGCTGAGTGGAGAACAGACGGAAGGGGACACGGGAGGAAGCAGGGATGTATTTAGGAAGTTGTTGTGATCACGCAGGCAGCTGGGCCAAAGGTGATACAATGATGGTGATGAGAAGTGGTCACATCCTGGATACATTTTATTTTTATTTATTTTATTTTATTTTTTGGCTGTGCCACGTGGCTTGCAGGATCTTAGTTCCCCAACCAGGGATTGAACCTGGGCCACAGCAGTAAAACCGCCGAGCCCTAACTACTGGACCACCAGGGAGCTCCCCTGGATGCATTTTAAAGGTAGAGCCAACTGAGAGAAAGAGAGGCATCAAGGATGCCTGGAGTCAAGTTTTTTGCCCTGAATACATGGAAAGATGGTGTTGCCATTTGCAAAGATGGAGGAAAAACTAGAGAAGGAGCAGGTGGCAGGTGGGTGGCAGGTGGTAATAGGATTCGGGGTTTGGACCCTTAAGTTTGAGTGGCCCATTAGACATGCCACCAGGGAGGGCAAGTAGGCCACTGCTCATAGGAATCTGGAATTTGTGGGAGAGGCCCGGGCTGGAAGAGGCCACCATAGATGGTCTTAAAGCAAGGGAAGAGGCTCATCTATAGCAGCATGGAGGCCAGCTGGAAGGCTGCTGCGTTGTCCAGGAGAGAGACTGGGACTGTGTGAACAAGAGCAGGACCCATCGGCTGGAGAGAAGGGTCAAAGGCATTCAAGAGATTTATTTAAGGGAATTCTCTGGCAGTCCAGTAGCTATAGTTAGGACTCCGTGCTTCCACTGCAGGGGGCACGGGTTCGATCCCTGGTCAGGGAACTCAGATCCCGCAAGCCATGTGGCCAAGAAGAAGAGAGAGAGAGAGAGAGAGAGAGAGAGAGAGAGAGAGAGAGAGATTTAATATGACTTTATTTCAATTATGAAAAGAATATGTTTGTTATAAAACATTAAAACAGTGACAGAGACTTCCCTGGTGGCAGTGGTTAAGAATCCGCCTGCCAATGCAGGGGTTGCGGGTTCGAGCCCTGGTCCGGGAAGATCCCACATGCCGTGGAGCAACTAAGCCTGTGTACCACAACTACTGAAACTGCGCTCTAGAGCCCGTGAGCCACAACTACTGAGCCCACTGCCACAACTACTGAAGCCCGTGTGCCTAGAGCCCGTGCTCCGCAACAAGAGAAGCCACCGCAATGAGAGGCCTGCGCACCGCAACAAAGAGTAGCCCCCGCTCGTTGCAACTAAAAGGAAAGCCCATGCGCAGCAACGAAGACCCAACGCAGCCAAAAAAAACAACAACAAACAAATAAATAAATTTATTTAAAACAAAACAGTGACAGATATTATGAACTAGAAGCCACAGGCCCTGTGACTGACCACGTGCCGATAAGCACAGAACTGGCACCTGGGAGAGGGGTTCGACCAGGATGTGTACTATTTAAGGTTTCTGCCCTGACATCCAGAGGAGACAGGCAGACAGTCAATGAGGAGTTAGTGTGGCACACAGGCTGGAGACTTGGAAGGCAGGAGGAGCCTGGCTTGGGGTGGAAATGGAAGTTGTGGGCCACAGTCTAGGGAAGTGTGTGCATATGTGTGTGTCTGTGGGTGTGTGTCTGTGCCTATGGAAGAAGGTGAAGGGCTGAAGATGAAACTGACAGGTGAAGGATGGCCAGAGACAGAGGACCCAGAACCATGGCAGGAGCTAAAGGAGAAGCTGCTGCACAAGGTGCCAATGAGCACCCGAGCAGCCACCTCCCTGGGATCAGGGACCACTTGGCAGACGTGGGGCATTTGACTTGGGGCTTAAAGGATGAGTAGGAGGTGACCAGGTGGAGAATGGGGGAAGGGCATTCTGGGGCAAAGCTGTGAACAAGGACATGGACAGTGAGAGAGCAGGGCTTCGTCCCTGTGGGAACCAGGCAGTCCCCACAACACACATCACTCCCATTCTTTAATGTGGTTAATTGATGGAGATTCAGTCCAGAGCAATGTTCTGTAGAGCCCTCTCCCCACTCTCGTTAAAGGGGCATCACTGTGCCCCAACACTGGCATTCTGCACCCCTCTACTTGTTCAGGTTTCTTTTTTTCCTTGAGGAGCAGGGAAATGCTGGTACCACAATATAGCTTTCCAGGTCCTTTGTGGTCTGGCCCTGCCTCTCTTCTTGGAGGCCACCTTCCCTCCCACCCTGTGAGCAGCCTTAATGCCTGACCTGCACATGCCTGGGGCCCTCTCCTCCCTCTTTTCTCCTCCTCCCCATGCAGCTGGCCAATGACTTCTAGTCCTTCCCCGCTAGACATCACCTCCTCCAAGAATTTGTCTCTGACCACCCAAGAATGAGCTTTGGACTCCTTCTGCGTGGTCCCACAAAGGCCTGTATTTATCCCGACTATAGCACTATTGTCCTGTGTGCATATAGTGTGTGTTAAGTGTCTGTCCCCTCATTAGATGGGGACACATAAAGGGAAGGAACGGGGTCATGTTCTTGTAGATTCCCCAGGGCTGGCACAGAAAGTGTGTTTGCAGACTGAGCTGTAAACACTTGGATGCTTGAATGAGGCGTGTTCCTATAAAGGAGCACTGAAGGAAAGGCTGGGCGTCTGGGAGCATCCTCGCCCCAGCACAGTTTGGGGTTTCCATCCCAACAGCGGGGAGGGTGGGAGTGGGGATCCCTAATATTGGGAACTGCTGCCACCTGCTGGGCAAGGCCGGTGTTGCCTTGCCCACGCCCTCACGGCGGAGCACCTGTGTGCCCAGGTTGGGATGATGACAGTCACTACCTGTCCTCCAGAAACTCCCGGGCTGGTGTGAGAGACACCCTGACAGTGACAAGACAATGATGTGGAAGTATATGGGCTTTCGGGGTCTGGAGGCGGAAGGGGAGGCAGCTTGTGTAGAATTCAGGAATTCTGTCCCCGGGGCAGAGTCGTGAGGGGCTCAGAGCAGGAAGGGCCAGCCAACCCAGGCTCCGAGGCTGGGGAGAGTGCGTGTCTGTGTGTGCGTGTGCGTGCGTGTGTGTGTGCGTGTGTGTGTTGCTGATGTTCTCCTGTTGTGGCTTTTCTGCTGCTTTCTGGCAGATTTACTCCCTCTTTCTCCTCCCCTGGGAAGTCTGGCCCTGGCCCATTATTGTACAAAGTGCTGGCCATTGTGTAAGGGTCACTCTTACTGTGACCCTATCAGGAAGGCCCTCCTTTAGTTCCATTTCACAGATGAGGACGATGAGGCTCAGAGAAGTAAACACAAACCAGGTACTGAAGGTTGGGTGACATGGTTTGTAAGCCACCTAGCCCTGCAAATCCAAGCTGTTTTGACCACAAAGTCCAGCCCTGCCCAGCAGGCAGCTCTCCTTCCCCCTTCCAGACTCCCTAACCCCAGCCCACCATCTTCTAGCTCAGTCTTGAGGCCTGGGCTCAGCCATCCTGGGGGTGCAGCAGAGGAGGGAGATACGGGCAGTAGGCAGCTGGGGAATGAGTCTCACTGCTCAGTGTGTGATATTTAAGGTATTTGTGATGGAATTGACTATATGCCTGAATACATTGCCCTCCTTTTCCCAATGAGAAGATTTTTAAGAAAGAAATTTGGCTCACTAGTCTAATTAAAACATTTAGGGGTGCAAATGAAATAAGCGGCTCCCTAGTAATATTTAGTGAAAACATTTAAAATGGAAATACTTTAAATCACATATATTTACAAATAACTTTATTTCAAAACAATTCTTTTCCACGCTCATGGTTTGTGAAAGTTCATTCAAACCCTTCACTTGTATTTCTGCTTCTCATTGTCATGTCATGTGTCATCCCTAGCACCTCCTTTGAGTTCCCTAATACAGTTTTCTCGAATGTGTCATCTTCACTTGTGCTTGGAAATACAGAACTCTTTTTTTTTTTTTGGCTGCACTGCATGGCATGTGCAACTTCCCCGACCAGGGATTGAACCCGTGCCCCCTGAGGTGGAAGTGTGGAATCTTAATCACTGAACCATCAGGGGAACCCAGAGCTTTTTGAATCCATGAATGATGCTGTTGCTGGAAAAATTATTCCAAGTCATGAGAACGGTTATCTTTCGTCTCAGTGGTAGGTTAATATTTGTGATCTCCCTAGGATAGTACAGAATTATATAAAATAGCAATCTCCTAGTCTTTTATCATTCTCTTGCCCTGCTTTCTTTTTCTTCACAGCACTTCTTACCGTCTGGTATACTCATTTATTTATTGTTTATTGTCTATCTCCCTTCCCTAGAATGTGAGCTCCGGTGGTCAGGGAACTTTGTCTATCTTCTTGTTTTAAGTCTGTCACTTGGAAACATGCCTGAAGCATAGTAGGTGCTCAATAAATATCTGTAGAATGAACGAATATAAAAGTCTTAGAAATGTTTGATAGCCCAGTGGCAGCCAGGACCATGCATGCAGATGGCACTGGTGTGGGATGGGAAGGCAGCCCTGCCAGACCCACCCCCATGTAAGGAGGGCATCTAAGTCAGGGGCAGCCTGTTGTCTCAGAGGATTAGCTACCTACAGGGAGACTGAACAAATTATAAAATATATTGAAGACAATTGGGGAAAAGGCAGTAAAAATCTGGAAAGGGGGAAAGCTAGGATGAACCCTGTGCCATTGGAATTTAAGGTCTGAATGGAAACTATTTTTCAATATATGGAAATTGTATTAGTTTGGGTTTTCGGAGAACCAGAACCAATAGGATAAATATAGAGAAAGAGACTTATTATGAGGGATTGACTCACGCAATTATGGAGGCTGAGAAGTCTCACAATCTGCTGTCTGCAAGCTGGAGACTTGGAAAGCAGGGTGGTGGAGTTCCGGACTCAGACAGAAGGCCTGAGAACCAGGGAGCTATAATGGTGCAAGTACCAGTTCAAGGGCAGGAGAAGACCAAGTCTAGCTCAACAGTCTGAAAGAGAGAATTCAACCTCGCTCTGCCTTTTTGTTCTATTCAGGCCCTCAATGAATTGGATGATACCCGCCCACATCAGGGAGGGCCACCTGCTTTACCCAGGCCACCAAGTCAAATGCTAACCTCTTCTGGAAACACCCTCACAGACACACCCAGAAGCAATATTTAACCAGGTATCTGGGCATCCAGCAGCTCAGTAAGGTTGACATATAAAATTAACCATCACACAGATAAAGGAATAAACATAGGTATAAATGTGTATGTTTATGTGTGTATATAAACATGTGTCTACTGAGCGGGCCTGGCAGTAGAGGTTACCCTAATTGCATTGAGCACAACTAACACCCAGATCTCGGTTTCTAAATATTATTCTCCAGCAAAAAGAAACAGGTATTCTTGTTGAAATGGCTAATTCTAGGGCTGGGGCAGGGAAAAACAAGATGAACCTGGAATATCTTATTGAGCCAGAAAAGAATGGACGTGTCCAAAGAATGATGCGACACATCAAAATGACAAGAGGTCAGCAAGGGGCACCCGTTGACCAATCCTGGGACAATTTAAGCATCAAAATAAATGATAGGAATGGATTATAACCTATGGAATAAAATAGGAAATCACAAGTTCATCTGATAAATAAGTAAATGAATAAATAAATGGGGGTGAAGAAAAAGTTTTTTATAATAGAAGGCCAACTAATAAATGTAGAAGAAATGATAAAATTGGAAAATCACCATTTGCAAACCATTGTATTAATAATTAATTCAGGCAAGAAACATCAATGGATGCTGAAACCTATGGGTGAAAGTGGGATGAAGAAAAGGGTGTTTCATAGTCTTAAAGTACCTCCCTTCCCCAATACCTACTAATTATGATCAAGTTATCAACATTACCAGCACCAGGCGTCATGGTTCCAAATGATACTGAATACAAGAACACAGCATCAGGAGTTCCCTGGCGGTCCAGTGATTAGGACTCAGCGCTTTCACTGCCATGGCCTGGGTTCAATCCCTGGTCAGGGAACTAAGATCCCGCAAGCTGTGCAGCATGGCCAAAAAAAAAAAAAAAAAAAAGCACAGCATCGTTTTTGTGATATTTCTGCCCAAAATATATAACAGTGGTCTAATTGTGAGAAAGAAATGGACAAACCCAAATTGAAGGACAGTCTACAAAATAAGTTCCCTGTAATTTTCAAACATGTCAAGGTCAAAATTCAAAGAAAGGCTGCAAATTGTTCTAAATTGAGGGAGACCAGAGAGATGTGACAACTGGGTGCGATGTTTGATACCATATTAGTTTTTTTAACCCTAAAAGAATATATATATATATATATATATATATATATATATATATATATATTGACATTGAAGAGCAGTTTGAAATTGCTTCAAAGTAAAAAGTTAAGATAAAAGAAATGCCTGGCATGAGTGTTAGACCTTTCTGGCTGACTCCTGCTGGCCTGCGGGATTCATTATTGGACAAGCTCCTGTGGAACCCCCGTGACTGGATGTGAGGGGTCTTTGTGCTCCCACTGTCCCTGGACTCCCTGACACCCTTTTCTGACTATATCTGTGCTTCATCCCTGCTAGCCCCAGAGATCCGAGAGCAGAGGTCCTGTCTGGATCATGACATACAGCAGCCTCCAGAAACACAATGAATGAATCTCCTCCACAAAAGGGGTTTTTGGGGGTACAGCTCAATTCCACCTCTTCACCTGGGTTCAACCAAAGAAACTGGAGTCTGGCTGTTAGAGGTGCACCTGGTTGAGTGGGACCCAGACAAACCAGGAGTCATGTCTGCAGGGAGCTTCCTGGGGGGTCTTGGAGGAAGTATGTACTATTTAGAGTGGGGTTGAGGGTCTAATCCCCAAGATGGAACCTTGCTGCAAAGCCCTCTCAAAGGGGAGGCCCTCTTACACGTTTGAGGTTACTTGTGCTCTCAATGGTCACATCGAGGGGGGGTGTGGGATACTGAGATTCTGAGACTTCCCCTGCCCGCCCCCCCTCAGAGCACAGCACCTCCACCCACACTCCAGGATCAGAATGTTGGGAATACTGGAGGAATAATGAGCACTATTGTGGGAATACTGGAGGATATTGCTAGGGGGGATGGACAGTTCAATGTGCTAGGAGGCATTTGCCAGGAACGGTTAAACTTTTGCCCTTCTGTTTTCTGCTGAGCTAAGGTTATGGTTGTATGTGTGGTGATGCCACTCAAGCTTCCAAGATGCCAACTCCTCAGCATGGGGGACTGGGGCACCTGTCTCTCAGCGTTGACGTCATCCGGCTCTCACTCCTTTCTTATCTCCTGATGTGAGTAGTGCGCCCCCTTGAGGTGAGGGGCACGCATGCCTGGACAAGGAATGGGTGAAGAAACTCTGGGTCTGGCTGGAGGGTTCCAGGATCCGGGAGTGGAGGCAGGGGCATGGTCAGCCTACCCGGGGCGGAGCCTCACAGGGAGTGCCTTGACAGGAAGGGAGGGCAAAGGGCCACGTCCTCCGCCTGCCCCACCCTGCTGACAAGAGTCCCAGTCACCAGGCCACCCTCTCAGTCTGGGGCCCTCGAGGGGTAAGTGTCCTTCTGAAGCCACCTTGTCTCTTTCCTGGGGATCAGGTGAGAATTCCTTTCCTCTTGTGGGGTGGAGGGGGGCGGTCCAAACACCCTGCCCCCTCTGCTTTCCTTTAGGTGGGAAGGGGCCACACCTACTAACCCCTCAGCATGATACAGTCCCCTGCCCACGAGACCGGGGCACTGGGGGGCAGGTACAGAACGTCTCAGACCCTTCCCCTCCTGACATCAGCCTCAGGGCCAAGGCCAGGGCGGAAAAGCCAAGTGGGGCACCTCATCCAGGCAAGCCGCAAACCACTACTGCCTCCTCTGTCACCCTACCACAGAGCCCAGAATCCCAAGTGGCTGGAGCGCTGGGGGACACCCAGACAGAGCCCTCGCTGGACCAGGTCGTCCGGGAGCGGGATGAAGCCATTGCCAAGTGAGAGGAAGCTGCTTGTGGGGGATGGGAGGGTGGTGGCTGGCTCACCCTCAGGCTCTGTCCTGCCAGGAGGGGAAGGGGGGACATCAGGCATTCCTGGAAGAAAAGCCACACAAATACCCACTCTGTCACAAGGCGGGGGCTGTGGCCATACTCGTCCACCCCCAGGGCCCAGAACCAGATCTGCAGGCTCTGACGCCCAGGCTGCTCTCTCTGCCCCCTCAGGAAACGGGCAGTGGAGGCTGAGTTGGACATATTCAAAGCCAAGTTGCGAGCTGTGGAGGCCCAGCTGCTGGAAGTTCTGGAGGAGAAGCTGAGACTGAAGCAGGAGGTGGAGGCCTGGGAGGTAGGGTGGACCTGCCGGCCGGGCCCAGGGGGCTGGGCCAGACGGGCACAAGCCTGGCCCCTGAACCTGCTCTCCTGCCCCCAGGATGACATGCAGTGGATGGTGAGGCAGCAGGTCGAGAGTCAGCTGCAGAGAGAGTCCAGGGGCGCTCTGGGAGCCCCCATGGACCCTGGAACTGCCAGGATCCCCTGGGTCAGATTCCCCCTGCGTTGGTGGGGACGTTGGCGGTGAGAGAGCTCAGCCCAAGACCTTGGGAAGAGTAACTTTATTCATTAAAGTTTAAGGTCTGACACACCCCCGACGCATCCTTGTGCCCTCTCAGTGCCCACCTGAGTCCTTCTGTGCAGAAACAAGGAGCAGCCCGCAGGGCCTTGAAGCCTGGGGTTTTGTGTCCCCTTCTGGCCTTCCTTAGGCCAGGAAGTCTCGGACTGCAGCCATGAAGTCCTGCGGGCAGTCGCTGTGGACCCAGTGGCTAGCGTTAGGCACGGTCTGCATCTGGGCCCGAGGGAAGAGCCGTCTAATCTCAGGGTGGTGGCTGGGACTGTCCGCCGGAGAGAAGGCCACCGAGAGGGGGTGAAAGTAGGAAGATGGAGAGAGAAGGAGAGAAGTGGAGGCCAAGCGGGGAGGGATGGGGAGCCACGTGAGTCCACCTGCCTAGTGGTGTTTCTGGGTTTTCAGGCACCCCCTGCCCACACCCCAGCCCTCCCCAGGCTGGGGGCTGGATAAGTCAGGTATGCCCCTCCCACCACCCAGCCTGGCTTACAGCACGAATTGAGAGTTTCCACCCAGGAGGAAGAGGGATGGCCCAGAGTAGGTTTCTCGTCGTGGTGGGAAGTTCAAGATCTTGTCCAAGTGCTGGGCCAAGGCATCCAAGTTCACCCTCCACATAAAGCGCCCGTCCACCTCCACCAGGTTGGTGAGCAGGAACTGCCGCATACTTATGCTCTGTGGGGGTCCAGCAGTTGCGGGTGGGAGGGACTCCTTGTGAGGCCCGGGGCTGCCACTCTTCCTTTGCCCACAACACCATACAGGGGCTTGGGTGTATTACCTGGATAACACAGCTGAGCTTCTCATCCACCAGTTTTCGGGCACCAGAGAGGGACGCCTCATCGGGGATGTCTATGGCCCTCATGGCTGCCACGTAGTTTGGAAAGTTCAAGCTGGACGGGCTCTCCACTGGGCTGATGTCCACGGCAATCAAGCGCTCCACCAGCTCTGGCTGTGGGAGAGAATCAGACTGGGGACCTTAGGGCAGGCATAGCAGGTCTCAGGCCTAGTTCCTGGATCCTGAACTTGGCCATCCAAGGCTCACTGGAGTTCCAGGTTGCCTGCTGGGCACGCAGGGTCTACAGTGGATGGGAAGAAGCGCTGGATAGAGACGGCTCACCCTCTGAAGTGCGAGCAGCATGGCTGTCCTGCCTCCCATGCTGTGGCCAATGAGGACGCAGGGCACTAGGCCCAGCTGGGGCAGGAGGTCCTGCAGATCCTGGCTCATGGCCTCGTAGCTCATGTCTGGGCTGTGGGGGCTGTCACCATGGTTCCGAGCATCCACTGTCAGCACCTGGGGAGTGGGCGAGGCAGGCAGCTCTGGCATCCACATTCAGGGCATAGCCAAAAGCCTGGCAGATCTGCAGGCTGAGGGAGGTGGAGAGCCTGGGGTGGTGGGGAGATCCAGAAGGGGAAGAAGGGCCCGAAAGGTGAGAAGGCCCAGTTCTCAGACCTTGGAGGCCCAGATGACGAACCTGGAGCCACTGTGCCAGAAGGTCCAAGGAGTGTGACCACGTCTCTGGAGGTATGGCCTAGCTGGGTGGCAACTCCAGAGAAAGCAGACACCAAGAATTGGCAACAGCTGGAGCACAGCAGGACGGGCTGCTGGACGAGGTGGAAAGCCCCCTGTCATCCCTGGTGAACAAGCAGGGTCTGGCCCCCTTAAGGGGTAGGGTATTGGTGCTTAGGCATCTGACAGCAGAGCCTAGGTTAGGGTGCAGCACTTAGACCTGTAACACGAATGAAGGACTGGATGGGTGAAAGCACGAGGGAATGAATGGGGTTCATCTAGGGCCTGGGTCTGCCCTGGGGCCTCCAGCCTTAGAAGGTCAATCTCTTCTTTAATTTCTGCCGAGAAGGACCTGCCACTCCCAGCGCTGAGGACAGAGAAGCTGGCCACACCGCGGCCTCCTCTAGGGCCCCGCCCACCAAGGCCCCACCTCCCTCGGGTCCCCGCCTCTCCCGGAAGCTCACCCTCCGGCCGGTCTGCTGGGCCAGGGCCTTGGCGATGGAGTTGAAGTTGGTTTTGCAGCCGAAGAGCCCATGCAGAAAGACGAGGGGCGGGCGGGTTGCCTCCCCGTCCAGAAGTCTGTAGGAAAGCGGCACCGGCCTGGCGGGAGGAGCAAGGGTAGGGGAAGGGTCTGAGCCGGCTGGCGAAGCGGCCTGGGAGAGGGCGGGCCCAAGCGGAGGAAGTGGAGCCATCTGGGTTGGACTGGAGGGGGAGGGGCGAAGGACGAACTTGCACCTGACACCCTTGACTGACCTCGGCTCGGTGCCGCCTTGGCTGCTGCTGGGTGCGACAGGCACTCTGGAGAAGCTGGGACTGGAGGGGCCGAGGCTCCTATGGGGGAGCCTCCAGGCGCTGGCCCAGCGGAGCATCTCCCGGATCTCCTTCCCGGCGCGCACCTCGTGTTGTCCCCCGGCTCCGCCTCGCTCGGAGCCCCGCCCAATTCCGACTGGAGCTCCGCCTTCTCCCCGCCCCCTATCGCGGAGCGCCCCTCCTTCGCTCACGTTTCCTTACGTAATCCCGGAAAACTGTCCCCCCCCAGGCTCCGCCCCTTGCGTCACTACGAAACCCTGTGGGCACCGCGCCCACAGGCGAGAGCACCGTACCTGGCCACGCCCTGGGCGGAGCTAACCAATACCCTGGCCCCGCCCTGCTAAGCTCCGCCCGGCCCCTCCCCGCGCAGAATTCTTGCGGGGAGTCGGAGCCTGAGTTTTGGGAATCACGTTCCCGCAGCTCGTGACGTGCTGGGTTTGGGGCTTGAACCCTCGCCGCGGGGCAGATCCTTGCCAAGCCGAGGAGGCGCTGCCTGGGCCCGCTGTGGACCCCGCACCTGGCCTGCTCCGGATGCTGTATTTTCTGTGCCGCTGGCGGTCGCAGGCGAGGGGCGCCATGAGTGGCTCCCGTCGTCGAGGCGTCAGCTTGGAGGCGCCGTGCTCTATAGCTGGGGGCCCAGGCAGGCTGGACGGAGCACCTCTTACTAATCCTGAAGTCTACTCTAGAAAGAGCTAGGAGAGACTCTAGAGGTCATTTCCAGCCCGCCCTTCGACCCCCGCTCCTGCCCTTTACTGATGAGGAAACTGAGGCAAATAACTTACAAGCGGTATAACGTAACCTCTGGTCTGCGAGTCAAGGTGGGAGGCCAGGTGTTTGTACTAAAGGGGGCATTTGCTGCACTGAGCTGAAATGGTTCAGATCTGCTCACCTCCGCCCCCCATTTACCAGCAGAGAAATAAATAAGACCTTTATTTCCCACCCCCGTCAGCACATCGTGCAGGGAAGTCGCTTCCTTTTGGAGCACTGACTGGCTGCCGTCTTCTCTGACCAGTCTGGGGTAGTGGTGGCAGTGGCGACATTGTCTCAGGTCTCAGCTGGCTTCCACAGCAGTCCAGCCTTCAGCAGCTGCAAGAGTAGCTGCTCTTTCTACAGCATTCTTCTGCTCAGAAACGGTCAGGGGGAATTTCCTGGTGATCCAGTGGTTAGGACTCCGTCCTCTCACTGCTGAGGGCTCGAGTTCAATCCCTGGTTGGGGAACTAAGATCCCACAAGCTGCGCAGTGCCAGGCACCCCCAAGGACTATACTGCACACCTCCCTTCAGGTCCTTTCCCACACCACTTCCCACTGGGATGCTGTGTCCACTTTCCAGATAGCCAGTTGCCCAAGTCCTCCATGTCTTTTAAGGTCCAGGATAACTGCCACCTCTTCCTCAAGCCTTCCCAGCGTTTCCCAGTTGAAACTAATCTCTTCCACCTCATGTTCTCAAAACATCTGTCAGAGTCTGGACTCCTATGTGTCCACCAGGCTGGGGGCTCCTGAAGGACCTGGGTCATGTTTTGTTCATCTGGCGCAAAGTGCAATAGTAATTTTACTGAATGATTATGGAGAGATTCAAGCACTAGCTGAGGCTTAGGTGTAGGCTCAGCTGGTAGCTGGGTCAGTGCCCCCTCCAGGACATGGCACCTGGGCTAGCCAGGGATCCACTGGCTTCTCCCCCACCTCCTTAGGACAAGCCTGATGGAGTCAGTACAGTAGGATGCATCCTAACTCCATGGCCTCATAAATGCCTTGCCTAATGAAGTGGCCCCCATCTTGAGCCAGCCTGGTGATGGGCAGGTGTTTTGTTCTAATCTGAGGAGGACTTTGAGATCGCTGGGGACTCTAAACACACCAGGTGGTGTGATCATTTGTTGCCAGCATAGTCAATAGGGGCATGATGAGAACATCTGAGCTCTGGAGGGGGGTTGGTCCAAGGCCTGGGAGGGGTCCTTGAAGGAGATCAGGTAGGAAGTTTTTCTAGAACTGGTGGATAAAGGGGAAGAGGGTTGATGTCATGGTGGTGATTCAGAAGAGTAGCATTTCAAAGGTGGTTTCAGGTGGTCCCCCATCCCCACCCCAGCCTACTGTCTAACTGAGTAACCTGAGCCCGGCCCACAACCCTTGACCATCTGCCCCCAGTCAGAGTCCTGGGTCTAGGGGCAGAAGCAGTCTTGAGACGTTTCTGAGTCCTGGGCCCCAGCTGTGTCACGTGGCCGGTCAGGACCTGGCTGGCTGGCGAGCAGAAAAACCAGTTGGCTTGAGGTTTTCACTTAACACTCCAGAATAAGCAGTGGGACCAGGAGAGGGGTTGTTGTTACCTTGGAAGGACTCTGGTGATGGGGTGTTGGGCAGGGGTAAACCTTAGGGCCGTCCACCCCTCCCATCTTGTCAGGAACAGGCCAGTGGCCTCGCTGGTGGTTGGTGAGGGTCTCCTTCTTGGGGGGTGTCAAGCCCCTGATATGCTGAGGTTGATGTAGGGGGAGAAACGGGGCACAGAATGAAGACGCTCGACCTCGGTGATCGACTCTCCACTTCCGCATCTCTGTTCCCAGCCGTCCGAACTGGGAAGGTGTTAGCATCCTTATTTCACTGCTGAGAAAATGGAGATTTGGGAGGTGAAGTCACCCAGCTCCAATCATGCAGCCCCCGTGTGGCGCAACCCGAAGTCCTTGCCCGGCTGTGTGACTCCTAGTGCAGTGCTCCGAGTATTTCGTCACCGCCCTTCTGGCTGGGGACTGACAGCCAAGGGGGTGTGGCCTGCGGCCGCAGGAACACTGCACCCTGGTGGCGGCGGCGTTGAATGGGTTAAGACAGGGAGGTGGCGGGTGTCCCTTAACCGCACCTGGCTCAGTATCGGTCACGTGGCCAGGGTTTCACCTGCCCCGCTGAGCAGGGACAATCAGGCTGCTTGTTTCTGCGATTGGTCACCATGGTGACAGGAGGGCGCCTGGGGAGGTCATCAGGGCAAATTCCTGCCCGCCGCCAGGTGGGGCAGGGGTGTCGGTCAGGCGGGTGTCACCGGGGCTCCTGGAAGACCCCTCGAGGTTTCCCTTGGGGCTGTCCCCGTGGCCCCCCTCAAGTGACTCCCATCCAGCATCCTCCCATAGCACCCCACCCCCAACCCAACTTCTCTCTTACCAGATTTTGAACCTGAGTTTATTAAACTGCCAAGACTTTCGTATGCATTATCTTGTTTAATCAGCACAGCAGCCTGTTCTGCGTGGGAGCGGTGGTAATCCCCTGTGCCTCCCCCGACTCAGGGAACACTTTGAGAACATTTGCTCCTGCCTTCTTTCACTCAGCAATCAACAGATATTCTTGGGGCCTCATGCCTTTCTAGACACAGGCACCTTTCTAGACACAGCCAGTGAACAAAACAACAGACTAACAGCCACACAACAGTGGGTGGTGTGGAGTATTTACTTTCTTCGGAGCGGGTTGGGGAGGCTCATGGGGACCCCGTGTAGAAGACAGAGACTGCGCGTGATCATCCTCTAGCCCCGGTGTCCAGAACGCCTCTGGGGACCATTTCTGCCACCTCCAGGCCTTACCTGTACCTCCTCCCCTCCAAGCTCCCCACCAGACCCACAGATCCTCCAACTCCTGCTTTCACCTACTTGCTCCTCTGCCCCAGAACCCCCGACAGGCCCTGCTAACTATTTTTTTTTTTTTTTTCGCAGTACGCGGGCCTCTCACCGTTGTGGCCTCTCCCGTTGCAGAACACAGGCTCCGGATGCGCAGGCTCAGCGGCCATGGCTCACGGGCCTAGCCACTCTGCGGCATGTGGGATCTTCCCGGACCGGGGCACGAACCCGTGTCCCCTGCGTCGGCAGGCAGACTCTCAATCACTGCGCCACCAGGGAAGCCCGACTCTGTGTATTTTGAAACCCAGCAACCTTCACTCCCCTTGAGAAACAGCAGCCTGCAGGTTGCACACCAGCCCCCTCTGCCTGCATTTTGGAGCCTTCATTTACTGAGCCCTATGTGCCAGGCACAGGGGATGCAGGGGTGAGCCCAGATCAATTCACAGACCTGACAGTCTGCAGGGGAAGATACGAATGGATGTGTGATCACACACCCAGTAAATATGCAAAGGAAAGTGAGAGCATAAAACCGAGGAATCCGACTGGCCATGCAGAAGTGATGCTTGAATGGAGATCTGAAGGATGAGTAGGAATCGGCCAGGTGAGGGGGTTACAGTGGAGGAGGGTGTTCCAGAAGTTGGCACACCATGTTCCATGACAAAGCCATCCCATTTCTCAAGGCAGAATCAGGAGTCATTTCTGATGCCTCCTTCCTTACCTCCTCCACCTCCATCCAATCTCTCACCTAGTTCTGTTGATCTTTATCTCCCAAACAGCTCTGATATCCATCCACTTCTGTCCATCTCCACAGCCCCATCTCGCCCCTCCATCACCACCTTCTCACTGGACCTGTCCATTTTGGCCCTTCTAGTATTTTCCCTACATAGTAGGCAGCTTGATCTTTTCCAAACATCTAATATATTTCTATGTTATTCTAGTTTGTTCCTTTTTACATTTTCCTATTTTTCTGTGCTCTGGGTTCTGTGTTCAATGCTCCTGGCGATGCATGTGGCAGACCAAAGAGTAGAAAAGCTGGTTTTTGTGTTTCAAAAGCTGAAGCCCAGAGGGGAAGAGGAAGCCTCAGTAGAGATAAGTGTTTGGGCCAAGAATGGGAGGGGTCTGCCACTTACTTCTTGGCAGGGTCCCCAGAAAGGAATGGCTCATGGGCTTACTAGGCAGGCAGGATCATAGGCAGCTTGCAAAATTGTTCCCAGCTCTGAGCCCAAAGCAGACACAGTACAAACCACAGGACCAAAGGGACCATGGAGACAAGATGGTGGTGCCTCAGCAGTGATCACTGTTGCCTGAGGGCTGGATACTGTCCAACTTCACCCTTCCCCCAGCCTCCTCCCTCATCTCCCCCCTCCAACACACCCCCAGCAAATTTGGCCCTGCTGAATGTCCTGGAATTGTGGCCCAGCCACTGCCTCAGCAGAATGGAGCATCAAGGAAATAATGTTATTGCATGGCTCAGTTTATGAACTGAGGTAATTGCCACAATGCCATATACACGGACTTTCTTTATAAATCAACAATCCGATGATTCATTTGGCAAATATTTACTGGGCACCCGCGGATGCTAAATATGAATTTTAGAGTCAGGGATATGGCAGTTACGTGGCCCTCTTCCTCAAGGACAACAAAAAGCCAAAACCAAACCCCCCCCCCCCCAGCATTTCTACTTTCAAGTGGGCAGGGTGCTGTGTTCAATAATTGGGGTGGGAGATATTAAGTAGGGTGGTAAGGAAAGGTCTCAGGTAAGGTGAAATTTGGAGGATAAGAAGGAGGCAGTCATATAAACACCAGGGGGAAAAGTGTTTTAGGCAGAGGGAATAGTATGTACAAAGGCCCTGAAGTACACAAGACCTTCCCTTGTTAGAAGAACAGAGAGGTAGGCAGAGGAAGCTGGAGCAGAGAAAACAAAGGGGAAAAAGGCCTATAAGAGATGGGCTGGGGTGGGTCCATGTAGGGGCCTGGTAAGGGATCTGGTCTTTATTAAAGAGAAATGAGAGCCAGTAAGGGTTTAAGCAGGGAGAGATATGATTTCCATTTTACAAAGACTATTTGGCTATGCAGGAAAAGGCTGGATAGACAGATTAGAGGGGAAGTGGAGGAGAGGAAGGAAAATCAGCTAGGAAGCTATTGTATTATCTAGTTGAGACAAGATGGTAACTTTTGACTGTGAGGTGGCCGTGGAGATAGAGAGAGGTAGATAGACTTGAGATATATTTTGAGTTAGAATTAATAGGATTGGATGAACAATTATTTTTAGTTTTAGTTTTTATTTTTGGCTGCAGGGCGTGGCTTGTGGGATCTTATTTCCCCGACCAGGGATCGAACCTGCACCCTCAGCAGTGAAAGCACAGAGTCCTAACCGCTGGACCACCAGGGAATTCCCTGGATGAAGAATTAGATGCATATCCCCCTCTATAGGGTACAAGTGGTAAGGGAGAATCTAGAGTTCCACTTGAGGCATGTTAAGTTTGAGATGCCCATGAGATAGCATAGTAGTTAACATTTATTGAGTTTAACATGCCGAGCACTGTTCTAAATGCTTTATATCCATTAACTCATTTACTCCTCATAATGACTGTGAGAGGGTACATGTATTATTTAATCCCTCCTTTAATAGCTGAGAGAATTGAGCAACAGAGAGGTTAATTAATTGCCCACGATCACACTGCTTGGAAGCTGCAGGGCCAGAATCCAATCCCAAGTGGTTGGGCTCCAAGGGCCATGCTGTTAACCAGTGTCTTCTACTGTCTTCGTGGCATTCAAGGAGGCAGGTGGATGCATGAGTGGGGAGCTCGGAGGAGAGGTCTGGGAGCTGGGGGATGTTAAAGCCGTGGAAATGGGAGAGACACTCACAGGGGATAAAAGTGCATTGGAGGAAGAGAAGAGGGCCTAAGACAGAGGACCTTTGGAGGATGGCAGGAAGGGAGATGGAGGAAGTGCACAGAAGGAGGAGGAAGGCCAGGCGAGGGTGGTGTCACAAAGAGCAGGACAAGTGAGGGTTCTGAGGAGGAGAGAGAGCAGCCACCTCTGTCAACAGCTGCTGAGAGCGTGACTGTTGGCCATGGCAACCTGGATGCCCCAGGGACCTTGCCAGGAGCAGCCTGGAGTGGTGAATGGGTGGGGGCAGGAGCAGACAGGAGGGGCTGATTGGCATGTGGGCAGAGAGGAAGCAAAATCAGGGGTGAGATAGCTCTTGAGGTGAACAGAGAAATGGGGTGGCATCTCTTTGGAGATGTGAAGTCAAGGAACTTTCTTTTTTTAAGATGGGAGATAAACATGTTTATATGTTGATGTGAAGGATATAGTAGAGAGTGGGTGGTATTTGCTAATGCAAGAGAAATAAGGTATTTCTGAGGGAGATTTTTTTTTCTATCTACCTTTTTTAGTTTTTATTTTTAAAAATTAAAAAAATTAATTTATTTTTATTATTTAATTTAGTTTATTGGATCTACCTTTCTTTATAATTTAAATTTTTAATTTTATTTTCTTTTATTTTTTGGCTGTGCTGTGCAGCTTGCAGGATTTTACTTTCCTGACCAGGGATTGAACCCAGGCCCATGACAGTGAAAGCGCAGAGTTCTAACCACTGGACTGCCAGGGAATTCCCTGGATCTACCTGTAAAAAAAAATACTTTTTATTATGAAAAATTTTAAACATATATGAAGGGAGATAGAATCACCATCACCCATCACCCAGCTTCAACAATTATCAACTCAAGGCCAATCTTGTTCCATCTGTACCCCATGTATCTCCTCTCCCATCTCTGCATTATTTTGAAATAAACCTCAGACATCATACTATTTCATCTGTAAATATTTCAGTATGTTTCTCTAAAAGCTAAGGACCTATTTGTTTTTTAAACATAAACCACCATATCATTTACATACTTTTTTTCTTTCTTCCCCTCCGCTCCATTGGCATGTGGAACTTCCCTGACCAGGGATCGAACCTGCAGCCCCTGCAGTGGAAGCACAGAGTCTTAACCACTGGACCACTTAATATTCCTTAATATTATCAATTATACACTCAATGTTCACTTTTCTAATTGTCTCACAAATGCCATAAATTTTAACAGGTTGCATCAGGAAACAATTAAGATCCACAGCTGTGATTGGTTGATATGTCTTGTGTTTCTTCTTTTTTGATCCATATGTCCCTACATCTCATTTTTTTCCTTGAGTTTTGTTGTTGTTGTTGAAGAACCCGTTTGTCCTATAGAGTTCTCCACATCTGGATTTGCTGACTGTATTCTGGGTATATGTGTTCCTCTCTCCTTTGCATGTGCTGTAAATTGATCTTCTGATCTAGAAGATTGATCAGATTCAGATTTCACTTATTTATTTGCTATTTTTGTTTTTCTGCAAGGGTACTTCACAGGAGATGTTGTACTTGATTCTTCTTTTACGGCAGCCAAGTTGTACTGGTTAGGACCCTTTTGGCTGGAAACCCCAAATCACACTGGCTTAACCAATAAGAAAAGCCGCATCTCCCACAACCAAGAGATCTAGAGGAAATTCAGGGCCCCGAAGAGGAGACGGTTACTGGATAGAAAATGTTTCCAGGGCTCCAGGTTCCTCCTCTCCAGATCGACGTCCTCATCATTGGTCGCAGTCCTCGGGCTCATTCTCTTTGGAGGTTCAAGTTGGCATAGAATTCCAGATATCACCACCTGACAGGACAACGTCCAGGGGAAGATGGGGTGCTTTCTTTCCTAGGCAAGTGGAAGCCTAGTCCTGCGGCCTGGCAACAGACCTTCCCTCCTGTCTCACTGGCTGCAAAAGTGTCACATGCCCACTCTGAGCCAATCACCATGGAGGGAAAGAAACCAACCACCATGATTGGCTTAGTCTAATCAGGAGTTATCACTGGAGCTGGGGGTGGGGATCTGCTCTAGTTATCTATAGATGCATAAAATGAATATCCCGTATCTTTGCACACTGAGTATTTCTGAACAATGTTACCTAGAAGTGGAGTTACTGGATCTCAGACTATTTTTTTATACTTATAAGGGACCTTATTTTTTGTAGAAGTGGTCAAATTGCCCTCCAAAAAATTGGTTATTGTATCAATATATACTTCACCAACAAGGGAAAAGGAAAACAAGAGGCAGAGGAGTGCGGTCCTTAACAACTTGGGCTCTAGAAGACCAGATGCCTGAGTTCAAAGCCCAGCGTCTCTGTGTAATGTCTGTGTGAACTTTGGGCAACTAGTATAACTTGTTTGTGCCTCAGTTCTCCTATCTATAAAATGGGGATAATGATGATAATACCACTATTCAGTCAACACTTACACTTAGAAATTGTTAGCTATTATTTTCTCTCATATGGGGTATCATCAAAGTGCTGGTTAGTGTCGCCGATCCTTTCTCCGCTCTTGACTGCGCCTCTGGGAGGCTCACCTTTGCAGGCTGTATTAGCTTTGTCTTCTGGCTTCTGAGGGTGAGAAGAGAGAGATGCTGGCCTAGTTGTTTCTCCTGCTGCTCCCAGGTTTGCTGTGGTTCCAGCAGAGGGTGTGTCCTTCTATAGCTGTGGCTACTGTCCAGCAACCCTGTTTCCCATGGCTCCATCTTTCAACCCTGTAACTCGGTTTCCTCGCATTGCTTCTTTAGGCTTGGGGGTGGTAATGGCTCCCCACTACTGTTAGTTTCTTTCTTTCTTTTTTTTTAATGCTGCTGGAGATGCAACTCTTTTTATTTAGTTATTTATTTTTGGCTGCGTTGGGTCTTCGTTTCTGTGCGCAGGCTTTCTCTAGTTGAGGCGAGCGGGGGCTACTCTTCGTTGTGGTGCGCGGCTTCTCATTGCAGTGGCTTCTCTTGTTGTGGAGCATGGGCTCTAGGCACGTGGGCTTCAGTAGCTGTGGCATGTGGGCTCAGTAGTTGTGGCTCGTGGACTCTAGAGCCAGGCTCAGTAGTTGTGGCACACGGGCTTAGTTGCTCCGCGGCATGTGGGATCTTCCCGGGCCAGGGCTCGAACCTGTGTCCCCTGCATTGGCAGGCGGATTCCTAACCACTGCGCCACCAGGGAAGCCCTCTTTCCTTTTTTTGTTTTTAATTGTTAGTTTCTTGGTACCTCAATATCCTTTACTGAATTCCCTAGCTCTACCCATACCTCTCTGTACATAGTCCTCCAATAAAGTCTCTTTAAAATCAAGCATGCTGGACTTCCCTGGTGGTCCAGTGGTTAAGACTCTGCCCTTCCAATGCAGGGGGCACAGGCTCAATCCCTGGGTGGGGAAGTTCTGCTGGCCACGTGGCCAAAAAAATAAAAAATAAATAAATAGAATAAAATCCAGCATGCTGTCTGCTCTCTGCCAGGCCCCCAGTGATACAATTAGTCTTTAAAGTTTGCCAATCTAAAAGGGGGGAAAATTTGTTTCACTTAGAGAATTTAGAGAAATACCACTTAGTAGGGAAGTTATACATCTTTTCATATGTTTATTAGCATAAATAGTTTTATAATTGCTTCTTCTCCTTTGCCGATTATTCTTTTGGACTGCTATACTTTCTCTTGTTGATTTGCAGGAACTCTTTATAGTAGGTGTTTTAACCATTTTTCTGTTACATATGTTGCAAACATTTTCTCCCTGTTTCTTGCTTATCTTTGACATTTGTTCATTTTTCCCTTCTATGTAATTTTTTTATTGTGGCAAAAAGCACATAACATAAAATTTACCACCTTAACTATGGAGTATAGTTCAGTAATTTTAAGTAAATTCATATTGTTGTGAAACATATATTCAGAACTTTTTCTTTTTCTTTATTTGGGATCTTAGTTCCCCGACCAGGGATCGAACAAGTACCCCCTGCTGTGGAAGCACAGAGTCTTAACCATTGGGCTGCCAGGGAAGTCCCCAGAACTTTTTAATCTTGTAAATCTGAAACTATACCCATTAAAGGACAACTCCCTTTTTCCTCCTCTCCCCGCCTTGGTAGCTATCATTCTGCTTTCTGTCTTTATGAATTCGACTCCTCTATGTACCTCATGTAAGTAGAATCATACAGTGTCTGTCTTTTTGTGGCTGGATTATTTCAATTAGTATTTATCTTTAAGGCTCATCCATATTATGGCATATGTCAGAATTTTCTTCCTTTTTAAGGCTGAAGAATATTTCATTGTATGTATAGACCACATTTTACTTATCCCTTTATCCATAGATGGACATTTGCATTCCACCCCTTGGCTATTGTGAATAGTACTATGAACATGGGTGTACAAATATCTCTTTGAGACCCTGCTTTCAACTCTTTCGGGTATATACCCAAAAGTGGCATTGTTGGATCATAAGGTAGTTAAAGTTTTTTACCCCCATACTGTTTTCCACAGCATCGGTACCATTTTACATTCCCACCAAAAGTTCCAATTTCTTTATATCCTTGCCAACAGTTGTTATTTTCTGTTTTATTTTTCTTTTTGAGTTTTAGGAATTCTCTATATATCCTGGATATTAATCATATATCAGGTACATGATTTGCAAATATATTCCAAAACCATCCCGTGGATTGCCTTTTCAATCTGTCCATAGTATCTTTTGATGCACAAAATTTTAAATTTTCATCAAGTCCAATCTGTCTATTCTTTTCTTTTGCTGCTGGTGCCTTTGATGTCATATCCAAGAAATTGTTGCCAAGTCCAACGTTGTGAAGCTTTTTCCCCACATTCTTCTAAAAGTTTTGTTGTTTCACCTCTTATGTTTAGGTCTTTGATCCAGTTTTAGTTTTTGTATAAGCTGTCAGGCAAGAGTCCAACTTCATTCTTTGGCATGTGGATATCCAGTTGAAAAAACTGTTCTTTCCTCATTGAGTGTTCTTGGCATCCTTGTTGAAACTCATTTGACCATTTTTGTGAGAGTGTATTTCTGGGTTCCCTATTCCATTTCATTGGTCTATTTGTCTGTCTTTATGCTAGTACCACACTGATTTGATTACTATAGTTTTGTAATATTTTGAAATCCAGATGTGTGGATTCTCCAACTTTGTTCTTCTTTTTGGCTATTCAGTTCCCTTGAGATTCCATATGAATTTCAGAATGAATTTTTCTATTTCTGCAACACAAAAACAAAAATGTCGTTGGGATTTTGACAGGCGTTGCATTGAATCTGTAGATCACTTTGGGTGGTATGGATGTCTGAGCAATTTTAAGTCTTTCAGTCCATAAACATGGGGTGTCTTTCCATCTATTTGTGTTTTCTTTAATTTCTTTCAGTCATGTTTTGTACTTTTCAGTGTACAAGTCTTTCACTTCCTTGGTTAGGTTTTATTTCTAAGAATTTTATTCATTTTGATGTTATTGTAAGTGGAATTGTTTTCTTACTTTCCTTTTCAGATTGTTTATTTATTTTATATTTTTATGCACTCAAATCTGATCATCTTTTGTTTGACTTCTTCTGGGGTTTGTGTCTTGCTTAGGGAGGCTTTCCTCATTTTGATATCATAAAAATACTTTCTGCATTGTCTTCTAGTTCTTTCTAGTTTGCTTGTTTGTTTTGTTGTGTTAGACCTTTAAAGCATCTGGATTCCCAATGAATTGCCAATGATTAGCATGTGGACAGAAGGCAAGGTGGAAGGATAGGGATAGTAAAAAGTGTTGGGACTTCCCTGGCAGTCCAGTGGTTAAGACTCCTCTTTTCCACTGCAGGGGGCACGGGTTCAATCCCTGGTCAGGGAAGTAAGATCCCCGATGCTGCTGTGCGACGTGGCCAAAAAAAAAAAAAAAAAAAAGTGTGGAGACTGGGTGGGGAGAGGGAAAGGAGGAGGGGCAATATAGGGGCAGGGGATTAAGAGGTACAAACTACTAGGTATGAAATAAGCTACAGGGATATGTTGCACAACATGGGGTATATAGTCAATATTTTATAATAACTATAAATGGAGTATAACCTTGAAAAATTGTGGGTCACTATACTGTACACCTGTAACTTATATAGCATTACTGTACATCAACTATACTTCAATAAAAGAAAAACTGTGGAGGCTGGAACAACTCTAGGTGGCTGCATTGTTGGGTCTGGGAAGGAGGCACTGAAGGGTCTGGAATACCAGGCAGAGAAATTTGGGTTGAAATGTAACTCCGTGTCCCTACTCAAATTTTTCAAACTTTCTCTTACTGGCTTGTATACAAAGTTTGTACTTCAACCAGGTTGACCTTTTGGTCATCTCCTGACTTCTGGTCTGACACTTTGCCTTTGCCCAATCAGTGACTCCTGCCTGGAAAGCCTTTTCCTCTTAGCTCTGCCTATCTAAAACCTACTTATGCAAGACCTTTTCAGGGACCACCCCCCCACTGCCCACAAAGCCTTCCTAGACTGTTACAGCTCTTCATGACCTCTGAACTCTTCTAGAACCAATCTGCTGCTGTTCCCTGATTGCACATTAGACACAGTCATTTTTGTCTCCAAGAGGCACCATGGACATTAACCTTGTCTCTTCTTTATTGAGTATCAGCTTTGTGCTGGGCATTCTGCTAGGCTTGGGGCATATAAAGGTGAACAGGATGCTTAGGTCCTTCCCCGACAGAGCTGATGGTCTAGGGCAGGAGAAAGACAAGAGGTGATTCTGTCCACCTGCCAATGCAGGGGACATGGGTTCGATCCCTGGTCAGGGAAGATCCCACATGCTGCAGAGCAACTAAGCCCGTGTGCCACAACTACTGAGCCGGTATGCTGCAACTACTGAAGTCCGCGTGCCTAGAGCCCGTGCTCCGCAACAAAAGAAGCCACTGCAATGAGAAGCCCGCGCACCGCAACGAAGAGTAGCCCCCGCTCGCCGCAACTAGAAAAAGCTTGCGCACAGCAACGAAGACCCAATGCGGCCAAAAAAAAAAAAAAGAGAGAGAGAAAAGAAAAAAAGAGGTGATTCTGACACAGAGGGACAAACGCTATGGTGTTGCCCGGGATGCCCAGGACTCTATAGGAATAGGCTGGGTGTCAGGGAAGCATCCCTCAGATGGGATATAAAGTGACCTCTAAGCTTCCCAGGACGGGTGAGGTGAAGATGGGGAAACTGTGCCAAGAAGAGAGGATGACTTGTGTTGAGGGTCCAGAGAGCACGATTTTTGAGGAAGGGAAGGCTGTCTAGTGGGGTTGAGCCTTGGAGGCCGGGGTGGGGAGGCAGGGTGGGGCAATGCGCAGGGTGCAGGCAGAAACTGAGAGGCAAGCACGGCTCTGCCCTTGTAGGGGCTCTTTAGGCATGCCGTGGTGTTTGGGGGGCTCTTAAGAGCCACGTCGGCTTGGGGGACTGGAAGGACTTTAAATAGGGGAGTGACGTGGCCAGATTCAGGACTGTGTCACTTGGCTATTCCAAATGGCTTGGAAATGGACTGAGCAGGGTTGAGGGTAGGGAGAGGCAGTCTGGAGATGGGAGACCCTCTTGAGGCTGTTACAGAAAGGTGGTGATAGCCTGGTTGGAATCGGTGGTACAAGTGGGGAAGAAGAGAGGTGGACGTATCTAGAAATAATAACAGGCTGGTAATTGACAGGAGGTGGCAGAGCCTGGAGCCCAGCCTCATCAGCTTGTGAGCTTCGGTGGTCTCAGCGTGTAATGCCTACCTTGCAGGGTTCTTACGGAGATCAAATAGAGCAGGGACAACATCACCTCTCTTACAGAGGAGAGTGGGAGGTGGCCAGTGACTTGTCCAAGATCCCTCACCAGGGCCAATGCGCTCTCTCTCTCTTCACCTCCTCTGCAGTGCATACTTGTCTTGGCAAGGATGACCTTGAATGGAGCCCTGGCAGGGGAGGGAGAAGGAAGGTATGGTCTGTCCCTCCAGGCCTGCCGCAGACCTTGAGGGAGCCACAATAAATGCTGTATTTGTTTGGTAAAACACTTGGCTTTTAGTTTTGCTAAGAGGAAGAGCTAGAACAGGTGTGGCCAGATCAGGGCAGCCTGCAGCACAACAGTGGGGGGTGGGGTGGGACAGAGCCCCAGGGCCTGGCAGGGGGCTCCAGGGGCTGTGGATTTTGAAGAAATCCAAGGACTTTCTCATGACCCAGCCATCTCCCTCATGTTCCCAGACTCCTGCCTGGCTGAATACACCCAAATATTAACGATACCAACTCAAGTTAACTGACGTTCTACTGTGTGCCTAGCATTGTGCCATGTGCTACTCCTGCACATAGACAGCAACACAAATGAGTGCTGGCCTGTACTGGGTGCTGCAGACCGAGAGAAGCTCAGGATAGTGCCCCTGATCTTGGGAGATGACCTTCTGCAGGGGACATCTCACAAGAAACAGAACAACAACATAGTGTATGTAGTATGTGCTGTGACGGGGTGAAACTAGACTGCATGGGAATCCAGAGGATGGCTCAGCTAATCCTCAACACAGCTCAGTGCTATTATCATACCCATTTTGTAGATGAGGAAACTGAGACTCAGAGAGTGAACTGCCCTGTTTACCCGGTCAGTTTGGTTCCGACTAATTTTCTTCTGCAGTGGGTGATAAGGATAAAAATGGGGATGGAAAAGACAAGTTACAGGGGCCCTCATGGATCATCTGGTCCAAGCCCTATGTTGAAATGATGGGGAAACTGAGACCCAGAAGGGAAGGAAATTGCTCCGAGTCACACAGGGAAAGGAGCGGATCCCAGCTGACTCCCAGTCCAGTCACACCAAATGGCTTTCTCTTCTCTAGCAGTCTCAGGATTTCCTGGGACCCCTCACGTGGGACCCTCCTCAGTTTGTGGTCTCTAGGCTGCAAACTCTATGCCCTCTGTTTAGACCCTAAACTCCAGGAGGAATAAGAAGAGTTTGAGTTAGGACAGATCCTGAAGCCAGGCAAGGATGTGTGTGTGAGTTGGGGTGGGAGGGTGTAGGATGGGGTAGGATACCTCACCACTACCTGCCAGGGGAGCCCAGGAGAGCCCAGGCTTGGGGAGAGACTAGGGAGCTGGGGGAGGGTCTGAGGCCCGGGAGTCCTTCCCACCCCACCTGAGGATCTGATTGGGTCTGTCTACCTTCTCGGCCACATCCCTCTGGCTCATGGGTGCTGACAGGTGTGCTGGGGATGAACCACAGTGGGCTGGCTGGCTCAGAGCCTCAGGCTGCAGCTCTGCCACAGTGCGGTTGGGAGGCGTTGCATCCAGGCTGCCCTCCTGAAGCCGGTGGTAAATGAATAACCTCGCTCCTGCCTGCAGGGCCCTCTGGGACAAAGAAGCCACCTGGTGCCCCTCAGTTTTGGCTTGGGCCAACCTGACTCCCTGGTTACACTGACCAAGAGGCCGTGGGGGTGGGTGAAGGCAGATGCAATCCCTTGGCCCTTTGCCTACACTCCCAAATCCCATCTCAGTTCCCTCCCCCTCTACTGCTAAGCCTCTTCCCTCTCTGACACTTCCCCCCACGGAGCCCCCTCCCCTTCACTGACCCCCTTCTCTGAGTCCCTTCCCTCTTACTGGGCTCCCTCCCCTCACTTCCCCATGGCTAAGCCTCCTTCCCTTGAGGCCTCCCCATGGAGCCCTCCCACCCACTGCCCCGAGCCCACATCCCCTCCCTCTAGCTCTCCCTAGGATCCATCACTAGCAGCCCCCCTCACCTTCATATTCCACGTCACTCTGTTTCCTTTCCCGCAGGCTAGAAGACTGGTTCCCAAAGGGGACTGGGCTGGAGAGAGAGTAATGGCAACCCCAAGTCCTTTCCTGGAATCTCACAGAGAATGAAGGATCTAAAGCCAGGGTACTCTTACTGTTCATGGTAACCTACTTCCTCTTCCCCAGGTCATAAAGGGTAAAAACATATCTGTTGTTCCTTAACTAGAGGAGAATTTTTTGGGAGCTATGTGAAACATTCTACTGAAAAAATCTGTCTGCTCCCGGGGCCTTTTGCTTTCGCTTTGCTGCAGGCCAACAAGTTCAAGATACAATAATTTCGAAATAATTGCAAGCCTCCACAATCCCAAATACCTGTCCTGTGACCTTTGCTCCCCTGCAAGTGGCTTTCCTGGCCTGGATTCCCCAAACCTCTAGGACGCATGGTCTACATGTTCTGTTTCTGCTTCTCATCTCCCACTCACTTTTCTGTCCACTGCATCTGCCCCCGTGCCTCTAGTTAAGGCTGCCAGTGACCACCTCGCCGCTTTTAATCTTCAGGCTTCTTCTTGCCTGACGACTTCCGCAGCCTCGGATGCCATTGCCAACGCCCGCCTTCTTGAAACTCTTTTTTTTTCTCTTTGGTTTCTAGACTGATCTCATCCACTTCCCTGGTTTCGGTTGCCATATGTATGCTAACAACAGCCAGGTTTACTGTTCCTGAGTTCCAGATCTCTATGTATGTCCAGTCACTTCCTGGACGTCTCTGCCTGGAGGTCCCACAGGCTTGTCAAACTCCGTTCACTCACAAGTGAAACCATCATCTTCCCCCAGCAACCTGGTCCTAGTTTGGTAAATGGTACCACCACCAGCCAGTCAGCGACCTAAGGCAGAAAATTGGGGTTATCCTAGCTCTTTCCACTCCCTCACCCCGCCTATCCAGATGGTTCTCCAGCCCAGCTCATCTTGCTTCTTTTACAGCGCCCCCTCCCCGTCAGGCCTGGTCCCCCACCCCACCGTCCCTGCTTTATTTCTGGGCTGCATCATCTCACACGGGTACAGCTGCACAGCCTCTAAGATGGTCTCCTGCCTTCATGTTTCTCCTTGAGTCCCAGTTCTGCAGGGGCAGCTGGAGAGGTTATTTTAGAGTGTAAATTTGACCAGGTACGTCCCTCCCATGATTCCCATAACATTAGATGAGGGTCCAAAATCTGTAATTCTGCTCACGAGATTCTCCATGACTTGGCCTCTTCTGGGCCCAGGGCCCCATTGCTACTTCCCCCCTCACCTTGCTATCTACACAGCCATCGGAATCCCACTTTCCTGGCTCTGCACACCAGCCCCCTTTCCCACTGCCTGAACCTCTTATACCTTCTCCAAGACACAAGTGCTTCCAAACCTTGTTTACCTTAGCATTAGAATGTCACCAGAGAGTTCTGAGTCCCCCCGCCTCTTTCCCTCCCTCAAGGGTTTCAGGAAGAAAATGAGGCCCCTCTCTCATCTCTTCTCCTGGTGAGAAGATTCCACTCAGCTTCCTTTGGTGGTGTGTTTTACCAAAACAATAGATCTTTTTGTTCTCCTTTCCCAAATATGAAATCATAGCATTGAATGTGCTCTTTCACACACCACAGGGGAGATTCAGGTGTGCGGGAGTGCTGTGGAGGGCGGGTGCTCCAGGCACAAGCCCTGGGGAAGGGGGTCCCTGAAATCCTCCTCCCACCTCCCCCATGCCCGGAAGCGCTCATGCCCGCCCCTCCAGATTGGGGCTTCATCGTCTGAATCCCCAGTGAACAGGCCAAAAGACCAACTAGCTAGTGAGCACCCAGCTCGGTTTACAACCCCACTTTCTCGGCTACCGAAACTCGGTCCCTCTCTAAGCTTCATCCCGGGCAGTGGGAGAGCAGAATCCAGCCAAGGCCAGCCCTTGCGGGGAGAGCTCTGCAGGGAGGTGGAGGCCTGTCCGCGCTCGGGACAAGGAGGCACAGGCAACTGCAAAACGAAAGGCTTTTATTGAAAAATATCAAGTGGCCCTTTTCAAGACTGCGGGTCCCTGCTCAACGAAGGCTGTCAGGCCGCAGCCCGACGGGGCGAACAAGTAGCGCTTGTTTTGTAGCTCCGCGCTCCAGAGGGGCAAGGTTTCATGGTCCGTGCTGGCTGGCCCCTGGACTCCGCAATCCCGCTCCCCGGCCCGAGGAGGGGTGGCGGCTGGGGAAGGGGGTGCCGGGAGGTCCCCTCCCAGTCCAGCGAGAGAGTTGCCTGGCATCTGGGTGGGCTGGTCTCCGATGCAAGGCCGCACGCAGGACTGGTGGGCGCGCCATCTCGTGGGAGTGGTAGAGGCTTCCCGCGGCTGCTCCCTCAGACGTAGTCCTTGCGGTCGTAGGCTGTGCCGGTGCCGGTGCCTGGGCCGTTGGAGCGCGGCGCCGAGTAGAGGATCTTGGCGGGCGTGTATTTCTTCTCGCGCGGCGGGCACGAGCAGCAGAGTAGCGCTCCCCCCAGCAGCTGCAGCGCCGCGGCCGCCCAGCCCACGTACAGGGCGGAGCCCATCTCGCGCTTCTGTGCATCTGGCACCAACGGGTTGTAGAATTCCCGGATGATGGTGTTGGCCGACCAGGACACCGGCACGAGGGTGAGCAAGGCGGCCATCAGGAAGAGCACGCCCGCCACGATGGTGATCTTGGCCTTGGCCGTTTCGTCCTGCACACAGTTTGTGCATTGGGCACCCACGAGCGCCACAAGGAGCCCGAAGGCGGCCAGCAGGATGGCGATGACGATGAGGGCGCGGGCCGCCTGTAGGTCCTGCGGCAGCGCCAGCAGCGAGTCGTACACCTTGCATTGCATCTGGCCCGTGCTCTGCACCACGCAGTTCATCCACAGGCCCTCCCAGGTGATCTGCGCCGTGATGATGCTGCTGCCGATGAAGGCCGTCACGCGCCACATGGGCAGCACGCAGCACACGATGGTGCTCAGCCAGCCCATGACGGCCAGCGAGGTGCCCGCGATCTCCAGGCCCATGGACATGGCTGCCGCTCCAAGGCCGTCACTGGCGGGCGGCTCCGGGTGCGGGACGACGAGGGGCCGGGGCCGCTGGGGCCTGGGTGGGAGCGGCGGTGCGCCGACGGACTGACGCCCGAATTGATGGACCGACGGAAAGACACACGGATGGCGCGCGCCCTAAAGGGTCCGCTCTGCCCGTTCGCGCAGCGGCTGCGCCTGCACCTGCCTGTGGCTTTGTAGGCGGGCGGCAGCGACTGGGCTGGCCCTGGGCTGGGGCAGGTTAGTCTTCGATCCGGGCCCAGCGCTCCGGCGGGGGAGGGAGGGGCGGAGCCGCCCTCTCCCGGGCCTGGGGACAGTGACGTGGCCCCTCTTCCCACCTTCACTAAGCGCCCTGGGAGGAAGGACTTGGCCAGGAGTGGCTCACGGCGCGGGGAGGGGGGGTGCCAAGAGAGGGCGGGGCCGAGACCTGCGCCCCCGCCCCTCGCTCCTGGTTCCCCACTGCTCGGAAACGAATTCTACGGGGTGTGGGGTGAAAAGCACAAAGTGCTGGACACTCCTCCTCCCACCTCCCGCATTTTCAGCGCCGTTGGCACGGAAGGCGTGGGGAAGCGGGCGCTGCCAGCTGCCAGGGATCCGCGGGGACAGGGAGGGCCCACTGTGGGCGTGGCCGCGGCTGTTTTCCCAGAGTGGGCCGCTGCCCCGGGAGCTGCGCACCTGCTCCTCGGTCCGTCTGGCCTCTGAGGCAGCGCTCCCAGCGCAGGATCCCGGTCTGATCCAGGCCCATGGCGTTGCCAGCCCTGGACGTCTGGACTCGGCGGAAGCCAGGGACCACCCGCAAAGGCGCCCAGAAGACACCCCTGAGCCAGTGCTGAACTCAGATTCTCTAGCCCCTCTCCAGCTCTCAGCTCTTAACACTCGCAGTGACCCCGGATCCCTTTAGCTGAGCTGCTCTCGCCTCCCAGAGCCGCCCCCATTGAGTCCCTTCCCTTCACAGAGCCCTGGTCCTCTCTCCCGCTGAGCCGGGGGCGGGTGGGGGTGGGGGAGTCAGAACCGGGATCCACCTTAATGAAACGGTGGTGAAAGAGGTTTGATCCAGGCAAAAGTGGGAAGTCAGAGACATTACCTGCAATCCTTGCTCCCACACCTGGGCTATCCCTCGCCCTGCTTAGAGCCCTGCAGAGTTGGCCTTGGAGGGTCTGTCCCCCACCTTCCTCGCTTCCCCTCATCTCAGGGCCCTCATTCTTGCCGTGTCCTCTGCCTGGGACATTGCAGAGACCACATGGCTCACTCCTTTCACCTTTCATGTTTTTGTTCCCAGCCAGGCCTTCCCTAACCACACTATTTAAAATCACAGCTGGGACTTCCCTGGTGGCAAAGTGGTTAAGAATCTGCCTGCCAATGCAGGGGACACGGGTTCCATCCCTGATCCGGGAGGATCCCACATGCCACGGAGCAACTAAGCCCGTGCGCCACAGCTACTGAGCCTGCACTCTAGAGCCTGTGAGCCACAACTACTGAGCCCACGTGCCACAACTACTGAAGCCTGCGTGCCTAGAGCCCGTGCTCTGCAACAAGAGAAGCCACCGCAATGAAGAAGCCCGCGCGCAGCAATGAAGACCCAATGCAGCCAAAAGTAAATAAATAAAATAAATTTATTTTAAAAAATTAAAAAATAAAATCACAGCTGGGAATTCCCCAACGGTCCAGGGGTTAGGACTCCCTGCTTTCACCGCAGTGGCCCAGGTTCAATCCCTTGTGGGGGAACTAAGATCCCGCAAGCCACGTGGGGCGGCCAAATAAATACATAAAATCGCAGCTATTCACCCCACTATGTCCTGTCCCCTTTTTATACTTTACATTCTTTTTTAGCATTTAACACTGTCCATCATACTCTATATTTTTCTTACTTATTTTTTATTCTCTCTCTCTCTGCTCTAGTATGTCAACTCCACTGGGACATCCAGAAGCTCCCCAAACGGGCAAGGGTTTCTGCTGGTTTTATTAACTGCCGTATCTCCAGTGCCCAGAACGGTGCTGGGTCCTCAAGAGAAAGTTGATTTAGAAAGTTCATGCAAAAACATCACTTTCTTGCATTCCTGCAACCTTGTCTGCCTGGGGGCCCTCCTCCTGGCATAAATGACTGATAATGGGACACTACTCTGTCACATGCTTTTGGAATCTAGTCAGAACCTAGGGCACTTCCAGGCGAGATGAGAAACCCCATCAAACCAGGCCTAGGGGTTTTTCTGGTTTGCCCCACATCTCTCAAATACAGGCATGCAGCCTATGTCTTCCTCCGTAAGGGTCAAAGCCCTGGGGTGAGGTAAACAGGGCCAGAGGCCCATGGAAACCAGGGTCCTACTTCTCGCAGGGGCAAAGGTCTTGGGCTGGGCCTGTTGGGGCTGGGTTGGGCAGGGCTGGGAGTGCCCAGCCAGAGGGCCCTGCTGGTGCTGGGCGGGGGCTGCCCCAGATCAAGTTCTTGAAGCCCAGGTCCATCCAGTGGACTGCTGGCTGCTGCAGTTTCCTGGTTAGTGGCGTGGCTTTGGGTCGGAGGAGAGGCAGAACACTTGGGCAGTGTGGCTGCGTATAGGGTGGGTGCCTGAAATCACATGCTTTTGTCCTGAGAGTGGGCTTCCTGCTGGTTTTGCCCTGAGCTCTATCTCTTGCTACCTGTGAGGCTGAGGAAAGTCACGTCCCCTCTCTCTCTTTTTTTTTTTTTTGCAGTACGCGGGCCTCTCACTGTTGTGGCCTCTCCCGTTGCGGAGCACAGGCTCCGGACGCGCAGGCTCAGCGGCCATGGCTCACGGGCCCAGCCGCTCCACAGCATGTGGGATCTTCCCGGACCGGGGCACGAACCCGTGTCCCCTGCATCGGCAGGCAGACTCTCAACCACTGCGCCACCAGGGAAGCCCACGTCCCCTCTCTTAACCTACATTTCCTCCTCTGCCAAATGAGGAGACTGATGTCTACATGACCTACCTCACAGGGCATTGATGAGAACGGAGGAAACGTATGTGTACTGCAAACCAGAAAACAGCCAGGACCAGACAAACCAGTGGGCAGAGAAACAGTGTGGACAAGGTGGAGGGTTTAATTGGACAGACCTGAGGTGGAGTCCAGCTCCACTCTGATCAGTCCTGTGGCCTTGAGCAAGTCCTTTCCCACCTGGACTTGGTTTCTTCATCTGTGAAGAGGGGTTTGTTCTGAGCTGCTTGGGTTCGGGGTTGGGGGGGTGGTGGGCAGGAAGAGGCACCTTGTTCCTGAGCCTGAATGAGGTGGATGTGCTGGGCAGGGCTGTGAGGAGATGAGGCCAGCAAGACAGAAAGCTTCTTGCCCAGGGGCCAAACTTCAGGGACGCTGGGCAAATAGCTTCAATCAGCGTTTTGCTCAATATCGTCCATGGTCCTTACAACTCAATAATAAAAAGACAAATAACCCAATTAAAAAAATGGTCAAAGGATCTGAGTAGACATTTGGAATAGACAAGGAAGACGTACAAATGGCCAAGGTGCACATGAAAAGTTGTCTGACACCATTAGTCATTAGGGAAATGCAAATCAAAACTACAAAGAGGGATATCCCTGGCGGTCCAGTGGTTAAGACTTTTCCTTCCAATGCAGGGGGTGTGGGTTCGATCCCTGGTTGGGGAGTTGAGAGCCCACATGCCTCATGGCCAAAAAACCAAAACATAAAACAGAAGCAATACTGTAACAAATTCAATAAAGGCTTTAAAAACGGTCCACATCAAAAAAATCTTAAAAAAAAAACATACAGAGATAAAACTTCATACCTGTGAGGATGGCTAGAATCAAAAAGATGATAACAAGTGTTGCAGAGGATGTGGAAAAGTTGGAACCCTCCGACAATGCTGGTGGCATTGTAAAATGCTGCAGCTGCTTTTGAAAACAGTCTGACAGTTCCTCACAAGGTAGAATTACCATAGGACCCAGCAATTCCATTATTAGGTATTAACCCAAGAGAAATGAAAATGTACGTTCACACGAAAAACTTGTGCACGAATGTTCATAGCAGCATTATTCCTAATAGCCTGAAAGTAGAAATGTCCTAAATGTCAGTTGATGAATGAATAAACAAAAAGGAGTGTATCTATACGTGCAATATCATTCAACCATAGAAAGGAATACAGTTCTGATATGTGTTACAACGTGGATAAACCTTGAAGACATTATGATAAGTGAGAGATACCAGTTGCAAAGGATGGCGTATTATATGATTTCACTTATAAAAATGATCCAGGACTTCCCTGGTGGTGCAGTCGTTAAGAACCCACTTGCCAATGCAGGGGACACGGGTTCGAGCCCTGGTCTGGGAAGATCCCACATGCCGCAGAGCAACTAAGCCCGAGCACCACAACTACTGAGCCTGTCCTCTAGAGCCCACGTGCCACAACTACTGAAGCCCGAGCGCCTAGATCCCATGCTCTGCAACAAGAGAAGCCGCTGTAATGAGAGACCTCTGCGCGGCAATGAAGAGTAGCCCCTGCTCGCCCGCACTCAGCAACAAAGACCCAACGCAGCCAACAAAAAAAAAAAAAAAAAAAGATCCAGAGTAGGAAAATCTATAAAAATAGAAAGTAGATAGGTGGTGGTGCTGCGGTGGTGGTGTTGGGAGAAAATGGGGACTAACTGCTAATGGGAACAGGGTTTCTTTTTGGGGTGATGAAAATGTTCTAATGACACAATTGATTGTGTTGATGGTTGCATAGCTCTGTGACGATACTAAAAAACCATTGAATAGTACAGTTTAAATTGTGAGTTGTATGGTATGTAAATTGTATCAATAAAGCTGTTAAAAACCACAATGGTGCTGGGTGGGGGGGGGCTGCAGTGTGTGTTCGTGTGGTATGTGTGTCCCCAGAGAGTGGGAATGAGGGTGGGATGAAGCTGTTTTTTAATGGAGAGTACTGTGGGAGTTGGTGAGAGGAGGGTGAGGCTTGGGGGCTCCAAGCACAATGCTTGTCTCCTCCTCCTCCATTCCTGAGCCTCCTGTCTAGAAACAGCAGCATGAGCCAAGGTGGGACCGATGCTCCAACATCCCTCCAGTTAGTGCTGAGTGACCATAGGAAGGGGAGTTCTGATGCTGTCTTGGTCCAGGAGAGCTTCCCGTAGGAGGAGGTTGGGCAGGAGCTGGTAGAGAAGGATTTGGCTGGTGGAGGTGACTAGGTGCGTTTGGGGTGAATTGTGTGTGTGTAACTCCAAGAAGCAAGGGTCTAGAAAAAGAGGAACTGAAAGAAGAGTGCCCCCAGCTAGGAGATTAGCCTGTTCCCCATCTCCCACCCAGTGTTCAGCTCCCCAGAAGTAGCCATCACGTCCCCAAGGCCTGCCTTTCCCCTACTGCAGTGGCGGCATCCTCCCCTTTGTCCCATCCCAGCACACTCAGCCTGGCCCCCACCTCTCCCCAGTGGGCAGTCTGTACTGAATTACACCATCGGCTTTCTTGGTTCTCCAGTTTGCAAATGGCAGATTGTGGGACTTCTTGGCCTCTATGACTGCATGAGCCAATTCCTATGATAAATCTTCTATTATGCGTATCTGTATATAGTCTATTAGCTCTGTTTTTCTTGAGAACCTTGACTAATGTGGTAGAATTCTCCAGTGAAAAACTGGGCCCGTAGATTACTTTCTGGGAGTTTTAAAATTACAAATACTTAATACTTACGGGTCTATTTAAACTATCTATTTCATACTGAGTGAATTGTTGTAGCTGTGTTTTTTGAGAAATTGGACCATTTCATCTAAGTGGTTGAATTTATGTGTGTTCATAATATTTCTTATTATCCTTTTGATATCTGTAGGGTCTGTATGATAGCTCCTGTTTCATTTCTGTTGGCAAATTGTATTTCTCCCTCTCTCTCTCTGTCAGCTAGAGGTCTGTCTTTGTCAGCTAGAGGTTTGTCATTTTTACCAGTTTTTTTTCCCTCAAAGAACCAGCCCTTTGCTTCATTGATCTTCTCAATTATCAATTTCCTTGATTTTTGCTCTTCTTTATTATTTTCTTATTTCTACTTGTTTTGGGTTTATTTTCTCCTCTTTTTCTAAATTCTTGATGTGGGAGTGTAGATTATTGATTTGAAACTTTTCCTCTTTTCTAATATATGCATTTAGTGTTATAAATTTCTCTCAGCACTGCTTTATCTATGTTCTACAATTTTGATATGTTGTACTTTCATATTCACTTATTTCAATGCATTTTAAAAAAAATTTCCCTTGACCTATGGCTGCCTTTTGAGTTATGGAACAAGAAGTGTGCTGTTTAGTTTCCAAGTGTTTGGAGATTTTCCTGTTGTCATTCTGTTATTGATTTCTAGTTTGATTCCATTGTGGTCAGAGAGCATACTATATGATTTCAATTAATTTAAATTCAATTAATTTCAATTAATTTCAATTCAATTAATTTAAATTCCCTGGCCATCCAGTGGTTAAGACTCAATGCTTTCACTGCCAGAACCTGGGTTCAATCCCTGGTGGGGGAATTAAGATCCTGCAATCCAAGCAGCACGGCCAAAAAAAAAAAAAAAAAAAAATCCGTGAAGATTTCATTTTGGCCCAGGATATGGTCTATCTAGGTTTTTAATTTTTAATTAAAAAAAATTTTTTTTAAGATTTTTTGATGTGGACTATTTTTAAAGTCTTTATTGAATTTGTTACGATATTGCTTCTGTTTTTTGTTTTGTTTTTTTGCCCCCGAGGCATGTGGGATCTTAGCTCCCAGACCAGGGATCGAACCTGCGTTCCCTGCATTGGAAGGTGAAGTCTTAACCACTGGACCTCCAGGGAAGTCCCTATCTGGGTTTTTTAAACAAAAAAGTATTCTATAAATGTTGATTAGATCCTGTTTGTTGATGGTGTCACTGAGTTCTATAACTCAGTGACACCATCAAAGTTCTATAACTTTGCTATATTTCATCTAGTTGTCCCATCAATTGTTGAAAGAGAAGTGTTAAAGCCTCCAACTATGATTGTGCTTTTGTCTATTTGTCCTTTCAGTTACGTCAGCTTTTTCTCCATAATTTGCAGTTTTGTCGTTTGATAATGCATTGTCTATGCATTACTATGCATTACTATGCATTGTCTATGCATTACTATGCATTACTATGCATTACTATGCATTACTATGCATTACTATGTCTTCTTGGTAGATTGACCCTTTTTTCGTTACATAATGTCCCTCTCGGTCTCTGGTAATTAACTTTGCTCTGAGGTCTAGTCTCTCTCATACAAATATAGCCACTTTCACTTTCCTTTGATCGTTTTCATGCTATATCCTTTTCCGTTTACCTTGCCTATGTCATTATATTTGAGGTGAGTTTCTTGTACACAACATATATTCGGGTCATGCTTTTAAGCACTCTGATAATTTCTTTTAATTGATACAGAGGCATACCTTGTTTTATTGCGCTTCGCAGATACTGTGTTTTTTTACGTTGAAAGTTTGTGGCAACCCTGTACCAAGCAAGTCTATCGGTGCCTTTTTTCAACAGCATTTGCTCACTTGGTGTCTCTGTGTCGCAGTTTGGTAATTCTTGAAATATTTCAAACTTTTTCATTATTATTACGTTATGGTGATCTGTGATCAGTGATCTTTGAAGTTACTATTGCAAAAGGATTATGACTCATGAGGCTCATGATGGGTAGCCTTTTTTAGCATGAAGTATTTTTCAATTAAGGTACGTACATTGTTTTTTAGATATAACGCTATTGCACAGTTAATGAATACTGTATAGTGTAAACATAACTTTTATATGCACAGGGAAACCAAAAAATATGGGTGAGTCACTTTGCTGTATTTGCTTTATTGTGGTGGTCAGGAACCAAAAGTGCAATATCTCTGAGTGATGCCTGTATTTAGACTATTTACATTTAATGTAATTGTTGATGTGTTAAAGCTTAGTCTGATATTTTATTTTTTGTTTTCTGTTTGTTCTCTCCATTTCTTTGTTTTTTTTTCTGTTTTCTTTTTTCTGCTTTCCTGTGGGTTACTTGAACAGTTTTGAAATCCATTTTATCTATAGTGTTTGTTCTTTTTTAAATATTTATTTATGTCTTAGTTGTTGCATGCAGGATCTAGTTCCCCAACCAGGGATCGAACCTGTGCCCCCTGCATTGGAAGTGCGGAGTCCTAACCACTGGACCACCAGAGAATTCCCGAGTTTGGCTATTATTTATTAAAGTTTAAAAGCAATGCCTACTTATACAGGAAAGTCAAAATGGAAAAGGATATTAGAAAAATTATAATCCCATCCATTTAAAGATACCATTATTGACATCTGGTTTTATACGTTTCAAGATGCTTTTCTAGTCATTGCTGTTCAAACGTGGTGTCCGCTAGAATGTAAACTTGATGACTGTAGGGACCTTGTCTGTATGCTTCAGCACTTTATTTTTAGCAGTAGAATAGTGCCTAGCAGAGGGCAGGCACTCAGTAAATACTTGTCAAATGAATATGTGAGTGAGTCCTGTTGTACTACTGTTATAATACACTGTAATTAAAATTTTTTAATTGAAAAAAGTTTTCATATTTCATATCTAGGCTCCCCATTGGCCTTTGTGGTGTGGGGATGGGTGGGGCCACAGTTTCTTCTCTGGTGTTTGTCCTAATATAGAATGCTTAGTTTTAAATTTTATTTAAAATTTTTTTTGGCCGTGCCTCATGGCTTGCAGGACCTTAGTTCCCCGACCAGGGATTGAACCCACGCCCCATGCAGTGGAAGTGCGGAGTCCTTAACCCCCACTACACACAAACGGCTGACAAATATTTATTGAGCACCTACTGTGTGCCAGGCACTGTGTAGGCACTGAAGGCAGGGTCAAGGGTCATTCCAGCTGATGACTCCTTGCATTCTCCCCACTTCACCCCGCCCCCACAAAAACCACTGCAGGGATGAAGTATCACTCTTCTAGCTACCACTATCTCTAAGAACCCCAAATCTGTCACCCCATAATAAAGCTGATTTGAAGTGTTACTATCTTTTGGAGGGACTGCCAGGAAGTTCCCCTAGAATGATTATTGTTCAAAAGTTTTCTGTCCTTTTAGGCTGCCTCTTTCCTGGTCTTTTGACCGGAGAAAGCAGACTTTTATTGGGGCTTTTTTGGTTTTTGTCCAGTGGTATCTCCCACTTGCCTACATCTTCAGTTCCATGTTTGGGATACATGAGGGAGAAAGAAAACCCAGGGCACTGGCACAAAAACAGACACCTAGATCAATAGAAAAGAATAGAGAGCCCAGAAATGAATGCACACTTATATGGGCAATGAATCTATGACAAAGGAGGCAAGAATATACAGAGGGGAAAAGACAGCCTCTTCAATAAATGGTGTTGGGAAAACTGGACAGCTATATGCAAAAGAATCTAACTGGAATACTTTCGGGCTTCCCTGGTGGCGCAGTGGTTGAGAGTCCGCCTGCCAATGCAGGGGACATGGGTTCGTGCCCCGGTCCATGGGTTCGTGCCTCTGGTCCAGAGGTCCTGAGTTGGTCTGCCTTCCCTCCACCTTTCAATCTTCTCATGCCTGTTTTATCTATAAAATCCAGGGGTTTCAGCTGTACTTGGCAGAAGGAATAGGAACACGTATGTCTATTTCATCTTCTCAGGAGTCAGTCCCCCAACTGTTGTCTTTCTTTCCTTCTTCCTTCCTCTCTTCCTCCCTTCCTTCCTTCCTTCCTTCCTTTCTTTTTCTTTTGGCCACGCCATGCAGGATCTTAGTTCCCAGACCAGGGATCGAACCCGTGCCCCCTGCAGTGGAAGCGTGGAGTCCTAACCACTGGACCACCAGGGAATTCCCCCCCACCCCACACACCTGTTTTCTTTCACCTGGTTCTCTGTACACATATTCGTTACCTGCTCGGCCCATGTAACCACTTGAGTTTGAGACCCCTGGCTTAGCCTCTGTAGTTTAGTGTTTTGGCCCTGGGTCTCCTACTGGCAACCAGAATGAGAAAAAAGGAAAAGGAAAAGAAAGAAACCCCAGGGAAGCTCAGTTGGGATAGGCTGGGGCTGGGGGCACTGCAGGAGAGAGGCATGTGAGACCCCAGCCCCCAGCCCCTGCACTGTGCTGTGTCTTCACTTCACTAAGCCTCCCTTCCCAGGAACAGAGGGTAATGGACTCTGTTGACTTCTAAGTTTATTTAAACCTTGGGGAACCTTATCATATCTTCACGCAAACAGCACAAAGTTAAACAAAGCAGCTTCTGAGGCCCAAGGAGAGCATAGTTGATTTAAGATAGGACTCTATCAGAGGTTACTCAACCCTTAGTGCCTCCCATGTTATCACTGACAGAGGCCACGTTCGCCAGTCAGGGCAGTCCCATGGCACTCTGTGCCCTGACTCTGAGCTCCAACCGAAAGGAGAGTCTTGCTGCTGAAGGAGCTCAAATATCTTTGTTGGCTGATGAAGAGCCCTATGGGTACCAGGCAGCCTCTTCCCCAGACAGCCCAGTCCCTGCTCAATGGCCTTGTGACTGCGGCGGCCACTGTGGCAGGGAGGGAGTCCACGGAGGGCTTTCTCTCACCAAGGCTGACCCCTGTGGCTTCTGGCCGCAAAGTAGCACCCATCCTGAATCCAATACGGCGCTCTCCTTCCTTAGGGGCCAGCCAACCTAATGGGACTGCCGTCGCTCCAGACTCCTGTTGTGAGGATGTCAGCAGTGTGTCCGTACATCGATAGGTGCCCATCTGGGATCTGGATTTGTTCTACTTGAGCATCATGCTTCTGCCAGGACTACTATTCATGGACTTACTCATGCCTCATTTGCTGTCCTAGTGAATCTTGCAATATTGTTTCTGATCTAGAAGCTGCCTTACAGCAAAAGAAGTATGGGGTGATATCCTGGGAGTCCTGCTCTTATCCTGAGCCCCACCATCTAGAAGCATCTGGCCTTGCAGGGGGGATGAAATGGCCCTTTGAAGACAACTGTGGTTCCACCTGGGAGACAACAGCGTGGCAGCTCAGACGGCCATCTTGCAAATGCTCTCACACCTCGTGCTGTTTCTCCTGCCGACAGAACACGTGTGTAATCAGACCTCCTCCTCCCCTGGCCTGCTAAACAGGATTCAATAATTGCGCACCAAGTTTGCCCCAGCCCCTCCCACCTTATTGAATATAAGGAGGAAGAGCTGCTTGCTGGAGGAAAGGCAACGCAGATACATATAATAAAGCGTTGCGATGGGCAGGGGAGGAACGGAGCTCGTTAGACTGGGAGGGAAAGAGTGGTTTGGGGGGTGCAGCTTCTAGAAGATTTGCTTAGGACCGATTGTGGGGTGTGAGGAGGGGAGAGGGAAGGTGGTTTTCACCTGAGTTGTGGTAGACCACATATTTTGATAACTTTGACATCTTTCAAAAGTCAACGGTGGGGGGCTTCCCTGGTGGCGCAGTGGTTGAGAGTCCGCCTGCCGATGCAGGGGACACGGGTTCGTGCCCCAGTCCGGGAAGATCCCACATGCCGCGGAGCAGCTGGGCCCGTGAGCCATGGATGCTGAGCCTGCGTGTCCGGAGCTTGTGCTCTGCAATGGAAGAGGCCACAACAGTGAGAGGCCTGCGTATCGCAAAAAAAAAAAAAAAAAAAAAAAAGGTCAATGGTGGGGATTTCCCTGGTGGTGCAGTGGTTAAGAATTCGCCTGCCAATGCAGGGGTTACGGGTTCGAGCCCTGGTCCGCGAAGATCCCACATGCTGCGGAGCAACTAAGCCCGTGCGCCACAACTACTGAGCCTGAACTCTAGAGCCCGCGCTCCACAACAAGAGAAGCCACCACAATGAGAAGCCCACGCACCGCAACAAAGAGTAGCCCTCTGCTCGCTGCAACTAAAGAAAAGCTCGCGGACGGCAACAAAGACCCAATGCAGCCAAAAATAAATAAATTGACAAATAAACATTTAAAAATATGTTAAAAAAAAGTCAACAGTGGGGTGGGGGTTAGGGGGTTCCTATGTACTTCTAGATCATGCTTTGTAAATGTGACAGCAAGCCTGGGTGGCATTAAATCTCTAGGACCTCAGTGTTATTTGAGGATCCAGGAACTGAGGGGCAAAAATGGGGGAGGCATCACCCTGAAGTACACCCAATGACCCACTGTCAAGAATTTTGTTTCCTGAACTCTGTGGAAGGAGGGATGCTCCCCTGGGGTGTTGCATGGTAACAGGCCCACTGCGCTGGAAGGGAGGAGGAGGCCCCCTGACTGTTTTGTGTCCCTTGTCCCCCTACAAGAACAGGCAAAAAGGAATCACTGCAATGGCTGAGATGATTGACTCTGACCACGGAGGGTAAATCAAGTCACAGTTACTGGGGGGGAGCATATGGGCAATTCGTGTAGAGCTCAGGGACCCTCCTGGGTGTCTGCATTCTGCTGTCACCAGTGATAAATGTTCACAGAAGACCACCACCACCCCAGGCAGGGCCACCAAGGGCTGGTTATCTCTGTGGGAGAAGAATGCTGGCCCAGCTGGGGCTGCCAAAGCTGAAATGTGGAGTGAAGGAGGGAAGGCACAATCCAGGGTCAGCTGCAGAAACCAAGATGGCAGCCCACCAGCTTGCAGCCAGACTGTAAAACTGCCCTCTTCCCTTTGAATATATATTTTTAAATTACGAGGGCAGTTCCTTGGTGGTCTAGTGGTTAGGATTTGACGCTTTCACTGCCATGGCCCAGGTTCAACCCCTGGCTGGGGAGCTGTCCCGCAAGCTGGGTGGTGTGGCCAAAACCCCTCCCCCCAAAAAATCCCACCCAAAAAACCCTGGAAAGAATAATATAAAAAATACCCATGGGACCCCACCACTCAGAGTTAGCAAGTTGTTACATTCTGCGGGAGACCCTTTGCACTCCTTCCCTATCCCACTCACTTCTCTTCTTCTGGGTAACACAATCCTGAAGTTGACATGGCATCTTCCTGTTCAGATTTGTATAGTTTTGCTACTTAGGTATATATCCATCCACAATACATAGAACTTCCATATTAAACATTTTTACATGGATGGTCTTATATTGTACACATCATTCTGCAATTTGCTTTATTCAATGGTGTTATGTCTTTGAAACGTATACAGGAAGCGTTAGTTCATTCATTGTAACTGCTGTGTATATTCCATGGTGTGAGTATGTCACAGTTTATATCCATTCTCCTCTTGATGAGCATTTGGATTATTTCCAACTGTTTTGCTATTACAAAGATGTGACATACATCCTTGTAAATGCCTCCAGGTGCATATGAGTGAGAGTTTCTCCGGAAGTGGAATTGCTGCATCATAGAGTATATGCACCTTCCACCTTACCAGACCTTGCCAAATGATTCCCGAAAATTGTTGCCTGTTAGTATTATACACTCCTTCCAGCACATTAGAGAGTTCCTATTGCTACACATCTCTGCCAGCACTTGGTAGCGTCAGACTTTTTGTCATTCCGTGGGTGTCAAGTTGCATCTCATTATTATTTTTAAAAATTATAATCCTGCTTAGTTTTTTAAAATATTTATCTATTTAGTTGTGGCTGCGTCGGGTCTCAGTTGTAGCGCACAGGCTCTGTGTTGCGACGCACATGCTTCTCTCTAGTTGCGGCATGAGGGCTCAGTAGTTGCGGCACGTGGGCTTAGTTGTCCCGCGGTATGTGGGATCTTATTTCCCCGACCAGGGATCGAACCCACGTCCCCTGCATTGGAAGGCAGATTCTTAACCACTGGACCACAAAGGAAGTCCGCAGTTTCTTTTTTTTGAGGCACAAAATACATTCACTGAGGTCCTTGAAATGAACAAATCTTAAAGGTACAGCTTGAAATTTTTACATTTGAACACATCATGCACCTACCACCCAAATCAAGATACAGAGCATTTCTATTACCCCAGAAGGTTTCCTGGTGTCCCAACCCCATCCTTCTCCCCAGAGGTGGCCACTTTCTAACTCCTGTCACCATTGATTACTTTTGCTTATTTTTGACCTTTGTATAAGTGGAATCACAGTGTGTACTCACCTGTACCTGGTTTCACTCAATCCAATATGTGTGAGGTCCACTCACGTTGTTGTGCATGTCAGTAGTTTATTCTTTTTTCATTGTTGTAGAGCATTCCATTGTGTGACTATGTCACAATTCCTATCCATTCTTGTGAGCATTTGAATGGCTTCCAATTGTTTTTCTATTGCAAACAAGATGTGACACATGTCCTTGTCCTCCAGGTACACATACCTGAGAGTCTCTCTAGAAGTGGAAATGATGGGTCATAAGGTATATACGTCATCCACCTTACCGGATATTGTGAAATGATTCTCTAAAATTGTTGTACTAACCAACACTTCCTCCAGCATGTTGGAGTTTCTTTTTTTAAAAAATTAATTAATTAATTAATTTTTGGCTGCATTGGGTCTTCGTTGCTGCGCACGGGCTTTCTATAGTTGCGGTGAGCAGGGGCTGCTTTTCATTGTGGTGCGTGGGCTTCTCATTGCGGTGGCTTTTCTTGTTGCAGAGCACAGGCTCTAGGCACACAGGCTTCAGTAGTTGTGTCACATGGGCTCAGTAGTTGTGGCACACGGGCTCAGTAGTTGTGGCTCATGGGCACTAGAGCGCAGGCTCAGTAGTTGTGGCACACGGGCTTAGTTGCCCTGCGGCATGTGGGATCTTAGTTCCCCGACCAGGGATTGAACCCGTGTCCCTAGCATTGGAAGGCAGATTCTTAACTACTGGACCACCAGGGAAGTCCGAGAATTTATATATTTATATGCTGATCCCCATGCTGTTCCACCTTGTGACTTTTCTGGAATTTGGTGACTCATTTTGCTCTGGAGAGAAACCTCAGTATTCACCCTATAACTATTCCCTCCAATTCCCATACTTTTGTTTTGGGACTTACAGTAAACACTGGCAGTTTCTGTAACTTTCAATAAAAATAATCATGTCTGGCACACCTGCTATCTCTAACACTGAGGCCCTGGTCTGATTGGAGAGACATGGCCTTGCCTTTGGGGAGACATTGCCGAGAAGAGACAGGCCCTGCCCTGGGAAGTCTCAGTCTGAGGTGGGTAATCACATATGCTGGGAGCAGATGCTGCAGCTGGGGGCAGACATGGCCAATGTGCTCAGGGGCTGGGGATTCCAGGCACTCCTTGGAGAGGCGATTTTGCAGCCGGCTCTTGTTACATGGACACCTGTGCTGAGACATCAAGATTATGTGTGTTCCCTGAGATGGAGCCTAAGGTGGGGGACAGGAGGCAGTGAGGGTGGGTTGGGGGGGCACCTCAGATTCTTGCGATAAGACAGTGCTTGGCCCTGGGGTGGTTAAAACCCAGTGTGTGCTGTCTCTCCTCAGCAGGAGGCTGGGGTCCCCCCCACCCCGATTTGGCATTCCCTCCACCTCCGCTGCCCCAGCGCCTTCCCTCTCTTTCCCTCAAGAGCCTCTTAAACTGGCCGACTGAGAAGCCAGATTGGTTCTGGGCCGGCAGAGAGGGCCCACACCTGGGTCCGGCTGAGTCTGGGAGCTGGGCTTCGGGCTCACCGGGTGCTGTGCTTTGCTGTGAGGGAGTGACGGTGGCTTCTCGGTGCGCTGGCTTCTGGGGGCTCTGGGGGCTGTCGCGGATGGCGGGTGTTTGTTTCTGGGTGCGGAGGTTTGGGATTGCGTTTAGCCTGTGGGTGTGTGTCTGCCTGAGTTTGTGTTTGTGTGGGAGGTGTGTTTCTCCTCCAAGGTGTCCACTGTTCCGGGCATGGTCCGTCCCTCCCTGCGGGTGACGGTGGGAGGCCTGAGGTGAGAGTAGCCGGGGTGGGGTGGAGCTGTTTTCTCTCGGCCGGGCCTGGTTGGCTGTTTGAGAGTAATTCCCAGGCTCTGGGGTGTCAGGAGCCTGGGAGGGGGAATGAGTCACTCCCTCCTCCCCCCCACCAGAAACTTATTCCCTGTCCCGGGGGCCAGGTTTCGCCAGGAGCCATAAAGAGGCCCTGCCCAAGCCTCTTCCGCTTTCAGGCAGGCGGGCGAAACCCAGCCTGGGGGCTGCCTCGGAGCCAGGCGCTGCCCAGCTGGCATGAGGCGGCCTGGACCCACCCCTCAGGGCTTTCCCCGGTCTGTTCTATGTGCTGAATATTCTGCCCGCTCACAGCCGCTCCTCCCATGGCCCCTCCCATTGCTGAGCCCCTCCCTCACTGAGCCCCCCTCCCTCACTGAGCCCCCCTCCCTCACTGAGCCCCCCTCCCCTCACTGAGCCCCCTCCCTCACTGAGCTCCCTCCCCTCACTGAGCCCCTCCCCTCACTGAGCCCCTCCCTTCACTGAGCCCCCTCCCCCACTGAGCCCCCCCTCCCCTCACTGAGCCCCCCTCCCCTCACTGAGCCCTCTCCCTCACTGAGCTCCCTCCCCTCATTGAGTCCCCTCCCTCAATGAGCCCCTCCCCTCACTGAGCCCCCTCCCTCACTGAGCCCCCCTCCCCTCACTGAGGACCCCTCTTTGAGCCCCCTTCCGCTCTCTGAGTCTCTTCGTTAAGCTTTTCTGGGGGCGGGGGCGCGGGAGGGCGTGAGCTCGGAAGCGCGACTGGGTGAGCGGGCTGATGCAGAGGGCCGGAGGCTCAGGGCAGGGTCGGGCTGCGTCTGGGCCAGCCTGCCTTTGGCCTGGCTGGCTCTCCATTTCATCCCGAACGTGGGGCCAGGGTTCCTGCCATCTTCCCAGGCCCAGGGGCATGATGTGGAGGAGGGAAGAGTAGGGGGCTGTGACTCCGGAATTGAGTCACCCCAGGGGCTCCCGGACAGCCCCTACCTCTGCTCCCCTTCTTTCTCTCTCCTCACAGAGGCGCACACTCGTCTGCCTACCCTCCTCACCACCCACCTCCGTGAGGGCCCAGGAGAAGTCTCCCTCCTCATTCCTAGGCTCTTGGTTCTCAGGTCGGAGCCCTTGGTCTAGGCGCCCTCACCCCATCCGACCCGACAGACCCAAGATGGGGTGTCAGGGCTTTCCTCGGGGGTACTTAGAGGAAGGCTGCAGTGACGCTCACCTCCACTGGGGGGCGCTCCTCTACTGCCGGGGCCACAGCCACCCCAACCCCATGGGTTACTCCTCCCCGTGGACCTCACAGTCCTGCCCGGATGCCCACCTCCTCCGCCTGTGCATCAAGGCCTCGGCCACACTGGCTGTGCCCTCCGCAGACACCCAAGGGCGCCCACCTCAGGCCTGCCCCGCTGGACCCACCCTGGGGAGAACGGCACTGGCCATGCACACAGCACTGGTCGGCCTTTATTTTTCATCATGATGAAAAAAATCTGTACATCCTGTGGTTCACCATTTACCCTGAACCCCCTCCCTTCGCTGAACCCCACCTTAGGGGTACCTTGGGCGGCCCCATCACTTTTCTGACGATCACAACATTCCCTGTTCACTCTTCCACCGCCCTTAGCAGGAGCGATTTTCGAAATTCCCATCCACGGGCTGGAGTACACGGCGGAGGCTGCAGTGACCATAAGCAAACACACGGGGGCAACACCTGAGAGGGCCGGGCGGGCCCAGCCTTGGCGGGGAGATGGACACGCAGCCATTGTACCCCGGTATGCAGCGCCACTGCCGAGGCCTCTGTCACCTTGCTGGGCGTCCCAGCTCATTCTGGACAGGGGGTTGTAGCGGTAGAGATGGGGTGTTGCCTAGGACAGGCACCCTGTATTTCCACCATCCTGCTAGGTCCCCGCGCCCTTTACCCAGCCCACACCATCTCGGGTAGGTCTCACCACTCCAGCGTGTCCACAACCCGACCAGCAACCCTTGAAGACAGGGCCTGAGGGTTTCTGAGTTTCTCCCCGGTTCCAGCAAGCTCCCGGCTGTCTTGAAAACAGACTTGAGTAGACTTGATGTTTGGTGTGGTGGTTACACACTGGCTGTGGTTTCAGACAGTTCTGGGTTCAAATCCTGCCTCCACAAGCTGTGTGACCTCGGGGAAGTCACTTAAATGCTCTGAGCTTTGGTATCTACATTAGTAGACTGGGATGATAGCCCTTTTTTTTTTGGATCTTAATTAACAGAATCTTATTAGTTCTCTCCTACATATACCCATGGTATCAGAGCCTTGTTTCAGAGCTCTTCCTTCCTCCTGTTCACTGTACAGACCTGGAACCCAGGCCTGCCCAACAATCCCTATAGAAGACAGTGTTAGTGTGTTTGGGTCCTTCTTTGGAAAGCTGTCACCTCTCTTTCACCTGAACACTGGGACTAACCCCAAATTCCAGGCAGTCACTTCATGTTTTTGAGCTGTAGCAGAACAAATGCATGGAGATTTCTTTAAGGCTACAAACTTTACAAGTTGGTCCCATTAACAATGACCTAGAGGCAGGAGTTTTGTTTTTTAGGTTTTTTTTTTTTGCAGTACGCGGGCCTCTCACTGTTGTGCCCTCTCCCATTGCGGAGCACAGGCTCCGGACACGCAGGCTCAGCGGCCATGGCTCACGGGCCTAGCCGCTCCGCGGCATGTGGGATCTTCCCAGACCGGGGCACGAACCCGTGTCCCCTGCATTGGCAGGCGGACTCTCAACCACTGCACCACCAGGGAAGCCCAAGGCAGGAGTTTTTTAAACGGCATGAATCGAACACTTGCACGTTTCAACAGAATACAGTTTACATTCATCTCTAAATCTGAGATTAAGAAACTATCAGCTGGTTTCCAACTGGTTTCAATACTGGTTTGAAATTTGAATAATTTTACTGTGTAGACATTAAATATTTTGTTTAAATATGAAACATTAAATCTTTTCCTGACTATCCAGACAGAAATAGAGAAAGCAGGAACAACAGGCAGGAGAAGAAACAGTCCAGTTAACAGACTTGTGACTTCTATGCCATCTGTAACAAGGGGAGGGACTTCGGCATGGGTTTCAAAATCGCCTGGAAGCTGCCGCCTAAAGTCACCTCTACTCGGCATAAACCCTTTTTTCTACACAAGGTGTCTGATTCCTACAAAGGCAAAAGAAACCCAGAAAACAAAACAGAAAGAACTGGGGTGGTCTCTCAATGAGTTACAGTGGATATCCTGTAGCACTGAAGGAACTGTCATTTTATTTCGTACTACTGAGCCCTTGCCACGCAGAAGAGCTCTTGCTGAGAAATAAAAAACTTCAATCCTGGTTCCCCTCAGAGGACACCTTGAGCCTGGGTAAGGTCCTCAAGACGAAGGTTTCCTGCTAGCAGGAAGCTATTCTCTCCTAACTTCTAGGCTTACTGCATACTAGTTGAAAAACAGGCCACTTGGCTATTTCAATAAATCTCAATGTCACAGCCCTTTTTTTTTAATGTTTATTTTTTTCAAAGGAAAACAGCAACAGCCAGTTGGAAACCTATTTATTCTTCAACTCCAGTTTTGTTTAATTTAGAAGTGACTTACTGATTCACTATATTAACCACCCCTCCTCCCCCCCAACCTTTCCTCTTTAAATATTTATCTTCTACTTTGCTGAATTCTTCTAAGGAGATTGTTCCAGTATATATCTCCAGGTCCTTGCTTTGCTCCTTTTACCAAATAAATAAATAAAAATTAAAATGCAAAATGCAATTCCCTTGTGCATCTTAAGGGCTCCAATTGTCAAAAATAGAAAAGAAAAATCTTTGGAATAGCCAATTAAGTTGAATTTAAAAAAAAAACTCGCACGACCATGTGTAAAATAGTTAGTGGGAACCTGCTGCATAGCACAGGGAGCTCAGCTTTGTGCTCTGTGATGACCTAGAGGGGTGGGAAAGGGAGGGTGGGAGGGAGGCTCAAGAGGGAGGGGAAATACGTATACATAGAGCTGATTCACTTCGTTCTACAGCAGAAACTAACACGACATGGTAAAGCAATTATACTCTAATTTTTAAAATTAATTAATTAATTAAAAAAAAAAAACCCTCACGTGAATGTGGTTTCTCTGGGGGCAGAAATCCACTCCTATTATACATCACAAGGTCCTGAGGGGTAACAGAGGCTGTGTGGGGCCTGCCTGGCACCTGACAGGCATTTGACAAGTGCTAATTATTATTCTTTTCAAAGCAGCTCTGTTGAGCTCTAATTCACACACCATGCAATTCACCCATTTAAAGTGTATAACAAAGTGTTTTTTTTAGTCTATTCAGAGTATGCAACCATCATCACAGCCAATTTTAGAACATTTTCATCACACCAAAGAGAAACCCTGTACCCTCTACCACCCTATGCCACGTCCCCTCCAGCCCTAAGCCACTCATCTTCTTTCTGTCTCTATAGATTTGCCTGTTCTAGACATTTCATGTAAACAGAATCATACGATATGTGACCTTTTGTCTGACACTTGCATTTAGCATGTTTTCAACGTTCACCCATGTTGTAGCACGGATCAGCACTTCATTCCTTTTTATGGCTGAAAAATAATTCCGGTGCATGAATATAGCCCACGTAGTTGATCAGTTCATCCTCTGATGGCCACTTGGGTTGTTTCCCTTTTGACTGTTGGAATTATGCTGCTATGAACATTCAGGTAGCTATTATTATTAATGTCACTGCCCTTGTCTTCCAAGATAACGAGGCCTGAGTGCCCCAGACTGTCCAGAGCACAAAGAAAGGAAAAAGCCGGGAGGGCTGTTTTGTACCAGATTCATCCCAAAGGGAGGCCCGGGTACCAGAGTTACATGGGATGGGGGATCCTTCTCCCCATCAGCAGGGAAGCCCAGTGTGTATGGATATGATTCAGGATATGAAGCAGGAGAGGAAGGCTGGGCCAGATTACGGCAGACTTTAGTATGGGGTGGGTAGGGGTGGAGGCGCCTGGGGAAGACTTCTGTGGGTGAGTTGGGCTTGGGGGTGAGTGGGCGTGGAGGGTGAGGCCGGTGGGAGGCCAGCAAGGAGGCTGAGGAAACCATGGCTGGTGTGTGCATGTGTGTGGGGGGCTTATTGCCATATCAGTTTGCCTCTGCTCTCTCTTCTTCCCCGTTCCCAGCAGCAACTGGTCAGGCTTGGGACTGGGGTGGGGTGGAAAGAGAGCCAAGGCTGAGGCAGAAGCTCTCCCTGGGCTTGACTTTGAGGTAAAGGCCGAGGTCAAGAAGAGCTGGGGTTTGGTGTTCTGGAGTGGGGACAGGAGGAAGGGATAGCAGAGAGATTCCTCTATTGGAAAGCAGTGATGTGGGCGGGTGGATGACTTGAGAGTGTGTGGCATGTGGGGAGGTTCCTACTACATGCTTCTACCATACGCCAGGCACTACTCACAGGAATGAAAGGTGATACCTTTTAGTTGATGACTATATGGCTCCTGGACAGTGATTTCTTTCATTTCGTTTTTTGGCCGTGCCACGTGGCCTGCGGGATCTTAGTTCCCTGACCAGAGATCGAACCCGTGCCCCCCTGCAGTGGAAGCGCGGAGTCTTAACCACTGGACCGCCAGGGAAGTCTCGAGGCCAGTGATTTCTGATTCCTCGGTGTTGCTGGGAGGCCACTGAGCCCCAGACCCTGAGGGGTCCAGGCAGACTGGAGCCTGGAGGTTTCCACGGCACCCAGGGCTTGGCACTGGCTGATGGTTCAAGGAAGGACTTCCCGATGTCCTGGGATGTCGAATATCCCTGGTCAGAGATGGAGCTGCAGGAAGTTCTGAGGCTGAGAGCCCTGCCAGCCCGCTGAGGTGGCAAAGAACTGGAATGAAGTGGATTAAAAGAAAATAAAGAAACACGCGGGACCCTTGGTGCATGCCCAGGTGTGTGGTGGCAGCTTCATGCTGATGTGGGGCTGAACAGCTGTGGAGTGATGCTGACGGGCAGTGACACCAAGCCACTGGCCCCTGGCCAGCCCCCTGGGTACCTGCAGTCCCCCAACCTCACTGGAGAGAAGCAGGGATTGTATGGAGGGGGAAGGGAGGGTGTGACCAAGGGTTGTGGGTGAGCGCTCAGGTCCTTGTCAAAAGTTCAAATCATGTAGGTTGGGGCTTCCCTGGTGGCACAGTGGTTGAGAGTCCGCCTGCCGATGCAGGGGACATGGGTTCGTGCCCCGGTCCGGGAAGATCCCACATGCCACGGAGCGGCTGGGCCCGTGAGCCATGGCCGCTGAGCCTGCGCATCCGGAGCCTGTGCTCCACAGTGGGAGAGGCCACAGCAGTGAGAGGCCTGCGTACCACAAAAAAAAAAAAAAAGTTCAAATCATGTAGGTTAAGCCCTGCTATAAAAAGAACATTGAAAAAGAAAAAAAGTTCACACTAACCAGAGGTGTGGCTGCTCCCAGCTGGTCCCCACATCCTGCTCCCCAGCCCATGGCAGGCAGGTCAGGGCCGGCTGTACCCTTCCTCAGGGCTAGACTGATCCAGAGCTGGGAGCCAGCAGAGAATGAGGGCTGGGTCAGTGGGCGCACCGGGCGGTAGGACAAAGACCTGGCAGTTGAACTGGGCCCCAAGAAGGCCAGGGGTCAGGATCTGTGGGTGGTGTCTACCCCAACCATGCCTGGAGGCACTCCAGTAGGAGAATGCCGGCCAGGCCCGGAGGAAAGGGTAATACGATCTCTGAGTCACCTGGGGCTGGGGTGAAATGCCACTTACAATGGATAGATTTTTGGTTTTGTCCCTGGTCTGTCACTGCTGACTCACTGGCTGCCTACCTGGGAGTCCCCTGGTTGACCTGCTAGTTTCTCTCTCCCTCTTGGTATGTCATGGAAGTAGAGACAGCTTCTCTGTAAGCTGTCGTCATCAGGTGTAACCTGCCCAGGCTGCTGGGAGGGAAAAGGTGCTGGGTTCCAGGATCTCCTGGGGTCCGCACTTGGGGGGTGGGCAGGAAGCAAGTAGGGATGACTCCAGCCCCTGGCTCTACCCATTGGAGACAACGTCTGTCTTGGCCCGGGGGAAGCAGGCTGCTCTGGGGGTCTAGCTGGTCCTGGGTCAAGATGTCCCCCTAATATCTCAAGGTTCCATCCACCCCAGAGCAGGGCAGCCCTCCTGGCTCTCCCCATCCAATTAACCTACCACGAAGGCCCAAGTAACAGCTGTCTGGGCCTACCCTTGCTCAAAGCCTGTCCATGGCTCCCCTGGGCACCCCAGCTCTTGAGCTGGCTACTTGAGGCTTTTCCTGATGTGCCCAACTTGCCTTCCAGCCCAGCTCCACCACCTGCCCAGCTCCAGACACCACAAGGCCCCCGAAAGGCCCCTAGTCTCTGCCCCTTGCCGCTCCCCTTTTTAGAGAACTCTCTCCTTTCCATAGGATTCTAAGCTTTTACTCACCGTTCACAGCTCTCCTTCCCTCTCCCTCCTCCAGGAAGCCCGCCTTGGGCCCAGGATGCTGCTGACCCTTTCCTCCGGAGCCCACACAGAGCTGCCTTCTCTGGTCTAGGGAGTTGTCTGTTTAGATCAGGGGGTCTCGAGGGCAGGCACTGGCCCAATTCCCACTGTTCTCATGATTCTCATGGCCCTGGAATGTCACATCAGTTCTCCGAGGCTTAGTTTTCTCATCTCTAGAATGGGACAGATGGTGCCCTGCATGGTTTTGTAGTGAGAAAAAATGATGTCTCATAATACTAAGGCACCTTAGCAGGCCCAACTCCTGCTGACCAGTGACCTGGCTGGGGGGTGTGGGCTGGGCAGGACTGATCCCTCCAAAAGATTAGAAGGTCCTCGGGGATCCCCTGGCCTTTAAGTCCTCTTCTTCCTCTGCCTCTGGAAAATGGATGTATCATACAATCAAGAGACAGGGGCTGCTCTGAAGTTAGGTAGGGGGAGCAGGAGGGAGGGATGGGGGGGCGAGAAGGAGTTCTCCTGTCCCTGGGATGGACCCCTCTGAGAAGCAGGGCAGTGGCTTGTGAACGGTGGACAGCAGGGTGGGCGGTGCGGATGGCTCCGGTCTTGCATAAATATGGGCTCTTTGAAACTGCCAGGCAGAAGCTGGACTCAGAAGCACTAATTTCATGGAAACTAATTAAAAACTCACTCCGTCCCATCCTGTCTTTCAGTCTCCCTCTCTTCACAGAGCCCTTCCCCCGCTGAGCCCCTCTCTCTAGCCAAGCCCATTCAGAGCACCCACATCCCCCCACCCACCCCCCGCCCCCGCTCAGCCCCTCCCTCTCTCTGAACCCAGCTCCATCCCTGCCATCCCTCCATCCCATTCCCAGAAGTGCCTGGGCCGTGGGGCTGCAGCCAGCAGCGTGGCCTCGCTTCTCTTCCTTGGAGATGCCACCCCACCCCACCTTCTCCCTCCATGTATGTGGGGAACCAGGCCTGTCATTACCCCCTCCGGGGCCAAGTGGGGAGCGTGGCCACCGGTGTGGGCTGCCAGGCTACGGGCAGGGGGCTACCCACTCAGCCCAGGGCCTGGCCTCCACTTCTGAGCCCAGGGCCCGTGGCTTTCTAGGGCCTGGACTGGGCCCGCCGGACCCCTGTCAAGGCGGCGAGAAGAATCTCAGTGGACTGAGTGGGCCTTGCTTCCGTGTTTTCACGGAGCATCCCACTGCCTCAGAGGGAGATGTTGTCCTCCTTCCCCGGATGAGGAAATTGGTTGAGAGAGTTTAATTCTATTGCCCAGTGTCGCAGAATTGGTAGTGACAGAGCTGGGACTCAACCCGGGGAGGGCTGGGGTCATCTCAGAAGAGAGCCATAAAAGGACCACGACATTCTGCCCCAGATTCTGAAAGTCCCAGCCTGGGGCCCAGCCCTCCCAGCCAGGGCTGGGCCTGCCCTAGTGAAATCCCCACTGTTGCCAGAGCCAGCAGGAGGCGGCCAGTGCATACCGGCCCAGGGTCTGGAAGTGACCGCCTGTTTGCTGGAAGCATCCAGGAGATCTTCCTCCTGGGACCATCCAGGACGATGGCTCTGAAGTGACTCGAGACACAATCTTTACACTCACGGAGAATTATGACACCCCACTGCAGATTATTCACTAAAATTTAAACAAATTTTTAACTTAATGACATTGTCTCTGGTTAAAAAAGAACAGGATCTTAACTTGTGTCTGTGGGCAGAGAAGTTAGTGAACTCCTGCAGAAATAAATCGTTTTGAGCCAACTTCCAGCTAGACTGATTTCTGAGCTGAGAGTGAGGCTTCTTCCTTTTTCTTTTTTTTTTTCAGAAAAGCCATTTGGTTTTTTTTTTTCTCGGTACGCGGGCCTCTCACCGCTGTGGCTTCTCCCGTTGCGGAGCACAGGCTCCGGACGCACAGGCTCAGCGGCCATAGCTCACGGGCCTAGCCGCTCCGTGGCATGTGGGATCTTCCCGGACCGGGGCATGAACCCGTGTCGCCTGCATCGGCAGGCGGACTCTCAACCACTGCATGACCAGGGAAGCCCTAGCCATTTGGTTTTATACAGATCAAAACGTATGTTTGGTGGGGAAGAATAATTTTAAGTTGACACCTGGCCTTAGAGTTCCTGGTCCCAGCGGAGATGAGTGAAGGGTCCCGGGACTCGGGTCCGCTCAGCCCTCAGAGATCCCTCTGGCCGCCTCGGCAGGGGTCTGGTGGACCCGCACAGACCAGAGAAGGACAAAGAAGGCTCAGATGGCAGCAGGGCGCCTCAAGGTTGGATGCGAGACTTTATCTGCCACTTTCCCAGGGACATGCAGGGAGCTGGGCACAAGGCTGTGTGTGTGTGTATGTGTGCGTTGTGATCAAAGAGTTGGCTGAGCCCCTGGGGCCCTGGGGACCAGGGTCTGAGAAGTCCCAGCTCCCCTTCGGTGCGAGGGTAGAACCAGAGCTGAGGGCCTGATGCTTTGTGACATGAACTTGGCTCTTTCCTCCTCACGGTCCCAAGCTTTTCAGCTCGCAAAGCACTTTCACATCCTCGTCTTATTTCACATCTGTCTTAGATCGGGAAATGTGCTAATGTCTTCAATTTACAGAGAGAAGTTGAGGCCCAGAGATGGAGCTGGCTTCCCCCGAGGTCACGGGGCTGGTGAGAGGGTTATGGGCGGAGATGGGTGACCTGATCTGGCTGGGGAGAGCGCTGTCCTTGATAAAAACCAGCGTGTAAGATACAATTCTATTGGCGTCAAATTAGTGTATGTTGGGAGAAAGAAAAAGAAATAAGTGCTAACCCTGCCGTCTCAGCCCCCAAAGCAAAAGTCATGAATGGCAGACACACTAGTAAAGTGTCACAGTGAAAGACTGTCTAAGCTGTTGGGAGGACCAGGCCCAGGGAGCCAGAGCGGGTGTAGGAAAATTGTTCCGGCTTTGCCGGTGTTTTTCCTGCAGCAGGTGCGTGGGACCCAGCCAGTGTCTCCTGGCGTAAATGAATCCTCAGCAAATATTTCTCCAGCTCCACTCATGTGCAGAGGGCTCACAGCTCCCCCAGGACTGGCTCCTGTTTCTCCTTCACACCTGAGCACCTCGAGCTCCACCTGAGCTCCCCTGCCCTGGGCCTGCCCTTTGCCTTGGGCCCTCTTGCACCTGTCCTCCCCCTAGCTTTCAGCCCCTCCCCTGCCTCTGAAGTGCTTGGCTGAGCTGGGCAGGGAAGGACAGCTTCTTAGTCACTTCTGTTGGGCCACAGGTGGAAAGCTCTAGGGCCTGTGTGCTCCCCCTCCCCCACTGCTGCTTCTCCAAGTGCCAGTCGGCTGTGTCCCAGAACAAGAGCAGGAAGTTGAGGGAGGGGCGTGTAGGGGGTGAGTGAGGGTCTCTGTAGGCAGAAACCTTACTGAAGGGCTGGAATGACCAGCCCACCCCGTTCTGGGCAAGCCCCACACGGCCCTCCCTGGGCCTCAGTTCACCCATCTGTGCAAAGGCAGTAAGAGTCCTTGCCCTGCTTAATGATAGGCAGGCTGTGATGAGGTCACTGCAGGGAAGCACTTATCGTCCCTCTGGAAGGGCAGTATCTCCGTTGCTCAGTCCACAGGCCTGTTTGCGTGCTGTTCCTCGAAGCCTGGTAAGGAGAACGCCAGGGAGGCGTGGTCCTGGCAGGAACTATTCCTGTTTGTGTTGGTGTGTGTGTCTGGGGCTGAGGGGGAGTGGGGGAGGGCAGCTGGGAACCGGGATAATGCCTCCTGCCTTGTTGAGCACCTAGTAGGTGTCAACCCCTGCGCTGAGCTCTGAGGCTGAGTATCTATCCTTCAGGAGCCCCCAGCCTTGTAGGGGAGACCGAAGTGTTTACAGTCAACCACAGTACAAGGACCTCAGTTTCCCCATCGCGCTAGCTTATTCCTGCCAGCCCTATGGTTCCACAGGCTGTCAGCACGTTTTAAATAGCTCACAGAAAGCTTCTACCCAAATCACCCACACAGGATAGCTCTCTTTCTCGGGAAGCTCAGGGATCACTGCCAGGGTCAGATTAGACACCCAGCTGCCCCAGGGCACCAGGCACGGGGCTGGACAATGCTGGGGGCTCAGGGATGAGCTCCCCAGCACGTGGGGAAGAAAGGGGGTGGGGTTCCCTTGATCCAGCCAGGATGAGCCTGGCCATTCTCTCTCCCCACCACAGTGACTCCTTCCTTTAGGTTCCCAAAGCCCCTGCCCTGAATCAGGCCCTTCCTAATCCTTGCCCTCTGCCCGGCTTTCACCTCCATCCTGTTTCCAGAGACCCCTTTCTCAACCTGGCATCCGATGCCCTTGCTGGTCTCACAGCCTCTGTGCACAGCCCAGGGCTCCGAGATGCCTGAGGCAGAAATTTCTGGCTCTTTTCCTCTGGCCCCTCCCCCACTACCCCGTCTCTGGTCAGACTGGATTCCTCTGAATCTGTTCTGGTTCCCAGAACTAGCTGCATCTCCCCACCTTGGGCACCTTGGCACTCGCCGTTCCCTCTCCCTGAAGCTCTCCTTCACCTAGTCCTGCTGTCTTGCCCAACTCCAGAGGGCCCCGTCCATGGCGATTTCTGTCATCAGTGCCTCTGCAGCACAACCCAGTTGCCTGGAGTTATGCCAGGCAACTCCCTTTCCCTGTCAGGCCCCCTCCCAGGCACCACCCCCGACACCCCAGCTGAGTTTTTCCTCCCCTTCCGAGTCTCATGGGACTTTGCTCCCATTCTGGCTTTATCAGAGGACGGTTCTGTGTATCTTCACTAAGTAAACACCTGTTTGCTGGACTGATGTCCCCAGGGTCTGGCCCATGGCTTTCTCTTGGTGACCTCCCCGACCTAATTCTGGCCAAGCCGGCTTTGCCCCAGCAGAAACTGGCTGAAACTTCTGAGGTTGGGGGCAGGCTTCCTTCTCTCTTTGGCCAAAAGGGCATCACCTCCGAGACCCCTCCTCCGGCAGGGCTGGGAAGCCAGGTGATGGTGGTGAGAGATGGGGAGGGCACGTGATGGACCCAGGAGTCCGGGCCCCCCAGCTCCTTGGTCCTTAAAATTGGACCACATCAGGCCAATGTCCAGACGCGGGTAATGCAGATGCATGGATGGCGAGACGCTTAACAAGTAATTGTCAGGCCAGTGATGCAGCTGATGAGGACTCTGACATCAGTAATCATGGTGGGGCTGCTCTTTGATGTTCCCAGGACTCTATCCTCAGACCCTCTCCCTGAAGGTAGCCACCTTCCATCCAACCACCCAAGCCTGGAATGAGGGAGCCCTGGGGTGTGGGAACCCTGGTCTTCAGGCCCCAAACCTGGCTAGGCCCGGCTCCCCGCTCCGGCCCCCCAGGTATGTCCAGGTGTTTGCAGGCTGTGACTCAGTGTCTATCTCCCGGATGACCTCAGCACGGGCCTGGGGGCAGGGGGAAAGGGCAGTTTCCTCTGAGACTGGCTCTCCAGCGTGGTGACTCAGGGGCCGAGGGTTGGGGCCTGAAAGTTCTTTTGTTGGCAGGCTCAGGAATCTAGAGAAACTGGTCAGGGGGCGGCTCCAGGGACTGAAACCCCTCCCTCGGCCCCCGCCCCTCCCGCGGAGCCCTATAACCGCTCCAGTCTTTAGCCTGAGAGCTTGCGGCAGCTGTCGGCAGGAAGGAACTGGTTGTGTTACACTCTGACTCTCGCTGGGTTTGTGCCTCTGACCCTCAGGAAAGGCACCCGGAGCTGCTCCAACTGGCTTTGCCTCTGGACTTGCCGTGAAAGACCTCCCTGCGAACGCTGAGTGTTCATCCTCGGCACTTGGACTCCTACAGCCTCCAGGGCCGGATCCCCACAGCCTTCCAGGTCCTAGACCCCAGCAGACGCTAAGCTATGGCTTCCATGGGGCTGCAGGTGATGGGTATCGCTTTGGCCGTGCTGGGCTGGCTGGGCGCCATACTGAGCTGCGCGCTGCCCATGTGGCGCGTGACGGCCTTCATCGGCAGCAACATCGTCACGTCCCAGACCATCTGGGAGGGCCTGTGGATGAACTGCGTGGTGCAGAGCACGGGCCAAATGCAGTGCAAGGTGTATGACTCGCTGCTGGCGCTGCCGCAGGACCTGCAGGCGGCCCGCGCCCTCATCGTCATCTGCATCATCTTGGCCGTGCTCGGTGTGCTGCTCTCGGTGGTGGGCGGCAAGTGCACCAACTGCGTGGAGGATGAGAGCGCCAAGGCCAAGACCATGATTGTGGCCGGCGTGGTGTTCCTGCTGGCCGGCTTGCTGGTGATGGTGCCCGTGTCCTGGACGGCCCACAATATCATCCGCGACTTCTATAACCCACTGGTGGCCTCGGGCCAGAAGCGGGAGATGGGTGCCTCGCTCTACATTGGCTGGGCCGCCTCTGGCCTGCTGATGCTCGGTGGGGCCTTGCTTTGCTGCAACTGCCCACCCCGTACCGACAAGCCCTACTCTGCCAAGTACTCTGCCGCCCGCTCCGCTCCAGCCAGCAACTACGTGTAAGGCGCTACCGTTGACTCTTTTCCTTTCAGCTTTGTTTCTCCCTGGATTGAGCTTACTGTGACCCCAGGATGGCCTGCCAAGCAGAGACTGAGCCAGGCCGTTGGCCAGCAGCCCTCAGCCCCTCCTGGCCCTGTCGGACATTTTCTCAAGGTCACCTCCAACACTAGCAAGGATGGATGGAAAGAGACTCCTGTACCACCCTCCTCGGAATGGCTGTGGATACGGGGGGCTGGCTCCTGATGGCCCGGACAGCTCAGCCCTGACTTTGCTTGGGCTCTGCCTCTGAGTGGGTGTTCAGCGGACCATGGGACTATGCCCGTGTTGATCACGGCCCCCTTCTTTGATCCTCCCCACTCTGTCTGCCAGCATCCTCTGGGTGGGTCAGCGAGCGCTTGGGCTGCGCCTTGCCCATGGAAACCTGTGGCCACGAGAACGGTCGCCTTGCTCACCCACCTGCCCTTGGAGCATAGTTGCCGAGCAGAGAGTGGACGGACAGGTTTAGAGGGGAGGGGCAGAGGTGCTACAAACTGGTTTGGGTAGTGGTGGGGGAGGGGGCTACATGTGGCCCAGGCTGCCCACACCCCTTCCAGCCCCTGTCCTGCAGGCTCCGAAGAAGGACCCCGGGCCCCTTGAGACTGGCCACCTCTGGATCCTCACCCCTGCCAAGGTCATTGGAGAGCCTGGGAGAGGCAGGGGGAATGCTCTTTCTCTGGTCCTAACCCCAGGAAGTCCTGGGGCTTCCCCCTGCTGCTACGTGGTTTCTGTTTTGTAATTTAAACTATTTGTCACGGTAATTGCTATTATTTTCTACAATAAATGGGACCTGTGCACAGGAAGACTGTATCGTTTCTGATTTCAGCTGCGGAGGTGGAGGGGAGGGCAGGGTTGGAAGCCTGGGCAGGGGGGTGGTGAGGGGCAGGACGACCGTGTGGTGGCCAGGACCAGAAGACTTACAAAACTGGTTCTGGGGAATTGTGAGACGTCGAAACTGGCCCCGAGCTTTGGAGTCACCTTGCTCAAGCCCTCCATTTGTCAGAGTGTAAAGCCCAGGACCTTAGGAAAGTGCTGGGGACTGTAGGAGGGAGGAAAGACGAGAACAGCCAGCCCTGGGGGATGGGCCACCTGCCCTCCCCTCCTTTTGTTCCAGCTCCGTCTGGGCCTCCAGGCTGGTCTGCTCACCCCCCAGGTCCCTTCTCCCAGCCTTTGCTCAGGCTGTCTCTGCCCTCAGCCTGGAACGTCCCTCTTCCTTTCTCCACCCTTCTGAATTCTAGTCCCAAAGGCTCAGCTCTGCGCCTCCTCCTCCATGAAGCCTTCCCTGGCTCCTGTCTGGAGGCATTATCATCAGCCCTGTTCACATCCCCACCTGGTGCTGGTGCGGACAGTCACCGAGGCCCTTTCACCTGCCCAGCTCTGGGGCAGCCTCCAAGCTACGCCCTGAGCCCCTCGGCTCCGCGTTCCGATCCCTTTAGAGATGAGGAAACCGAATCCTGGACACGTGAAAGTGTTTGGCCAAGGCCCAGATGCGTGAGCACGGGTTCCTGGTCTGTGAGTTAGAGGGAGAGGGCCCTCCACCCCAGGAGGGGTCAGAGTCACATCTGTGGCCCTATCGTGCCTGGCACAGGGACAGCCAGGGATGGGGCCCCTCTCTGTCCTGTTTCTTCTCTTCTGTCCTCCATAGGGACAGATGTCACTCTTTGCAGGGGTGAGAAAACCGCCGAGCCAGAGCTCTGCTGCCGCTTCTGGGACTCATTTAATAGGCATAGCTCTCCTGAGGGGCAGGGCTGGTGCAGCGGCCTCGTTTTACAGGCAAAGCAGAGGAGGCCCAGCCATGGGCCTGGCCAAGGCCTCATGGAGGCTCGGAGGCCAGCTGGGGGCTAGGCACTGGGCCTCACTCCCTCAGCCTGGGCTGCCTCCTGCTTTCGGTACAGGTAGACGATGCCGGAGATGAAGCCGTCGCTGTCAGAGGTGCCAGGCCCCACCTCGAGCTCGGAGGTGGCCAGTTCCCACTGGTCCACAGGCCAGGCCACCAGGCGTTCCCAAGCCCTGGCCTGCTCCAGCCTGGCCAGGGTGGCCTCCAGCGCCTCTTTGTAACGCAGGTTGGATGGGTTGGTCCTGGTGGTCAGACACAGCAGCCCACCTGGGGAGGGGTGGGGAAGGAGCAGGCGAGTGAGGGAGGGGCAGGAGCCAGGGACAGGAAGGTTGTCCCCTTCCTGCTCACATCCTCAAGGGAGGAAGTTCTCCCAGCTTTGCCCCCGGGCCAGCCTTTCCCACCTCCAAGCCCCTGGTGCTCACTGATCCCTCCCCCAGGAATACCCTCTGCTTCCTCAGCTTACCAGACTCCTACACACCTTTCAAGGCTTGAGTGTCCTTTATGCTGGGAATTTTTGGCTGAATTCCCTTGACAGAGGGGGCTCCCTTCTCACTGTTCACCCAGCCCCTCTCCTGGAGGATATGGCTGTGTCTGAATGCTCATGGGCTTTGGACCTTGGGCAACTCCCTTCACCTCTTGGAGCCTCAGTTTCCCAGCTTGCAGGCATGGTTACCCTGTCTCACAGGAAGGCCAGCACAGTCAGTAAGCACTGGCTGAATGAATGAACGACCTTGTCACTCCAGGTCTTCTCCAGGCACCTAGCGTATGCGGGCTCAGATATACTCAGGAGAGACAGGAGTCTGGAAGGCTTCCTGGAGGAGGAGGTAAGGAGAAGCAGGGTGCTACCGGCAGAGAGGGGCTTCGTGAGAGGAAAGGCTCTGAAGCAAGGAGGCTGTGACATGTGGGCGGGCAGTCTGGCCGGCTGAGGGGACTGGGAAGCACAGGCTGGGCGAGGAGGTCTGGTCCTTACTTGTTCAGGTGATGGGAGTTTCCTGCCCTCCCGAGCCTGATCACTACCTCTCTCTCTGATGCCACCAATGTCCCTGCATCTGTCAGCCTCTGCGGTTCCCTGAGGATGAGGCCTGCCTAGACCTGTCTTGACTTAGCCAGAGCCCCTGCTGAGCCCAGCAGGGGTGAAGGGGCAGGGACCAGATGCAATCTTGCTGTGATGGGGCACCTTCGGGGCTTCCAGATCCTGTCCTGCAGCCAGGTCTGAGCCTCGTGGTCCTCACACGCCACCACTCTCCTTTCTACCTGGGACTTCACTTAGGCTGTGTTCCTGCGTGGACTGCCCCTCACTCCCCATCCCAGCTGTCCCAAATGCCTCTCTTGTCTGAATTCTCAGGGCATTGAGCACCCACAGCCCTGTGGGCCCACCTCGGGCTTGGTCTTTTTCCCCTGGCCCCTTTCTGGGGCATGTGGGTTGGGTGTGTACCTTCTCCCCAGGGCAGAAGCAAGCACGGGGCAAGGCACACAGTAGCAGCACAGTAAACACAACCCTCACCTGCACATCAGCCCCACTTGTGGAGTTTATAGAAAAGCACTCACATCTATCATCTCACCTGAGCAGCCCCATTTCACAGATGAGGAAACTGAGGTCACGAAAGAGAAAGAGACTCCCCCTAGGTTAGTGGGGAAGCTGGAAGATGAGGGAACTCAACGGAGCCCCTACTATGTGCCAGGACTGAAACACAGGCCTTACAGACACTACTTGACCCAATTCTCACTGTAATCCTACGGGGAAGGGACTGTGCCACTCTGCTTACTGATGAGGAAATAGAGGCTGGAGAGGAGAGTGGAGTTGCTTCCGGTTTCCCAGTGGATAAGAGGCAAGCTGGCAACCTGCCCGCCCTGCCTGTTTGCCTGGGTCTGTTGATGGTGACGGCTGCAGCCGAGCCTGGGACGGCAGCTGTGGCTGGGATGCCAGGCTGTGTGACCCTGGGCATAACCCTACTCTCGCTTGGCCTGAGGCTTTCTGAGGCTTGCGTCTGTGGGTGTGGAGAAGGGAAGGTGCCTGCGTGTGGCTGGATGGGCTGCTTCTCACCTGGCTTGGTAACCCGCAGGAGCTCAGGTAGGGCACTGCAGGGCACCTGGCCGTCACTGAGGGCGCCCACCACCAGCACCGCGTCGAAGGTCCCTGTGTGGAGGTGCGGACATGGTGTGGTGGTTTGTCTTCAGTGTGGCCTCAGACCACCCTGGGGGAGGGTGCGCATGACAGGGCCTGGGGAGGGACCAGGCCTGCCACTGGTGTCTGTGGGACCCAGATCCCGTGGGGGATATGGCAGATGTGGCCCAGTCCTGGACTGAGGTCAGATCATGGGACGGAAGTTTCGGAGAAAGCGTCTCAGTGAGGGATTGGGGGGCTCGAAAAGAGAATAGGACTCAGCGTGGGAGGGGGCTTGTGGAGGGCTAGGCAAAGGGGATGGAGTCTTGGCAAAAGAAAGGGGCTACGTCAGGTGGGCTTGGTCAGAGGGTGTACCTTCGGGTGCTGAAGGGAGTAGGGGAGTACCTTCAGAGCTGGGTAGAGGCTCCTGACCCAGGGTGCAGAGGCTGAGGCGCTGGTAGAGGCCACGGGCCCGGGCCTGTTCCAGCATCCCTGGGCTCCCATCCACCCCATGCAGCTGGAGGAAGCCCCGAGCCTGCAGCTGGGGTGGGGGGACCCAGTCACAATTCATACCTGCCGCCTCCCACTTAGGTCCCTGCACCTCGGGGAGGACAGTGGTCCCCGCAGTGGATGTAGCCCAAGTGTTTGGAACCAGTGAGTCTGAGCAGGGAGGCGGGGATCTGGGGCCTGGGGTAGTAGGAATTTTGAGCAAGTGGGGGCTGAAGGGAGGGCAGGGGATCTAGGGTGGTCTCACCTCTGCAGCCACTAGGCCAGTACCACAGGCCACGTCCAGGATCAGGGCAGCGTGGGGTGGACCTGGAAGGGCTTGGGTGAGGCAGTCCACTGCGAGCTGGGGAGCGCGGTACTGCAGGGCGGCCACATCCTGGGGACAGAGTGCTGCACCAAGAGCCACCCCGTGCCCCAGTGTTTGGGGGACCTCCTTTTGGGTGGTCTAGGAGTCAGCCCGGCCTAGCTGTGTGCATCGGGGGCCCAGGGCCTGCTGGGACTACAGTGAGGGGAGAACCAGGTATGAGGTGCTTTCCTCTGTCAAGGGGCGGGGACTGGAGAGTAGCCCTCAGCCCACGGCTGGGGTCTTTTCTGTGGGCCTTGGCATGGCTCTCTGCTTAGTTCATACTGACCCCTCAGTGGCACCTCTGCCTGGACTGCAGTCCCAGGGTGGGGATGTCTTGGCCCCTGATCTCTAGGGTCTGCCAGTCTGGAAGATGGGGCTGGTGAGAGGGCAGGGCCACTGTGGATGCGCTGAAGAGGAGCCAGTCCCAGAAGAGACAGGACTGCAGGGCTGCACCCAGGTCTTACTTCCCTCTCACATTCGTTGCCCTGCGATGATGCAAGGCTCACTATTCCGGCTTTACAGACACGCAAACTGAGGCCGGGCAAGCAGATGGAAGCAGAGGTGAGGACCCGGCCGGTTTACCTGGTCATAATCCGGAGCCCATTGGTCATAGAAGTGAAGCTTGTGGGCCAGGTCGGTGATGCCATGCGAAGCCCCCACTCGCGCCCGCACCTCGGGCAGGCTCCGGCCCTCTTCCAGAGCCATCCTCCTGTGGGACACGGCTTCCGTGTCCTGAGGCCCACCTCAGTCTCACCTCCCTCCCACCCATCATGCCCAGCAGAGGAGGCTGTCAGGAGGGGGCCTCTCCCGGCCACCGGCACAATGCAATCCCATTTCACTGGGGGTGGGGGTGGGGACACTGAGCGCAGGGAGGGCGAGGCTGGACACCTGGGGACTCAAGGCTGCTGGAAGGGGTGTTCCCCTCGGCGGGAGGGAGGACCTGCCCCACCTCCTTGTCGGCCAACGCGAGCGGGATTCCAGGGTGGAAGGGCCCCTTAGGTGGTAGGGGTTCAGAACTCACCTCCTATCTGACACGCCAGCGGGGTGGGTGGGCGCTGGAACTCGCGGAAGGGCCTGTAGGCGAGCCTGGCCACGCCCCCACCTCCCTCGATGATTGGTTTTCTGCTAAGAGAAAATGTCCAATCAGAGGAAAGCGCTGGCAACTCGCCCACCCCTCCACCACCAGCCAATGAGCTCAAAGTTCTTGGCCCGCCTTCAGTCCGGGAAGATCCCGGAATCTTGCTGAGAAGTTTGGAAGGTATCTGGGTTGAGTAATGTTCTCTGTGCCCTCCCGACTCCCGACGTCCTTTATGCTTCTCCAAAGCATGAGCTTTTAGGCAGTAGGAGCCTCAGAATTCTTGCGGACCAAAGAGGGACCTAGGATTAGCCTTCATTTTTAGAACAGTCACCAAGATCCATGCAAGGCTGTCCAGTAGAACTTTCTTTGGTGATGGAAATGTTTTATAAATACACGCTGTTCAAGTGGCTGTTGAGCGCTTGAAATGTGCCTAGTGCTGCTGAAAACAAACACTATAGGTTGGGACTTGAAGCCAGTCGCACTTCAGATGGGACTTGAACCCACAATCTCTGGCTTAGGAGGGGACTTGAACTCACAATCTCCCTGGTGAAATCACATACCTGGTCTCAGGACTTAATGAAGCTCAGGTTCTTTATGTGTTGTTGCGGAAGGAATTCAGCAAGAGGCAAAGTGATCGGTAAGAAGTGGACTTACTGAGAGTGATACATACTCCATAGACAGAGTGTGGGCCATCTCAGAAAGTGACAGGTTGCCCTGAAATATGGGGAGGTTAGTTTTCTTTTTTTTTTTTTTTTTGCGGTACGCGGGCCTCTCACTGTTGTGGCCTCTCCCGTTGCAGAGCACAGGCTCCGGACGTGCAGGCTCAGCGGCCATGGCTCACGGGCGCAGCCGCTCCGCAGCATGTGGGATCCTCCCGGACCGGGGCACGAACCCGTGTCCCCTGCATCGGCAGGCGGACTCTCAACCACTGCGCCACCAGGGAAGCCCGGGAGGTTAGTTTTTATGGGCTGGATAATTTCATACGCTGATGAGTGGGGGGGATATTCTGACTATCTTGGAGGAGGGGTGGGGATTTAATGGTTGTGCCCTGCCTGTCTCAGCACTGAGGAATGAATTTTAAAATTTATTTAAATAATTTAAACAGCCATCTGTGGCTAGTGGCCTCCGAGTTGGACAGAGCAGGGAGCCTTGCTACTCAAAGTATGGTCCACAGACTTGCAGCACCTGCATCAGCATCATTAGCTTGGGTTGCTCCAGGGGAGGACCTTAGGGGAAATGCAATTATTAGAAAAGCAAATTTGTTAGAAATGCAAATTTCTTGAGTCTTATCCCAGGCCTATCGAATGGGGTGGTCGTAGGGCCCAGGGATCTGCTTTTTAACAAACTCTCCGGGTGATTTCTATGCAGATGAATTTTCAGAGGCACTAGCCTAGAGAACCCTTGTAGGGGATTGAAGTGTGGTCAGGCAGTTTGGGAGACTGTTGCAGTTAGCCAGGCAGGAGGTTGATGTCCAGGGTTGATGGTGCCATTCGTAGTGGGGGAACCCAGGAAGAGGAGTAGGTTTGGGGTGAAGAGGATACTAACAGTTTGGGAATGTTGACTTTGAGATGCGTACTTGAAGATGTCTACTTGATGCCAGAGTCTTGAGCTCAGGAGAGAAGCCAGGCTGGAGACAGATTCAAGGTCATGAGTACAACCTGTGGTGAGTGAAGCATCTGGCACAGGTGAGATTGCTCAGAGAAGAGAAAGGGGAGGGGAGAGCCCTCAGGATCCAGCTTGAGGACCTCCAACACTTCAGTGTTTCAGAGTGTAAGCAGATCGGTTAGGGGGTCCCCAGAGAAAGAGAACCAGGAATGGTTTTCTGGACAGAAGAGAAGCCATTTTGTGGTCTAAGCCTGGCCACAGTGCTTGCCCTTGAACAGGTCTCAGTAACCAGTGATCTTAAAGGAACAAAGGAATGCAGGAACAGAGAAAAGGCAGTCAGACAATAGTGCAGTGATAAAGCAGAGTCCTAGTTCATCCTCAAAGCATGTACATAATAATATATCTTTGAGTTCTGTGGGAACTAAGGCCCCCACCCAAGTGGAGGACAACAATGACCCTCTAAATGACCAACTAAATGACCAACTAAAGCCTGGACTCTGTGGGCCTTTGCTCCAATTCTATGCTGAATTCTCCTCTGCTCAGGCCCCTTCATGAATATGCGTATACCGTTAGCTTAAAACTCCCCCAATTTTGCCATTCAGGGAGACGCTGCTTTGGGAAAGATCCCAGGTGTCCTCCTTACTTGCTGCAGGTAATGAATCCTTCCTTCTTCCTATCTTTGGCTTGGTTGTGTCTTTTGTCTCAACACCCGCCAAGAGGTGAATCCAGTTTTCAGGTAACAAGAGGAGCGTCTAGCAGTGTTGAAGAAAACCCCGAGAAAGTAAGGATGCCAAGAACAGAGTGTTTCAAAAAGATGGGGGGAAAAAAAAAAAGAAAAAGGACTTTCCTGGTGGTCCGGTGGTCGGCATTCCCAATGCAGGGAGCACAGGTTCGACCCCTGGTCAAGGAACTAAGATCCCACATGCCACATGGTGTTGTCAAAAAAAAAAAAATCTGCAAAACAAAAAGATGGGGGATGGCCCCGATGTGCTGGTAGGTGGTGTAAAATGAGGCTGAGGAACTGAGCACTGGATGTAGGGACATGGAGACCTTTGGTGGCTGAGGTAGACCCTGATAGCGCACACTAGTTACCAAGTTTGCCTCTTCTCCCTGAGTTAGACTCCACATCCCAGCTTCCCTTACCTGTAGGTGTGGCCGAGTGGCCAAATTCAGGCCAATAAACTGCGGGTGGTGGTGAAGTGCTCCATTTACAGACCTGGACCATAAACGCCTCCCATATGACCCTCTGTGGAGTGGGCTCTAAGCACCCAGAGGAGAGCGGGTCTGTAGACGGAGGCGTCTGGAGCCCTAAATGATTGTGGGGAGCCATGCCCTCCCCACCAACCTGCACTGCACGGTAACATGGACAAAAATAAACTCACAGTGTTAGGCTACTGAGATCTTAGGATTTGTCTATTGCAATAGCTATTGTCATTTCCCTTAATGACCTTGGCAAGAGCAGTTTGGGGGGAGTAGAGGGAGTGGGGGAGACCCAGATTTCAGCTGTTATCTGTGTAGGGGAGCAAAACTTGCCACCCCAAAATGTCTCTTTGGCATGTAGATTATGTTGAGCTGGAAATGATGACAGCCAAAAAGACTCAGAAAGAAACTCTTTTTAAAAAATCTGTTTTGTTGAAGTATAGTTGATTTACAATGTTGCGTTAATTTCTGCTGTACATCAAAGTGATTCAGTTATATGTGTATACACACACACACACACACACACACACACACACACACACATATTCTTTTCCAGATTCTTTTCCATTATGGTTTATCACAGGATATTGAATATAGTTCCCTGTGCTATAGATTGTGGGTGGTGGTGAAGTGCTCCATTTACAGACCTGTAAACACCTCCTATAAGATGCTCTATGGAGTGGGCTGCAAGGATCTTGTTGTTTATCCATTCTATATATAATAGTTTACATCTGCAAATCCCAAACTGCCAACCCATTCCTCCCCTCCCCCTGTCCCCCTGGCAACCACAGGTCTGTTCTCTATGTCTGTGAGTCTGTTTCTGTTTCGTAGATAAGTTCATTTGTGTCATATTTTAGATTCCACATATAAGTGATAGCATATGGTATTTGTCTTTCCCTTAATGAAACAGGAGGGAAGCGGGCAGGGCACAACCTTTAAAAGAATGACATAGCCGTTGAGGATACGACACAAACTGGTTAGAACCAACTAGGTTCAAGATGGCAGAAGATTCGACCACCAGTAGAACTTGAGTCTCACTATATACTCATTGTAATTCATTAGCATATGCTAAATGACACATCCACAGGCACCATGACAGTTCTGAGACCAACCATAAAAGGCCAAAAGTGAGTGGGGCCCAATGCCTGGAAATCTCCTCCCCTTCTCCAAAATAGTTGGAATAATCTTCCCACTCATTAGCCTGTGAAATTACCCAGCCCATAAAAACTAAGCACCCCAGGGCTTCCCTGGTGGCGCAGTGGTTGAGAGTCCGCCTGCCTATGCAGGGGACACGGGTTCGTGCCCCGGTCCGGGAAGATCCCACATGCCACGGAGTGGCTGGGCCCATGAGCCATGGTCGCTGAGCCTGCGCGTCCGGAGCCTGCGTTCCGCAACAGGAGAGGCCACAACAGTGAGAGGCCCGCATACCACCAAAAAAAAAACAAACAAAGAAAACAAAAAAAAACCCATAAGCACCCCATATTTCGGGACTCTTGCCTTCTGAGATGGTCCACACTCTGTCTATGGAGTGTGTTTCTCTCTAAATAAATCCACTTCTTACCTATCACTTTGTCTCTCACTGAATTCTTTCTGCAATGAGACATCAAGAAGCTGAGCTTTATTAAGTCCTGAAACCAGGTGTGTGATCTCAGTTAAAAGACAGTGGGTTCTGGCTGGGTTAGAGTCCCAGCCCACGGGTTCAAGTTCCAATCTGAGTTTAGGCTGGGTTTGAGTCCCGGCACGTGGGTTCAAGTCCCAATCCGAGGTGCTCAGTTTCATTGACTCAGAAAGAAACTTTGACCTTCCCCCTTACTGCCTAAATCATTTAGATAGAGGGGCTGTTCCTGGAATAGAGCTATCACCAGAGGTATCTGCAAAGAATGTGGACTAGGTGTGGTGGGAGGAAATTCTAGGAGGGGTCTAGAGATCAGAGTCCACTCCGTATCCCATTGTCTCTGCCTGGTTCATGAACATTTGTTTACCAAACATTTACTTTTTTATCTGTGTCAACTGCCTTCCTCCTTTCTGAAATTCCAACCCCCACCCTAACATCCTCCTTTGTCTTTAGCTGAAGATGATATTTAAGGTGAGTGTTTCTGCCATTTTGGCAAGTTAATCAGTCTTCCTGGGTCTCTTCCATGCATACATGTTATTACATTTTGTTTGGTTTTCTCCTGTTAATCTGTCTCATGTCAATTTAATCCTTAGGTCAGCCAGGAGAACCTAGAAGGGTAGAGGAAAATTTCTTCCTCCCCTGAAACCGAATCCCCCTGAAACCGAGCTCTCCCACCAAGCTTATGATTAACCTCTATCCAAAACGTTATTCTCTTTCTTGTCCTGTACCTGTCCCCCTCAGGACTGAGGAGTATCAAAGAAAAGGGGGGAATGAAACCCTCCTGAGTACAAAAGCCTCTCCGTGTTGCCCATTTCCTGTTTATAGAAAATGGCTTTTGTCTCTTAGGCCTTCTCTGAGTTCCAAAGAGCAGACACAAGCATTGCTTATTAGGGAAGTGAGGGAATGCTGAAACAAAGATAAAGCAGCTAAGTGAGAAAAAAATGACAATAATTCAGTGATAAAACAGAGTCCTAGTTCCTCTTCAAGGGATATATTGACATAACCGTCTGACACATAATTTGGTGTTGATCTGCAGGAAGTAAGGCCCTCACCAAGGTGGAGGATGGTGACTACATGCTGAGTATAATCAGTAGATCCCAAACCAGTTGGTCAGAACCAGAAGGTTGATGATGTCCCTGGAACACCATCCTGTTATCTCACTACCAACCAACCAGAAGAAAATCATGCACTCTGCAGCCCTCACCCCAAGTGTTGCCTTTAAAAACCCTTCCCTGAGGACGGTCGGGAAGTTCAGGTCTTTTGAGCACAAGCCACCCACTCTCCTTGCTGGGCTCTGCAATACACGCTGTACTTTCCTTGACAACAACCCCTTGTCAGTAAATTGGTTTTGCTTCACATGGGTGAGCAAACCCAAGTTTGGTTCGATAACACCCTGACACCAGCCAAGATCCAAACCCCAGTCTATCTTAGTCTAAAGCTGTACCAAGAACATGCTGTGAACCCACTGTGTTCAGCTGCAAATAACAGAACACCTGTATAGCTGTGGCTTAAACAGAGAGGGGTTTGCAGGTCTCAGAGAGGAAGCTGAGACTGGGCAGCATGGTCTGGGGCTCGGTTATGCCATCAGGGACCCAGGCTCTTATCCTCTTTCCTCTTCTGTCACCTTTTGCATGGAGACCTTTGTCCTCATGTCTGTCATCTTGTCACAGCTGCTACACCTCCCAGTAGGACAAAGGAGAAAGTGCAAAAGCCTAGGCCATCTGAGCTTTCTCTGTTTATGACAATAAACGAAAGCTTTATTGGAAGCCCCTCCCCATGACTTCTGCATCATCTTATTGGCCAGACTGGGTCACACGGCCACCCCTGAATCATCGCTGGAAGGTGAGTGGGAAGGGGGGCTGGAGATGGGGGCTAGTTCAACCAGCTGATGTCTGGGCCCCATCTCTGCAGCCTCATGTTCCATTTAGGTCAATAAATATTTATTGTGCACCTTCTGTTTGCCAGGTCCTGTGCAGGGCACTGGAGGCAGTCATAGAGATGAATCAGAAGTGGCCACCACTCCACCCTGTTCTAGTGGAGGAGGTGAGGCTGGGGTGTCTTCTCCTGTCCAGGCTCTGGTCACCCACACCCTCCACATCCAGAGCCACTGCTTTGTCTGGGGTGGGGGTGGATGGGTGCTATGATGTTGAGGAATGTCACTGTGGGGAGTGACCCTTCAAGTAAGGTGGATACCCCAGTAAAGGCAGTCCTGTTGGACCATCTGAGGGTGGCTTGGGTTGTCCCAGGAGAGGCCCTGGTTGGGGGGAGGGTCCCGGGGGGACCTGCCTATCCGATCTGTCCTCGTAGGCCCTCAGTGGTGTCCTGCTCACCGACCAGGGCATGCAAGGTGCGTGGGCACCTGTAGCTAAGGCTCCTGATGGAGGATGAGACTTGCCATGTAAGACACTGGTAGGGGTGCTGGTGGCCTCTGGACACCGCTTTGCACCCCCCAGACGTGGACCCCAGGCCCCACAGACTTCTCTCTCCACAACCCACTACATTCCTTCCCCTCCGGAGCCCAGGAAGCTGTCCCAGCCTCGGGGTGAGAGGCCTTTCTCTGACCTATCGCATTTCTGTCTCCTCTAAGTCAGTCTTCTCAAGTTTCTGTAACTGTTGCCAGAAACCATCTTCCCCCCGGGCAGTGGATAACACTGGGTCCCGCAGCTGTCAAAATGGGGGAAAGGGTCAGGTAACAGAAAATAGTTTTGGGATGAGGAAGGGGTCACAATGATCTCGGGTGGCCTCAGCCTGCAGCGGCTTGAAGCAGGGTTTCGGTTCCTGGCCGGAGATTGAGGTCTGGCCACGGCAGTAAGAAAGCTGAATTCCAGCCACTAGACCACCAGGGACCAGGGGCCAGTGACAAGGCCCTGGCCCATCAGCTGCGTAGAGATCAATTTCCACATAGAGCTGGAAAGCAGTGAAACAAGTAAAGTGTTTATTAGGAGGAAATAGGGTACATGTGGATAGACACACAGGTGGGCTCAGAGAGCGAGTCACACACTCGTGGCAGTTTGAATCACTCTTACGGGGCATTTCTTCTGGGTTTCCTTTGGCCAATCATCTTGCTTTGCCTGGTTCTGAGTCCATATTTGGTATATCTCAGGGTCCTCTCCTGTGTGCACACACATCTCTTAGCCAAGATGGATTCCAGCGGAGAGGCTTATGGGTAGGTTGACATCACTTATTATGAGGTGACGCCCCCTCCCTTTCGACCTCTGAGGAGCCTTTCTGTGCATGTGTAGTCGGGAAGGTCTCCTTGACCTTGAGAATGAGAAGTATGTGGTCTCTGTCTTTTATCTGGGCGGAACCCAGCTCTCCTCTCTTGCTATTTTGGACAGACTCTAGCTGCTCAGCCTGGGGCCCGTCTATCTCCTGCCCCAGTCATAGCAGCTATTCATGTTTCAAAGCTATTGTCGGATCTCAGATGTACAAAGGCCAAGGGTTGCCGGTGGTGGAGGAGAGGGCAGAGTCATCCTGTGGCCAGAAGGAGTGGACAACGGCGAGGGCATGACGCGGCAAGACCTGGCAACGCCAACAGGCATGAGTTCTGGTGGGAGGCACGACTTTCAGGGCATCAGGCGTGCGAGGGTGGGGTGTGCGCATGTGTGAGTATATGGGGGTCAGTTGGGATGTTTCTGAATGCAATTGTCAGAAACCCAAAGCCACCCGAGGCGGTGTTAACAGTAGGGGTTGCTGTTTCCTCTTACAGGAAGTCCGGCGGTCACCAGAACCAAGTCTGAGCCTACCGATTTCACTACGGACCCAAACTCTATTCTCTGGTTTGCCATGCTGTACGTTTGCTCTGTTGGCCCCTTCTGGTCAGAAGATGGTGACAGCAGCTCAGGCAATCATGTGTCCTCACAGACAAAGCCCCAAGGCACACTAGGGTTGGCCTTGTCTCCTGGTCTCTCTCTTTTCCTTCGGGGATGGAGGATATTTTCCCGGAAGTCCCAGAGGCTGGGAAAGCGAGGTCTGGTACTTCCAGGCTCAGGTGTGGGAGGTGAGCATGGTCTCCAGGAAGGAGGGAGAGGCGAATGGCTGTTGGTACAAGCTGCAGCACCTGCTCCTTGGGTGTATGCAGACGTGTGCAGAGGGGTGGGAGCGTCTGCAGATGTAGCTGCTGCCTTGGGCAGGACCCGGGCCACAGGGAGTGTGGTCACCAGGCTGTGGACTTGGTTTCTTACCCTGAATGAGCTACGGGGAGTTACAGCATCAGATCTGCATTTTACAAAGATGGTGAGAGTGGATCCGGTGGACTGCAAGGGCAGAGCCTGTTGCAATCATTTAGGCAAGAGCTGGAGCCCTGAGCAGTGTCAGGGGCTGCCCTGGGGTTAAGGCTGTGGCGTTTTGAGGGATGAGGAGAGAGCAACTCCCCTTCTGCTGAGCTTCCTCCTGCCCCAGGAGCTGCTCATTTTGATCTCCTTTGCCGCCTCCTTCTCCTTTCCTCTCCTCCACCTGTACCCAAAGGCGGGCCCCCGGGCTCAGTCCTGGGTCCTCTTTCTTCTCCATCAACGCCCACTTCCCAGGTGATCTCATCCAGTCCTGTGGTTTTAAATGCTATTTATATGCCAGTGATTCCCAAATGGGTGACCAGCCCTGATTCTTCCCTGAACTCTGGACTTGTTCGCCTGACGTCTCCCCTCGGAGGCCACTCCCAAACCCCTTCCCGTCTCCACGGTCCTCTGAACCACTAGGCATCCGGAGGCTCAGCCCGAGCTAATTTTCTCCCATCCCTCGTTCTGTCCACGGGCAAATCCCATGGCTGCTCCACTCCACCCCTGACACTCTGGTTCCGCTCACCTTCCCCTCTCGCCCAGACCCCTGTGGTGGCCCCCAAACTGGCCTCCCTGCCTCCCCCCATTGTCCCCACACCCAGTCCGTTTCCCTCACAGCAGCCAGGGATCATATTATTGTTTTTTTAAACTTCTTATGGGAAATTTCAAACACACCCAAAAAAAAGAGATTAGTACAATAACCTTAGTGTTTGTTTATCACTCAATTTTAGTTGTTAATAAAACATGCCCAGCCAGAATGATGTCTTTACAGTATAAGTTTGGTGGGTTTACCCTCCTGCTTAAAACTTAAAATCCACTTCCTTACCAACCTCATCCTTAACCTCTCTCCTCCTCGCTCTGGTCTCCTGGCCTCTCCTGATCCTGGAACATGCCACGGTGACCTCAGGGCCTTTGCACTGCTGTTTTCTAATGGCCTGGATCACTTCTTTCAGATCTTTGCTTGACTGACTTGTTCTCAACCTTGAGGTATCCACCATTTAGAATGAACAAATGTTAGAATTTTGCCATTATGGCTTCTTAATCTTTGAAAGTAGAAAAAAGGAAAAAGCATGACAGATGAAGCTGACATTCTCTCTGACTTTCTCCCTCCTCCATCTGCTGCTCCAGGGAACCAGCTACCATCACAAACGGGCAGGGACCTTCTAGGTCTTGTATTTTAAGAAAGATTTTCACTGTATATGTGTTCAGAACAACATATAATATGGCTTAGTGGGCTTGAAAAAATTATACAAATGCTATCATTCCACAGCTATGACTCTGTAACTTTCCCTTTTCACGTAACACCGTGTTTTTGAGATCTGTCCACATTGATACACACAGATTGCATTCATTTTAATCACTGCTTAGTCATTCCTGAGACAGATACACCCAGTTTATTTATTTCCCAATTGATGGAAAAATGCTGCCACACGCAGTCTTGCACATGTTTTTTCATTCACAGGTGGATGCTTCTGGAAGGAGTGCTTTTCAGACTGGGGTTTGCAACCCATTAGGGGGTAGTGAAAACAATTCAATCAGTTGTGAAATAGAATAGATAGAGAATAAATGAACACGTTGCACGTAACAAGGGTAATTACTGTTTTGTTAACTTCGTGTTTCAGTTTCACATGTCTGAGTAGTGGGCAGCTTTGTACAGCACGCTCCTTACTGTGGGTGGCTCTCAAAGTCTGAAAACCAAGTCTGAGAGCCACCCACGGTAAGATGTGCTGGGTCAGGGCATGGGCAGTGTCTGATGCTCTGGTCGACCATGAACTCATCCACGCACACACGGTGAAGCGTCAGACTTCTTTTGTTTTTTGAAATGAGTATGAGATAGTATCTAATTGTGGTTTTAATTTGCATTTCCCTCGCTTACTAACGAAGTTGAACATCTTTTCCTACGTTCATTGGCTCTCTGGTTTTTCTCTTCTGTGAAGTGCCTTTATCTATGTGTTCTACTGCGTCATTTGATTTTGTCTTACTGATTTGTAGGTGTTCCTTAGATATTCCATGTATTCTGGCTACTGGTCCTTGGACTGTTTCATGGGGTGCATACATTCCTTCCAGGCTGTCGCTACCTTTTGGCTTTGCTCCTGCTGTCTCTACACCAGATTCAGCAACAAGGAGTTTACCAGTGACTTGGGCCAGGACAGTGGCCATGGAAGTGGGGAGGCAGGGGCTGAAGCTGTATGGCCAGTGGCTGGTGACTGCATGACTTCTTTCAACAATATCGTTTAAATGGTCAAGTGAAGGGGCATTGAGGAACATTTTTTTTCTTTTAATAAAAATTGTATACATTTTTTGGGCTGTACCTTGAGGCTTGGGGTATCTCAGTTCCCCGACCAGGGATTGAACCCCAGCCACGGCAGTGAAAGCGCTAAATCCTAACCACTAGGCCACCAGGGAACTCCCCACGTTGTATACATTTAATGTGTACAACCTGATGTTTTGATACACATATACATTGTGAAATGATCGCCAAAAACCAGTTAAACAACATTTCTGTCACCTCTACATAGTTACCGTGTGTGTGTTTGTGTGTGTGTGTGTGTGTTGAGAAGATTTAATAAAACCTATCCTCTTAGCATATTTCAAGTATACAGTGCAGCACTGTCAGCTGTCATCACCATGCTGTACATTAGATCTTTATACCTTATTCATCCTGTATAACTGAAACTTTGTACCCTTTGATCACTATCACCCAACTTCCTGAGCCTCTGACCACCACCATACTACTTTCTGTTTCTAAGAGTTCAACTTTTTTTTAGATTCCACATATAACTGAGGTCATGCGGTATTTCTCTTTCTGTGTTTTGCTTATTCCACTGAGCCTAATGTCCTCCAGCTCCATCCATGTTGTTACATCTCACGTGTGGGAATGTAAATTAGTACAGCCATTATGGAAAACAGAGTGGAAGTTCCTCAAAAAATTACAAATAGAACTACCTTAGGATCCAGCAAGCCCACTTCTGGGTATATATTCAAAGGAATTGAAATCAGTATCTTGAAGAGCTATTGGCACTCCCATGTTCACTGCAGCATTATTCATAGAAGCCAAGATATGGAAACACCCTAAATGTCCTTTGATGGGTGGAGGAACGTTTTCTTTAGGACACAAGGAACAAGCAGGAAGAGGAGTAGTTGAGGATGGGTGTGGGTGTGGGTGTGTGGAAGATCCCAGAGGGAGGTATAAGTGAGCTGGCAGAAAACAAACGCATGAAACACATTGGTTTTGAACAAACTGATCAGTAAATGAATTGGTGAAAATTATTTGCCATGGTTGTTTTTCACACGTTGATTTTTGTACCACGCAGCTGTGACTTTGCAATCTGTTGCAGGTGGTGACGTGTTTTTTCCCATTTATCCAAACTTTTTTTTTGGGGGGGGGTGAATGTTTTTGAACAATGGGATGGTTTGGCAACTTTGTATCCTTTTAAAGAACACTTTTTAAAGCATTTTCATTCATTTTTGTGTAAAAAATTTTTTTTGAATTACTTTTAAGGCAACAATGACCCTTTTTTCTATGGTCGGGACTTTTTTTGGAATTTCACGATCTAGTCTTGGGCTCCAGGTGAATTGCTTGAAAGTGGTTTGGTTGCAATGAATATTTCCACAGATTGGTTTATGAATTAACAAAATGCGTGCCCCTGGGGGTGATTTCTTTTTAGAAATTTGCACATATTTGAAAGCACTTTTGTCCAATTTGTAGCTTATTTTGTTTTTTAAAAATTCTTGCGTTCCTTCTCATCTGCTGACGCTGACTTCACTCACCCACCAACCCCCAAGCATTGGTGTGCGGTCAGGTACTGCACAAAGCACTTTACAGCCACTATTTCATCGACTCCTCCCCATGACCTCACCTGGCAGATTCTATATATAAACTATATCCCAGTTTTACAGATAAAGAAATTTGGGGCGAGAGCATAGACTTGTGATTAAGCGGCAGAGGTCAGTTCAATTCCAAGTCTGTCTGACTCCGAAACCTTTTTCCTTAAATCAGGATAAGTGCTCGAGCTTTCATCCGTTTGTAATGATTTTTTTTTTTTTTTTGCATTTAAGTGGTTTCAATCAAGCCATCTTTAGAAAGAAAAAAAAAAAGACAAATTCCAATAAGTTTGAAGGCATATTTTATCATTTTTGCGTACTTCTGGGGAAAAAAAATGAAGATTTGAAATAAAGTGAAGTTTTAATATTGGAACGAGAAAGAAAGGAGGATGTCCTGAACATTTCTCGGTGGTTTCGCCTCCAGCAACCCAGGCAGGACGGGACCTGCACCGGGCGAGCTCCTCGGAATGACGCAAGGTTGTTGTCGCAGGCTGAGAAGGGACAAAATCAGCGACGGAAAACTTTGCATCAATTTGCGCAGCACGCTCGGGTTCGGCGGGCCCCCGCGCCCCTGGTGTTTGCTGCCCCCGTGCGGTCGCGCCGCCGTCCTGCACCTGCAGGGAGCGCACCTGAGAGCCCCCGGGACTGCGAGAAGTCGAAGGCGGGCTTCCTGCCTCTCTCGGCCTCGGTCCTGGGCCGGGGAGGAAAATCTCCGCGGAGACGGGCAGGGACTGGGGAATGGCGCCCCCTGGCGTTAGGCAAGGCAGCGGCCACTGATAATTCGGTTATCCCACCAGGTCCATCCCATGAGGGAGTGGAGGTATTGCCCGACACCACATAGCACAATAGTACATGGATAGCCTTGAACCTAAGTGATGAGTAGGAAAGAGAAAGGAGTGGAGGGATCCCTCCTGAAGGATCCAAGCGGGGGGGGGGGCTCCTTCTGCAGCAGCTCCTGCTGCTTTCATTCCAGCCTGGCAGGTGGGGATCTCCAAGGCCATTACTCATTCATTCATTTATTAATTCAACAAATATTTATGGAGTTCCTGCTATGCACCCGGCGCTGTTCTAGGCATAGGGCACAGTAGTGAACAAGATTCATGGTCCCGGCCTTCAGAGGTGGCTTGATATGAAGATTAGGAGGGAAGGTGATGGGGTGACTCTGACTCTGGGGTTTCTGGCCCGTGGGATGGCATGGCTGGGACTGCCCTTCCCTGAGCTAGGTTAGGAGGAGGTCCTGTGTTGGTTTTACACTCCAGGGGCGATCTCTGACCTCTGTTACTAGATTTCCAGCCCTCTGTGTTCCTCCCTCCTGTGGTCTGAGAGCCTCAGAGAAGCCTTGCTATAATCTAGCTTGGGGACCAAGATGAGGGCCCTGGTGAGGGTGGGGGACAGTTGATTGGAGCTGAGACTGAGGCCCGGGCCTGGCATCCTAAAGGAGCTTGAGAGGTACCTTGAGGTGCAGCCCTGGGGGCAGTGGGGCAGAATGAGGTCTCCAGCTCCTGCCTGGACCACATGGTCCAGGGAGTTTGGTCAAGATGATGTAAAGGATGATCACCTCAGCCTTAGTGACAGTGGAATTCTGGGTATGGTGATGCCAAGTGTTAAAAAACCAAAAGTCAACTAAGAAAATTGAAGATCTAATTGGCCTTATTCAAAAATTCATGAGTAGGGTAGCATCCCACCTAGCAAGTAGATGGGTGCTGTGAGGAGCTGTACAAAATGGAAGGCTTTTACAGGCAGAAGGAGGGTGGGGCAAGAAAGTAAAGACAGTGGATTAATTTAGGCAGGGTCATCTTCCCTTAGGGGAAGGCAGAGGGTCTTAGGCAGATTACCTCACTGGTGTTGACCAGGTAATTCCAGACTAATTGGTTTAAAACACCGCTCCTGAGAGAGGCTGAAATTGCAATTAGGTTAGGCATTAAGTCTCGGTGGGGCTTAGCACAAGTGACTCCATTTTGGGCCTGTAGTTTCTTTCTAACAACTCCCCCTCACTTTGATCAAACTCTCAACCTAACTGAGAGATGTGATCAAAATTTTAAGCATCAGTACCACTCACCTACTGCTCTGTAGTTCTCAGTTTTTGGTGATGCTGCTTTGTTGCTGAATCTGTGTAGTAGTCACAGGTTGCACAACTCCAGACTCACAATTTTTTAGTCAATCATTCTCTTTGTTCCTTTTTTGAGGTCCAGTCTTAGGGAGATTTGCTTGGTGATTAGCAGCTGTAAATATGCATTTAAAGCTTTAGAGAGAATGAAATGCACCAGGGATATTATTATAACTATAAGCGGGATAATTCCCAATGTTAAGAGTGCACTTGGGAGCCATGGGTCTCCAAGACCCAAACCAATCAAAATCAAATTAATCAAAGAAAGACTCCATTGAAGGAGTCACCTTTTTAAGCCAAGTCGTTTGCTCAGTGATCTTATGTAATTGAGTTTCAGCTTCCCCAGAAGTGTTCATTCTAGGTACAGCAGGTGGTGTTGGCCACAGAACAGCTCAGCTAAAAGATAATCCTGTTATAAAGAACAACTTTGGCCAGAGAGTCTAAGGATCTTTGCTGGGTAGCTAGTGTCTTAGCAACGGAATCGGCAATGTTTCAAGAGTTAAGGAGAGGTTTCTGATCATACTCCCATTGGATTTACTCCTAAGCCAGGGGTCATTCAGGTTTTTAGTGCATATGGGGTGAGAATCTTCTAGCCTGAAATAAAAAATTGTTCTAAATTCCAGAGCTTACACCCCCTAGCAATGGCCTGGGAGATATGGGTGATGACGTTATCTTTCCAGGCCAACGCCAGGGTAAAGGAGAGGGAGAAGAGAGAGTTTCATTTTTAGTTAAAGTATAAAATCTTGATCCAGTGTCCTGAGTGGAAACAGTCTACTTTGATGTTAGCTACTTCTCTTCCTAGCCAATTTGATTTGGATGTCTCCAGTGTTTGCAGAGCACCCACCAAGTTTTGCAACTTTTTGGCTTCTGAGATTCCTGTTAGCAATAGTCTTTACTGGACCCAGTCCAGCTCAAGTTGGACCCAGTCCAACTCCAGCTGGTAACTACCAACAATTCCTGGGGAACTTTGGACTGGGGGAAAGCATTGAACCAGCAGACCTCAGCAAATGAAGACGGCAGCCTGATTCCAGACAAATGGGGGAACTACTGTAGCCGTGGCAGCTCCCAATGTGGAATTTGGGGAAAGATTCCAAACAAATGGGGAACTAACTGGAAAGCCAATTAGACCAGGAGCTTGACGCAAAGAGAGCAGAGCTCACAGTCATGAGGAACTTCCCCTGGCTTCAGAAATGCTGAGAAAGACAGTGAACTCAAAAAGGGGTGTCCGGGTACCACACTTGTCTTTCTCATTGTCCCCAAAAGCCATCAGAAGTTCACTTTGGATCCCACCACTGCCACCAAATCTGTTAAAAGCCAAAATTCAACTGAGTACATTTGAAGATCTAATTGGCTTTATTCAATAATTCATGAACAGTCAGCATCCCATCTAGCAAGTAGAAAAGTGCTCTGAGGAGGTATACAAAACGGAAGGCTTTCATAGGCAGAAGGAGGGCGGGAAAAGGAAATTAAGAAGGTGGATTATTTCGAGCCAGGTCACCTTCCCCTAGAGGAAGGCAGGGGGTCTTAGGCAGATTACCTCATTAGTGCTGACCAGGAAATTCCAGATGGATTGGCTTAAAATTCCACTCCTGGGGGCTGAAATTGCAATTAGGTTAAATATTAAGGCCTGGAGGGGCTTAGCACAAGTGACTCCATTTGGGGCCTGTTGTTTCTTTTTAACAGGGGTCATGGTTGGGGGTAAGCCAAAGAGGGGAGGAGAGACAGGATGGAAAACAAATTGCAAAGGCTAGTTTCAGCCCCATCATCTGACTCCCAGCAATCAGGCTCTTCCCAAAACCCGCTCCTCCTCCAACCCCCACCTTAGTGGGCAGTACCTCCATCTACCCTTTGCCCAAGCCTTCTGAGGAGGACCCCCTGACCCCTGCCTCGCTTTACCTCTCTATCCTCAAACTTCTGCTGGGAAGCAATTCCCCACAGATCTCCTGTGTTTCTGCAGAGGAATCGGTTGCTTTTTGTTCTGAGCGATCTTTTCCAGCATGGCTTGGAATACGTAACTTCTTCTCAAAGCACAGGCATGGTCCAGCATGATAAAAATAATGTCTCTCTCAGGAGCAAAGGGCAGGCTTGCTTATTGCCCATCAGAAAAGATTGGGGTTCCCTAAGCTCAGGGTTTCTCTTCTGTGATTCACCCACTCAGTGTACAGGTACCATCTGCCCCTTTTCATGTCACCCTGTGGGATTTGGGACTCAAAGAGCCAAAGCAAAATAGTTATACTCCAGGTTACTGCTAGTGCTGTAATACATTGTCCATCCTCTCTGACCCATGAGTCTTGTGCCTTCTACCAGCATCCAAGAAACCCCAGCAGGCCGACTGGTAGCTTGCAAGTAGGGTACCATCTTGGACCTTTCACCATTCTTGACAGCTTCTAACTCTGTCAGTTCCACCTTCCACATGTTTCTGGCATCTGGCCACTTCAGCCCCCGTCCTGGCTGTCATCATCTCTTGCCTGGAGAGCTTGTTGTTGTGGGTTCCTATAAGATCTCCCCCTTTCCCCCCAAGAGCCCTTCTCTGCCCTAGTCTAGCCTCCTCATGCAGCTGGAGGGACTGTTGTAAAGCCCCCATTGATGTCCAGTGCCTTGCTGCCTTGGCTTTTCTATGGCTCCTATCATTTGATAGAATATTCTGTGACCCATGTGGTCCTTGCCGACCTCACCATCTACCTCGTGCTCCTCCCACCTCCTACTTTATGCTCTAGTAATACTGAATTGTTGGAATCATCCTGTCCCCTCTGCCCGGACCATCCTTCATACTTTCTTCTCTGGAAAACTCCTACCCATCCTTCAAAACTTAGCTCAAGGTGGCCTTTCTGAAGCCTCAGCGACCCCTCAGGGACATAGCGTTGGAGACATAGAGGGTGGGTAGGGGAGGGGCAAGGGCAGAGGACAGAGTGGAGGGACTTTGCACGCTTTACCCTCTGGGCCCCTGCTGTTGCCCCGTGGGGAGGAAACAAATGGGTGAACAGGACTTGCCCTGGGCAAAGGTTGTCTTTGACCTTCCAGGGACTCATTATGGCAGGTTGCCATGTACAGCTGGGCGGGTCGTATACTGCACAAGGGTCCTGGCCGAGGAGGGTAGCGAGACTGAAATCGCGCTGTGTGCCAGGGCAGAGGGGCCCTCTGCTCACGGTGCCCTGCACTCACAGGATCCTGCCACCAGAGGGCGTCTTTAAAAAATTTCTAAAAGGTGTGAGAGCCTCATCTTGCAGCATCTTGGGGCATCTGCTGGGACCCAGACAGGAAAACAATGCAGGAAACGCTGTGATCAAGGTTCTGGATTCTCCCAGATTTCTAAGCCTTTGACCCTGATCCATGGCTCCAGAAACCTCTCTGAGATGCTCCAGGCAGCCTGTGGCCCTGAGGGGTTTCACTCAGACAAGTGCCCCTTTTCCCTCTGAGAATGCCTCTCTCCAGGACCCTCTGGGCACATTTTCTCTCTCCTGCCCTCCTCTAACTGAATCTCAGAACCCACTGACACATCACTAACATCGTAGAATAAAGGTCACAGCCGCACTTCTCTGCTTCTGTGACTGGGGACCAACCTTTAGCAAAATGCAAGAAGGATGGATGGGGGGGGCGGTTAGGTAGGAGATTTCAGATTTGGGTGGCTGAGGCTTCCATCTGCCTCCAAACATTTTGTCACCTGAGGCCCTGGGGGTGAAGATTTCTGTATCCCAGGCGTTTGCTCCTTCGGGATTTGGAAGGACGTGGGAAGGCACAGCGCCCATACGCTGCCTTGGCCGCCCATGCTGGGTGGACGGGAGGTTCGTGGAGTTGATGTCCCTGGGAGCAGTCTCCAATTAGGAAGTTGACAGGATGTGGAAGACAAATACCCCAGTTTCCGTTCAGCAATGGGATGGGAGGCAGGTAAAGGAGAGCCTTTTGCGGCAGCTGGGTCCCCATGGTAACTTGGCCCCCACCCTGCAGTATCTGTGAGGTCACCCTGCCTCTCCCACCTGGAGGGGGGGTAGGAGGGACAGACATGGAGTCCGTCCCTCCGGTCAGATCCAGCCTTTGGGGACTCTCCGCACTGGTGAGTGGGGTTTGGGGGGGAGGGGGTGAGGGCCACCTCAGAGCTGCTGGACTCCGCAGGTGAAACAAGGTGGCTGCCTCCCTCCCGGAGTAATCCGACAGTTCTCAGAAGCCCCACCCACAAGCCACAGTGCTAGAATTTTCTCTATAGAGGGTCACTCCTGTGGGTTAAGTTTCGCCCGTCCCATCTGTCTTTTTCAAACATGCAAATGCTGACCATTGGGGTCACGTCTCCAAATCACAACTCCTCAGTGGGCTGAGTTATCAGAAAAGGGTCTCCTGTGGCAGAGAAAGGGGAGATTACACAGGGCAGGAGAGAGACAGACATGGCTGGATTGGAACCTCAGCTGCTCTACTCTTTAGCTGTGTGACTTGGGGCAAATTGCTCCACCTCTTTAAGCCTCTGTTTCCTCTCCTGTAGCCTATCTTATAGGATCATGTGGGATATGACAGGTTTCTCTCCTTCCTGGTTTCTACCTCACGAGCTGAGGGGTGGAGGTGCAGCTCCTGTTTCCATCTTGATTCCCCTCCTAGCTGGACCCCTGGACCTCCTTCCTTTCTCAGCATTGCTCCACCCCCTTGGCTCTGCTGATCCCGCCCACAGTGGGGCACACAGCCAACCCCGGATGACTGCCTTCCACACCACTGTACCCTAGGGCCCCAGGTGGTCCTCTGGACCAGAGCATGTGGGGTCCGGATTGGTGGGTTGGCGATGCTTTGGGGTTGGAGGCTTTAGGGCTCTGATGAGGGGCTGTTCAGCTCCAGGACTCCAGTGAGTCTCATTTCCAGCCTCTTTCCCCATCCAGGCCCACTCTTTCTCCCAGTGGATGGGAGACATCACATCTACCTTGTCACCCAGGACAGGGATCTGGACATCTTCTTGTGTTCCCCCTCCTTAGCCCTCACAGTAGGCCAGTCATTCATTCTGTCACTGTCCCTGTGCCTCACAACTGTCTACCCCTAATGGCACAGCCTTTGTCCCCAGCTGCCCTCATGACACCAAGAGGCAACTGATAAGAAGGAATCCCAGGTGCTTGGGAGAAGGAAATGCCCTGGGTTCAAATCCTGCAGGATTAGAGGGCTGAGGGCAATCGTCATTCCTTATATAATGATGATGATGATAATAGATCAACCTCCTTCAGTCTGGAGGTTTGTAAATAACCATTTAAACCCAAAGGAAAGGGAATTCCTCGGTGGTCCAGTTGTTAGGACTCAGCGCTTTCACTGCCATCAGCCTGGGTTCGATCCCTGGTCAGGGAATTAAGATCCCGCAAGCCGCCTAGTGCTACAAAAACAAAATGCAAAACACAAAACAAACAAAAACAACCCAAAGGAAAGAAAATCAAATATAATATGAAACACCTCTAAAGCTCCCTCCTGAGAATGGAGTCCTTCCAAGTGACAAATAAAGATCGTTCTTGGGGGGGGTGGGGATTGAGGGGGGAGGGCACGGCCCAGGGCAGCCTGGCATCCCCACCCCCACAATAAAACTTGGGTCAGGGAGGGCTCCTGCCGCAGGTGAGTGGCAACGGGTGGTGATTGTCTCCTCCTCCTGCAGCTGGCCCAGAACCGGGCCCACCTCTGCAATTTCCTGCCCCTCAAGACCACCCTCTTTAACCACTGGCTGTCAGGGCTGACCCAGGAGGCCCAGGGGTCCCACCCACCCGCCAAGATCTCAGCCTGCCCTGTGGGCCGGGTTCTACAGGCTGGGCTGACACTGATAGAAGTCCCTGTGTGGCTGGTGCGTCGGGCGCCCAGGCTGGTGTGGGCAGGCGTGCTGGGCTGTGCCCGGGCCTCGGGCCTGGCCCTGAAGCGGCTGGGTGCCTGGGAGCAGCTGGGCCTCTCTGCGGCCACCTGGACAGACCTGCTCTTGTCATATCTGCACGGCCTGATGCTGGCTGCTGGGCTGCTGCTACTGCCGACCTGGAGACTGTGCCAGAAAGCCCACTGCTGCAGCCTGGGCCGGCTGCCCAGGAAGGTGGGTGGGGTGGGTGTGGGACAGGCTGGGGAGGGCAGGCCTGGGGCACTGGGCCTGGGCTGGGCGGGGGCGGAGGCTGGCAGCAGGTAGTACAGCGTGTGAGCTCCTGGCCGTCACCTGCCCATCCACCTGCCCCTCCCAGGCTCTGCTGGAGAACCGCGTAGTGCTGGGGACACCGGCACTGCTGAAGCGTCTGCACTGCGGTGTGGAGAGCATGGCGGCACTCACCTCCTGGCACCTGGCCTACTTTGTCACCTGGACCACCTGCCTCGCCTCCCACCTGCTGCAGGCTGCCTTTGAGCACACAGCCCAGCTGGCCCAGGCCCAGAAGGCTGAGCCCCAGAAGGCCTTGGGGCTCTTGTGTGAGTCCCCGCTCCCTGAGCCCCTGGCCCCCGAGGCTGGCCAGTTCTGCCAGAGCCTGGAGCTCCTGTAGAATAAACGTGTGCCCATCTGCCTCTCCCGTCTGATCCGGCCTAGGGTCTCACTCTCTGTCCCTCTTCCGTACTGGGCTGGGGGTGTGTGTATGTGTGTGCGTGTGCGCTCGGGCGTGTGTGTGGGTGCATGCGTGTCCTAGGGCTGCCTCTGGGAAGGAAGTTACCTCCAGTGAGCACCTGGTATGTGCCAGGTAACCCTTGCAGACACTTTCCACACATAATTTTGTTTAAACCACTGACCAGCACAGGTATCCAGATGAGAAAACGGAGCCTCAGAAGGTTGAACCTTCCCAAGGTCCCAGAGTAAGTCAGGGGAAGGGCCAGCACTGGACCCAAGGTTTCTTCATTTCCTAGAACCCCTAACTTCATCGAGGTCCATGTCCCTGCTTCTCAAAGACTTGGTGCTCAAGGCTTTAGGGATGATGGGTAGTTAGAGACTCTGGCCTCTGGGGGGTGCCAGGTCCTCACATTTCAGAGATTTAGAAAATTCCTTTGAGGAGTAGTTACTCCTGGGCCAGTCTGAAACTAGCCCATGCATCCACTCACATACTTGGCCACTCATTTTCCCACCCACCCATCCAACCATCCGTCCATCCGTCCACCCACACACGCACCTACGCACCCATCCACCCACTCACCCACAAATCCATCCGCAGATCCAGCTCCTCCAGGGAGGGGGAAACACCCGGTATCTCAGCACTCAGCCCTAGCTGCTCAGGTGCCACTGAAGGGGTGCTGACTAGCCAATGCAAGCTCAGGCTTCAGTGGGTCAGATCCCCCTGACGGCGCTCTTAGGTGAGTGATTCTGTGAGAGGAGGGGAGGGACGGTTTCTTGGGAGTTAGCGATCACCGCTTACTCATTCCCAAGCCTGACGGCGGTGTGAGTGTGGGAAGACATTCTAGAGAGCTCTGCCCTGGTTTCTCCTTCTCCATTCTGGTTCCCAGGGAAGTTAGGGCTGGATTCCTGCCCTGCCTCTCATGTAAACCTGCAGATGGCCCAGGGTGGGTGTGGGGTGAACTTCCAGGCCCTTCTTCTGAGTCCGAAGGGGCAGGCCTGGCCTGCCCCCGTGGGGAGACTCTGAAGGGCTCCCAGCTGGCCGACCAGGCAGAGCACCTGCTGGGGAAGGCCCTGCAAGGTCCTGGTGAAGGGGTCAGCACAACTGGGATTCCAGAACCCACACACAGCACGCAGGGAAAGCTGAGGGCAGAAGTGTGTGACATTGGCCCACTGCTGAAGGTGGGGACGGGGGGGATGGGAAGGAGGCCCCAGAGCAGGCCTGTGGAGCTGAATGGCCTTTGAGCTGCCAGGGACCAAGATGGTCCTTGACAGCGCTGTGGCCTGGGGGTGGGGTGGGGGGCGGGGGAGGTGGGAGGCAGCGAGCAGGTGGAGAGGGGCCTCAAAGGCCAAGAATGGAGGGAGGTGGCAAGTACCTGTGCCACCTGGGAGAGAGGACAAGATCCGGGATGGAGCTGGGAACCAGTGATGAGACTCGTGCAGCCCTTGGCAGTGGACGGGGGTGGAGGGTCATGGGGGGTGAAGGGGAGGGGGGGTATTTTTTCCTTCTACTAAAAAAATGTTGTTGTTGTTGTTTTAATTACCTGAAGTACAGAGGTGTTAAGGTAAAACTCGTTCCTTTTCTCTGGTTCTAAACTTCTGAGAAACAGGGTCAGCTGTGTGTGGACTATCTCTCCAGTCACAATATAGATGCAAACCTGCATGCATGCACTCAATGAGCCTATAGATTGTACTGATAGGAATCCAGTCACACTATACGTATCGTTAGGCCTCCCCTCCGGGCCTCAGTTTCCATGTCTGTGCAATGTCGGTGACCTGGTGATCCCTGATGAGACAGCCAGCGTTCAGGGGACCCCAATATCCTGGACGCCCCAGCTGGGAGTTAGTTGGTCGCCAGCTGGACAGGAGGGGCCGGCCTGCGCCGCTCCGTTGGGCTCTTAACGTGAGCTGAGATCTGGCTGTATGAAGCTTACAGCTCCAGGCCCTGAACATAAGTCCTCCCGGGCCTTCCAGGGGCCCTGGCATCAGGGGGCCAGGGCTTGGGAAGACGGGGGGAAGGTGTGAATCTGCCCTTGGCTTTTCCTCACAGGCAGTGGGAAGATCAGAGGCCTCTTGGGGTCAGGCAGCCTCAGGTTTGAATCCTGGACCCACCACTTCGTCTGTGTGACCTTGGGCAAGTCCTTAATCACGCGAGCCTCAGTTTCCCCACCTGGGAACAGGTACAACTGTAGCCTTGGGCCTCACTGGGCTGTGCTGGGCCTCTGCACGAACTGTACCAGGCCTGGTGTGGGAGACGCTGGGAACCGCAGCTCCCTCTCCTGGGCATGCGGCCTTCCCAGGGGCCACGGGGACCTTGTTCTGAGGTCGAGAGGGCGGGTGATCAGTCCATCTGTCTCAGGCCTGAGAGTGTGGAGGGGCCCTGGCCTGATGAAGGAAAACAAGTGGGGGACGGTGGGCGGGAGGTGCAGGCAGGGTGGGGGGACTGGCTGCAGGGCTGGCCAGCAGCTCCACGCAATCTGTCTGCTATGCAGTCCCAGGCCTGGCCTGTATTTATTTATGCTGAGCGTGTATTTATATCAGCCCCTTTCTCATTAATAGGGCAGGAAATGGCTGGAATTGTTACATACCTGGCGGCCCAGGGGTCCCACTGAGCCAAGACACACAGGCCCTGGACGCCCAGCCGTGCTTGTGAGGGACCCTCCTGCTCAGCCCCAGGCCTAGGTCCCTGGCCTTTCATTGACCCCCCCCCCCGCCCCGTGCACTGAGCACCCATCTACTTCCTTGGGATCCTAGTCACCCCCTGAGCCCACAGCCCTCAGAGCGGGGCTCATTTCAGGTCTGTCCCTTTCCTCCAGCTCCTGACCCCATCTGAACCCCGGGAGGGCCAGTGGTGTCAAGGTGCATCTCGGAGGATGGGGGAGTACTGGGCAGACCCTGGGCAGAACAGCGAGAGTATTGGATGAGAAGTCAGGGGATGGGATCCTGGAGTCCCGGCGTGGGGCTCTGGGCAGAGGAGGAAGTGAGGGGATGTGAGAGGACCCGCCTGAGGCTTGGGGGTCATCCCAGGGCTCTGTTCCCCACCAAGCTTGGACAGACCCTGCAGCCCACGGAGGGTGTGTCTGTGTTTACCACCCAGCAGGGGTCCGACAGGGGGTGGGGCTCATCCGCGTCTTGCCTTCTGGGCAACCATGGCTAAATGAGGCTTCTCCACTCAGGGCCCGGCAGCCCCCTCCTGGGCTCTCACGCTGCACGCAGAGTCAAGCCAACATCGCTCTCCAGGCCCCAGCTCTTGGGCACGGGCCCCAGGTGGGGCTGCCAGAGCTGCGAGGCGCGGCCCCCTCTCCAGAGCTCTCGCCTGACATAACCTATTAGTGCATCTCGCCTCGGGGCAGCTGGGCCTGCCCACCCCTCTCCTCGGTTGGGCCCAGAGGCCTCCTCTAGGCTGGGATTCCCAGCAGCTGCTGGGGTCAGGTGGGCCTGACCTCCAACCTCTGCCCACTGTGGCCGCCATGCCCTCCTGGTTCAAGAGTCCAGAGCTGGGGCCACTGTGCAGACGTGGGGACTGAAGCTTGAAGAGGGTGAGGGGCTTTCTGAGGACCTGCCCTCGGCCTCCAGCCTTGCCCTCTCGGCCACACGGCTGGGGTCTGCTGGAAGGCGTGGGGGAGGGCGGCTCCGGACACTGAGGAGGGGCTGCCGCAGGGGCCTCTGGGCTCCTCTAGGCTGTCCCATCATAAGGACAGATGTGCTATGTGGGGAGAGGAGGGCCAGGCCAGGGACGGTACCCCCTCGGGGCTCCCTTAGGACGGCTTTCCTCAGACACTGTGTTGATCCCCCAGCCTGCAGACCCCCAAGCCTGGGCCACGGGCTGGTCCCTGGTCCTCCAGCCCTGCCTGGCCTAGCCCGGGCTCCTCCGGGAGCTCCCATCTCCGAGATGGGGACACCGCACCCGCACAGGAGCTGTGGGGAACCTGGGTGGCAGGTAAGGAGTTTGCACGCGGCTTGCATACAGTGGTGCTCAGTGAGCAGAAGCACCCCCTTTTTTTTTTGGGCGCTGCCACGTGGCATGCAGGATCCTTAGTTCCCGGACCAGGGATCGAACCCGTGCCTCCTGCAGGGGAAGCAGGGAGGCTTATCCACTGGACCGCTAGGGAAGTCCCCAGAAGCACCTCTTTCCAGCTTGGTGGCTGAGAGCCTGGGGTCAGGGGCAGAGGGGCGCAGTGGTCTGGGGTCTCTTGCCTAGCTGGGCTCCTGTCCCTCCAGTCCCCAGGGGAGCACCACTGTTTGGAGGAGGAGGCTGAGGGACGGGGCCTCCAGAGCAAGGTTTCATCCTCTGAGATTCTCCTGGGGCTGCACTGTGTCCCCGCACCCCAGGGACGCTGCGTCAATGGGCAGGGCAGCGTCCCCTCCCACTGCTGCCCCAGCAAAGCCCTAGGTCACCTAAGTCTGTGTCTGGGAGTGTCTGGCTAGGGGTGGGGAGAGGCAGACATCCAGCCCTGGAAGCTGCACCCCCCAACAAGCTGCCTGTAGTCTGAGGGACTTCAGACCCTTTGTTCCCATTGGGGTCCTGCCTGTCCCTGACTTGCATGACCCTGGGCAGGTCCCTGGGCCCTGTCCCTGCTCATGAAATGAGGCAGGGGCCTCTGGGCGCTGTGGCTCCTGGGTCAACGTTTTAGTGAATCCTGAATCCCTCTCGGCCCCGAGGCCTGTGGGCTAGGGTTCGGGGTGCTGGAGAGGGTGTGAGGAGGGAGGCCCTTTGGCCCAGGCCTCAAAGCCCCAGGGCCCTCCTGCTGTGACCGCACACATCTGGAGCTGCGTCCCGTCCCCACCCCAGGCCCACATCTGGAGCCCAAAGCCGGCTAGCGGCTAAACATGGAGCGTTTGGGCCCCGAAGAGCCTGCTCCCAGGTTAACGCAGCGCATCTGGCCCCTGGCTGCTGCTCTGCTGTGTCTCCACAGCGGAATGCTGGCTGCACATCTGGAGGCCGGAGCCCTGTGGCCATCCCGCCTCACCCCACGCCCAGAGGGAGTGGAGTTGGTGCTGCCTGGAGTGCCCTGCCCTGAGGTGGGGTTCCGGTGTGTAGAGGGCTCCCTCTTCCCTCCTGATGTCATAGCTCACAGGGCTTCTCCTGGGGGCTGCCTTGGGAATAGCTGAGTTTGGACATAATGTAGACACATGTCCCCTGATGGGAGTGGTGACAGCTGCCGCTCTGCACCAACTCAACCGGCAGCCACGTGGCATTGTTTGAAAGAGCCTGTAGGGCCTCCAGGATTGCCTGCCTGCCCACCCCCTCCTGGGGTGCCTAGGGTGCTGCAGGGTGAACCACCCATGGGCTGACAGTGGGACTTCACTGGGTCCCTGTCACGGAGCACACCTCACATGTGCCCACCTGTCACTTCCTTTCTACCCCCTTCTCTGCCAATACATGTGCTTGGCAGGATGGGGTTAGAAGTTTCCAGAGGCCCCAGACTCAGAGAAGAGAGCCTGGAAAAGCAGGTGGCCTGAGGGAACTGGGGCTGGTATGTGGGACAGACCACCTCGGGACAAGGGGCTCCTGGGGCAGAGACACAGCATGGGGTCTCCCGGGGGGAGAAGGCAGGTCTGGGTTGGAGGAAACTCTCACGCCATGGGCACTGCCCAGTGGTGGCCTGGACTGGCTCTTCCTCAATGGGGGACATGACCCTTCTGACCCCACTGGGGCCATGGGACCCTAAGGAGTGAAAGAATGTGGGATTCTCAAGTGATTGTGGTAGTGAGCTCCCTGTCACAGGGGGATCCAAGCTGGCAGGGCTGCTTACCGTCAGGAAGATGGCAGAGTCTGTTCTCACAAAGAGCCCAAAGCTGTGTTAGATAGCTTTCTATCACTATACTCCAACCCTATAATTCCAAGCATCTAGAATTCTGAGACTCCTTGCCTTCTACGACAGGAGGCACAAACTACCATGGGGTGGAGGCCAGATATTTGGCATGGAGGGTGGGGTGGGGGGAAGCAGAGGAGAGAGGCACTGGGAATGCAGAGAAGCGTTGCCAGCCTGTGGCCCGGGGCTGAGGGCTTCGCTGCCTCCCCGCCCAGAATGGCCTCCGCTCTGGTGCTTGCCCAGCCTCCGGGGCCTGGGATGTGAGCACAGAGCCGCCGGTTCTGCATCCTGTGGTCAAGTTTTATTGGAGCATCACTGGCCCCAGTTGAAAGGAATCCTTCATTTGCCGTCGCCTCCAGCCTGGAGGCCCAGGGAGCAACACGCAGTTTAGACCACAGAGCTTCATCCCTCCTCGTGCACCTCCGGACTCATGGAAAATCTGAGTCAACAAACATGCAAGACGGAGACACAAATAAAAAATAACGAGGGCAAACATTTACTGAGTATTCACCAGGGGCCAGATACAGTTCTGAGGCCTTTACTTGTATTAACTCCTTCCAGCCTCCCTGGAATGGGGTACCGTTGTCGTCATTAATCCATTTTACAGACGGGAGCCCGAGGCTTAAGGTCCACTCAGCCGTTGGGTGGCAGAGCTGGGGTTCAAACCGGGTGATCTGCCTCCAAAGTCTGTGTCCTTAACCACTGCTCCTCCCTGCCACTCTGCAAGTGGGGTGGGTGGGGAAGACAGAGAGCAGAGGTAGAGATGGATGGGGTTGGGGCATGGGGCGCTGAGGGCTCTGAGGCCCTGAGAAGGGATGCCCAGCCCAGGAGGGGAAGCAGACCAGCTCAGTTACAGGGGTCATCCTGTCCTGTCCCCCAGGCCTTCAGATGAGGTGTCGGGCATCCAAGGGTGGTCCCCTGCCTTGTCAAGCCTTCCAAAGTCAGAGGCAGGCTTTGCCAGTGTTGGAGCTGGTTCCCCGGGCTCTCCTGGTAGGCAAGAACCTGGGGCTGCTAGGGCTGCTAGGGCCAGCCCTGAGCCTACCTGCTCTGTGGCCAGTGTCCCGGGGGGACACCTGCTCCTGAGGTGGGGGCAGTTTCTGGAAGGTCACTCAGAGCTTCCAGGGCTGGGGCTGGCGTTCTCCATGGATGTGAACATGTGTAGGGGGCTTCCCTCTGTCCACCTCTGCTGCCATCTGACCTGCCAGAGGAACTAGGCAGACAGCAGGAAGAGAGGGCATTCTGGGGCCGTGGGCCTCATCTGCGGACAACTCAGACGGACCTTCCTTGTCCCACTGGTACCTTCTTCTTCTTCTTGTTTTCTTTTGGCCGCGCTGAGCAGGTTGCCGGGTCTTGGTTCCCCGACCAGGGATTGAACCCGGGCCAGACAGTGAAAGCTCAGAGTCCTAATCACTGGACCTCCAGGGAAGTCCCCACTGGTACCTTCTAATAACGTCTCTCACCCAGAGCGCCTGCCCGTCTTAGGCACGAACAAAGCAGCCATCCTCACTGGGTACTTCCTTTGTTCCAGTCACCACCGTGAGGACTTGGCCATAATGGAATATCTCACTTCATCCCCACAACTGTGTCAGGAAGGGGTTATTATCACCCCCATTTTACAGATGAAGAGACTGAGGCTCAGAGAAGGGAAATCACTTCTCCACACAGCTAAGTGATTCACATCTAGGGCTGTCTGACACCCCCACCCCTCACTGAGCCCCTAATCCCCGCCCCTGCCACGAGGGCTGGGAAGAAACCTACCCAGGCCAGGTTTCCCAGAGCCCCAGACCGATGCCCCCTGTACCCTAGCTGGGCTGGCCGGGGGCCGAGGAGGAAAACAGTGGGAGAGAAAGGGAGCGGAAACCCTCTGGAAGTGAGCGGGGAGGGAAGCCAGGCTGCCAGGGGGTTCTGGACAGGCTGGGTCCCTGAGTCCATGGGGCAGGGGGCAGTGGCAGGGCTCAGGGTGCCCAGACCATGCTTCCTGTGTGCGTTTGAGGTGCCCTGGCCCAACCCTGAATGGGGAGGCCAAGGCAACAAGGACCTACGTGGGTCCCATCCTGTGGTCTTAGGGGTCTCGGCTTTCTCTGGGGGACCCCTAGCCTGAGCAAGTGGAGGAGACCCTGGAAAGACGCAGATTCACTTGCCTCTACACTGCTGAGTCTGGCAAGAGGAGGAAGCTGCTGGTTCAACCTTGACAGCATCTCCTCTGCCCCCGGGCAGGCTGAGAATGTTGGGAGAAGGGCAGGTGGGCTCAGGGCCCCTGACTTGGGCTGCACAGAAGGCCCTCGCCTGACCTCCCAGCTGGCCCAGCTCTCCCCACAGGCTCACCAGGTGGGCTTCCAGTGGCCCCTCCCGGCCCCTCGTCCCTTCCCCAAACCCTGGGGTGCTGTCCTTTGACATCTATTATGGTATTAACCTGGGGGGGAGCACAGGTCACTCTGAACCCAGGGCCCTTCTGCGGCTGCTTGCCGAGGTCCCAGTGCCTGGACCACCTGCTCTGTATCCATCCTGGTGCCCAGGACCAGGTCTCTCTTAGCCTCGGTGCTCTGGTCAGTGACCTGAGTGCTCAGGATAGGAGACTGGTCCTCAGAGTGGCCTTTGAATGCTGTGACCCTGCAGCCTCGCTCACTCAGGGCCATCACCTTGACCCCCAGGATGGCAGGGTCCAGCCCTGGTCTAGGCGTCCGGGCTGAGCCCAGGTTTCCATCTGTGACTCTGGACTGGCAGGTTGGTTGGCCTGAGGGACACCGTGGCTGAGGGCTCTGTCTCCAGCCCCTCACCTGTGGGCGTCCCTGTCTTGCTCCCATGCCAGCAGCCCCTGGCCTCACCTCAGGTGCATCTCTCTCCCTCTAGGAGCAGTCCTCTGGGCCCTGCTCCTTCCTAGCCCTGGGAGGGGCCCTCAGGGGCAGCTGTCACCATTCATATGGGGTGGGGGGAAAGGAGAGTACGGTGAACAGGCGCTCAGGGTGGTGGGGGCCTGCCCTCCTTCTCCATCTGCCCAGGGGCCCAGCTTCCCCTCTGTTTCCTCCCTCTGAGTTGAGAATTGGGATGAAGGGCTTTGACCATGCTCTCAATCCACCAACACTGTTGGAGGCCTCCTTGGTGCTAGGTGCTTGGGGTGAACTCTGGTTGTGCCGTTAACAGGTTCTGGTGCCTTGGATCACTTACTTCCTGCTTCTGGCCTCAGTTTTCCCCTCTGAGGAATGGGGTTGGACTTGAGATGTTGACGTGGCCTTCCAGCTCTTGCTGGGGTGAAGCTCACCTCTCGCCCTTGTGTGCAGGCCCCCTGACACACACACACACACACACACACACACACACACACACTTCTAAGGCCACAGGGCTCCCTGACCAGTCCCCGAGCTGTGACCATGGCAGTCTTTCCAGTCTCCAGCCTGGTGGGCCTTGTCACCAACAGTGAGAGGGTGGGGGTGGGGGGTGGAGGTCTCCCTTCCTCCCCCTCAGCCCCTCTTCAGGGCCAAGCAGCAGGGAGCTTGTCAGGGAGTGAATCCTCCCAGACAAACCAGGCCAGTCAACAAACAGACGACCAAAATAACAAGGAAAGATTATGAAACCCAGATTCAGGGAAAGAGGCCACTCCAAGCCTCTCTCCAGGACGGGGGGCAGTGAAATCGGGCCAGGCCTGTGGGTCAGAGCCGGCCTGGCCCAGACTATCTTTGTACTGTCTGGGGGATGGGGGCTGATGAAATCCCAGCTGTGTTTCACCAAAGCACTTACCCCTTAAGCCCGGGCTCCATGTGGTGCAAATTCATTGTCACTTAACTCATCACTCAAGGCTCTGAGCCGCACCCCTCCCCCTTCCCAAGAAAGACAAAAACACACAGTCTCTGGCACAAGGGGGAGGTGGGCGTAAGGGGCCGTGACAGGCAGGCTGGCTGTCTTGACCTGAGCCGCCCCCAGCGGGCAGCTGGCCCCTGCATCTTCCCACCTCCTTCCATCCAGCCCAGGCTTCCTCAAAGGCAGGCTGCCGTGCAAGCCCCGCTGAGGTCAGGTTGGGAGCCTGGGGTCACTGACATCCTCCCCACACCCCCAGCCAGCGCTGGAAACAGGAACCTGATGAGCCCCGAAGCGTGTGCGCAGGAACGCCTGGAGGTCACCACGTGGCAGCGTGACACGCGGATGTGTCCGCGCCAACGACACAGGCAATTTCCATCTGCTTTATGTCTTTGTTGCTTTTCACGTTTGTTGGTTTGTACCTGGTATTCTGCACCTCAGGGCTGTGCTGGGGTTGGTGAGGGGAGAAGCAGACTGGATGGGAAGTGCTTCTGCCAGGGCGTTTAGTCTTTATCAGATGCGGGGACGGAGACCTCTGCTTTCACAAACTGCACTTACGCCCCTGTGGCTTTCCGAGCCGGGTGGCCACGGCCGAGGGCGCGTTCGGTGCTGGGCTCCCCCAGCCCGCCCCACCTGCGTGGGCACCGATCCCTCAAGCCCTTATTTTAGCCGACACCAGAATGGCTTTTCTCAGGAGGGCTTCAACTGGGACAGAGCAGGCCCCCGACTGCCATCTTATCCCATGTTGGGTGCCTCTCTCTCCCCCTAGACCGTGGGAGGCAGGGTGGGGGGTGACCCACCCTGGATCCTCAATGCCTGGCACGGGATCCGGCCTAGAACCCAAGTGCGGCAAATGCTTGTTGAATGAATTAATACATTTCTCAAGTGACCTCAGAGTGCTATTTGCATTATCTACACGCCAGATTTATCCAGAGCGGCGGCTCCCCAGATAAATATTGACAATCTGGCTTTTGTATGTTCTGCAGTCAGGGACAAAGCTCCCTTTCTGATCTGGGCAGGAAGGAAAGCTCCAGTCCCTAGAGACAGATGACCCCTGAACCCTCCTCTCACCACATCGGGGATGCCTGTGACCCCCTTTGCTCTCGTGACCTCTCTGCTGGGCCGCCCCGTTAGCTTTGGTTTCTGGTCCCCGGAGCGGGGGGCGGTGGGGGGGCAGCAGGGTGGAGCTGCAGGATTTTGCTTTCCTGGGCAGGGCCAGGCAGTTCCCGAAGCAGCGGAGTTGTTTGGGTGCAAACATTTCCCTGCATTGTCTGGCTTCAGAAGGCAGCCAAAAGTCTAGGCAGGAGGGAGGGAGCGGCAACAGGATTTTTCTCCTCTCCATCCCTAAGAAGACAGGAGCCTCAAAGCACACATGTGGGGCTTGGGAGGTCATGTCAGGCCCAGGGGGATACAGAGGAACGAGGAGCAGACAGAATAGGGGGCTCAGCTGGGCAGGGCTGGGGAGGCAGGTGGATTGATCTTTGATTCAAGTCCAGCCAAAGGATGAGGCTGTACCTGCCCCAGGGGATGCCTGGAGATGCTGTCATTTCCTTGCAGCCTGGGTTTTCCAGACCAGCCATGGTTTTCTCTTCTGATGCAGCAGAGAGCCGACCTCCCCTCTCGGCTAAACTTGCCCCTCCTCTGAGGCTTCTGCTCTTTGACACCTTTTCCAGGGTAGGTAGCTGTGAAGACGGGGCCTCCAGGAGGTTGAGAGAGGGACGTCCAAGCAGTATGTTATTTAGGTCTCAAAAAATGCCTGAGTTACAGATGGGGAAGCTGTGGCTCAGCAAGTAGCTGGGACGGGAGAGCCCAGAGCCCTCCGCAGCTGTAAGGTCCCGATGCCCAGACCACCCGCCCCTGTGGATCTCCAAGGTCCCTGCTCTCTCTGTCTTGGGGCCTTTTAACAAGATGCTCCCCTGACTTCTGCTTTTCCTCCCTGGAATTCCGGAAAGACGCTCCTCTGTGTCAAGATGGCAGTGGGCAATGCCACTTTGCATTTTGAGTGTGTTTCCCAAGTGACGCTTCATGGAATGTTGTTTTGGGAGAGAAAAAAAGATTCTGGACCCAATAAGCTGGGGAAACACTGGATCTGACAAAGTCAGACAGGCTTCTCTCTTGCGGGACTTCTCAGAGCCTTTAAGTGTCTACTTTCCTCTACTAAGAAGGAGCCCCGGTGTGCAGTGTTTCCCATACTTATTTGATACTGGTGCCATTTTTCCTCCTGAAATCTTTCCTGGGAAAAGTGGGACATACTTTGGGCCATGCAGGTTTTGAGGACACCTCAGGAGTTCTTGGACTTGAAATGTCAAGTCACCCAGCAGAGATGGTGGCTGTGGGTAAAGATGCGTCTTTTATCATGTCGAGTGGGAAATTATCCTTTCGACATCGGAGGAAGTTGGCCAATGGAGGTTCCCTGGTGTCAAGCAAGTGTGGAGATCTGGCCACAGGATTTGCCTTCTTTTCCTTGGCACTGAATGGAGAAGAGCTGGCAGGTGGACAGAACAAGGAGGTAAGGACAGACCTTGTTCGTCTCTCTAATTTATTTTGAAAGCATGAGTCATGATTCCGTCATCTGTGACCAAGACTGGGCAAGACCCAGGCAGTTGGGAAGTTGGATTTCACTCATCAAGTTGGTGTGAAGTTCTGGAAAGGGCGATCCCAGCTTCGGGAGAGATCTGATTCCAAGACCAGATTTGGGGGTGAGTTACCAGGACTCAGGACATGCTGGGTTCTTACCATGTAGCTCCCTGTCCCCTCCTGACAGCTGGAGCCCCCGGACCCCACTGACAGGCTCAGTTCTGCCCTAAACTCTGGGGCCGGGCCTGACCTCAGCTAGGACATTTCTGAAGGAGCCAAGTTCAATGCCCAATCTTCTGTCCTGGTTCTAATAACGGAGGCTCAACTTTGCTTCCAGGGCCTCTCTCACCAATTCTTCCCCAGCATAAGAGTCCTGAACCCCAGCTGTGTGCTGGGGACCTTCTTGCCTGCTACTGGATGTCCCCCACTTTGCCCTCCTGCTTGGTTCCCAGGTCCCAGATTCCTGACACTAAATCCCACTGACCTGCTGGACCCCCTTCCTCCCATCAACTCTGGCTCCTCTTTGCATCTGCCTGGGCCCCAGGCCTGCTGGATGGGCTTTTTGCAGGTGATGTTGTGTGAGAGTCCACGCCACCTCAGAGGGAGTCCAGCTGCAAAGCCCAGAACTCTTCCGGTCTGCAGCTTTCTTGGACGCCAGCCAGGCAAGAAGGAACCATTCAACTCAAGCCTGGGGATAAGACCAGGCCTCTTGAAACTCATTCACTCGCTTGTTCATTCATTCAGTTACTTATTATTTCTATCGGCGTTTGTAGACTCAAGCAAGATCACACTCTAAGTCAGTGGTGCTCAAACTTGAATGGGGAGCATGGGGCCCTGCAGAGCTTATTAAAACACAGACCATTGATTTAGTAGGTCTGTGGTGGGGCCGATCATTTGCATTTCTAACAAGCTTCCAGGTGATGTTGATGCTAGCGTCTGGGGATCGCAAAGCGGGGAGAGGTCAAAGCTATTATCAAATAATAAAAGCCCACCTATGGACTATCTTACCAGGCCATTGAAACCAGAAGCTTCCACAAGACAGGTCTGGATGGAGTGAGGCTGTGGAAGGACCTGGACCTGAGCAGGGAGAGGGGAGACGAACCGAAAGACCGACAGAGACCCAGAAGGCTGGTTGGGGACGCAGAGGACAAGTCTGTCTGTTTCCTTGGCTGGACCAGCCCTGGAGGTCAAGGTCTGGGGCAGGAGGGAGGCAGGCAGGCCTAGGAAGTCTGGGGCCACGCAGAACGGAGGCTGGGATTTGGCCTCAGGCCCAATGCACCTGACCCGTAGGTCTGGGAACAATGGCTAGGCCAGTGCTGCCTGGCCTGCTGCCAGGCACATCTCTGTTTTCCTTCCCGGCTCCCATCTCCCCGACCTCTCCTCGCTCACTCTCTCTCTGGCAGGCCCATGCTGTCCGCTGGACCCTGGACAGCACATTCCTTCGTGCTGATCTCTTCCCAGCGGCTGCAAGCACACGTTCTCACAGTGAGGCTAGAAGAGAGGCCAGGGGCTGCGGCGATGCGGACGGGGGCTCAGGCCGGCCCCCCTGGGGCCCTGGACCCTCATTCAGAGACCAGAGGGCACGCGGGAGGAGGAAGGGGTTCCCTAGTACCCAGCCAGCCCTGGGAACTTGGACCGCTTCCTCCCCAACCTTGTGTTTCCTGCTGTTAGGTGAGCAGCAGACATTGCGGGCCCCACGCACAGCGCCCTCTGTAGAGGGTGGCCCTGGTCCAGTTGGCGCCCGGCATGATCTGTCCGCCTTGGAGGAAGGCTCAACGCCATAGAGGAATGGTCCCTTCTGGAACAGGACCTCCCCCTGGGTCAGGCCACCATTCCTGGGAGTCCTGTACTGCCTCTCTCTTCCCCATACCTGCACGGCCCCGACATTCAGAGGGACCTGCTGTCCAGGCTGGCAGCAGAGAGGTTAGGGGCTCATGTCCTGGTCCCCCTGGAGTCTTTCCTGAGCCGTTTATGCTGGGCCAGGTCTCTGCCTTGGGGTCAGGTTCAAGGTTCAATTTGGGGTTGGGGTCAGGATCAAGGTTTCATTTGGGATTGGGATTAACGTCAGAGTTCAGCCTGGGCTGGGCTCAGGTGTCAGCCTACATTTCAGGTTAGAGTTCAGTCTGAGAGTGGAGTTGGGGTTCAATTTGGTGTCAGGCTCAGTCTGGGGTCATGCTGGGGCTTCGCCTAGGGGGGGTGTTGGGCACTCTGGGTTTGGGGTCAAGGCTTGGACCCCAACACAGACTAGGTCCTCAGTGTGTGGACTGGACCCTGTGTGGAGCTGACTGAGGCACGTATGTGTTAAGGTGATCGCTGTGCTCTCCCCACTGTCTTCCTGCCCCCAGTGACCACCCCCCGCCCCCCCAGCCCCTCAAGCTGCTCCCTGACTCCTGAAGCCTCATAACAGGGCCAGAGGCAGAACGAGGCCTGGGGCTGGGCTTGGCGGCCGGAGAGGGTGTCCACTTCAGCTCTTTCTTCAGTAAAATGTGTCCTGATACCTAGGCTGGGCCCAGGGACACAGCAGGTACCACAGAGTCCCTCAGCCCTCTCTGGGCCTGTTTCCCTGTCTCAGAAGCTCAGTGCTGGCGAGCTGGGCTGGCCCGCAGAAACATGGGTCTGCAAGAGGATTGGAGGGGGAACGGCGGGTGGGGGCCACTTCTAGAGCTCTGGCCTGGAGGGAGGGGCTGCCCTGGGCAGGGGAGGGAGGAGGGGCAGGCAGGACAGACCTTCCTGGGAGCCCGCTGGGGGAAGCTCTGTAGCCAAGGAGGCATCTATTGTCCCTTAGTGGCTGACGGTGCCACCTCCGTAAGCAAAGGGCCTCCTTCTGTGGCGTGGAGCCTCCCACATGACAAACGTGGCTTAAATGTTAGGTCAGTAAGAGGTCCCAATCCTGGCACCGGACTCCAGAGGCCCTGACACCTGCCCAGAAAGTGACACGTGCCCTGCTCATCAGCAGGGCCCCAGAACACCCCAGCAAGCCCCCTGCACGCAGGAGGGCAGGTCAGAAGCCCGAGGCGGCCCTTGGCCTCTGATCCTTCTCTTGTTCTCTTAGCTCGGCCCCCTAATCTGGCCTCCTCCTGTCAAAGCCGCAGACACAAAGAGAAGCCCAAACTGACGTCAGGCGAAGCGTCCACAGGGCCTCTGTCTCTCCCAGAAATTTGACTCCGGTGCCCAGCGTGGATGTCTGTGGTTTTTAAAAGGTGAAAATGGCCCATAACCCTGCTCTGTGTCTCCACCGAAACCTGGCAAGATGCGTAGCTTGGGGGAAGATGGGCTCCAGGGTTCTGGTCCTAGACCAGAGCTGGGCTGGACTGGTGAGCCCCTTCCCCTCTCTGAGGTCCCCCCGACCCCTCTCCCCTGTTCCAGCTCCCTGGCAGACCCCAGCATCCCACGCTCTCCGCTGTCCCTAGCAGCTCCTGTCCCCGACCCTCCTGCCCCTTCTTCCTCCCAGCTCCTCTCCACGGCTAAGGCCCTGACCTTCTCGGCCCTTCCCATGCTGAGGCCCATTGCCCAGTCCCCCTGGGGGCTACCTGGTTCATGGACCTCTGGGTGCCCCTCCCCGCTGAGACCCCCGCCACACCAGCCCTGAGCCTGGACGCAGAAGGTGCTCAGCGAGCCTTTGCTGGCTCAGGATGGATAAATTCCTCCTCGAATCTGCCTTTGCTCATGCTTTGCCCTGCTTCCATGTGGATGTTTGAACCACGGATTTCTGGGAACCATTCTGTGCCACGAGCAGGGGCTGCTGGGAGGAGCCCAGGGAGCCAGATGGCCATTGTGCCCTCGGTCAGCATGACCTGGTCCAGCCCAGGGGTGGCCCCTCCAGGCAGCGGGCTGTGATGGCCAGGCTCTTTCAGGGTGAGCACACGGTCATCAGGCCAGTCCTGCTTCCTGATGCCTGCCCTGGGCACTAGAGCCCCTCCCTTGACATCAAGGGGCCCACAGTCCAGGATGTGTGTGGATTGGAAAAATCCTCAGTCTCTGATTCTTGCTCCAAGCCGTCTCGATTTCTGCTGCAGCCTCATGGCCACTGCCAGGCTGTACGATGATTCCTGTGGGCCAGGGTCCCCCACACCATGGTCAACCTGACCATGACCTTGCCTTACTTAATCCCCTTGCTTTCCTGTCATTTATGGAATATGGTCCAACCTGCTGACGTCAGCTACCCACACCCATACTTTCTATTCCCTGTCCATTCATCACTTCTCTGGCTCCTGCCAGGACTATTCCTATCTCTGAGGCTTTACCTGGTCCCTCCTCAGGCCTCACGTCTCAGCTAAGGCAGGGGTAACCTGCACCCCTGCCTGCCCAGGTGCCCCACTAGAACTTGAGGGCCCCTAAGTGTGGTCGGTGTCTGGGAGCCCTGGGCTTGTCCTCAGAGCACTGTGCCATGAGTGTCTGTGCTGCTGAGTCACTGTATGATCCGGCAGGAGCCAGTATCCTTTGCCCCCTTGTATTCGTAAGACCACTGAGGCCTAGAGAGGAGAAGTGACCATCCCAAGGTCACACGGGCATTACAGCTCACCCTCTGATTCATCTTTGCAATTTTCCTTTTGTTGATCTATTGTTGTCTCTACCTGGGCTCCCCTGAATGGGCTTCACAGAAGACTGGACTGTTGGGGAAAACACCTCTTCCAGGAGGCTTTCCCCCAACTCCCCAACCTTCCAAGGCATGGACACAGGCTGCTGACCAGATACCTTGGCAACAGCTGCCTGGCGTGGTACCCGTGAGCATCCTCATCAGAGTCTCACCTTCACCTCTGTTGCCCTCTGACCATGGGCAAGCCCTCGTCTTTTTTTTTTAAACCCCAATTTACCTTTTTTATAGAACGAAGGCCTTGAACTTGCTGAATTCTGAGGCTCTGCTTTGGAACTATGGGTTGGTCAGGCGCGCAGAGCCCAGGGTCTTGGTGGCTTCCCGCCGTCAGGACAAAGTATAATGGGAAGAACTCGGAGTGGGAGGCAGCAGTCCTGGGTGAGAGTCTGCATCGACCTCTCAATAACTGTGTGGTCTCGAGCAAATTCCACTCCGGGCCTTCATTTCCGAAGAAACGGGGAAACCTGCCAGGCTTGGCTTCCTTCAAGGGTAATTAAGCGCGACCGTGGCTTTGAAGGTGTTTGCTGAGTTGAACAGCACCGTGCAGGTGGATGTGCCGGCTCCGCGGCCCACAGCGCTCCTCCCAGGGCCCGGCTCAGAGAGCCTGGGCGGATGATCCCCACGTGGCACCCTGCCGAGGGAACGTGGCAGGTGACTGGGCGCTGCGTCCCCAGGCGACTTGTACGGGCAGCATTCCCGGCAGTGCATGCTCTGTTCCCAGCTGGTCCCACTGCTGGGCAGCGCAACCCTCCCCCCCGCCCCCCTATGGGAGGGAATGGGGGAGCCACCTGGCACTGCCCCAGCCTGGCTGGCCTCCCACCCCATGTTTTGTTCGCAGAGTTTGGAATGTCCTGGGACGCGGAGCCAGGCTCTCTGGGGGGACACTGGTGCCATCTCCTTGATCTCATTGCTGGACAGGTTTCTCCCTCATTGCAGCTTGGGACGCGGCAGGCTCCCAGCCCCAGCTGCTGCCAGTTCCACTCCGTCTGTGTCTGTCCCAGCACTGGCAGCCAGCAGCCATGCAGCTGGGAGCTGGGGGGCTTCCTGGAAGGTGTGGGGGGGCAGTTCTCCCAGGCCGTCTGCCGTGGGCCCCGGGCACGCCTTGAACAGGCTCCCTACAAACCCTTTCCATCTGTTCTTATTCACAAAGTCCTTTGCCCGTGACCCCCTGATACTGGGGGTCTGTTTGAAACGATGTTCTCAGGACCTAAGGGACTTGGGAGGGGCAGAGTGGGCTAACTGCTCGGATTTCTGGTCTCCTTAGAGGGACAGTGTGTGCACAGAGTGAAAAGACACGTGTATGTGTGTGTGTGTGTGTGTGTGTGTGTGTGTGTGTGTGTGCGTGCGTGTGTTTGCACGTGCATAGAGTCTTTTTTTTGAGTTCCTAGTTTTTAGTATCCCTAGACTTGATTCATTGCAGGAAGTGGTTGGGGGGAAGGGCTAGGGAGGTCAGGGGTTTAGTTCAAGAAAGAGTCCATCCTCTCCTGGACAGCACTTGCCTCTGGGTGGCTGGACGCTCCGTACCCCGACTTGGGCCCACCTGGCTTGAGAGAGGTATGGTGTGGCTAATCCTGTTGTCAGAAATGTGCAAATGTGTGTGTGCGCGCGTGTGCGTGTGCACGCACACGCACACACACACACACACACACACACACACACACACACACACGAGTCATTCCTGAGCCCCCAGGTCAGGAAGGAGATTGATTCATCCTCCCCTAGCTACGGGACACTCCTGGTGTACGTAGCTCACACCTGGCTGGGGCGTGGGGCCTGGGCGTCCTGGCAGTAGAAGAGGGAATCCTCTCTGGGGGTGCAGATCCCTGGAGGGACCCTGTGGTCTGTCCTCAGCTTGGGCAATCCCTGCTCTGATGTAGGTCAACACCCGCCCCAGGCTCGGGTAAACGCTCTTCTTTCCACATCATTAATGAGGAGACTAAGTAAGTCAGCGCCTCTGGCAGGCCCCCCAGCCCCCCGGCAGCCTGGCTGGAGCTATTAATATTGCTGCGTTTATGACGCCCCTGGCCCCGCCGAAAGGCTCCTCTCTCTCTTCGCTATTGGAATGAATTTTGTGAATCAGAAGGGGCGGGGGTGGAGAGGCAGCCTGTTGGAATCCAGGACGATGACATCTCCACCTCCTCCTGCGGCGGGTCTCACTCACTAATTCTATAAAACAGTCACCGTGTCCAGCCCAGCCAGGGGCCGCTTGCCTAGCCGGGCTGCCTCATACCTCTGCTATGCTCTACCTCCCCGGGGGGCGGGGGGGCGGTGCTGGCCCCGGCGCCAATGATTCAGGCCCCCTGACACCTTGCACTGATGTCAGTGGGAACCGAGGCCTCGGGCCCGGGACCTTCTGGCCTGTTGCCTGGGCCCCCGCCCTGCACAGGGCTTGGCCTCGGTTAGTGCCTCTCGTGACCTTCCCATGGACAAGGCCTGGCTGGGGGAGGAGGCCACGCCAGACAGCCTCTCCCTCACGCTGTCCCTTTTCTGAAAGCTGCCCGCACTGGCGCCCGGCCGTCCCCCGGCCTCCTCGGGTTTCGAGGACTGTTCTAAATTTAATATGGGGGAATTCGGGGAATTTGTGAGCAAGTCCCCAGAGAACTGTGGCTGCCCTGAGGGCAAGGGTCCCTGCTTCTTCCCACCCTCCCCTAATTCTCATTTCTCTAATTGTCTATGTGGGCAGATCCCCACTGGGCACACTCACTCCCTGAAGGGCTGGGCAGGTTGCCTGCACTTCTTACCTTTGGAGAAGGGTTTTCCCCCTCCACACCCCCGCCAGGGAGGAGCCTTTTATTCAACATATTCTCTTGTCATTTGAAAAATGGTTTGCAAATATTTTCTCCCATTCTATGAGTTGTCTTTTCACTTTCTTGATAGTATTATTTGAAGCACAAAAGTTATTAGTTATGATGAAGTCCAATTTATCTATTTTTTTCCTCGTGCTTTTCGTTTCATATCCAAGAAACCATTGCCAAATTCAAGGTCATGAAGATTTATCTCTATGTTTTCTTCTAAGAGTTTGATAGTTTTAGCTTTTACATTCAGGTCTTCAATCTATTTGAAGTTAATTTTTGTTTATGGTGTGAGGTAGGGGGTCCAGCTTTATTCTTTTGCTGTGGCTATCCAGTTGTCCCAGCACCATTTGTTGAAAAGACTATTCTTTCCTCATTGAATGGTCTTGGCACCCATGTCAAAAATCAATTAACTGTAGGGACTTCCCTGGTGGTCCAGTGGCTAAGACTCCACACTCCCAGTGCAGGGGGTCGGGTTTCATCCCTGGGCAGGCAACTAGATCCCACACGCACGCCACAACTAAAGATCCCGCTTGCCGCAACAATGATCTTGCACGAGGCAACGAAGATCCCGTGTGCTGCAACTAAGACCCGGCACAGCCAAATAAGTAAATAAATAAATAAATAAAAATTTGAAAAAGTCAATTAACTGTAAACATAATGGTTTATTTCTCAATTCTATTCTACTGGTCTCTATGTCTATCTTTATGGCAGTACGGCAAGGTCTCGATTACTATAGCTTTGTCGTCAGTTTTGAAATCAGGAATTGCGAGTCCTCTGACTTTGTTCTTCTTTTTCAAGATTGTTTTGACTATTTGAGATTCATTGCGTTTACATTTGAATTTAAAATGAGTTTTTCCATTTCTGCAGAAAACACCATTGGGATTTTGATAGGGATTGCACTGAATCTATTTTTGGAAACATTGTCATCTTAACAATATTAAGTCTTCCAATCCATAGACATGGGATATCTGCTCATTTATTTAGATATTTAATTTCTTTCCATGATGTTGTGTAGTTTTGGGTGTACAAGGCTTGTGCTTCTTTTGTTAAATATATTTAAGCATTTTATTCTCTTTCGTGCTATTGTAAATGAAATTGTTTTTCTAATTTCATTTTTGAATCGAGTCATTTAAACTAGGATTTGACATAAAGCACCAGCCTAAGCATCATTTACCACCCAGCTTGTCAAGAACTTATGGGGACGTCCCTGGTGGTCCAGCGGCTAAGACTCTCCGTTCCCAACGCAGGGGGCCCGGGTTTGATCTCTGATCAGGGAACTAGATCCCACATGCCACAACTAAGAGTTCGCATGGCGCAACTAAAGATCCCTCATGCCACAACGAAGATCGTGCACATGGCCATGAAGATCCCACATGCTGCAACTAAGACCCGGCACAGCCAAATAAATAAAAAAAATTTTTTTAAAAAAAGAACTTATGTAAAAAGTGAGATCAACATGTGACCCTTAAGCCTAGGTCAGTGGCTTCCCAGTGCCTGCTCTAGGACCCACTGCTGGGGCCCTGGCCTCTAGGGGGACATTTCACCCTCATCCTAGGTCTCCCTGCCTCTGATCTCTCTTTGCCCACACCAGCCTCCTCCCCACTGCCCAAATGATTCTTCTAAATCTGATGCTGTCACTTCCCTGCTTAAAACCTCTGGTGGCTCCCCATCTGGTCCATGGGAGAATTTTGAGCTCTTTGGCCTTCTGTTTAAGACCCTTCATCCTTCATTGCCAGCTCTGTGCTGATAGCCCTTGTGGGTCTTCTCTACGGGGTTGTCCCAGATGCTGCAAAGCTGTCAGATTCAAGGGAGGCTCAGCGATGCAACCAGATCAGCTGTTCCTCTGCTGTCCCCATCTCTACCTGAGGCAGGTCCAACCTCCTGACTTCCTAGACACATCTTCCTCCCCCACCTTGATTCCCTACATGCTGTTACCAAATCCTATAGATATCACCTACTAAGTTCCCCTTGTGTCCCTCTTATTCATGGCCACCAAATTTGGCCTTTATCCTGGCCTGCTCATAGACTATCAGAATGATCTTTCTACGGCATTGATCGTCCCGCCTTCAAACCTTTGATAACCCCCCATGACCTCCAGGGACAAAGCCTGGGTGCTGACGTTCTGACCTTGCCCACATCTGCCCTCTCCTCAGGCCTGCCTCACGCCCTCTGTGGGGCCCCCTGTGGACCCCCCAACCGTCCCCCCTCCCCAGCTCCATGCCCTTGACAGCTCTTCACCCAGGCCTGCCTGGCAAACTCCTGCCCCTTATGCCAGACTTGCCTCTTTAACACGGCATCCCCACCTCCCAGGTGGAGGGAATCCCTCCTCCCAGATGGCAGCCATGGCAACCGGGACACTCCGTCTGTCCCTCTCCCTCAGCCAGGACCACGCTTGGTTTTCTTCCATACCACAGAGCCTGGCATGGGCCTGGAAGAGAGCGGCCATCGGCCAATATTTGCTGAACAATGACGCCACGAGACGCTTTGGAAAAGGCTGAGTTCACTGAGCCACGGTCATGCTCAGTTCTTTCTTTCTTTTTTTTAAATAAACAAAATTATTTATTTATTTATTTTTGGCTGTGTTGGGTCTTTGTTGCTGAGTGCCGACTTCCTCTAGTTGCAACGAACGGGGGCTACTCTTCGTTGTGGTGCGCGGGCTTCTCACTGTGGTGGCTTCTCTTGTTGCGGAGCAGGGGCTCTAGGTGCGCAGGCTCAGTAGTTGTGGCTCGCGGGCTCAGTAGTTGTGGCTCGCGGGCTCTAGAGCGCAGGCTCAGTAGCTGTGGCGCACGGGCTTAGTTGCTCCATGGTATGTGGGATCTTCCCGGACCAGGGCTCGAACCCGTGTCCCCTGCACTGGCAGGCAGATTCCTAACCACTGCTCCACCAGGGAAGCCCTCGTGCTCAGGTTTGAGTGCTGTGATGAGTTGAGGAGTGGCTGGTGGGTCTCCAGGAGGCAGCGGCCTGCAGGAGCCAGCATTCTTTGCCCCCTTTGGATTCGTGAGACCACTGAGGCCTGGAGAGGGGGAAGGGACAGTCCCAACGTGGCTCTAGCTGCCACGCAGGGCTCTGAGCCCTGTGTCCTGAGAGGGCCTCTGCCTGGGTGTTCCCCACCTTCCCAGCACCTCCCGATCAGGACTCCCCCGGCCAGTCATGTCCCTGTCCCCCCGGCAGCTGGGCTCTGGTCACCTCCACTTCCTGTCCTTGTCCTCACCCCTCTGCCTGCTCCACTTTGGCCCCCACCCTGCTGCTCCCTGGCGACCAGGGGCCTCTTTGCTCATTAATCTCAGGGCCTGAACCAGTGGGATGGAGCCCCCCCGGCCCCTGGCTCCTTCTGGCTTCCCTCATCCTCACCATCTCTCCAGGACCAGGCCTGGCTCTCTGCAGCCCCCACCTCACAGCCTCCCTGTCCTGCATGCTGCCACGCAAGCTCCGCTGGACTGTTCTCGGGCGCTCTGCTGCTTCTCCATGTCCATGGGTCTCCCCTGCTTGACCGGACATTTATTTATTTATTTATTTATTTTGCGGTACGCAGGCCCCTCACTGCTGCAGCCTCTCCCGTTGCGGAGCACAGGCTCCGGACGCGCAGGCTCAGCGGCCATGGCTCACGGGCCCAGCCGCTCCGCGGCATGTGGGATCGTCCCGGACCGGGGCACGAACCCGTGTCCCCTGCATCGGCAGGCGGACTCTCAACCACTGCGCCACCAGGGAAGCCCCGAACATTTCTTAAGGGCAGGGACTCTGTGAGTTTTCTCAGAATCCCCAGAACCCAGCACAGGTCTGGCCCAGGAGGGGCTCGATCAATGGTTTAAAATGGAATTCTGGAATTCTTTGGAAAATGTCTTTATTCTCTGCTTTCCCCTTGCCCAGAGATGAGATATGATTTGAGGGACACAAGAGTAGCCTTCCGAGGGGGGAGTATATGATTGGATTTGGGGGGGTGGTTTACGTTACCACTGGGGGAGGTCCTAGGACCTTCTGGGAGCGGGGAGAGGCTATAAGGGGCAGGTACCAAGAAACTTCCCTTCTCTGGACAGCAAGTATTATGGAGCTAATAGCAGAAGGCCCCCCAACCCTGTGTCCCATGCCTCTCCCCTGTCCTGGGGTCCTCTCTCTTCCCTGGGGGTCCTGCCTCTGGCCTCCTGGTCCCCAGCACATGAACCTGCTACACAGCCTTGCCTCCAGACACTCACAGCAGCCCCAGGCCCGTGGCGACTGTGTAGCTGGGAGGAAGCTGCCCGCTGGGGTCTGAGCTCTGAGCCCTCACGCTCGGTTCCCGTCTCCGCCCCACTACACCTCCCGCCAGCGCCTAATCACTTCCATCTGCCCCACTGACTAACGGAGCTCCAGCTGTCAAGGTTCTAAAAATTTCCAAATTCCTCCCCACCCTGTCCTTCCAGGCTGTTTCTCCAGTGCTGGCCCCCTGCTGGCACCCCCATGTACCCAACAAGCTGCTCTTCCCCACGCCACACCCAGTAGGGCAGCGGGTGGCAGAGGGGGGCTTCTGCAAGGGGCTGGACAGGAAGGGCCTCTGGACCCCTCTCCCCCTGGGGAAGGCCCTGACAGCAGCAGAGAATATGGGAGCTGGAAAACCAGGGTCGAAGGAGCCATCAGGACAACCCTTCCATTTTACAGATCAGGGAAACCGAGGTCCAGAGCCAGCAGCAGAGCTGGGTGTAGAATGCAGGCCTTGGGACCCTGGTCCAGGGCTCTCCTACCTCTGCTGTCACTCTTCCTGCTACCTCTAGCTTTCCCTCTGGGCTGCAGGAAAGGCAGCTTCAGCCCTGGCCCCACCTGCCCCAGGGACCAGGGCTACTTGGTGACCAGGAGGGGGTCTCTCCATGCCCCTCAACCCCTGGCCTCTTCCCAGCTGGCCTGCTCCTTCCCCCTTCCCTCCCCAGGGTAGCTCCTGAAGAAGTGTTTGTAGCTAAAGAGTATTTCCAGGGCAACTTGCCTTCCTGGCGTGTGTGTGTGTGTGTGTGTGTGTGTGGTGAGAAGGGGAGGGGAGGAGCGGGTTCAGCTATGACACCCTCACCCCCCGTGACCCACAGCCCCTCTGGGTTTATAGGACTTGGGCCCTGGGAGCCTTGATCTTGGACAGAGCCTGAGGATGTCTGCATGAACCACCCATCTCCCTTTTATAGGACATCCTCCGTGGATGAACTGTGGGAAGGGGCGCAGAGTCCAGTTCCCTCGGCCTAAGGAGGCAGAGGGGTAACCCTACGGTGAATAGCTCCCAGGGGACCCCTCTTCCTTCTTCTCCTCAGAGGACCCTCTCCCAGGAAGTCCCTGACTACACACCTCTGTATGGCCCCCCAACTTCTAAGATGAAATCCTACCCACATGGCAACACTTGCCAGGCTGTGCGTGGCAGCGCCTGTCCACTTCTGCGGCCTCAACTTGCCCTTCTCCCTGCCACGCCTGCCACATACCTGCCCCTGCACGGCCCTCCACTCCCCACGGCCAGTCCTCTTTACCTGGCTTCCTCCTCCTTCAAGCCCAGCTTGAGGGTCATGCCTCCTCCTCCAGGCAGGCTTCCTTGGGCTGCCAGAGAGAGCCGACCACTGCTCCATGGGCTAGCTCACACCTGGAGCTGACCCACAGTAGCTCGGGTCTCCGTGTGTGTGGTGACCTGGTTCTCAGCCCATGTCCCCTCCAACCACAGAGCAATGCCAGGGAGGAGTCCCTGTGCCTCTGCACTATGGCCTCAGAGCTTGAGCAGGGCCTGGAGCCTGAATTCTTCCCTGCCTGGACTGCCCAGGCCTTTGCAGAGATGTCCGGACAGGGCCCAGACCTTGGGCTGTTCTGTCCTGGACTTCATTGAGGCCGCAGATGGAGAGGGACATGGCAGGGTGGTCAGGGCCAGGCAGGCAGGAGGACAGAGGTACGGCCTAGAGTGGGTGGCCCAGTAACAGCTGCGTGGCAGAGCCAGGCAAGACTAGGGTGATGTGGAGGGAGGGAGGGAGGGAGGGAGGGTCTGGGTCTCTTGCTGAGCACGCCCCACGTGAACCTCTTCCCCCATCACTAAGTCCCTTCTCCTCTGTCTGACCCCCTTCCCCTCCCTGTCCCCCTCCCTCTGATTAAGTCCTATCCTAACGGCACCCTCTCCCTCCATTTCCCCCCCTCCGCCCACGCTGGGGCTGGCTTTGCCAGGCATGTTCAGTGGAGCCCCAAGCTGCCGGGCAGCAAGCAGCCGGGCTGCTCCAGGTCCTGGTGCTGTGGCCTCTTCCCAGGATCTGGCCTGGAGCTAGGCGCTTTCTGGGGAGACCTCCGGCTGCCTCCCCCTCCATGGCATGCGGGGAATGCAGCCCCTGCCCATGCCGGCCCCCTCCGCTGCGGGAGAGGAGCTCAGTCCGGTGGACTTTTAAGGACTAAACAGGGAGCGAGCTCTGTCCCTGGCCTGGCTGAGCTGTCCTCGTGTCTGATCCCGTCTTGGAAGGGCTTGGCCGGGTGTCCTGGTGGGGAGAGGTCTCAGCGCTTAGATCAGGAATAGACCAGGGCTGGAATCGTGCCGGCTCTAGCTGGGCCTCTGTCCCTTCTTTGTCCCCACTCGGGTGGTGCTGAGGGCTGAGGACCCCTGCCCCTGTCTAGCAGGGGCTCCAGACCTGGAACTTATGGCCTCTGGTTTGGACCGCCCACCCTGAGCTGGGGCCTCTGGGTTCTTCTCAGAGGGGCCTGGAAATGATGAACGTTACAGTGCCGGGGACCACAGCTACCATTTCCCAGTGCCGGGTCCTTTCTTGACTCAGCCAACGGCCCTTAGTTTTATCATCACTCCCATTTTATAGATGAGAAAACTGAGGCTCTGACACATTATCTTGTCCAACGCCTTACAGCTGGTCTATGGAACAGTCAGGATTTAGACCCAGTCCTTTGTCTCCCAGTCTCGGGGGACAGAAGATGAGGCAGAGGAAGAGTAACACCTCCCTTTCTGTGTCCCCTGTGATCTTTCCTTTTTCACTGCAGTTTTGGGTAATTCTAGCCACCCTCCGATTGTTAGGTAGCTCCTTGCCCGTCTGTGCACACGACTCCTGAGCCCCGTGCTGTGTCCCCTAGGCCCAGAGGCTCTGGCCAACATGATATGCTACTTGGGGCCTTGTGCCCAAACTTTGGGTCTCCCATCCCCAACAGGCCCAGCCTCTCCCCAGAGGCTGGGAATGGCCTGCCCTGCCCTCATCCGTCCTAGGCTGGTATTGGGTCCCTCGTTCCCAGGCGTGACTTTCAGACACTCCACTGCCCAGTTCTGCCCCGTTGCACTGTGGGCTTTGACTTCTTCTTGGGTCCCAGGGCTCCAGGAGGGACGACCAAGTCTGGATCAACGCTGGCGTTGCCCTGTGTAGGGAGGCCTTGACCAGGCGCTTGGCCAGAGTCTGGGGAGAGAACGGACTCATGAGAAAGCCCCGAGGTGCCAGGGATTGCAATTCCTGCTGGAGGGTGCCCGTCCTCTCCCTCGGCCACCGAGGCTGTCCCTCCCAAGGCCAGCCAGCTCTCTCCCCACCCTGCCACTCTGCTTTGTCTCAGCCATTTCCTGGAGAACCTGCAGCTGGACGTGGGATGAGGGACAGGCCGGACTCGCTTCCATTGTTTGCTGTGTCTTGGCCCCGTTGTCACCTGGAGTTACCTGTGGCCAACCGAGGGAAAAAACCACGGTGGATTTCGGGCCAGCTGTGTGTTTGCCAGGAGTTTCACAAATGTTGCCTGTTGACCTCAAGGACTCCCAGGGTAGGGGTTACTCTCTCTGTTTTCCAGATGAGCGAAGCTGACCTCAGAAAGGTCAAATCGTGTAAGAGTGGGTCCAGGAGTTAGATTCAGGTGGGTCTGACCCAAAGCTTGAGCCCTCTCCTCTGCCCCCAGGGCGTCTCAGAGCCCCAGGTCAGGGATGAAGACTGCTCGGGGACAGCCCCGCTGAGCCCTGGAGAAGGACGAGGAGGCGCTTTCACCCCAGCCTGCAAGGGGTGGGGGGCTTCCCCTCATTGGATGCAAAACAGCTGCTAGCTGCCCCCGCTCAGCCTTCCCTGCCCACAGACCCTTCTCCAGAGTCACCTCCCCAGGACGCCTCCCCTCCCTAACCGGTCCAGCCCAGGCTTCCTGCCCCGAGTCGGGAACTGTTTATACCTGTCCTTGGCACAGAGATTCCTCAGGGGACCAGGTGAGCCCGAGGGTGGTCGGGGACCTAGCAACCTCCTTCATCTCTCGTCTCTGGGCAGCTCGTGGTCCCCGACCCCACCCTCTACTGTCACCACTGAGGGAGGGATGAGACTTGGGAATGCTAGTCTGTTGGGGGAGGTACAACCCTGGTCTAGGATGATGGTCTGATGGGGACAAGGCCCTGTCCTAGGACATCGTCTCAACGTGTGTGTGTGTGTGTGTGTGTGTGTGTGTGTGTGTGTGTGTACATAGCCCTGACTCGGGAGGCTTACTTTTCAGGAGACATAGTCTTGGTCTGAAATGATGGTCTGAGGACGGAGGCATGGTCCTAGAAGGAGGCAGTGGGGAGGGAGACCTGCAGTTGACGCGGGGAGAGAGACAGGAGGCAGCTGAGCGTCTGCTCCTTGATCATCCAGGAGCGAGCTTTGGGCTCAGCCAACCGTGGGGTCCGGGCAGCAGGGGGTGTGGGCCAGGCCGCTGCAGGGAGGGCGGGCTCTGGGGGTTGGAAGGGGCTCACGGACGGATACAGCGGCTGGGGGGTGGGGTGAGCAGCCTCGCCTGCCCCCGACTCCTGGACACGGAGCAGGTGGCAGGCAGCCTTCCTTGAACGTCCCCACCCCAGCCCCGCCGTCTGGGTCCCAGACGTGGCCTCGGCTGATGGGGCCGTGTTCCCTCCCCGGCCAGCTTGGCGGCCACTTCAGACACGCTTGTGCCTGGATGCCCCCCCTACCCCGCCTCGCCGAGGACAGAGAACACAGTCTGCCTCCCCCAGCTGCCCCTGCCCTGCTAATCCCCAGCAAACGGCCGAGCCAAGAATGTCTTGCATACTCTGGCGGGCGGGCTCTAGCCACGAAGCCTGCTGGAGGGGCATGAATCACAGCCCCCGCCTGCCAAGTGCTCACATGGGACGTGTTCGAGGCGGGCCGTGCCCAGAGTGGATGGGGAAAAGGGAGGGAAGGAGAGCTGGCAGCTGGGATGGGCAGACAGAACAATTTTGAGGGGAGAGATGTCTGCTGGACCCATCCCTGGTGGCAACACGGAAATTATGTTATAGAGTTTTAGAAGCCTGGGATTATGCGGTATTGACTTCTTGGAATCCCGCGGGTCTGAGGTGTGAGATTCAAGGAATGTCACATTGCACTCCTCCGACAGCTCGCTGATGCCAAGGCCCCTTCTGCAGGTGGGGAAGCGGAGGCTCCAAGGGGGCAGAGGGCTCTGCTCCAGGTCACGTGTGGAGTCAGAGCTGGGCTGGGCTGAACCCTGGCCCCCTGCCTTCGGTCTGAGCCCCTTCCAGGCTCACGCGGCAACGGCAGGCAGTGTCCATTCCAGCCCCCCTTCCACCATGTCTGTGTGCTCCCGGCCGATGGAGAGGGGGGAGCGTTGGGGGCACGGGTGCTGGAGGACCTCCTTCTCCTCCTGCCCTGGCCTTACTCCGAGCACAGAAACCACCACGTGGAGACTCCTGCTTCCCTGTCTGCAAAATCCCCCTGCCCAGCCTTCCCTTCCCTTCCGTTCCCAGCACGAAGGGAGCCTGCCTGATGCCCAAGCCTGCTCCTCCCATCTGTACCCGCTCACGCACTTGTCCCAAAACTGCCCACTGAGTGCCGGGTGTCCTCTGGGCACAGAGCCCTCCCCACCCCAGAAATCTCCCTGCTCTCCCGTGTCTGCAAATGCTTCCTAGCCCTACACATCACCACTCCCAGTTCTCCCTCATCTTCAAATGAAAAAAGTCCCTCTGGGTACCACCCTCCCTCACCTTTGCCCCCGAGTTTTCTCCATCAATCCATCCACAGATAAGTTTCTTCACAGGGCTGTCTACACTTCCCATCCCCCACTTCCTTACTGTCCACCCTCTCCAGAACCCTCTCCAGTCTGGTTTCTATCCCCAGTCCTCCACGGATGGAGGGATGGACGCTGGAGTCTTGTGATTAAGTGCCACTGCTCCCCAACCCCGCTGCGCCCCAGCCCCGCCTGTCATAAACCCCCGCCAACCCCGGTCTCTCCCTGCCTCCCCAGACCCTCCCTCTGAGCTCCTCCTCGTGCCGGTGGTCAGCGCAGACCCCCTTCTTGCCTCACCGTCCTCTTCCCTGGGGCCAGCAGCCTGATTATCAAAGAGTAAGGGCTGACGACTGGATCGGATGGCCAGCTCGGCTCTCTCCAGGGCTCCAGACCAGGACGTCCAGAACCGAGCCGATGCACCCACCAGGGTGACCCACAGGCCCTCGGACTCAGCTGGCTGGACTCCCCCTTTCAGGGAAGCTACCCCTACCACCACCTACCTGATTCTTGGGCAGAGATGCGGGCATCACCCGAGACTCATCCTTCTCCCTCACCCCAGTCGACGCAATCCCATAACTTTGTTCTCTCCCCGCTACCATCGCCTTCATTCTGAGCTCATCTGATCTGGGCCGGACTATTGCAACACCTGCATCGCTGGTCTCTGGTCCTCCACGGGGAGCCAGAGGGAGCTTCTGCACAAGCAAGCTTGACCCTGCCACTCCCCAGTGCAACGCCCTTCACTGGCTCCCCACTGCCCACAGGCCCCATGGGACCCTCTGTGGCCAGGTCCTTGACCATCCCTCCAGCCTGACCCAACACCCCCGCTCTGTATTCCATCCACCTTCAAGCGCCCATCACCCCCGACCAGGCCCTACTGATTCTTGCTTCTAATCTTTCACCTCCCATTCCTTCCCTTTCTCGACAAACTCTCTGTCCAAGTCGAAAGTGCCCTCCTGCTGGTCCCCGTGCTCCTGCAGCACCTGCACTTACCACACTGTATATGTCATCACCGCCTGGCCGCGCTCCCCGCTCAAGGGTGAGCTCTGAGAGCAGGGCTCTACCCATCCTTCTGGAGTCTCCACGGCCTGGACCAGAGGGTGTGCTCACCACGAACTTACTGAACAAATGAATGAATGAGCCCAGGGGGGCATTCTCCTTGGGGACCCTGCTGAGATGTTGCAATCTGAGTCCCCAGCTGCACTTGCGGCTCTGGTAGGTCTGAGTTCTGAGCATTTTTGCCATGGGCTGATGGCTGGTGTGTGGAAACTTATTCTCCTCTGGAATTTCTAACCCCATGGGAGAGGGGCAGAGCTGGGTGAGTGCCTGGGAACCGGGAGGGCTGGCAGCAGTGGAAGGCAGGAGTAGGTGGTCAGGGGGTCACGGGTTCGTGCCTGGACTGGTACTTGGCTCTGACTCTGGAGGACCAGGGCCTTTGAGGATTTGGCTGGGGAGGGGGCATGAGACCTGTCCCCCAACCTGTTCCAGGCCTGCCCTGGAAGCCCAGGCTGGAAGACCAGTGGGTGGAGGAGCCAGTGGAGAAATGGAGTTTGCGCAACAGCATTCAATATGTTTGCAATAATGGGGAATGGACAAAAATGTTAATTTAATTTTGACAGGGGACAACATCTATGGCTCAGAGCTCTCCGACTGCCACCCTGTCCAGCCTTGCTGCGGAGACTCAGGGAGGGAATGTGGCGGTTGAAGGGTGAGGTAGTCGGGTCTCCCTGTCCCCGGATGTCCCCCTGCTCCCGGTCGCTGTGCCGTCCTCCATGGAGAAGGCTGCTTAGGGCTTTGAGAGCTGTGCGCCTTCAAGCCGAATGAAGGTGGCTCACCAGGCAAGGGGAGACCTGCTGCTCACTGCATGTGCCTCCCAGAGGAGGGCCTGGGGCTCTGAAAAAGACCCCCAGCTGGGGAGTGCCAGCATCTTCTGCCTTGAGCCTGCATCACCCAAGCTATGATCCCCGTGTCTGCCCCAGAGCCCCGGGGGTGGTGTTGGGGTACAGTGAGGGCCAGGGTCCCAGGAGACCTGGCTTTGGGAGCCAGCTCAGCTCTTCAGCAGCTGTGTGGCCTTCTCAGAATCACCTCCCCTCTCTAAGCCTCTGGGTCCTCATTAGGAATGTACAGGTTCCCCTAGAGGGAAACGCTCACCCCTGAGCCACTGGTTTGCAGTGCCGGTGCCTAAGTTCCCAGCTGCAGGCAGCGCAAGGGACCTTTGGGTGGGACTGGGGTGAAGGGACTACCAGAGGCTCCGACCCCCACTGCCACCACTTAGAGTACAAGGGGCTGGGATGCTCACCCCCAGATCTCAGGTCTATTGATCTCCCTGCACGTTGGTTTCTGTGTGTCCCTCCACGTGTCACCTTCGGAGACGTGGGGGTGGGGGAAGGACAGGGGTTAGGAACACGGCCCCTCAGGTCCTTCTGGGGCTCTCAGGTGGTGGCGGCTGAGTCACCCCCACTGCCCTCATACCGATGTCACAGGTGCGTTGACGTAGGTTCTCCAGAAAGCAGACCTTGAGACGATGTGTTGGGTGCAGGTCTTTTATTTGGGAGAAGCTTCCAGGAAGCACGGGTAAGGTTGCAGGAGGGGAGACAGGGAAGAGAGAAAAGTCAGCATGAGCCGGCAGCTGGGGCTCCATCCCCCTGCGGACCCTCAGACACTGCTGCCCAGTAGAACGCTCTGTCATGTTGGGGATATTCTAAGTCTACCCTGAGCTGTGTGATAGCCAGTGGCCGCATGCAGGCTACTGGGTACTAGAACTGTGGCTAGTGTGACTGAGGAAATGTATTTCTACTTTTAGTTACCTGTAGAGCATTTCTAGGGAGGCTGGGGCACTTATCTGCTCTTTGGGGGCATCAAGCCCCCTGTGTTTCTGGGTAGCACCCAGGAAGCTTTCTGGTGTCAGAGAGCCAGCAGGCAGAGAAGAAGAAAGAGGGAAGAGCTTGAAGACATCCTCATGCCAGGAACTCGCCAGCAGCAGACGGACTCAGGTGGGCAGAGGGGTCCAGGAAGGGTGTCCACGGACACGTCTCGTTGGCTGATTGCTGACAGCCCATGATGCGAGGGCAATTGTTGCAGCCTCTGACCTGCCCCCTTCCTCTCAGGCTGGGTAGTCTGTTGGGCAGAGGGAGCAGGTAGTTCCTTTTCCTCTGGGATCTGCTCCATCTGAGGGGCCCTCAGCAGCGCTGCCAGGGCCCAAGGCTGTGGCTGAGTCTAGTAAGGTGGCTTTTTGCTCCTGCCATGGCTGTATTCTTCTCAGGATGACCCAGGCACTGCATGGGTGGCGGCTACCAGGAGCCGTGTGTCCTGTGAGCCAATTCCTTAAAATCGATCTCTCTCTGTTTCTGCCTCTCTCTGTCTCTCTCTGGTTTTGTTCCTCTGGAGAAATCTGACTGATACATTGCCTAAAGGTTAATTTATTAAGCAAGGCATCTTTGTATTCCTAACCATTTATCAAGCACCTGCTCTGGGCCAGAACCAGTGATGGGCCCTGCAGAACCAGCAGTGGGGAGGCCCCCCCGCTGACACTTCTCCTCTCTGGGCTTTGGTGTAAATTGTCACCTCTTCAGAGGAGCCCTTGGACCTTCTGGAAACCAATTGTCCCACCCCTTTTACACAGTATTCTGTTTCAACACCTTCAAATCACGTTTTAAAATTATTTTATTAATATCCTTTTTCAGGAAGAAGATCTGGTTTTGTTTACTTAATAGAGAACCTAAGTGCCAGGAGGCACTTAGCGCCCAGTAGACAACAAATGTGTGTTGAACGAACACATGAATGAATGTACCGGAAATGTCACTTTTTACTGCCAAGGCCCTCACACCCAGTGGGCATTTGGGGGTGGGAGATGGGGCCCAGGGTCCCAGGCATCTGTAGGAGCCTTAGAGGAGGATCTGAGGAGATGTGTGTCAGGAAAGTCTTCACATGTGGCCTGGACTCCAACCTGTACCCCAGCCCGTCAGCCAACTTTCTCTCTGTCTCTCTTTTTAAACTAATTTATTTAAATTTTTAAAATTAGAAAAAACCCCTCACCTTTACTGAGGTTTAATTGACACACAATAAACTGCACCCATTTCAAGTTGCATAAGTTTTGACAAATTGTATAGACTCAAGTGACCACCACTACAATCAAGATTGTAGAGCATTTCTACCACCCTAGAAAGCTCCCTCCTGCCCCTTTATGATCTGACCCCAGACGAACACTGACCTGCTTTTTGTCACTATTGGCCACTTTTGCCTTTGTAAGAGTTTTATATGTAGCATGTACTCCTTTCTCTATGGCTTTCTTCACTCCGCATGCTTTGAGATTCATCCATGTTGCCGAGTGTATCAGTAACGAATTCCTTTTCCTTGCCGAGTAGTATTCCATTGGATATGCCATTTGTTTATCCACTCACTTGTTGATGGACATTAGGGAAATTCCCAGTCTTTGACTGTTCTGAATGAAGCTGTCATGAACATAGGTGTAAAATCCTTTGCGTGGACATATGTTTCCATTTCTCTTGGAAATCTACTTAGAAGTGGGATCACTGGGTCATATGGTAAGGGTACGTTCAACTTTATAAGAAGGTGCCAAATTGTTTTCCAAAGCACCTGCACCATTTTACACGCTCATCTGCAATGTATGAAAGCTCCAAATACTCGCTGACACTTGGTATTGGAAAGCCTTTTAAAAAATTTATTTTCATTGTGATATAATTTACCTACAGTGACGTGATCCAATCTTAAGTATATCATTCTTTTTTTTTTTTTGGATTATTGTAGCTTTGTAATATGTTTTGAAATTGAAATTGGGAAGTGTGTGGCCTCCAACCTTGTTTTCCTTTTTCAAAATTGTTTTGGCTATTTGTGGTCTTTGAAATTCCATATGAATTTTAGGATGCATTTTTCCATTTCTGCAAACCACATAATTGGGCCTTTGAAAGAGATTGCATTGAATCTGTTTGGGGTAGTATTGTCATCTGTTTTGGGTAGTATTGTCATCTTAATTTAATATCAAGTCTTCCAATTCATGAACATGGGATATCTTTCCACTTATTTTGGTCTTTTAAGATTTCTTTCATCAATGTTTTGTAGTTTTTTGTGTATAGGAATTGCACCTCCTTGATTAAATTTATCCCTAAGAGGTCTTCGGGGTTTTTTTGATGTTACTGTAAGTGGAATTGTTCTTTAAATGTCTTTTTGCATTGTTCATTGCTAGTGTATAGAAAGACAACTGATTTTCGTGAGTTGATTTTATATCCTGCAACTTTGCCGAATTTATTAGCTTTTATAGTTGTGTGTGTGCACGTGTGTATGAATTCTTTAGGATTTTTAACACATAAGACCATATCATCTGTGACTAGAGATAGTTTTTCCCCTTCCTTCCCAATTTGGATGCCTGTTATTTCATTTTCCTGCCTAGTTGTTCTGGCTTGAACTTCTAGTACTATGCTATGAAGTGGCAAAAGTGGGCACCCTTGTCTTGTTCCCAATCTTAGGGAAAAAACTTTCAGCCTTTCAGCCTTGAGCTCTGAGTTTTACATACATGGCCTTTATTTTGTTGAGGAAGTTCACTTCTATTTCTAGTTTATTGAGTGGTTTTTTTTTTTTTTAAATCATAAAAGGGTGTTGGATTTTGTCAGATGCTCTTTCTGCATCAGTTGAAATAATCATGTTTCAGAAATTCATTCTATTAATGTGGTATTTTACTTGGCTTGATTATCATATGTTGAACTATTCTTGCATTCTGGGGAGAAATCACATTTGGTCATGATGTATAATTTTTTAATATGCTGCTGAATTCAATTTGCTAGTAACTTATTGAGGTTTTTTGTATCTATATCCATAAGGAATATTAGTCTGTAGTTTTCTTCTAGTGTCTATTCCTTCTAGAGCACAGGCTCAATAGTTGTGGTGCACGGGCTTAGTTGCTCCGTGGCATGTGGGATCTTCCTGGACCAGGGCTCAAACCTGTGTCCCCTGCATTGACAGGCGGATTCCTAACCACTGCCACCAGAGAAGCCCCCTACTTTTTTTCTTAGTCAAGTTAGCTAAAGATTTGTTAATTTCATTGATGTTTTCAAAGAACCAACTTTTGGGTTTGTTGATTCTATTATTTTTCTATCTCTATTTCATTTATCTCTAATTCCTATATTTCCTTCTTTCTTCTAGTTTTGTGTTTAGTTATCTCTTCTTTTTCTAGTTCCTTAAGGAACTAGATTATCCTTCAGATTTTTCTTCTTTTTTAATATAGGCATTTACTGCTATAAATTTCCCTCTGAGCCCTGCTTTTGCTACGTCCCATATGTTTTGGTATGCTATGTTCTCATTTTGTTTGTATCTAACTATTTTCTTTCTTTCTTTTTCTTTTTGTTTTTTTGTCGGAGGGTGGGTTCTGTCCACACGCTGCGGCAGTCACCATGGTGGCTACTGGGCGCTTTGCGGGGTGGTCACCGAGAGATGCTCCCAGAGCTGCCGGTTCTCACCCTGGCAGGAGGGAGGGTCTGCAGTGTGGCAAAACCTGTGCCGCCTTCAGGCTCTTCCCTTTGCCTCACGAGGGAGAGGTCTCATCTGAAAAGTGTGACTGCCCCCCTTCTCATCACCCAGACCACCACAATCACTCCCACGCCCATGTGCAACCTGAGTGAAGGGAGAACACACGGCCGTGCGAGGAGGCGGCACCTGCCCCCAATAAAGGAGACAGGACTGTCTCCCTTACTGTCTCCACCCCGCAAGAGAGCGGCTCACAGGATGCACCACCACAGTGGGGACGCCAGGGGCTCGTTGGGAAAGGGAAACATCGCCAACTCTCAGCCGCTGGCACTACGACCTGGACCACTCCAGGGGCACCACCGAGGCCCAGGCGGGACACGTGCACATGCTGACGGGAGCTGAAGCGCTACAGCCGGACGTGTCCTCAGCCTCCCGCAGGGAGCGCCTCTCGCCGGACACTCGCTGAGAAGGCTAAGCGAGAGTGCCTGAGGCGTCAGAGGACTCTAGCCAGCCGAAGCCGTGAGGCAGGGGCTGAGCTTGGAGTGGGGTGCCGCTCCCCTGCCCTCCACACACCACTAACGGGCGGGGAGGAGAGGCGAGGGCCCGCGGGCAGAATGAGAAGAGCCGCCCCATTTGCCAGTGGCCTAGGCCCGGCCCGGGAGAGTGGGGCATCACCACATGGTTTGTAAGTATTTTCTAATTGGCCTTTTGATTTCTTCTTTGACCTAATGGTTATTTAAGATTGTGTTAATTTCCACATATTTGAATTTTTCAGTTTTCCTTCTGTTTCCTTCATTCTATGGTGGTGAGAGAAGATAGGATTTCAGTCTTCTAAAATTTACTGAAACTCATTTTGTGGCCCAACATATGGTCTATCTTGGAGAATGTTCCCTGTGCCCTAGAGAAGAATGTGTATTCTGCTGTTGTTTACTGGGGTGTTCTATGTAGGTCTGTTAGGCCCGATTGTGTTATAATGTTCATGTCTTCTTTTTCCTTATTGATCCTCTGTCTAGATCCATTATTGAAAGTGGAGTATTGAAGTCTCCGACTTTATTGTAGAATTGTCTATTTTTCCCTTCAATTCTATCAATATTTGATTTATATATTTTGAGGTTCTTCTGTTTTGTGAATAAATGTTTATAATAGTTATATCTTCTTGATGAATTGACCCTTTCATTAATATATAATGTCCTTATTTGTCTGTTGTAACAGTTTTTGACTTAAAATTTATTTTATTTCATATTAATATAACCATCCCTGGTCTTTTAGTTAAAGTTTGCCTGAAAAATCTTTTTCATTTCTTTTCCTTCCTTTTACTTGTGTCCTTGAGTCTAAAAATATTGAATTATAAATGTACTGACTTTTATAATTACCCATGTAGTTACCTTTACTGGAGTTTTTTATTTCTTCATATGGCCACAGATTACTGTCTAGTGTCCTTTCATTTCAACCAGAAGGACTCCCTTTAACATTTCTCATAGAGCAGGGCTGCTAGCAATGAACTTCTTCAGTTTTTATCTGGGAATGTCTTAATTTTACGTTAATTTTTGAAGGATAGTTTTGCTGGGTATAAAATTCTTGGTTGGCAGTTTTTTTCTTTCAGCACTTTAAATATATGTATATCATACATGTCAGCTCTAGAATTCCTATTTAGTTCCTTTTTAAAAGTAATTTCTATCTCTTTGTTATGTTCTTATCTTGTTAATCTATTGTTTTCCTAATATCTTCAGTTCTTTGTTTATAGTTTCCCTTAGCTCTTTTTTTTAAAAAAAAATTAATTAATTAAGTTATTTTTGGCCATGTTGGGTCTTTGTTGCTGTGCGTGGACTTTCTCTAGTTGCGGTGAGCAGGGGTTACTCTTCATTGCGGTGGCTTCTCTTGTTGCGGAGCATGGGGTCTAGGCATGACGGCTTCAGTAGTTGTGGCGCGTGGGCTCAGTAGTTGTGGCACATGGGCTTAGTTGCTCCACGGCATGTGGGATCTTCCCTGACCAGGGCTTGAACCCACGTCCCCTGCATTGGCCGGTAGATCCCTAACCACTGTACCACCAGGGAAGTCCCTCCCTTAGTTCTTTGAGTATATTTAAAACAGTATATTTAAAGTCTTTATTTAGTAGTCTAATGACTGGACTTCCTCAGGTTTGGTTTCTGTTGGTTAATTTTTTTTCCTGTGAATGAGCTATACTTTCCTGATTTTTGTATACCTAATAATTTTTGTCGAAAATTGGGCATTTTGAATATTATAATGTAGTAACTCTGCAAATCAGATTTTCTCTCTTCCCCAGGGTTTGCTTTGGTTGATTTTGATGCCCATTTGTTCAGTGACTTAAACTATTTTTGCAAATATTGTATTCCTTGTTGTGTGTGGTCTCTAAAATCTCTATTTTACTGTCTCAGTGGTCAGCAGGTGACCTGCCTGAGATTTCCTTAAATGTCTGGGCCAAAAAGAAAAAACAACAGTACTCTCTTGGTCTTTGTAGCTTGGCTCTGAGCTGGGGCATTCTTTCAGTACTAAGCCATGCTGCCTACAACCCTACCTTAGCCTTCACCTTCTGCTTGTGTGGAGCCCACAGAGTCATCAGAAGTGGAACCTAGGACATCTCAGGTCTTTTCTGAGTATTCATTACATCCTGAGCCTGCACATTGCACTCTGTTTTCCCAGTCTGTGCAGTGGCCCTTCTGAGCTCTTATTCCCCCAATAACCGTCCTTCTCTCTCTTCTCCTTCCTGGGCTTTTTGGGTTCTGTCAGCCACTTGTCCCACCTGCCATTCTTTGCCCCAGGGGGGCATGAAGTATATATGGCTTTAAATCCTTTCACAGATGTTGCTGCTGCCTGGAAAGTCACTCCAGGGGTGTGTGTGTGTGTGTGTGTGTGTGTTTGTGTTGAGGAGGGAGCGCATAAAAAGAGTCAGCTTCTGAGCCATTCCTCAGGGATCCGCCAGTCAGGTCAAAACACACAATTACAGTTTTTAAGAACAAGGTCTGTATTAGCCCCCTTTCATCCGCAAGTTACAGCAGGAATGCAGGCTGTCATCCCCATAGCTGCTACCATGCTGGAGAATGAGAAACGAGGGTCAGGTGGCTGAAAATGTCTCAGTGTTCTCTTGCTGAAATTGTTTTTCTTTCTCTTCGTTAAGCATCTTCCTTGTAGCTGATTAGATTCCAGAGTCCCAAAAAAATCTTTGCCAACTTATGGTTGTTTCAGTGGAAGGACTGATTTAATTTTCTATGATTTCACATGGTCTCTGCCTTTTCTTAACTTTACATTTTTATTCAGACAAAATTTACAAACAGCTGTATACAGCTTGATGAATTTTGCATATATATACACTCATGCAGCTGCCACTCAGATGAAGACCTAAAATGTTTTCAGTTCCTTAGGGGGTCCTTTCATATTCCTTCCAGGAGAGTTACCCATTCTCTCAGTTATTATGACCTTTATCACTGTAAGTTAGTTTTGCCTGTTGTAGAACTTCTTATTAATATAAATGGAGTCAAACAGTGGGGATTTCTCTGAGTCTGGCTACGTTTGTTCAGTCTAATGTTTTTGGGACTCATCCATGTTATTGCCTGTAGCTGAAGTTCATTCCTTTCTTATTACTGAAACAATTCCACTGTATGCCTATATCATGATTTGTTTATCCATTCATCAATTGAAGGGCATTTGGGTTGTTTCCAGATTGGAGCTGTTATGAATAGAGCTGCTATGAACATTCTTGTACGCATGTTTTGGTTGATATGATGCATGGACTTTTTTCTCTTTGGCGTATGTTTGGGAGAAGATTCTCTAGGTGTCTTGACTCTTGGGTGGGTGCCCTGTTCTCTATACCCAGTGGCCTGTTCTCTGTGTCCATCCGGGCTGAACTCCGGTTTAGCCCTCTGCTTCTTGAACTCCACAACTCCTAAGAATTCTGTGAGTTTTCTCTGCTGGCTTCTCTCCACCCCACTTAACTTTCATTTGTTTGTCCTTTAACTCTTCTTAATCACCAGCTGGAGCCCTCTCCCTCCAAGACCCTTCTGGACGCCTTCTCCACTGGATTTAGCTGGTCCCCTTGGCCGTCTCATTCCCTTCCAAAGCCTTGACTCTCAACCCAGTGAATATGGAATCCAAGACTTGACCTTCAGCCCTGCCCTCCCTTCTAAAAGTGGGCCAATGGGCAACTACTTGTTGGACATCTCTGCTTGGGTGGCCCCAGACCCCTCACAATCCACACTTTCCCAGTTGCCCTTTCCATCATCCCTCAGCTGATTCTCTCCCCTCTGCAGTGCCCACCTCAAGAACTGCTCCAATTTTCCTCCAGCCACACAAGTCTGGGTCCCCACTTCCTTCACTCTGTCCATTTCCTTTCCCCCAGCAACCGATCCGGAGAACCCAAGCACTGTCCACAGCACCTTTCCAATGTCTTGGGGGTGGGGGCCTCCACTCCTCTCTAGCCCAATGGGCCTGAACCTGAGCATCTCCTCTCAGTATCGTCGCTGGGCTTCCATCCCCCAGCCTTGCCTTTGCTAATCAGTTTGGCCTGCGGCTCCATCCGTAGTCCCCGTAGCCGCCTCTGGCCGTGTCTCCCTCAGCAGCGAGGCCATGCTCCGGGCCCTGCTTTGGGGCCTGGGCTGCAGCCGAGATAGCTTTGGGCACCATTCCTTAGCACCGGTGGTGCGTGGCGGACACGCTCCATGGTCGGGGCTCACAGACAGGTTTTTCGAGTTAGGAATTTGGAAGGGACCCCAGCACTGGTTGCAGTTCAGAGTCCGTGAGGCGCTGGGTAGACCCTGCCGTGAGCTCATCTTTCCTGGGGTGGCCGGACTCAGGGCTAAGCTGTCTGAGGCAGCAGTTTGGAAAATTTCACACTCAGGCTTGCCACTTGGCCGGCCTCTGGGTGACTTGTGGTGAGGCCTCAGTCAACCCTTTCATCCAACAAGTACTGCAGGGGCTGGGTCCACCTATAGATGGGTCACAAAAGGGTGCAGAGGGGGTACCATGAGAGGCAGACCCTACTAGGAGGGGCTTGTGCCCTTGTTGGGGAAAGGAGATTCATAAGGAAACAATGAGAGAACAAGATTGGTGGGACTTTTTTGTGTGTGTTGGGGGAGATGCTGTCGATCATTTAAGACTGGAAAGCTAATTTATTTGTGCTGTAGTGTAGTGTGTCCACAACGCTCTGGAAGAGATGCAGTGATATATCTCAGAGAGAGAGTTAAGAGCAGGTCTCTGGAGCCAGACTACCTGAGGCCAACATCTAGCTCCACCACTTGCTAGCTGTGTGACCTTAGGCAAGGTACTTAACTTCTCTGTTCTTGTATCTCCTCTAATATAATGTGACGGTAATAATAATTAGCACCCATCTACCTACTTAATCTGATATTCATAATCATTAACTGCATTAATACAAGTGAAGCAGTTAGGACAATACCTGACACCTAGTAGATACTCAACAAATATCCACATTGTTATTACTATACTTATTCCAGCCTACCTCGCCACACCCTCCCTCCATGCTTTTGCTACTCTAGCCCCTCAGTCGTACTTTTGGTCCTCTCTGTCTATGCTGAGGAACTCTTCCTCCTTCAGACCCAGCTCAAAAATCACCTCTGCTGGGAAACCTCCCCCAACCCTCAGATCATTTTCTCTGTTGCATCAACACTCGCACATTTTAATTTTAAACATCTGTTTACCTGTCTGGCCTTCTCATCAGCTGGTGAGCAACTTGAGGGCAAGCCTGTTTCTGAACCATTTCCTTGTTCCTAATACCCCCATCCCCCCAGGGCTAGCCCCAAATAACCGTCTGATGACTGTGTATTGGACAAGTCATTGAAAGAATTAATGACACATGATAAGAAAACATAATGGAAGACGGATACAAAATCCTACAGTGTGGCAGTTACAGTGTAGTGTCTGACCAGGCATAAATGGCAATGATGCTTCCTGGAGCCAAGGCTGGTGGGCTGCCATGTTGTGAGATCCTGTGGGTGGCAGCAGTCAGGGCGGGCTTCCTGGATGGAGGAGGAGGGGCAAAAGTGACATGCCCAAGCTGGCTCCAACTGGCTCCAAAATTGTCACGCACTGTGGGATTGGCAGCTGGTGCCCCCATGGTCCGTCCTCGGCCACTCTGCTGCCACTTTGGGGCTGGGGGAGTTTGGCAGAGTGAAGGTCCCCCCTCTGGTCCAGGGAAAAGGCCTGAATGTGAGATGGTGGTGCAGAGGACCAGCCCCTATCCGGTGACACACGGAACTCCTCAGAGTGGATTTTACGCTCCCTGCCCTAATGCAGACCGTCTCCACTGTGCTTCGGAAAAACAGAGGTCTCGCTCCAGCCTTCTGAAACCAACCTTCCCTCCCTTCCCCTCCCCCAACATTTTTGGAGACCAAAAAAAAAAGCAGAACAAGGCTGGATGAAGCAGAGCAGAACGGCCGAGGGGCTCAGGACACCACCCTCCGCGCTGAGCAGAGTAGCCACTTCCTCTTGGATGGGTGCAGCCAGCTCAGTCCATCTCTCCAAAGCTGCACTCCCCATCCATCTGTCCATCCTGCCTGCTCACCAGGAAGGCTACAGACAGGGCCTGGCAAAGCCGATGCTGGAATGGAGCCAAAGCCACACGCCCACTCGGCAGTGCTGACACCCGCCCGCCGCCCCTCATCTGTAAGGCTTGTGCTCTACAGCCTGCTGCCCTCGCCCTGGTCCCCACTGCTCCTCCTTGTACCCTGTCCTCTCCCTGATTGTCACCCAGGACAGGCTGAGAGGGCCCAGCTTCTCCTGACTCACTGGATTCATGCCCTGACTCGTCCCCTCCACTGCCTGGGTGACCTTACCCAAGTCCTTGCATCTCTGAGCCTCAGTTTCCCGGTGGGCAAAATGGAGAGAGTGAGAGTGACTGCCTGTGTGAGGGGGAGGAGGCCCCACCACAGCGGATGCGGGAAGGCACATGTGTGAGTTACTGCCATGATGCTTGCCTGTCTCCAGGTCTGAGCCTCACCTCTGCTCCTCCAGTTCCTTGCAATTTGTGGTCCAACTCTGGGCCGCCCCCTAGGAAACCTCCCGGGACCACTGTAACCCCCTGCGGATGCCGTGTCGGTATTACGCTCTGCATAATTTGACACTTACTCTGCACACCTGCTTATGCTTATATATCTGTTTATTCATAAAAAAGCACAGCATCGGAGGCCAAAGGTCTGGGTTGGAGCTCCTGCTCTACCACCGCTGTCTGGCTAAGATGGAGAGGCAGCCTGCATCCTCTTTCCAAGTCCCCAAGTTCCTCATTTCTGAGCGGAGATGGTTATAATCACGCCCACCTCCCAGACTTCTCATGGGGCACGGTGGGATGCATGCATACGAAAGCGCTTTGTAAACTATAAAAAGCACTCGGTCCTGTTGCTTCTTTTTGTTTCCAGTTTGATGTAAGTTTCCTACGAGAAAGACTTGAGCCAGGGCGGTGGAACCAGGAGGGCGTGGTACCAGGCAGGTGCCCAGGGAGTGGTCCTGCTTGACCCTGCATGTGGAGGCCCATGTGTCTGGGTGGTGGCAGACCAGGAACGCTGGCCTGCCGTGACTCAGACGGCCCAAAAGAGTGCTGGCTGGGGGAGGTGGCAACCCTGTGGAGTGATTTCCTGCCCTGGTCCCCATCTAAAGACATCCAGATGGTTGCTTGATGATGTTACCCAGGAAACTGGTTGCCAGACATGGGGGCTCTGAGAAGAGGCCCAAGGAGACACACCAGAGGACACAAGAGGACACATCTGATCATTGAAATGTTGGATTGCCCACATTCCAGCTAGAAACCATCAAAATACAAACATCAAAATACAAACAGAGCCACAGCAATCAGATTGTGCAATGGAGTGCCAGAAAATTCTACATAATTGAATTATGAAAATTCTGTTTTGGACATGGAGGAGGGAGGCTGCCTGGTGTGGTGGGGAGGGCGAGGGAGGGAGGGCTGGGCCGGGGGAGGATGTCTTCCTGAGGGCCACACCCAGGCTGGACTTGGCTGTGTCCCCTCTGTGTTCCCTGTGCCCAGCCTTCCCGGGTCCAGAGCAGGCATCAGCGAGAGCCTGGAGGATCTCAAACACACAGCCAGGAAGCTGTTATCTTTAAGACGATGGGGAGCCACGGAGGGCGGTTACAAATATCACGTCCAGATATTTGGACTTGGGCCATGGTGAAGAGGATTGGGTGGGATGGTCCTTAAAGGAAGTGAAGTAGGTAAGGAAAGAGAAAACCATGAGATAATTAAGAGACAGAATCTAGGGGAACTGGCTGGATATTGTAGTTGGAGGGTGGTAATGATGCTTGAGGATGACCCTCTCACTTTGGGACTGGGAGACAGAGTGGGCAGAGAACGGGAGGGGTAGGCTTGGAATAGAAAAGGATGATCTCAGTGTGGGGCTTATGGAGTTTGGAGGGCTGGCCAGCTGGACATGTCCAGAGGAGTTTGGTTAAGCAGCCTGCGGTTTGTGGTAAAAACCTAGACTTGGAGTTTCAGGCTTGGGAGTTGTCTGAGGTTGGGTTTCTTAGAAGCAGACCCTGAGATGCAAAGTTTTGTGTGAATGATTTATTAAGGAAGTGCTCCCAGGGGAGCCTGGGAAGGGATGGTGGGGGACGTAGGACAGCACAGGGAAGGAAGTCAAGCAGAAAGGTGTGATCTCGGGCAGAAGCCCCAGCAGCCTGACCCTGTGGGGACTGTGGGCTGTACTTATGCTTCCTGGCCTGAGGCAGGCGGGTTGGACTTTCTGCCAGTGTCAGCCAGTGGTTGGAGATTGTGGCGGCAAGGGGTGGGAAAATTCCTGGCATCTAAACTCCCTGCAAGTGCAGGGAAGCCTCCAGCAGCCCAAGGGCAGTCCTCCCAAAAGGGGCCATGAGCCAGTTGCTGGACAGGAGAGCCTACCAAGGCCAGGGACACAGGGTGGTCACTGGGTTCTTCAGTGGAGAGGATGTATCACATGGTCTGCTCCCCAAGTCCACAGCACGTTGACAGTCATCAAAGCTGGTGTGGATGGGTTGGCCCTGGAAAGGTCAGAGCCAGAAGAGGAGAGCACTGAGGGTGGGCCCTGGGCAACACTGACAGTCCAAGTTCCTGGCTGGAAGGGGCCTTAAAGTCCACCTAACCCAACTTCCCACGGATGCCAGCAAGCGTTGGTCTCGAGTGACTGCAACTCTACTCTGATGACTTAAGCAGAAAAAGAAGTTATTGACCCGGGTAGCTGGGAAATCCAAGGGTGTGGCCAGGTGCTGGAGTGGAAATTACGTAACTGGGTTTCTCTCTCTGGCTTTCGACTGTGCCTTGCCATGTGTGCTGGTGTCCCTCTCAGACAAGCTCTCTCCACGAGCTGGGAAGGCTGGTGTCTGGCAGCTCCGAGCATTACCGTTAAAATTTTCAGTACAAAAGGAAGAAAGACAGTCTTCCTCTCGGCTGCCAAACATCAAACCTCAGAGAAGGCTAATTGTCCTGCTGCACCCATCACTATGGGGCATCCTGTCCTGAAAGTACCCACTGTTGACGCCATTATCCAGCCCAGCGTCACCCACTTCCCAGGTCTCTTTCTCTCTCTTTCCCTTTCTCTTTGTATTTCACTCAGGCTTGAGTCAAAAGGCTACCTCTCGGAGAGGGGAAAGGGAAGGATCAGCCCCTCCAAACCAGAAGAAATGGGTTTTCCATGGGAAAAAGTGTTAGCTACTGAAAGAAAGGGAGGGCTGACGACCATGGACATCCTTTCCACCTGCTGGGTGGCCGCCTGGCCTCCCCTTGTGTTTCTGAGATGGAGACGCCCCCGCCAAAGGCCTCTAGGAAGGTCAGTGTGGACCCTAGGAAGGGGGAATGGGGAAAATGCAGGGCCTACCCTAGAGAGACAGAGAGATGAGGGACAGGCTTTGGCTAGCTGGCTGTAGCGTGTCTGGGATCTGGCCCTAGGACAGGGGAAGGGGCAGAAGCAGGCCCTAAATTGAAGCCCCAGGGGTCTAGCCTTGGGGTTTGGAGATGCTGCTCCTAAGACACTGGCTTATGGGGCAGGTAGAACAGACACTCCCCCCGTCCAACTGAAAAGGAGGGGCTGGGCAGAGCTGGCTGTCCCAGGAGTCAGACAGGGGGACCTAGCTGGCATCCAAGGGCAGGGCAGGCTTGCCCAGGGGTGGCCCTGGAACTCTAACCCTGCTGGTCGACATAATAGCCTTGGTTAGCACCCGGGGCACTGGGGTGGGAGTCAGCCCCCAGATGCAGGGAGGCAAAGAGCATGCCCTTCCTACAGGGACAGAAAGTTGATTAGTGGTTGCTTGGGGCTGGTTGGGGGCTGGAAGGGAGGCAGGGGGTGAGAGCTAAAGGATACGGAGTTTCTTTTAGAGGTGATGAAAGTGTTCTAAAATGCACTACACTGATGGTTAGTTACACATATCTGTCGGTCTACTAAAAACCACCGAATGGGTGAGTTGTCTGGTGTGTGAATTATATCTTAATAGAGCCCTTTGGTTGCTGTTTTTAAAAGAGTGATATTTGGGACAGGTCACAGAACAGGAGTGCCTGGCAGGGAGACTGAGGCATAAGGCTCTCCTGTGGGCTGGCTGGGTCCCCTTAGAGGGGTAGAGGCAGCTATGGCTCAGATGGCCCCTGGCGTGTCCCCAGGCGGGTGGGAGCCTGGTGAAACCAACTTCAGATGCCACCTTCTGTTGGGACTATGGGGAGGACTCACCTGTCTGGGCCCCCAGTTCCATCACCTACTTGTCTGTAATAGCTCCTAAGTGGGGAGCCCACTCTCCTCTGTACCCCCTCCACTCTGTAGTCAGGGCATCTTTGCAAATGCAAACGTACTCCTGTCATCCCATGAGTGACAAGCATATCTGACCTTCCTGCACATCCGGCCCCTGCTAACCAGTAGCACCGACCTCTTTCCATCCTTTGAACCCGACATGCCCTCAGGGCCTTTGCATTTCCTGTTCTTAGGGACCAAAACTCCCTTCTCCTCTTTTGGCCTAGGAAGCACGAGTAGCTCCTACTTCCTCTCCTATGGACCGCCTCTCCCTGGGAGCAAGTATACATTCCTGTCCGTTTGTAATGTAAGCTCTCCGGGTCTGTGTGTGCTCACCCTACCCAGAACACCCAGAATAAAAATGTGTTCAATGAACGAAAGAACGTTCTCTCTGGCCTGGGAAGGCTGGAGCCTGCGGAGGGAATCTCCAGGACTCCAGGATAGACAGCTGGGTGTGAGCACATGGGGCCAGCAGGTGAATCCCGTCCTGCGGAGTCATAGCCCAGGGAGTTCTGGGCCCTGAGGTCACGCGTCTCTCTGTGGCCAGCACCCTGAAGGTCAGAACGTCCGGCTGCTGCACATTTGCAGACTTGGGGCAGGGCAGTCCCGAGACTGGCAGGGATGTGTTGGAGCTGGAGGCTCTGAGGGTAAGGAGATGCTTTGGCCTGGAAAATCACATCACGAGCTCGAGGCTGGCCTCAGGACAAGGCAGGGAAATTGCTAAGGGGCTGGTGTTCCAAGAGGCGGCCTGTGCAAGAGGAGAGATTGATTCTTGGAAAGTGGAAACCCCCATGGGGACTGCAGTGGGTCTTTGAGCTGCTGATGAGCGCCATTCTGGCTTCAGGACCATCCAGAGTGGTGAAAACAGAGTGGCTGGAGCTTCTAGCCACTTCACAGTGTGGACAGAACGGTGAGGTCCAGAGGACCAGGGCCATCCTCCGAGTCTGGGGCAAGCTGGAGCGTGGGCCCAGGTACCCTGGCTCTTGGCCTGGCCTCTGTCCTTTCTGTCAGGCCGCCGCTGCCACTGCCTCTTCCAAATGGGAAAATCCACGTGGCATTTCTCCTTGATTCTGGAAGGGATACTATAGTGAGTGTGTGGACGCTCACAGGTCCTCTCGTGTAAAGTCGACTTCCCTTCTTAAGCATCCTTGGGTGGGGTGGTTCTCAAAAGCATCTCCACTCTCTGCGTCCCTGTCGGCTACCTTCGCCCATTCACTTTATCGGTTTTTGAGACTTTTTATTTAGAAATAATTTATAACTTACAGAAAAGCTAAAAGAATATTACAAGGAACTCCCTTGCAATTGTTTTATCCTGGAGTCATCGCTTGTTTACATTTTGCTCCATTTGCTTTATCATTTAATCTCCATCCACACAGACATAAACACACAGAGACAGATACACAAACACAGACACATAGACACACACATTAAAAGCTGTTAGTTTGGGAATTCCTTGGCAGTCCAGTGGTTAGGGCTCCAAGCACTGCAGGGGGCACGGGTTTGATCCCTGCTCAGGGAACTAAGATCCCGCATGCTGAGAGGCAAGGCCCAAAACCTCCCAAAACTGTGAGTTCATACTGATACACCCAATTCCTATCCAACAGCCTAGTATACTTCTAGACTTCTCCTTTTCATGTATGTGTGCTTCCCTCCAACAATGAGAAAAGTAGCTCCCATTTTGTATTTATTTGCTCAAGGCTAGAATACAAGAAAACTGTTTCAGAGTTGGTAACCCATACCACCATAACAGGAAAACCTATTAACTGGTGTTCAAGATTTCCTTTTTTTTTAAAATAAACTTATTTATTTTTATTTATTTATTTTTGGCTGCATTGGGTCTTCGTTGTTGTGCACAGGCTTTCTCTAGTTGCGGCGAGCGGGGGCTACTCTTCGTTGCGGTGGACAGGCTTCTCATCACGGTGGCTTCTCTTGTTGCGGAGCACGGGCTCTAGGTGTGCAGGCTTCAGTAGTTGTGGCATGTGGGCTTCAGTAGTTGTGGTGCGCAGGCTCCGTAGTTGTGGCTCACAGGCTCTAGAGTGCAGGCTCAGTAGTTGTGGCCCACGGGCTTAGTTGCTCCACGGCATGTGGGGTCTTCCTGGACCAGGGCTCGAACCCGTGTCCCCTGCATTGGCAGGCAGATTCTTTTTTTTTTTTTTTTTTTGCAGTTTTCTCTTTTATGATAATAACCAGATCAAAATTTTTCTTAAAGATTATAGGAATCTTCAGCATGTCTGAAGCAGTGTAAATAGTAAATGCTTTGTGGGTGTTGATTAAGTTATAATTAGTGCGGGGAAGAGACCAACTGAGGGACGTGATTGAAGGCTTGAGTGGGTGGAGGGGTCACTGCCCGCCCAGGTCTCCTGGGATCAGGTGGCAGGTGGATTCTTAACCACTGCGCCACCAGGGAAGTCCCTGGTGTTCAATATTTCTTTACATTTCCTTAAGATAAAATTTAATATAGAAAATGCACAAATCCTAAGTGTGTGATTTGATGAGTTTTAACAAATATATACATTTATATTACCCACAGCCCAATTGTCTTGGTAAACCATACCATAGCCTGGGTGGCTTAAACATTAGACATTTATTTCTCATGGTCTGGAGGCTAGAAGTCCAAGATGAGGGTGCCAGTGGATTCAGTTCTTGAGGAGGACTATTTTCCTGGTATGCAGATGGCCATCTTCTAGCTGTGTCCTCACGAGGCAGATAGAGAGAGAGAGAGCTCTGGCCTTGTTCTTCTTCTTATAAGGTTGCTAATCCCATTATGGGGGCCCCACCATCATGACCTCATCTAAACCTAATTACATCCCCAAAGCCCCATCTCTAAATGCCATCACCTTGGGGGTTAGAGCTTCAACATAGGAACTTCAGAGGGACACAAACATTCAATACATAACATCAGTCAAGGTAGAGAACATTTCCATCGTTTCAGAATGTCCTCCAGGATAACTAGGAGCAGAATGGCTGGGTGATGAGGAAAGTGTATGTTTAATCAAACAAGAAATGGTCAAAACTTTCCTCACAGTGTTCATATTTTTTACCTTCTCCCTAACAATAAAGGAGAAAGGTACTGTCAATCTTTTTAAATATCATCCTTTAGAGTGGAAACATACATTATACATATGCTTTTTCAGTCTGGCCATTCTAATAGATATGTAGTGTATCTCACTGTGATTTTATTTTATTTTAATAAATTTATTTATTTATTTTTGGCTGCATTGGATCTTCCTTTCTGCAGGTGGGCTTTCCTCTAGTTGTGGTGAGTGGGGGCTACTCTTCGTTGTGGTGCATGGGCCTCTCATTGCAGTGGCCTCTCTTGTTGTGGAGCACGGGTTCTAGGCACGTGGACTTCAGTAGTTGTGGCATCTGGGCTCAGTAGTTGTGGCTCATGGGCCCTAGAGCACAGGCTCAGTAGTTGTGGCACACGGGCTTAGCTGCCCCATGGCATGTGGGATCTTCCCGGACCAGGGCTCGAACCCGTGACCTCTGCATTGGCAGGTGGATTCTTAACTACTGTGCCACCAGGGAAGCCCCCATTGTGATTTTAGCTTGCATTTTCCTGCAGACAATTATGTTGAACTCGTTATCATTTATAAAACTTCGTTTGAGAAGTGTCTAATGTTGAGGTGTTTTGCCTGTTTCTTAAACTGGGTTTTAATTTTTTTATTATTGATTTGTAGGAGTTATTTATATATTCTGATACAAGTCGTTTGTCAGATATATGTCTTACAAATATTTTTTTTCAAGTCTGTGGCTTATCTATTTCTTTTCTTATTGGTAACATCTTATTGTGATAAAATACACAGAGCATACAATCTACCATCTTAACGATTTTAAAATGTAAAATTCAGTGGCCTTTAGTACATTCGCAATATTGTGCGACAATCACCACCATCTAGTTTCATTTTCACCAGTCCAAAAGGAAACCCAGTACGCATGAAGCTGTCATTCCACATTCTCCCATTTCCCAGCCCCTGACAACCATTAATCTACTTTGTGTCCCCATGGATTTGACTACTTTGGATACTTCATATTAACAGAATCGTACAGTATTTGGTCTTTTGTGTCTAGCTCATTTCAATTAGCATAATATTTTCAAGGTTCATTCACACTGTAGAAAGTATCATTCACTGAATATGCTCCTGTTATCTGCAGATGGATCTGGTTTTACTTCTTTTCTAATCTGGATGCCTTTGTATCTTTTCTTTCCTTATTGTCCTGGCTAGAACCTCTAAAACAATGTTGAACAGAAGTGGTAGGAACAGATATTCTTGTCTTGTTCCTGATCTTAGGGAAAAAAATTCTCAGTCTTTCATAATTATTAAATATTATGTTGTCTCTGGGTTTTTCATAGATGTCTTTCATCAGATTGAGGAAATTCTCTTTTATTTCTAGTTTGTTGAGTGTTTCTATGTGGAAAGGGTATTAGATTTTCTTAAATTCTTCTTTTACATTTATTAAGATTATTATGTGTTTTCCCTTTATTTTGTTAATATGGTATATTTCACAGATTGATTTTTGTATATTGAACCAAGCTTGCATTCCTCAGATAAATCCCACCTGGTCACATTTTTGTGATACAGGTCACATCTTGCTTGTATAATCATTTTTGTATGCTGCTAGATTCAGTTTTTTAATATTTTATTGAGGATTTTCCATCTATTTTCATAAGGAATATTGGTCCATCATTTTCTTTCCTTGTGATAGTTTTGTCTGGCTTTGGAATCTGGGAAATGCTGGCCTCACTGACTTAGGAAGTGTTCTCCTCTCCTCTTTTATGGAAAGAGTTTGAGAGAGATTGGTGTTAATTCTTTTTTAAACATTTGATAAAATTAAACAGTATAATCATCTTGTCCTGGGCTTTGCTTTGTTGAAATTATTTTGATTACTAACTCAGTTTCTTGCTACCTGCTTTTTCAGATTTACTTTTTCTTTTTCAGTCACTTTTGGGAGTTTGTGCATTTCTAGGAATTTATCCATTTCATCTGGGTTATCTAATTTGTTGTCATACAATTGTTCATAGTGTTTTCTTATAATCCTCTTTATTTTTATAAGATCTGTATTAATACCCCTTCTGTCATTCTTGAGTTCAGTAATTTGAGTCTTTCTTTTTTTTACATCAGTCTGGCTAAAGATTTGTCAATTTTGTTGATCTTTTCAAAGAACCAGTTTTTGGTTTTGTTCATTTTCGCTATTGATTTTATTGTCTCTGTTTCATTTATTTCTATGCTAATATTTATTATTTCCTTCCTTCTACTTCTTTTGGGTTTGGTTTACTCTTTTTCCCCCTACTTTCTTAATGTATTGATAGAGTATTAGGTTGTTGATTTGAGATCTTTCTTCCTTTTTATTTTAGGCATTTATAGCTATAAATTTCCCTCATTTATAGCACTACTTTTGCTCCATCCCAAAGGTTTTGGTATGTTGTGGTTTCGTTTTCCTTAATCTCAAAATATTTTCTAGTTCTCCTTGTGATTTCTTCTTAAGTGACCTACTTTATTTGAGTGTGTTATTGAATTTCCATATATTTGTGAATTTTCCAAATTTCATTATGTTATTATTTTCTAATTTCATCACTTTATGGTCAGAAAGTATACTTGCATTATTTCGGTCTATGACAATTTATTGAAACTTCTTTTATGGCTTAACATATTAATTATCCTGGAGAATGTTCCATGTGCACTTGAGAAGAATCTGTATCTTGCTATTGTTAGGTAGATGTCCTATAGATGTTTGTTAGATCTAATTGGTGTATATTATGTTTAGTGTTCTCTTCATTAAAAGTGGGATATTGAAATATTGAAATCTAGATATGGGAATTCCCTGGTGGCCCAGTGGTTAGGACTCGGCACTTTCACTGCTGGGGCCTGGGTTTGATCCCTGGTCGGGGAACTAAGATCCCGCAAGCTGTGCGGCAAAAAATGAAAAAAAAAGAAAAAGAAATAACAGGACTTTCCTGGTGGTGCAGTGGTTAAGAATCCACCTGCCAACACAGGGAACACAGGTTCGAGCCCTGGTCCAGGAAGATCCCACATGCCGCGGAGCAACTAAGCCCAGACGCCACAACTACTGAGCCCGTGAGCCACAACTACTGAAGCCCACATGCCTAGAGCCTGTGCTCCACGACCACAAGAGAAGCCACCACAATGATAAGCCCGTGCACTGCAATGAAGAGTAGCCCCCGCTCACGGCAACTAGAGAAAGCCGGCGCGCAGCAGTGAAGATGCAACACAGCCAAAAACAAATAAATTAAAAAAAAAAAAAGGTTACATACTATAGGATTTCAAAAAAAAAAAGAAATATCTAAATATTATAGTTGGATTGCTTATTTTTTCCTTCAATTCTTTCAGTTTTTGCTTTGCATTCTGTGGGGCTCTGTTTTCAGGTCATATATACTTACCATTGTTATATCTTCCTGTTGGATTGACCCTTTTATCACTTTGTAATGTCCTTCTTTGTCTTTAGCAACATTTTTTTTTCTTAAAGTCTGTTTTGTCTGAAATTAGTGTAGATACTCCATCTCTCTTTTGGTTACTGTTTACATGGAATATCTTAATCTATTTATTTTTAAATCCATTCTGCCAATCTTATGTCTCTTAATAGGAGCGTTTAATCCATTTAGTTTAATGTATATACTGATAAGGAAGGACTTGCTTCTGCCATTTTGCTATTTGTTAGATCGTGATCATATGATTTTAGTTCTGAGTAATTTGTAGATGCTCTTTATCAGGTTGAAGAAGTTCCCTTCTATTCCTACTTTAATGAGAGTTTTTATCCAGGATGGATGCTGAATCTTGTCAAATACATACATTGATATGATCATATCGTATGATACTACTGGGATTTTTAAGGAGGCTTCAGTATTTAGGCATGATCAATTATTAACTCCATTTCTAGGCCCTCTCCCCTCTCTGGAGAATGTGAGGGGGGGAAGGTGGGGCTGAAAATTTCAAATTTCTAATTATGGCTTGGTCTTTCTCATGATCAGCCCCCATCCAGGAGCCCAACAAGAGTTACCTCATTAGAACAAAAGACACTGCTATCACCCAGGAAATCCCAAGGTTTTCAGGAGCCCTGTGTCAGGAACCAGGGCCAAAGACCAAATATTTTTTAAAAGATGCTTCTAGTGCTCTTATCACTTAAGAAATTACAAGGGTTTTAGGAGTTCCATGCCAGGTACTGAAGGCAGAGACCAATATAAATAAATAAATAAATAAATAAATAAATAAATAAATAAATATTCCCCCATTATCTCATATATATATATATTTTTCATTCTTTTACTATACTGGTTTATGTAGGCATCATAGTTAGGTCTTACTTTTTAATCCAATCTGACAGTCTCTGCCTTTTAACTTTTTAACTGGGGCATTTTGACCAGCAGTTGAAGAACGTTTTCTGTAAAGGACAATTAGTAAATAACTTAGGGTTTGTGGGCCACATATGGTCTTTGCTGCATACTCCTTTGCTTCCTTTTTTTTTTTTTTTTTGCGGTACGCGGGCCTCTCACTGTTGTGGCCTCTCCCATTGCGGAGCACAGGCTCCAGACGCGCAGGCTCAGCGGCCATGACTCACGGGCCCAGCCGCTCGGCAGCATGTGGGATCTTCCCAGACCAGGGCTCGAACCCATGTCCCCTGCATCGGCAGGCGGACTCCCAACCACTGCACCACCAGGGAAGCCCCCCTTTGCTTCCTTTTTAACAATACTTTATAAATGGACAAACCATTCTTAGCTTGAGGTCCATGTAAGAACATGCTTCAGGCAGGGCTCGGCCTGCAAGCCATAGTTTGCCACCTGTCCTATAAACCATTTATATTTTATATCATTATTGATATGGTGGGACTTAAATCTGCCATCCTGATATCTGTTTTCTATTTGACCCATCTTTTCTTTGTTCCCCGTTCCCTCTTTTTTGGGCTTCTTTTGAATTAATTGAATATTTTTTTATGATTGTATTTGATTTTATTTGTTTATTAGGTATAAATCTTAGTTTTTTATTATTTAGTGATTGTTTTATGACATCGTGTACATCTTTAACTTATTAGTCTACCCTCAAGTAACATTATACACTTAAAATATAGTATAAAAACATTACAACATTGTACTTCCATTTTTCCCCTTCCCCTTGTGCTTTTGTTGTCATATGTTTTGCTTCTACATGTTATGATGCCACAATACACTGTTATTTTTGCTTTAAGTAGTCAATTCCCTTTTGAAAATATTTTAAAAAACAAGAAAAAGACTTTTTTATGTTTATCCACACACCATTTCTGATGCTCTCAGTTCCTTTATATCCATCCATATTTTCATCTGGTATCATTTTTCTCCTGTCTGAAAGACTTCCTTTAACATTTTTTTGAAGTGAAGATCTGAGGATGATTAATTCTTTCAGTTTTGTATGTCTGAAGAAATCTTTAGGCTCTGGTTCTGGGTAAAATGGAGTAAGTGCACTCCACCCTGTCTCTCCTGCTGAATACAGCTGTAAAATCTGGACAGAATACATGGAACTGCTATCTGAGGACTCTGAAAAGTCCATATTAGTAGGAACATTGGAAAAAAAGGCAAGTTGGAGCACCACTGAATCAGTGGTGAGACTACCCATATTTTTCCTATAGTATCCTCCAGCCTGAGCACAATATAGCCTGAAACCAAGAACTGGTGTTGGCATGAACAGTGAGAAGTCCAGGAGAAACCTTCTAGCTCCCGCTGGAGGCGCAGGAAAGGGACCTCCTAATGCTCAGAGAGAGGAGAGAATTTTTCTTTTTTTCCTCCAGTCTCTCATGCCACTGCCCCAAGCAACTCTATGGTAGTGATGTGAGACATCCCAAAGGAGCCCACAGGATCAATTCTTCAATAACAACAGACTTCTGAAATGATTAAATAGTTAACCCAAAGAGTTCCATGTTTATTGAAGGAACTGAATTCATAGCTAGAATTGACCAGTGAACCCGACTGGGTGGGTCTGGCGCTGTCTATTTTGGAAGGTTATTAATTATTGACTCAATTTCTTTCATAGATACAGGCCTATTCACATTGTCTATTTCTTCTTGTGTGGTTTTGCTGATTGTGTCTTTCACAGAATTGATCCATTTCATCTAGGTTATCAAGTCTGTGGGCGTAGAGTTGTTCATAATATTTCTTTGTTATCCTTTCAATGTCCAGGGGAGTTTTAGGGCTGCCTCCTATTTAATTTCTGGTATTAGTAATCTGAGTCCTCTTTCTCTTCTTTTCTGAGCCTAGTTAGAAGCTTATGAATTTTATTGATCTTTTCAAAGAACCAGTTTTTGGTTTCATTGATTTTCTGTTTTCAATTCCATTGATTTCTACTCATTTTTATTACATCTTTTCTTCTGCTTACTTTGGGTTTAAATTGCTCTTCTTTTCCTGGTTTCCTAAGGTACAAGCTTAGTTGATTGATTTTTGATCTTTTTTTTTAAGTTGTGTTTTAATTTTCATTTCATTCAAAGTATTTACAAATTTCTCTTGATATTTCTTCTTTGATCTATGTGTTATTTAGAAGTGTATTGTTTAACCTCCAAGTATTTCAGGATTTTCCAGCTATCTTTCTATTATTGATTTCCAGTTTAATTCCATTGTGGCTTGATAGCAGACATTGTACACTCTCTATTAAGTTCATTAAGGTCTGTTTTATGCCCCCAAATGTAGCCTATCTTGGTCAATGTTCCATGTGAACTTGAGAAGAATGTGTATTCTGCCATTGTTGGATGAAGTGGTCTATAGATGTTGCTAATATCCAGTTGATTGATGATGTTGTTGAGTTCAACTATGTCCTTACTGATTTTCTGCCTGCTGAATCTGTCCATTTCTGATAGAGGGGTATTGAAATCTCCAAATATGGTAGTGGATTCATCTATTTCTCCTTGCAGTTCTGTCAGTTTTTGCCTCACATATTTTGATACTCTGTTGTTAGCCATGTACACATTAAGGATTGTTATGTCTTCTTGGAGAATTTACCCTTTCATCATTTCTGCCTTTTGTGGCTTTAATTGAGCCTTTTTATTATTCCATATTCTCTCCTTTCTTAGCATATCAGTTAATACTTCTTTTTTTAGTGGTTGCCCTAGAATTTGCAATATATATTTACAACCAATCCAAGTTCACTTCCAAATAATACTATACTGCTTCACAGGTAGCGCAAGTACCTTAACAAAATAATCCTAATTCCTCCCTCCTGTCCCCTGTATTGTTGTCATCCTTCATTTCACTTAAACATAAGTATACACATATATGTATGTGTGTATATATATATATATATATATATATATATATATATATATATATAATTGAATACATTGTTGGTGTTATTAGTTTAAACAAGCTATTATCTTAGATCAATTAAGAATAAGAAAAATAAGTTTTTATATAACCTTCACTTATTCTTTCTCCAATGCACTTCTTTTCTTTATGTAGAAGTGGGTTTCTGATCTTTATCATTTTCCTTCTCTCTAAGCAATTTTTAAAAACATTTTTTGCAAGGCAGGTCTACTGGAAACAAATTCTCTCAATTTTTGTTTGAGAAAGGCTTTATTTCTCATTCACTTTTGAAGGATAATTTCCACCTAGAATCCTAGATTGGTGGGGGTTTTTTTTAAGTATTTCACTCCACTCTCTTCCTGTTTGCATAGTTTCTGAGAAGTTGGATGTAATTCTCATCTTTTTTCCTTCTGTAGGTAAGGTGTCTTTTTCCCCTGGCTTCTTTCAGGAATTTTTCTTTATCTTTGACTTTCTGTAGTTTGAATATAATATGGCTGGGTGTAGTTTTCAGCATTCATCCTGATTGATGTTCTCTAAGCTTCCTGGATCTGTGTTTGGTGTCTGACATTAATTGGGGAACTTATCAGTCATTATTGTTTCAGAAATTCTCTCTGTCCCTGTCTCTCTTTCTTCTCCTTCTGGTATTCCCATTATGCATATGTTAACACCTTTTATAGCTGTCTCACAGTTCTGTTCTACTCTGTGTTTTTTTCCCAGTCTTTTTTCTCTTCGCTTTTCAGTTTTGGAGATTTCTACTGAGACATCTGCAAGCTCAAAGATTCTTTCCTCAGCTGTGTCCAGTCTACTAATAACCCTATCAAAGGCATTCTTCATTTCTGTTTCAGTGCTTTTGATGTCTAGCATTTCTCTTCGGTTCTTTCTTAGAATTTCCATCTCTGCTTACATTGCCCATCTATTCTTGCATGCTGTCTATTTTATCCATTAGAGCCCTTGCATAGTGATCATAGTTGCTTTAAATTCCTGTTTTGATAATTCCAGCATCCCTGTCATATCTGAGTCTGGTTCTGATGCTTGCTCTGTCTCTTCAGACTGTTTTTTTTTTTTTGCCTTTTAGTATGCCTTGTAGTTTTTTTCTTGATAGCTGGACATGATGTACTGGGTGAAAGGAATGACTGTAAATAGCCCTTTAGGGATGTAGTGGGAAGGGGTTGGTGGTGGAGGAGCATTCCATAGTCCGATGGTTAGATCTCAGTCTTTTAGTGAACCTATGCTTCTGGACTGTGAACTTCACAAATGCTTATCAGTTGTTTTCCCCCACTTGGGTGCCACAGGATGGCTAGAGTGGGCTGGAGTTGGGTATTTCCCCTTCCCCAAGACGGGCTCTGATAAAACCTCCGCAAGTAAGGCTCTGGTTAGGTAATTTCTCCCGAGTGCAGGCTTTGTTAAGAAGAACAGAATGCTCTGGCGTATTTCATAATGGTTTGTTTTCTTCTCCCCCTGCCAGAAGCACTAGGGGGGTTTTCTCAGATATCCATTATGAGAACCTGGTAGAGCTTCAGGAGGTAAAACACACAAGTGCGGGGCGTCACCCTGTGACTGAATCCCTCTGGAGTTGTTATCAATCAGACTTGTCCACACTGAGCCTCCAGCAATTTGTCATTGTAGTTGAGGTTTCCCCACCCCAGTATTGGTCTCTGCTCTGGTAAGCTGTGATTCTCTGCATTCATCTGCTAGTCTCTGCAGTTTGGGGAGTGGGGCTGGGCAGCAGCTTTCCCTGTGACCTCACTTCTCGGATGGATCTGAAGTTGTGGATACTTTAGTTCCTTCGGTCTTTTACTTACTGTTAGGACAGAGCGATGGCTTCCAAACTTCTTACATGCTGGATGGGAAACTTTCCCTTCTATTTTTAGTTTGCTGAAAAGTGGTTTTATCATGAATGGATGTTGAATTTTATCAAATGCTTTTTTCTGCCACTGTTGAGAAGACTATGTCGTTTTTAACCTTTATTCATTAATATGTTGTATTACATTGATTTTTTCTTTTTTTTTTTTGTAAACATTGCATTTCTGGGATAAATTCAAGGTGGCTTGATGCTTTATATGTTTCTTGGTTGATTTGCTAATCTTGCTAATAGATTTTTGCATCTTTATTCATGAGAGCTATTTGTCCATAGCAGGGAATCACTAAACTTTTTCTGTGAAGAGTCAGGTAGTAAATATTTGCGGCTTCGCAGACCATGTCATCTGCATCACAACTCCTCAGCTCTGCCACTGTAGCATGAAAGCAGCAATAGACAATACACAACTGAATGGCCATGGCTGTGTTTTCATATAACATTATTTATGTAAACAGATTGCAGGCTGGTTTTGGCCTCTAGGCCATGGTTTGCTGATCCCTCGTCTACATTTGTTAGGGTTTTTTTTTCCTTGTAATGTTTTTGTCTGGTTTTGGTATCAGAGTAACATTGCCTCATAAAATTAGTTGGGAAGTATTCTCTCTATGTTCTGTAAAAGTTTTTTGCAGATTGGTATTACCTCATTCTTAATTGCTTGCTAGAATTTACTAGGAAGCCATCTGGGCCTGGAATTTTTCCTTGTTGGAAAGTTTTAACTATAAAACATAAATTTTAGTAGATATAGACTCATTCAGATTTTTCTATTTTTTCTTTTTTATATCACATACCACAAAATTCACTTTTTTTTTTAAAGGAAACAATTCAATTGTTTTTAGTATATTCACGAAGTTGTGCAACCATCTTCTAATCTTATAAACATTTTCATCTCCCCCCCAAAACTCCATATCCGTTAGCAGGCACTTACTCTCCCTTCCTCCCAGCCCCTGGCAACCACTTTCTGTCTCTATGGATTTGCTTATTTATAAATTAACATTTGCTTATTTACAAATTACGTTTCATATAAATGAAATCATATAACATGTGACCTTTTGTGACCAGCTTCTTTCACTTAGCAAAATGTTTTCAAAGTTCATCCATGTTGTAGCATTTATAAGTCTTCATTTTTATGGTTGAATATTATTCCATTGTATGGGTATACCACGTTATGTTTATCCATTCATCAGTGATGGGTATGACGGTTGATTCGACTTTGGGGCTACTATGGATAATGTTGCTATAAACATTTATGTACATGTTTTCATGTGAACATATATTTTCAGTTCTCTTGGGTATATACGTAAGAGTAGAATTTCTCCTTTGGCAACTTCTTTGTTTAACTTTTTGAGATACTGCCAAACTGTTTTCCAAAGTGGCCGCACCATTTTATTTTTCTGTCAGCGATGTATGAAGGTTCTAATTTCTCCACATTCTTGTCAATATTTTTTATTGTCTTTCTTTTTATTATAGCCATATGGTGCTTTTGATACATCACAGTGTGGTTTTGATTTTCATTTTCTTAGTGACTAATGATGTTGAACTTCTTTCTCATGTGCTTTTTGGCCATTTACATGTATATCTTCTCTTGGGAAATGTTTATTAAAACCCTTTTCACATTTAAAGAATGAGTTACTTATCTTTTTATTGTTGTTATGAGTTCTTTATATATTCTGGAAATTAGTCCCTTATCAGATAAATGATTTGCAAATGTTTTCCTCCATTCTGTGGGTTGTTTTTTCACTTTCTTGATGGTGCTTTGAAATATAAATGCTTGCTCTAATTACAATGGCCAGGACATACAAGCGACCTAAGTGTCCATCGACAGATGAATGGATAAAGAATATGTGGCACATATATACAGTGGAATATTACTCAGCCACAAAAAGAAGCGAAATTGAGTTATTTGTAGGGAGGTGGATGGATCTAGAGTCTGTCATACAGAGTGAAGTAAGTCAGAGAGAGAAAAACAAATACCGTATGCTAACACATATATATTGAATCTAAAGAAAAAAAATGGTTCTGAAGAACCTAGGGGCAGGAAAGGAATAAAGATGCAGACATAGAGAATGGACTTGAGAACATGAGGAGAGGGAAGGGTAAGCTGGGACCAAGTGAGAGAGTGGCATGGACTTATATATACTACCAAATGTAAAATAGATAGCTAGTGGGAAACAGCTGCATAGCACAGGGAGATCAGCTCGGTGCCTTGTGACCACCTAGAGGGGTGGGATAGGGAGGGTGGGAGGGAGACGCAAAAGGGAGGAGCTATGGGGATATATGTATATGTATAGCTGATTCACTTTGTTATAAAGCAGAAACTAACACACCATTGTAAGGCAATTATACTCTAATAAAGATGTTAAAAAAATATATATGACCAGTTTTGATAATTAATTGTTAAAGAAAAAAGAAATATAAATGCTTAAAATTTTGATGAAATCCAATTTACTTATTCTTTTCTCTTGTTGCTTGTGCTTTTCACATCTTATCTAAGAAATCATTGCTCTGTCCAAGGTCACAAAGATTTGCTATATTTTCTTCTAAGAGTTTCATAGCTTTAGCTCTTACATTTAGGTCTTTGATCCTTTGAGTTAATTTTTGCATACGGTGAGAGGAATTGTTTTGTTACTTTCACTTTAGAATTGTTCATTTCTAATGTATGTAAATTCAATTGATTTTTGTATATTTCTCTTGTATTCTGCAACCTTACTGAATTTGTTTATTAGTTCTAATAGGTTTGTGTGTGTGTGTGTGCGTGCGTGTGTGTGTATGTATTCCTTAGGATTTTCTGTGAACAAGATCCTGTCATCTACGCATAGAGATAGTTATACTTCATCCTTTCCAACCTGGGTGCTTTTATTTCTCTTTCTTGCCTAAATGCCCTGATTTCTTTGTCTTATTCCCGGTCTTAGTAGGAAGGCTTTCAGTTTTTACCATTATGTATGATGTTAGCAGTGAGCTTTTCATAAATGCCTCATATCACATTGAGAAAGCCGTGTTCTCTTGTAGCTCACCGAGCTTCCCTAAAATGATGATTTCGAATTATTTGTCAGGCAATTTGTAAATCTTCATATTTGAGGGGTCAGTTGCTGAAAAATTACTGTGTTCGTTTGGTGGTGTCATGTTTCCTTGATTTTTTGTGTTCCTTGAGGTCTTGCATTGTTGTCTTCACATTTGAAAAAGGAGTCATTTTCTCCAGTCTTTACTGACTGGCTTTGGGAGAGAAATACTGTCACCAGTCAGCCCAGCTAGGAATTCTGAGGCTCAGCCCTTTCCTATGGATGTGCCCACTCCACACCTCTTGTTCCGTCTTGGAGGGAAATTCTTAAGATGATATGCCTTCTATGGATTCTATAAAGCCAGGCTGGAAGCTGAGAGCCCCCTGTTTGTTTTTCCTAGTGTCGTGCCCTGAAAATGCTCATGGTTGGGTGCCTTCTCTCAGAAGTCCCAGTTTCTGCATGTGCTTGTAAGTGGTCTGCAAATATTCATACTCACTGCCCATGGGGGCGTGTGCAGGGAGCTGACCACAGGAGGTGGGTGAGGTGTGCAGAGCATTGGGGGGTACGCTTGGACTAGTTGGGGGGTCTGCAGGTGAGGCATCCTAAGGGGCTCGTGGGTGGGCTTCCTGATGGAGTCCACGAAGTGGTTTGTAGGATCTGCAGCCCTTTAATGAGTTTCAAGCCCCGGTTTTTGTGCTCCTAGCCTCTCTCAACCCCTCAGCTGTGCTGATCACCCCAGGATTCTGGGTGGGTGAGAAAGAAGTGGGCCTCTCGGGCACCATCTGCGCTGGTTGGGTAGCCAGGTGCTGACTCACTACACTCTCACTTTTCCCTGTGGGAGAAATTTCAGGCCAAGGGAGTCTTTCTTGGCACTGAGCTATCCCACCTTGAGAGAGAGGTGACATAGGTAAAGTGAAACTGTTCATTACCATCTGCAATGCGCATTACCATCTTCAATGTGTCTGTTTCTTTTTTGTTTTGGGGGTTTCTTTTTGCTCCAACAGTGGTGGAACTTCTCTGCTGGACCCCTGGACTCCCATGAAGGTACTGTCATCCATCAGTGGTTGTCAGAATTGATGTTCTGTGGGGGAATGATGATAGAAAACTCCTATTCTGCCGTCTCGCTGATGTCAGCCCTCCAGTATCAATTCTTCTTTAAACGTTTAGCAAAATTCACCAGTAAAGCCATCTGGTCTTGGGCTTTTCTTTGTGAGAAGTTGATGATGATGATGACGATGATGATGATGAATTCAAACTGAGGCTCTCAGCCCAGCATCCTGTAAGGAACTGAATTCTATCAATAACCATGTAAGTTGGAAGCAGTCTCTTCACCAGCTGAGCCTCAGATGAGACACCTTAATTACGTCTTTGTAAGATTCTAAAGCAGAGGACACAGTTAATCTGTGCCTGGACTCCTGACCCACAAAAGCCATGAGAAAATTAATGTATGCTGTTTAAAGCCACTATGTTTGTGGTAATATTGTTATACAGCAATAGATAACAAATACTTTAATGATTTGGACTTTTCAAATAAACTGCTTTTGGTATCAGCAATTTTCTTTATTGTGTGTCCACTTTCTATTTCATTGATTTGTGCTCTTATCTTTATTATTCACATTTTTCTGTCTCAGGTTTAATTTGCTCTTTCATTTCCTAGCTTTTTAAGGTAGACCATTTACTCATTGATTATCGGCTTTTCATCTTGTGTATAGCCATTAAAGCTATGAATTTCCCTCTAAGCACTGCTTTTAGAGCTGCAGCCCACACATGTTGATATATTGTGTTTTCATTTCCATTCAGTATAAAATACTTTCTAATTTCCCTTGTGGTTTTTTTCTTTGACCTATGGGTTATTTAGAAGTATGTTAATTTCCTAATATCTAAGAAAATTTCTAGATTTTAGAATTCACCTTATTTCCCTTCTCTTAGGTATCACTTTTCAGTACTGCCTCTTGTCCGTGTGCGACAACTGCTGTGTCATCTTTTATTTGATTTTCTACTTCTTAAGGTGGGAGGGCAAATCCAGTCCATTTTACTCCACGTGACTAGATGCAGGGTGAATGTTTGGGTTTAACTCTACCATCTTGCTATTTGTTTTCTTTCTTTTTTAATATATTAAAATTTTTTAAAATATTTGGCTGCGTTGGGTCTTTGTTGCTGCACACGGGCTTTCTCTAGTTGTGGCGAGTGGGGGCTACTCTTCGTTGAGGTGCGCGGGCTTCTCACTGCAGTGGCTTCTCTTGTGGCGGAGCGTGGGCTCTAGGCGCGCGGGCTTCAGTAGTTGTGGCGTGCAGGCTCAGTAGTTGTGGCTCACCGGCTCTAGAGCATGGGTTCAGTAGTTGTGGTACATGGCCTTAGTTGCTCCACAGCATGTGGGATCTTCCCGGACCAGGGCTCGAACCCATGTCCTCAGCATTGGCAGGCGGATTCTTAACCACTGCGCTATTTGTTTTCTATTTGTTCCCACAGCTTTGTTCATTTCTGCCTCTTTCCTTTCCTTCCTTTGGACTGAGGTTTTTTCTTTTGGTTTTTGCCTTCCATTTTGATCACTTTTGCCTATTAGCTAGTTCTCTCTCTCGCTCTCTCTCTCTCCCTCTGTGTGTGTGTGTGTGTGTGTGTGTGTGTGTGTGTGTGTGTGTGTAATTGCTCTAGAGTTTATACTTCGGATTTTTAATTTATCACAATCTACCTTTAAAGTATATTTAACACTTCATGAATAATATTAAGACCCTGTAGCACTGTACTTCCACTTCCATCCTTTGTGCCGTTATAGTCCTTTATTTTACTTCTATGTAGGTTATAGACCCCACAGTACAGTGTTATTTTTTCTTTAAAAGTTAGTTATCTTTAAAAAAAATTTTAAATTTCTTTTCAAAGCTAACAACTTTTTCCTGAAATATAGTTGATTTACAATGTTGTATTAGTTTCAGGTATACAGAAAAGTCAATTATCTTTTAAGGAAATAAAAACGAGAGAAAATATATTTCATATTAGTCCACATATTTGCCATTTCTGATGCTCTTCATTGTCTTGTAGATCATGTTTACACAGAGTATCTTTTTCCTTCAGCCTGAAAAACTTTAAAAAAATTTTTTCACAGTGCAAAGTACACTGGCAATGAATTTTCTCACCTTTTGTTTGTCAGAAAATACCTTCATTTTTCTTTCTTTTTTTTTAAAAAAAACTTCAGTGCTGAAAAATGCTTACCATAATTGGACAACACAGGGTTGCCATAAATCTTCAATTTGCAAAAAATGCAGTATCTGCAAAGCACAGTAAAGCAAATTATGCCTGTACGTGTGTGTGTACTGATTACATGTATAATTAACATGCATAAAATATGTATATATAATTTAAATATTAAAAATATATGTGTCAATGTTCATTGTTTGTCTGAAATTCACTATATCCAGGTGTCTTGTATTTTTATTTGCTAAATCTCTCACCCCTTGGTCTCTGTGTATGCTCTCTGCATTCTAATCTCTTCCTTTTCTTTAAATCATTAAAAAAAATTGAAGTATAGTTAATTTACAATGTTGTTTTAGCTTCAGGTGTATAGCAAAGTAATTCAGTTATATATATATGTGTGTGTGTATATATATATATATTCTTTTTTAGATTCCTTGCCTTTATAGGTTATTACAAGATATTGAATATAGTTCCCTGTGCTATACAGTAGGTCCTTGTTATTTATCTATTTTATATATAGTAGTGTGTATTTGTTAATCCCAGACTCCTAATTTATCTCCCCACCTCACCCTGCTCTCCCCTTTGGTAACCGTAAGTTTGTTTTCTATATCTGTGAGTCTATTTCTGTTTTGTAAATAAGTTCATTTATATCATTTAGAAAATACCTTTTTCTTTCTCTTTTCTTTTTCTTTTCTTTCTTTCTTTCTTTCTTTCTTTCTTTCTTTCTTTCTTTCTTTCTTTCTTTCTTTTTTTCTTTCTTCTTTCTGTCTCTCTCTTTCTTTCTCTTTCTCAGAGCCTTGACCACTGGACCACCAGGGAAGTCACAATACCTTCACTTTTCACCTTCATTTTTGGAAGGCTATTTTCATCAAATAAAGGATTCTAGGTTGAGTCTTTTGGCACTCTAAAAATGTCATTTCATTGTCCTCTAGCTCTCATTGCTTCTGACCAGAAGTCAGCAGTTACTCTTATCTTTATTTCCTCTACATAATGTGTCACTTTCCCCTCTGGCTGCTTTGAAGATTTTCTCTTTATCATTGGTTTTCAGCAAATTGATTATGATGTCCTTTGGTGTGGCTTTCTTTGTAGTTATTCTTCTTGGGATTCTTTGAGCTTCTTGGATATTTGAGTGTATGGTTTTCACCAAATTTGAAATTTGTAAAAATTTCAGCCCTTATTTCTTCACCCTCTGGTACTCCAATTATATATGTGATAGATGAATTAATGTTGTTCTATAGGTCTCCAAGTCTCTGTTAAAATTTTTTAAAATCTTTTTCCCCCCTCCAATCTGCAGTTAAACTCACCCAGTGAAATTTTCATTTCGGACATTATATTTTCAGCTCGAGAAGTTACACTGGTTCTCTTTTATATCTTCTGTTTCTCTCCTCATTACATTTATTTTTCCTTTAAAATCTTGAACACATTTTTGATAGCTATTTTAAAATCTTGCCAGCTAATTTGATTATCTTTGTCACTATCTATTTCATTGCTTTTTTTTCTTGGTTATAGGCCACATTTTCCTTCTGGGTTCCCCAGAAACAGAGCCTGAGTCTGTTATTAGATTTAGGTGCCGTGATTTCCTGAGGTAGGGAAGCAGGATGTGGCCTCAGGGGAAGTGTGCTCTTCGCCTGACCCACAGGGAAAGCTCTGGAGCATAAGCTGCACCACTGTGTTAACTTCCCTGGAGGCCCCCATTTCAGCTGGCCATTGGCCGTAGGCTGCCCAACATCCAGGCTAATAGCTCCCAACAGCTGAGGGCTGTTCTCTGGAGAAGGGGCAGCTGTAAGCCATGAGCAGTCCATGTTCACAGCCCACAATTGTGTGGGCGCACAGCTGACGAAGGGCATCTGGGTGGAGTCCTGCAACGGCCTTGACCACAGCATGTTTCTCTGTCTCAGAGTCTTCCAAGTGGGTCCCCTCTCTGCCTGACAGCAAATGCAGCCCGGGATGTGGGAATGGGGGTTAACTCTCCTGGCGGCAACCCTCCACCAAGGAGAAAACGCCCATCTCCTGTCACTCGGACAGACCAATCTGGGTGACATGCTGTATAATCCTGGAGGTTCTGGTGGAATTGAGCCCCTGCTGCCTATGGCAGAGAGCACCCTTAGGTGGGCTTCATGCTTTCCCTGCTCCTCCCTCCTGTCTCTTGGAATCTTCTCCGAAATGCACACTCTTGCTCAGGCACTGCATTCCCGGGAATCAGACTAAAATGCCTGGGGCAGAAGTTCTGGACTGAACCCTGAGGGTAACGGAGACCTGTAGGAAGGTGTTATGGTTTCAGGGTGACTTAATTGGATTTTCACTTTAGAACAGTCCCAAGGGGCGGTGAGGAGGGGACGATGTCACAGTGGGCCGTGGGAGAGGGAGTGGGTGTCAGGGGAGGAAAAGGACAGGAGTCACTGAGAGGGAGAGAGGCAGGACTTGTGGCTGGTTGGAGATGGCAGGAAGAGTCTCTAGCCCAAAGCCCTGGCAGCCTGGAGCCTGGGGCCTGGGGCAGGATGGGGCCATAGGGAGGGGCTTGTTTGTGGGAAGCAGGCAGATCCGGTTTGCCCAGTGCTTCTCTAAAGAAGTAGTGATTACTTGAAATGTCCAGAATAGGCAAGTCTATAGAGACAGAAAGTAGATTAGTAGCTGCGTAGGGCTGGTGCGGGTAGAGGTAGGGCCCAGCAGGATTGGGAGCTGGGGGGTGATAGCTGAAGGGTTTCTTTCTGGGATGATGAAATGTTCTAAAATTGACCATGGAGATGAGTGTACAACTTTGTGAATATACTAAAAACCATTGAGTTGTACACTTTATTATTATTATTTTTTTATGCGGTACGCGGGCCTCTCACTGTTGTAGCCTCTCCCGTTGCGGACCACAGGCTCTGGACACGCAGGCTCAGCGGCCATGGCTCACGGGCCCAGCCACGCCGCGGCACATGGGATCTTCCCGGACCGGGGCACGAACCCGCATCCCCTGCATCGGCAGGCGGACTCTCAACCATTGCGCCACCAGGGAAGCCCTGAGTTGTACACTTTAAATGGGTAAATTGTATGGTATGTGAATTATATTGCACTCAAGCTGTTTTTTCTTTTTTAAAAAAAAAAAAACAGTGAGTGCAAAGTTGTGCAAGGGACATGGCGTTGGCTGAGGGAGGGAACTTTGCTGACTCATGGAAGGTGGGATGGACCTCAAAAGTTCTTTTATTCACCCACCTTGTTTACCAGTGGGGTGCAGGGAAGGAGTGAGTCAAGGGCTTACACCCAGGTCTCCAGACTCCCTGGTGTAGCTCTCCCCCCGCCGTCTCCAGCCACTTTGCCTACAGCTGCCCCTCCCCGGCCACTCCATCTGCCACAGCATTGCCTTCCCTTCCCTTTGGCCAGCGGCCTGGCTGAGAGGTGGGTGACAAATTGGATGAATGACCTTTCCACCTTCTGCCCCCTCCCTGCCGTTCCTGGTGAGTCTAACTGCAGCCCCAGTGGTCTTCTTGCCGCCAAGGACACGGCCTGGGAGGAGCCAGCTTGGGTGGAGGGACAAGATGTTTGGTTCTCTGAGCAAGAAGGATCGGGAAATTGAGTCTGACACCTGGCAAGGCCCACTGCCCGGGCGGCTCGCAGGGGAGCCTGGCCGGCACTCCAGCCAGGCTTTTCCAGACCAGCACCTCGCCAGGGTCCTGACAGAGGCCAGAAGTGGGAATGCCGGGGGACGGGGGGTGGGTGTGTGGGAGCAGACAACCTGTGGGTAATGGAAAAGCTAGAACATTGGTCATGGCGGGCCTGCAGTATTCGTGTGTTGATGTCAACAGAAGAGGAGGAATTTGTGACCTTTTGCCAAAGATGCTGGTGTTCCCAGTGGCCGCCTCAGAGCGCATGCTTGGACCACTCCTGGAATCTTCTTGCCATCATTGCTCCACCCTTGCTGCCAGCAAGACCCCCAAACCCCCCTGCCTCAGATACCTCCATCAACCTTGTCATCCCACTCCTGGCAGCTCCCTCCAGGACAGAAGCCTACATAGCACTGGTACCCAATGCGCCCCTTTCTACCTGTCCAGTGTCATTCTCAGCAGACCCTCTGCTGGGCCCTGTCTCCCTGCCTGTATGGCCTCAGGGGCTCAGGGATGCTCTGAATCCACCCAGTGGAACCTTTGCTCTCCTGCCTGACTGTGGCCAGGGCCCTGCTTCTTTCCTAGAACAGGAGGGCCTATCCCCAGGTGACCTCCTGACTAGCTGGCACCCCACGCACTAGCCTCTCACTGAGCTGGAAACCCCCACCCTGTCAGCTGCTGGGCCATGCCTGACGCTTCATTCACATTAGCTAACGCTTGGGAGGCAACTGGGTCCCCTGCCTTCCCATTATCTTATCTGGAGACAAATGCTCATCCGTGACACTGGTCAGAGGGGCTTCTCAGACTGAAATAAAGTTGTGGCTGGAGGAACTTCTATGTTTGGTGGACGGTTCTGGGTCAAGAGCTACTTGCAGCAGTTCCCTGGCTGTTAGCCTCCAGATTCACTAGCCACAGCGGCATCCCCATCACCACCACCATCGCTGCCATCAATATCTCCATTGTTTCCATCATTTCCTCCATCGCCATCTCCATCCTATCCACCACTTCTACCATCATCACCACTCCAAACCCATCGCCACCAGCTTCAGCAGCTCTACCATCATCACCGCCATGGTCATTGCCCGTGTCTCCATCATCTCTACAAGCTCCTCCATCCTCACTGCCATCTTCACCTCCATCCTCACCTCCATCCTTACTTCCATCTTTACCTCCATCTTAATCTCCATCCTCATCTCTATCCTAACCTCCATCTTTGCCTCCATCTTCACCTCCACCAACCTTACCACTTGTACCATCAACACCACTGCCCCCCACCCAGCTCCCAGGTTGGGCCCCTAATGTCACTAGACATTTCTTAACAACCAGGCCTGTGTCTGGTTGGAGAAGTGACCTGGATGTGGGGTGTGGCCAGCATTGCAGGTCCCAGATGCCTCATGGCTCACGTATACCCATGAGTTGGGACTCTTGCCTTGGTGATGGTGGCCCTGTGGTGGAGTGACTGACTTAGAGTTCACGCAGACAATGTTTGAGAATCCGGGGGCAGCTCATGGTCAGGGTTCATGTGCTCTGGGGCCAAGGGGCTTGTCCTCGCATGTGACCTCAAAGAAGACTGGAGGTAGGATAGGGGAAGAGCCTGAAGTGGGAGTCAGCACTCTGGCTGTGCCAGGGCCTCAGCGTGGCCTCCAAAAGTCACCACTTCTCTCTGGGAGCCCCGTCTTCCAAGAGCAACCGTCCCTTTCTCCATGGAGAGCTCTTGACAGGTGCAAAGTGCGTCTGGAGCCCCCACTCCCCTGAGGGTGTGCTGCCCAGCGGGGCCCCCTGTCAGCCCACCCGGGTGCGTTTCTGGCTTTTAGCTCTTACTAGCTCTGAGATCTTGCGGAAGTCACTCATTCTGCAAATTTTCTGTTTCCTCATCTATAAACAGGGGGTAAACACTAGACTCTACCTCTTAAGACTGCTATGAGGATTAACTGAGATCATCCGTGGACAGCGTTTAGCTCAGATTCTTACCAGTGCCCCAGCCTGCACTTTGCAGAGGCGGGTGCAGAGCTGGCTGGTTACGGGGGGCAGGGGGCGTCGGCAGGGAGCATGGCTGAGGTCATCTGCTCAGAAGTGACAGAGCAGGGATTGGGAGCCAGGCCACAAGACTTCTCGTTTCTCTTCTGAGTTCCCATTGACTTGGGAGTTGCGAGGGGCACACAGGGTCCCTGAGGCCTGGCTCCTGCCCTAGAGCCCGTGGTCTGGGCCAGGGAGGGGAGAGGACTGGGCCCCTGGCAGCAGAGCTGGGCTGAGAGGGAGTGTGCTATTCCAGGCCTGCCTGCAGGGGCTCAGCAGGACGTTCTTGGGGAACTCAGGGCAAGGGCCCCAGAAAGGCTGGGCTGGGTGGGTGTCAGGGAGCCACGGGGGCTTTTGGGCCACCAGAGAGGAGAAAGATGGCATCCCAGTTAAGGGAAACTGAGAAAGTACTGGAGACCAGAGGGGGCATGGCATGTATGGGTCCAAGAGGGTGGACACCTGGCCAGTGGGTACAAAGGATCCTGGGTCCTGAAAGCTGAGTGCTGAAAGGGTCCTTGGAGGCCATCAGTGTATCCACCTGGTTCAAAGGAGAAGCGAAGCCAGAGAAGGGCCAGGCAAGGGCAGAACCAGGGCTGTCACCGGACTCCCTCCTTCCTGCCCCCTGGGCTGGAGGGGTCATTCTGACCATCAGCACAACTGTCCCACGTCATGAAGTCTGGTGGTCAAGTGCTGGCTGAAGTCCTGGACGTCTGTCCTGTCCTCCTTGTTCTGGTACCATGGTCCTGGGGCTTTGCTCCAGAGGAGGACTTCAAGAGAACAATCAAGAGAGTGACCCAACTGTGTTAGAATTTCTCGCCACCAATCTGTCAGGAGACTCTCCCTCCTGTGCCACAATCACGCTGGAGGGTCACTGCCTGCTCCGCCGTCATCTAGGCAGGTGCAAAGTGTCATCTAGACAGGCCCTTCAGGGAGTCCGACTAGAGACCGGGCATCGTGTCAAGTTAGGATCCTCATTTCATCGTGGAGAAACTGAGGCTCCAAGAAGTTAAGTCGCCTGCCCGAGGTGCTTTGCTGGAGCAGGGCTGGGTCTGGACGCAAGGGCTGTCCGATGCCCCCTCGTGAGACTCACGCTAACGCCTCCCGACTCCATGTACTTGACCAGAGCCTGTGGGTGAAAGGGATGAGCTGGATGGTGCTTCGGGGAGGAGTGGAAAACAAGACGAGCAGCTGTGGCCACAGCCAGCTGCCTGAGGGCCAGGGCTCCCTGCCACCCACAGTCCAGCCTGCTCCCTGCCAGGGCCCGTTGCCTGCTGCACTGCAGGCGGCCAGAGTGCCCAAGCTCCTGGGGCCGCCACCCTCTCTCCTCATGGCCCTGGCACAGCTTCAAACGCCAGTGGGCCTGGATGCCCAGGACGCCATCCACAAGTGAGCTTCAGTTCTGCAGCCCAGCATGGCCAGCCACAGGGTCTGCCCGTGGACACAGAGCCCCCCGGAACAGGAGGCGCAGGGCTTCTGGGCCCACCTCTGGCCATGGTTGGGCTCCAGGCCACCCAGGCAAAGGAGTGCCCTGCTGCCCACCACCCACCTAGAGAAAGCTATCTGAGGTGGGATGGGGAGCTGGGGCCCAGGCAGTGACTGGGCATTTCAGGAGGGAATTTCCAGGGAAGAGGACCAATTTGAGGCCCACGGACCCAACCATCTCCCCCTGGATGGCCCCGGTCGCTGCCTATCACCCACCTCTCCCTGCTCCTCCTCTGTAGGTCCTGTCTCAGTGGGTGAACCTGCCAGCCCCTCACTTCCCACCAGAGTCCTGGCAGCTCTCTAATGACAGCCACATGATTGTTGCTCCAGGACAGACCTCTCCATCCCTTACACAATCATTCACCAGCCTCTGCCAGAGACCTCCCCCTCCCCCTCCCCTCCCCTCCCCTCCCCCTCCCCTCCCCCCTCTCCCCCTCCCCCTCCCCCCAGCCTGTCTGCCTGCCTGTCCAACCCCATCAACAGTCGGGGTGGGCTTGTAAAAGTGGCACATGGGGCCATGTCACCCTGAGCCTTACGTCTTCCCTGGCTCCCTGTTGATTGCAGAGAAAGTTCCAGGTCCTCAGCTAGTTGTCAAGGCCCCTGATATCCCAAGGCATTCTTGCTCTCCAGGCCCCAGTCTCCCTTCCAGGTAAAACATCTCTGGCCCCTGGAAGGTCTGGGCTGTTCGACAGCACCTCCTCAGTCCTAGGCCTAGATTTGGCTAAAACATGCCCCCTTCATGAAGCGTTCCTGCTGATTCCTTTGGCCTGGGGTACTTGCTGTGGTGCACCCACATGCACTGTTACGCTCAGGGGCACTGACTGGGGTCTTAGCCTTCCTTCCCCATTATGGTGAAAGCTCCCAGAGGCAGGAGTCAATCCTGTTTCCTGGTCTTTGTGGCCCCAGTGCCCAGCACGGGGTCTGCCCCAGAGAGAGGCTATGCAGGAAGTGTGTTCATTCATTCATCCATCCATTCCCTACTATTGAGGTGTTTTTGGAAGACTGGACAACATTCTCAAGCAGGACAGCCATTGGCAGCTGTGCTCAAAACCACAGGGTTTGGGGACAGCTGACAGGACCTGAGAAGCAAGGGGAGGTACAGATGATTGGTGTCTGAGGGGGAGACCTGGCCCCTGCCCCAGGGAGACCTGTTTTGCAGTAGCCTGGTGCATGGGACAGCTTGGGTTTAATTTTAAGCTCTCCTACTTCCTAGCTGTGCATCCTGGGTAAGCTGATTGCCTGCTCTGAGCCTACAATGACTTTTCCCTTAGAGTTTCGTGAGCAAGGACGTGGTGCTGGTAAAGCCCATAGTGGGTACTCGATAGACGGCTACTTCCCACCCCTTCCTTCTCTGGGGAGCTTCTCGTTCCATGTGGGACACTTGCAGCCTATTCTCAAAGAATCAGGACGTTGGGACTCCTCAGCCTGTAGAAGCCATCCTGAGGTGTCCCTGGGGGAGTGTGAGCACGGCAGAGCGGTCCTGGAGGTCTCTGCCTTGGGAGAAGGGGCTGCCTGAGTCAGGGGCACAAGGGTGCCTGCCTGCCCTTCTTGCCCACAAGCTGCCACGGCCCCTGTCCTCTGCGCTCCTTGGCAGCCCAGCAGGGCCAGTACTGGGTGCGCCCAGCATTGGCCCTACAGCCGCTGGCAGGGCCAAGCCTGCAGTCAGGCCTGGCCCTGCGCCTGGTATCCCTCTGGCATTGCCCGGGCACTGGCTTCCTGCAGACAGATGCAGGCTTGTGCCCTGTGCTGGCAGGCCCTCCCAGAGCTGAAAGTGCCTGGGGCCAGGCCCCCACCACTGACCCTCCCAGGGAAGGCCTGATGAATGGAGGCTTGTCAGAAAAGGGCCACATCTCCGCACAGGTCACAGCAACCAGAGCAGGGGGACACCTCCCTCTTCTGACTGGGGCTTTTCAGAGCAGGGCCTTGCTCACCACCCTCCTCAGACTAGACTTTCTGAGCCAGGGCTGTGTCTCCCCGCTCAGATTAACTTACTTTTTAGGGTGGGTCCATGCTCCCTCTCTCATAACCAGCTTCACGGGACAGAGCCATGGCCCTTGCTCAGACTAAGAGAGAGGAAGGGTTGCAAGAACATCCTAGAAGCACCTGGTGGTGGGGAAAGCATGGAGAATTCAAGGTCCTACAAATGGTACCATGGGTGATGGGTGTTAAGTGGTAGAGGAGGGAAAATAATGGATGAAGTGTGCTGGGCCCTGTGGCACCCTCAGGCTGGGCTTTTGTCCTGAAGATTATGGGGAGCCGGGGAGGGAAGCAAGAGGGTCAGATGGGCGAGTCCCACAGATCCTTCTGGCTGCTGTGTGGACCACGGGAGACAGAGGCCTGGGCTGCCGAGTGGCGGAGGGAGCGTGGGGGCGCACAGGGGGCCGTTTGGGAAGGAGGGATTGACGGCGCTGGTGGCAGGGGGAGGATGGGGTAGTCAGGCCCAGGCCCCTGAGTTCGGCTTGGGCAGCTGAGGCAGCGTCTCCGGCAGGGCAGCGATGAAGATGGTCATTTCGGGCCTGCACCTGAGAGGTGCCCCAGGGCTGTGCAGGTGGCGGTGTCCAGAGCACAGCCCTGGGAGGGCTTTGAGTCTCAGGAGTCCGGGGAGGCGGGCAGCAGGTGGAGTCGCCCCGCGCACGAGAAGGCCGGGGAGAGGGAGAGGCAGAGATTTCGCGGCTGGGCTGGGGGACGCAGGGAGGAGAAGGAAGGGAGATCCCCCACTGCAACGCCTGCGTCCTCTTCCGGAGAAGGGGAGGACTCGTCCTGCCGGACTGGGGTGAGGGCCCAAGGCAGCCGATGTTCGGACGGCCCTGTGGGCTCCCTACCGGCCCGCCTTCCTGGTGTGAGGCCGCCTGCCCTCACCTCCAGCCCTTCCACTCAACACCGAGCCCGCACACTCCCTTGGAGTTTTCCAGGTGGAAATTCACCTCAGAGGCCCTCTGGCCCCGCATACTGCATCCATCTTGTCTCTGGTCCCACCCACCCCTGAGCCCCAGCAGTCCTATGGGCTCCAGGACCGAGGCTCCCTTGGACCACAGGGCCCTCCTCCCAGGCGAGCAGCGGCCAGGGAAGGAGGCAGGCCCCCTGGTGACCCCCACGTACTTCTCCCCACTCCCCACCAGATCCAGACACATTTGCGATTTCTCTCTCTCTGTTGTTTATTATGTGCAGTCCAGGTCTCCCAGCCAACTTGGAGCCGGACCGGCTAGCCATGGCCCGAGACGGCCGTCCCAGCCAAGCCCCGAGCAGCCCCCCGCCTGCCGTCCTCTCCGCCGTCCCTGAGCCAAGCAGGCCCTGAGCTCTGGCCGGGCCAGACGCTCTTTATGGAACCCCAGGGCCCGTCTCCCCTATTGTCTGTCCATGTTTACAGCCTTGCTGTGCTGGCCTCATGATTTTATTGCAGGTGACGCCCCAGTCTGGACAGAGCCTGCATGCCATCCTGCTGAGGCCTCTGTCATCGCCCGGGCCCTGGGCCCCTGGACCCCTCATCCATCATTCCGAGGAATCTCACCCGCCTGCAACAGCATCACTGGGAGGGCTTATCACCCACAGGAGAGCGAGTGAGAGCGAGGCGGGTGGGCAGGGCAGGAGGAGTGCCTGCGTGTGCGTGCTCGTGTGTGTGCCTGTGCGTGCACGTGCGTGTGTTCGGGGCTGGGGAAGGCACATGTGCGCGCGTGCACACACACGCACTCTTACCCCCTGAGTCTGTCAACTGTTGCCCCATCTCTGCTGTCGCAGCACAGCCTGGAGAGCTAAGGGTGTGGATCCCCGCAGACCTCCAGGCCGGCTCTCTCCTTCACAGGCTAAGCCACTCACCTGTCTGGGTCTCAGTTTCCTTTTGGGTAAAAAGAAGGCTGTGCTGATACCAGCCTCACAGCGTGCCTTTGGGCAACCAGAAGGGCTGTGCCGGCCTCTGGTTGCAGCCCTAAGGCCTGTCTGCCCCTCTGTCCCTTGCTCCCTCAGCTGCAGTTGTTAATTTTTGAGGCTCTTCCCAGAAAAACACAAATGTACACATACAGGTAAACTTCGGTGAGTCCCCGGAAGCACCTGCATCAATCTTCTGGTGAAAAACCTCTATGAGACTGGACAGAAGACTCCCCAGGAGGCCTAGAGTTTTCCATCGCAAATGCAGTAAGAGTGGTAATCACCGTGATGTCCCAAGAGGCCAGCAAGCGACCCAGGCAGCCGCCCAGGCCCATCTCCTCTGTCCACCAAGAAACAAAATAAGGGGGCAGGTCTCACACACCCTGAGGCCAGGTATGGCAGGTAACCTGAGGTCATACCTTGACACTGGATTGTCTGATGACAAAGGTTGGTGCTCCCATCTCTAGAAATTGGGGTGCTGGAGTGCTCGCTTAGCTGTGTGATCCTGGGCTTAGGTCCCCTGCCAGCCCCCTGGCTCGAGTGACCAGGGCAGACCGTGGCTGAGGGCCTGGGAGCGGACGTGAGGGGAGGATGAGGCCGGGTGGTGTGCAAGATGGCAGAGTTTTGTGGACCTTGCTGGTTCTTTATGGGGTGCTGACAGCCGGGCAGCGCTGCATAACACTTCCCAAGCACGTTCCTGTCCCTAGAGGCCAACGGTGGCAGTCAGATGGCCACCACCTGGGGCTCCCAGGGGCAGGCCCGGGAGGTTTGTAAACTCCTTGGAGACATCAATGCCCAAGGCCACCTGCCTAGGATGCCTACCCCCCGACAGGGCTGGTTTCCCAGGGTCTCCCTTCCTGGGAGCCACAGCTATATTTCTGTGGCCCCCGGTGCTCTCTCTGGAGCCAGACTGGAGACTGGGGACCAGCCCAAGCCCTCTGGGGCTGAATGAGGAACTGACAGCTGGGCTGGTTGTGGCTGAGGCAGGGGTAGCTCAGGGGTACCCTCGATAGGGAGAGGGGTCACCCCAAGGATGTGGAACCCCCAAAGGGGCCAGTGGTCTCCTGGGCCTCCTGACCCCGATTAACCCCTGTGCACTAACCTGGGTGGGCAGGGGGCTCCCCCAAGCACCCTCAGAGGCTGAGGTGACCAGGCCCGGATAATCTCTTCTCCCCCACCCACCCCAAGCTGCCTCAGACCCTAAGAAGCTTCCACTTGTTCCACACCAGCCGGGGGTGCCCAAGGAATTGACACAGCATCTTCCTGGATGGTACCGGAAGGTACAGGGAAGATGGAAGGCTCCCCTGTCCCCACCAATGGGCCAGTCCCCCAAGAGCCAGGCTGGAGGGAGGGACGGACGGTTCTGGAGAGCCAAGCTCCTCGTCCCTCTCTGTGACCAAACCTGGCGCTCAGGAAAGGCTGTGCTGTGCACATGTGTGAATCCATGTACACTCGAAGCCTCGGGGGTCTGTCCAGAGTCTACAGAGACAATTAGACACGCCCCGTGACTCCGCGGCAGGCCATGCGGCTCCATCTGGGAATCCGCGGTCCTAGCCAAGCGCGGGCTCGCGGCCCACTCGCCCCACACACACGCAGAGGCCAACATCCCTCTGATCGCCCGCCTTTCGGAGAACAGAGCATTGGGGGTTGAAGGTCTCGGGAGAGCTCATAAAAACGCCAATAAGCGTACTTATGTTCCTCCAGATGACACCGTAACAAAGCACACAAAAGAAAGAGGCAACATTTCACTTGCCTTAAATCACGGCCATGAGGACCGTGCGATTAATTTCCATTTATCATCTTCCCTGTGCGCTCGAAACGTCCACTTCTCAGACTAGCCCCCTCCCCCGCAAGCCAGTTTCAACCAGACGCTCATAAATCTGTTTTGCTGGTTCTACACGAGCTGCCTGGGAAAAGGCCTCACGTGCCGCGTCTGCCCCTCTGTCCAAGCGTTCAACGCCTTCAGGATTTTACGGTTTCCAGTTATTGACTTGGCTTCCCGGGTCTCCTGGGGCAGGCGGCTGTTTGAGAGCATGGCAAGAGACCTGGGGTGACCTCAGGTTCACCCCCTCGCCTGGCCGGAGCAGGGAGGACCACGCAAAAGGCATGTAGCTGCCCAGGGGCCCTGCGGCCTCACCTGGGAACTCCTGGCGGACCCTGACAGGGTTGCCCCTCTGTGCCCTGACTCAGGCCCCACACCACACCCCATCCTGAGGCCCGTTTGTCCTCAAGTTCCCCCACCTGCATTGCCAAACCCTCAGCTTCTGCTTCCCTCTCCTCCCTCCCTCCCCAGCCCAGCTCCTCCTTTCCCCAAGGATGCCCCCAAGGGAACAGACCTGAGGTCAGAGTGTCCTGAAAGCAAAATGTGGAAAGGTGTGCAGGGGTAGTGACCAGGGTCATTCACGCCATAGCCACGCCAGGCCTCCTCTGCGCCACACATAAAGGCCGGGCTGACTTCCAGCCGGTGCGTCCTGGAGAAGTGGCACGGGTTGTTAAGTACTTTGACTCAGGCCCAGAATAAGGGGCACGTGCCCTTGCCTGGAGGGAGCTCGTTCTTGAGGGCGAAACAGGCAAGTAACTAAATAATGATGATTCCAGTGTTCAGCATGACATGGGCATTCAGAGGTACCATCTGCCCCTGATCAAGGCTCCTAGAGGAGGGGCAACCTCTAAGTTAATCCCTGAAGGACCCACAGAAAAACCAGAAGTTTATGGTGACAGAAGGGATTGGGCAGGAGGGTGGGAGGTAGGAACTTCCAGACAGAAGGAAAAGCATGTCCAAAACCCAGAAGCAAGAGAGACACATTTGATGTGTTTGAGAAACAGCTTGTGGTGTTGATGAAACGGGGAGATGAGGGCTGGATAGTTTGCGTAGGGCCAGATGTGAGCTAAGGCGTCTACACAGCTGGGCTTGGGAGGCTGAGGTTTGCCTGTGGGAGACAGTTTAAGCAGGGGAGTGATATGGGGAAGTTTGAATTTTGCCAAAACCATCTTTCAATGAGGGGAGTTGATTGGAAGAAAGAGTCAGACCGATAGAGGTCACCCTACCTCACACCATATACAAAGGTTAGTTCAAAGTGGATCACAGACCTACCTGTAAGAGCTAAAACTATGAAACTTCTAGAAAAAAACATAGGGAAAAAATCTTAATTACCTTGGGCTTGGAAAACATTTCTGAAATGCAATACAAAAAGTACAAACAATAAAAGAAAAAAAATCAATAAATTGGACTTCATTAAAAAGCAAAAGTTTAGTTAGCCCTTCTGAGACACTATTGAGAAAATGATAAAGGCAAGATACAGACTGGAAATTTTGTAAAATATATATCCAACAAAGAATATATGGAGAAATTTTACAGCTAAGTTGTAAGATAAACACCCAATTTAAAAATGGGCCCAAACCGGAACTCTTATTCATGGCTGGTGGGATTGCAAAATGGAACAACCACTCTGGAAAACAGAGTGGCGGGTCCTTAAAATGCTAAACATACATATACCTCATGACCCAGCTATTCCACTCCTAGGTATTGCCCGAGAGAAGTGAAAGCATCTATCGGCACAAAAAAGTATACATGAGGGTCCACAGCAGCTTTATTTGTAAGAGCCCCAAACTGAAAACAACCCGAATGTCCATTAATGGGCAAATGGATGAATGAACAAATTGAATTGTAATTATACGGCAGAATAAGACTCAGCAATAAAAAATGAATAAGCTATTGATACACGCTGCAACGTGGATGCATCTCAGAATAATCATTCTGAGTGAAAGAAGCCAGACCAAAAAAGAGCACAGAAGATCCTAGAAAATGAAAACAAATCTATAGTGAGTTGTTGGAGGACGTGGTGGGAGGCTGGAGGGAGGGATTGTGAAGGGGCAGGAGGAAACTTTGGGGGGTGATGGATGTGTGTGTTCATTATCTTAAATGTGATGATGATTCCATGGGTGTATACCTGTGTCAAAACATATTGAAATTAAACATTTCAGATTATCGACGTAAATATATGTCAATCGAACCTCAATAAAGCTGTAAAAACACAAACAAACATGCAAATTACAGCGGACGACCAGAGAGATGTGGGGTGATGTCAGGACTGCGGCTGGAGTATTAAATACATGATCATTCATTCACTCATTCACTCATCTTTTGCTAAAGTTTAAGTCCCATAAAGGGATAGATGAAGTCCCCCATGCCCAGGTTATAGGAGGCACTGGGGCAGAGAAAAGTGGATCGTCTCAAGAGGCATTTAGAAGGTACTTGGCCAGACCTGAGGATGTCTAAGGTGAGAAAGGTTGAGGAACCAAAAATAACCCCCCGTGTTTCCAGCTCAAGTAAATGCTGCTGGGGTACAGACCTGAAGGGGAGAGGAAGGTGCGTTCAGACTTGGGGATGCTGAGTTCTTGGTGCTGGGGACCATGAAGTGGAGACAGACAGGATTTGGGGGTCACCAGTGTCTCTCTCAGTGGTTCTGAACATTGGCTTCATACTAGAATGAAAACTGGAAAGTTTTTTGTTTTCATTTATTTATTTATTTATTTATTTATTTATTTATTTATTTATGGCTGTGTTGGGTCTTTGTTTCTGTGCGAGGGCTTTCTCTAGTTGCGGCGAGCAGGGGCCACTCTTCATCGCGGTGCGCGGGCCTCTCACTATAACGGCCTCTCTTGTTGCGGAGCACAGGCTCCAGACACGCAGGCTCAGTAATTGTGGCTCACGGGCCTAGCTGCTCTGTGGCATGTGGGATCTTCCCAGACCAGGGCTTGAACCTGTGTCCCCTGCATTGGCAGGCAGATTCTCAACCACTGCGCCACCAGGGAAGCCCTGGAAAGTTTTTTTAAAAAATACTGATGCCTGGTTCCCCCCCGAGACCAATAGCATCTCTGAGGAAGGATTCTGCTTGGCACTGGAATTTTCCTAAAGCTCCTAGGGTATTCTAAAGTGCAGCCAGGGTTGATACCCATCACTGGGGACGGTAATTGAAGTCTTCAGAGAAGATGAGCTCCCCAGAGGAAGGTGTGGGGAGTGAGAGAGAAGAGGATCGGAGACCGAACCTTCAGGAGACTACAAATTAAAACCATGACAAGATGCTCTCACATGTCTCCCAGAATGGCCAAAATGAAAAAGACTGACAATTCCAAGTGTTGACAGGATGTAGGGCATTTTATACTTACACGATGCTGGAGGAAGCATAAAATGGTCAACCACTTTGGAAAATTATGTTGTAATTTCTAATAAGGTTAAATACACATCAACCCTCTGACCCAACAATTTCACTTCTAGGTGTATAACCAAGAGAAGTGAGTTCACAGGTCCTCCAGAAGACTTGCATAAGAATGTTCAAGGCAGTTTAATTCATAATGCCTCAAACTAGAAACAACTCACATATCCATCAGCAGAAAACAGATAAATGAATTGTGGTATATCCCATACAATGGAATCTACACAGCTGTAAAAGAAAGAACTAACTACCGATTCACACAAAACATGGATGAATCTCGGAAACATGTTACTGAGAAAAATAAACTGGGCACAAAGGAATGTATACTGTATGACTCCACTTTTGTGAAGTTCAAGAAGAGACAAAAGCAAAAGTGGTGATAGAAATGGGAGGGGATGTGCTTCCTTCTTCCTTTCCTCCTTCTTGATGACTGGAACAAGGCTATGATGGCTGGAGCTTGAACAACCATTTTGGGCCATGAGATGGATGCTCTATGTTGATGCTAAAGATAGCAGGGAAGCAAGAAGAAGGATCCTGGGATCCTGATGATTCTTTTTTTTTTTCTTGCGGTACGCAGGCCTCTCACTGTTGTGGCCTCTCCTGTTGCGGAGCACAGGCTCTGGACGTGCAGGCTCAGCGGCCATGGCTCATGGGCCTAGCCGCTCTGCGGCATGTGGGATCTTCCCGGACCGGGGCATGAACCCGTGTCCCCTGCATCGGCAGGCGGACTCTCAACCACTGTGCCACCAGGGAAGCCCTCCTGATGATTCTTGAAGCTTGACCCTTGACTGTCTTTCTCTAAACTCTTTTTAGAGAGCTATAAATCTCTTACTTGTTTAATATACGTTTTCTTTTTTTTTTTTTTGGCTGCGTTGGGTGTTCGTTGCTATGCGCAGGCCTTCTCTAGTTGCAGCGAGTGGGGGCCACTCTTTGCTGCGGTGCACGGGCCTCTCATTGCATTGGCTTCTTTTGTTGCGGAGCACAGGCTCCAGGTGCATGGGCTTCAGCAGTTGTGGCACGTGGGCTCAGTAGTTGTGGCTTGTGGGCTCCAGAGCGCAGGCTCAGTAGCTGTGGTGCATGGGCCCAGTTGCTCCATAGCATGTGGGATCTTCCCGGACCAGTGATCGAACCTGTGTCCCCTGCACTGGCAGGTGGACTCTTAACCACTCTGCCACCAGGGAAGTCCCAAATATACTTTTATTTTGGATTTTCTATCACTTATGATCCAACCTTTTCCTAACTGATACAGCAAGAGAGAGATGGAATCTGGCCTGGAGAGGGAGGGTCGTGAGGATCAAATGTGATGGAAAATAGAAGGACCTACAGCCTGGAGGTCCTGATGCAGTGGGCGCACAGTGGGAGTGGGAGCCAGGAGGCTCAGGATACTGGTGTCACAGAGTGGTAGTTACAGAAGGGGAACAGCGTAGGTGATGACACTCTTCAGGGTGGATGGGATTGGGGGGCAGACATAGCTTAGAGGTGAAGGTGGCCAAGAAGCATGCAGGCTGTCTGTGCTGTCCCTGGGCAGCAGGAGGCACTGGGGCTGGGCAGAGATGAAGCATGCAAACTAGAAGCTGTCATCGCCTGTGAAGGACAGGGGTGACCAGGTGGTTGGTAGATGAGACAGAGGAGAGAGTGGCTTACCCACAGGGCCTGAGCCCTGGGCTCGGGTGGAGGAACGGCTTGGAAGAGGCGTTAGGAAGCAACAAGATTGGCAGGCAGCAAGGACTTGAGATCTGAGCTGGCCAGATTCTGAGCTCGTGGCCAGGTAAGCCTGCCCCAGCTGCCGGTTGGTGCTAGAGACAGCAGTGGGGGGGTGGGGGGGGTGCTCCGGGCTTCCAGGAAAGTATGGGTGTGGCCTGCTTTTCCATAGGCAGGGGGCAGGGACTCAAGCTTGGCAAGGAGTCACTGTGCTATGTCACGCTGCTCTCCTAGGCCTGGGTGCCCTCCATTTCCCACAGGGCACAGCTGGGGAACAGCTGCCTGAAGCCACACAGTCCCCGTTTCTCTCACATCTCTCCTGCCCCCGACCTTTCTCTCCATCCCCACCCCGCCGCCCCGGACACCCGAGATTACAAAGCACTGCCCTGGGCCCTGCTAACCAAGCCTTGAGGCCAGCAGTGCAGCCAGCGCGAGTCCCAGCTCACAGGGTGGGCGGCAGAGGCTCAGCTCCCCTGTGATGGCAGGGGTCCCCCTCTACCAGCCCGTCTCCTCTCTGCTGGCCAGTTCCGGCAACCTCTTCATGCTCGCCCAGCCTCCTGTATCACCTCTCCCCCTTCGTGATCCATGTGCTACCTTACCAGCTGCTCCTGGAGCCCTTCAGTGGAGCCACTGCCTTCAGGCTAAAACTCAAGCCCCTTGGCGTGGCATTCAAGGCCTCTGTGGCCCACCCCATTTGCCTCTCCAGCCTGTGAGACCAGATGGGGGATATGGGACCTGGGCGGGATACGGAGGGTTGTGGGGCTGAGTACACAATCACCAGGCAGGCTTTGGGGCATGCCGGGGGAAGGCTCCAGGAGACCCACGGCACTGTCCGGGGCTGAGACGGACCAGACATGGCTTGCATGCAGTAAGGAGTGGAGGTGGGTTGCTGCTGGGGGTGGTCCCTCTGCCCCTCCTAGTGATGCACACGGCCAGGGCACAGGGGAGCAGGTCAGGCCAGTCACTGGTGACACATCTGACTTCCCAGGGGAGGAGGTGTCAGCATGAGTGGGTCTGGCCCAAGGAAGTGGGAGTTCGACATGGACTCTTGTCCCAGTGGGGAAACTGAGGCAGAAGCCTGGACCTGTGGACGAGGCTGTGCAGCAGATGAAGAGAAAGGGCAAAGCCTGGGCCATCAGGAGAGTTCAGCCGATTGGTGGTGGGGTCTCAGGGCAGAAGGACCCAGGTCCCAGCTTTGTTGAGGTGAGGAGGGTTCTGGGGGCACCAGATCCTGTGCTGGGTTCTGTATCAGGAGAGTCTCGGCAGGGGCTCGGTGATACACCCAGAGGGATTAACAGAAGCAACTTTAAGGAAGGGAGTGGGGGAGGGACGCATAAAGCGAGAAGGGTTGCAGAGGCCCAACATGGCAGATGTGGGCTGCCGTCATCTGCCCGCCTCCAGGCGTGGAGCGGCGCACGAGCTGGGACCACGCCAGAGGGGCTGAGACCCTGGCAAAGTCAGGACCAGTCGTGAAGCTGGCTGGGGATAAACACCCCAACTTCTCCTGCCTTCCTCCCAAGGGCACCTCAGATGCACTGCTCTGTTATCGTCCCTCAAAGTGGCGATTTTTAGTCCATTTTATGGGAAAGGAACATAAAGGTCAGTGGGGAAGGGGCTGCCCGCAGCCACTGCACAGTTGGTAAGTGGCTGAGGCCCAGGCCTGGGGCCTTGACCTTGGTGCTCCGGGCACGCCTCCGCAGGTGCTCCTCGGGTGGAAGACGGAGAAGGCAGCCTGGGGTGGGGGGTGCACCGTGGTTAAAGCTGGCTTTGAGGACCCTGAGCTTGTCACCAAGCAACGGGCTCCCTCAGGATGGCAACCTCAGCCCCCTCCTGGCTCTGAGGCGGGGCCCTGAGCCGAGTCTGGGTCCCCTCTGGTGGCTCCCCTCACAGCCATGTATGGATGCTGGCCCATCACGCGGCCGGTGCTCGTAGATTGGGTATCGCCAGTGTGCCGGTGGCTGCCGCTAAGTGGCTTGCTGGCAGGGAGTCAGAGGTCACCGCATCGCTGCTCTGCTCAAACAGTGTTGGCCTCCTCGGGGTGCCTCCCACGTCTGTCTGCCAGGATCAGGTGTGTTTAGCATCACCTCTGAGATGTAGCCCTTGCCTTGTGACTCTCTGGGAAGAGCAGCTTCGGGAACGAGCAGCCTCATGGGGAAGATGAACTGCTGGCCAGAGGGGCCCTGGGCCCTGGGCCCTGGGCCCTGGATTCAAGCGAGAGCTGGCAAGTCTCACCACCTGTGTACACGGTGTGCCACACGTGCAGGGCTGGTTGTATCCAAGGAGCTTATATTCCATCCCCTTGTTCTGGAAGGTGGTGTCCAGGCCCCTGGTTCTGGGCAAGCCTTTGATGTCAGAATTTTTCTTTTTCTTCTTGTAGTGTATTTTCCCCTCGAGGCCTGTCTGGGGCCTGGGGACTGGGTGAACCTGCCTCCAAGCCACCATCTAAGACTACGGTCCTGGTCAGTGAGGCCACTCACCAGTGCAGGGAATGATCACAGTGGTCAGACCAGCACGATTCGAGGACCAGTGCCATCACCTAAGCTGAGTGACCCTGGGCAAGTCACTTCCCCTGCTTGGGGCTGTGTCCTTTGAAAAACAGTGAGAAGAGAGCCGAGTACATAATAGGGCTTCAGCAACCCAGAGCCGTGATCTGGGCTTGTGCGTCACTGCAAGGCTGGTCTGCCCTGCTCTCCCAGCAGTCCTGGGCCAGCCCTGCGCTGGGGGTTTACACACAGCCCCAGCCAGGAGGGGAAGCAAGTTTAGTACAGGGTGACAAGTGCCACTGGAAGATATGTCAGAAAGAAAGGGAAGCATGGACAAGGTGGAGATCAGGAAAGCCTCCTCGTAGTGACGTTGGAGCTGGTCCATGAGGCCGAATAGGGGTATTCTGGGTAGAAAGGAGGCGGAGGAACAAGCCTTCCAGGTGGAGGGACCAGCACGTGGAAGAGGGAAGGTGATTGTTTTGGGGAAGCAGATATGGTTCTCGATGGTCAGAGCAGAGGGTGCATGGGGTGAGGTGGCAGGAAGTCAGCTGGAAAAGTGGGGTTCTGGGGACCGGGGGGCAGAGGCCGGGTGAAGGCGCAGGCTTTCTCCAGGTGTGACCAGGGCACCCTGCCTCCGATCAGTTGAGGAACTGTTAAAATGCAGATTCCAGGCCTATAGCTCCACAGCTCCAGCTGAGTGGGTGGCAGAGAAATCTCAGCAACAGGGAGACAGCCCCATCTCAGCCCAGTCTAGGCCTGGGGCAGTTTGGGGACCATTTGCAGAGGGTGGCTGAGGCCCAGGGTGAGCCAGGCGACAGGCCCTGGGGGTCCCACCCGTGCCCCATCTGTGCCAGGCTCCTGGCGCTGGGGACAGGTGGGCCTCCGCGTGTTTCCCAGCAGGGAGAGGGCCCATTTACCTCCACTTTTCCCTTCTGAGGCAAGGAGGGGCAGGGGCTGAGCCTCTGGGGTCCCTGGCAGGGGCTGTAGGCCTGGATCCCTGCAGCAGAAAGCCTGGCCCCGTACCCAGCAGGCGGAGCCCTGTCTGGCTGGCACTCACGCTTTGTCTGCATGCCAGCAGGGGAAGGTGCCTGGGTTGGTGTCCAGCTTGGTTGGTGTCCAGGCCAGGTCAGCAGCGCCAGCCCCCCATTTGGCCCTGGAGACGCCCCCAGAGTTCCAGGGCTCCACTGAGAGAGGTCAGGATGCTGGCATCAGGGTTGGGGAAGCCTTGGGCTTTTCTACCAGCACAGGCTGAGGCTCAGCGGGTGCCCAGAGACCTGGCTGGGCCATTCTAGGCCAAACCCCCAACCCAGCTGGACCAGGGTGGCAGACCGCATGCTGCCCAGACAGCTCTGTGAGTTTGCACATGGAAGTGAGGCGTTCCCCAGATCGCCAAGGATTCAGACTTGAAATAATCCCTGCTCAGTGAGGGCTGGGCGCTGAGGAGGCCAGGGAGGAGGGCGGGGCTCAGGGACCCAGGGAGGGTCCAGGGGCACTGAGAGGGGCTTGTGTCCTGAGCCCAGGGATCAGCTGAGGCTGGGGTGGGTCTGGGTTGGCCTCTTCCAGAGCCCTCCTTGCTGGGCAGTGGACGGGGCGGGCCGGGGGCTGCGCGCGGCAGCTCATATCTAACGGGTTACTTCATTCATTGTGCTCCCACGGATCCCTTGTTTATCTCACTGGGAATGCAGCCGTGGTGGAAGCTGGGGTCAAGGGAAAAACCAGAGCCTGGGCCACCTCCAGGAGGGCCCCAGCCCCAGTAGCCTGCCTCCTTCCCCTGGGTTCCTGGGCTGAGCCCGCTGGGGACAGCCATCTCGGCACCGCCAATCTCTAACACGGAGCCCAGAGGCAGCATTCTGGGCTGGGCCCTGCCATGGATGGGCTGTGTGACCAGGCCAAGAACGGACTGTCTCTGGGCCTTGCTTTCTCTGTCTGTGAGTCGGAAGTTGTCCTAAGTGACCTTTGGGAATGCTTGTGGCCATGAACAATAGACTTACTATTTCATAAGTGTCCACCCCGTGCCCACCCTGTGCTGGCTCTGGGGCTCCCTGCCCTCACCCGATCCTCACACATCTCCGTGGATTATCGTGATCCCACTTTTAGAGAGGGGCGGGGGTACCTGGGGCATCCCCAGGGGGAGGTGGGGGTGGAGGCCAGACTGGGGAAGACCCTCTGGGCGGGGTGGGGGGAAGCAGCATAGGAGGTCAGAGCTGCAATGGGCAGGGGTGTGAGGGCCCAGCAGGGCCGGTGCCTGAAAATGTCCTTTAGGAACTGACCAGAAGGATATGCCAGGCCTCCACCACACCTCCTGTTGCAGGGCCCCTGGCTGAGGGTGGAGGATGGGGGCGTTGGTGGCCTCAGGGGCTTGGGGTAAGTGGGCCCTAATCCCCATCGCTGAGAAAACCTGTCTGCCCCGGAAGATTACCCCTCTGGGATTGGGGGAGGCATTTTGGCTTTAAGCAGGCCATTCTGAGCCCTTGTCCTTAGTCAGTGACATCCAAGGACACCACCACCCTGCCAGGAAGGGGCTGCCAGTCCCCCAGTCACACGTGGAAACTGAGGCTCAGAGAAGCTGATTGAGTTGCTCAGGGTGCACAGCTGTGAGTGGCAGAGCTGGGATCCATCCACAGCCTGTCTGACCCAGAAGCTTAGACCACTGATCCGGGCCTTGACCCTCCTCCAGGGCCCCTGCCCTGAGCTCGGCGACCCAGGAGGGCGTGAGTTCAGGCCATGAGAGACAGAGCGTCAGTGCCCTCTGACTTGATTTCCCCCTCTGACTTGGTTTTCCAGTCTGTGAATTGGGGTGGGTGGGCCTAACTCCAGGCCTGTTTCTGCCTTTCATCCTGAAGCCTCGGGGAGGAATGAGGTCATATTTGTCTAGGGGTTGAAGTGTCTTGGAAGGAGAAAGCTAGGCAAAGACAAGGGCCCATTGTCCCCTCTTCCCACCCCTGCCAGCTTCCGCCCCAGTCACCAGACAAGGCCAGCCCTGCCTGTAGGCCCCAGAGGCCACCGCGTGCCAGTAGGAGGTGACTCAGTGCCCCCTCCCTTCCCATTGGTTGCCACTGCCTGGAATCCCACCCTCAAAGCTTTGTCGGGGTGTGCAGAGGGGCAGGCAGGAAAAGAAGGGACGGGTTTGGGGGTCCCGGCTTGGGGATCCCACATTCAGGGTGTTACAGTAGGCTTGAGTGAGGGGTCAAGGACAGCGATGTGTACACTTGCCTTTCAGCAGCCTTGCTGTGAACCTCTTATAAGCATCAGCTCAATGAAAGCTCACAGCACCCCTGGGGGGGCACTGATGCCATCACCCCCATTTCACAGTTGTGGAACACTTGCCTTAGGCCACCCGGCTCATAACTAGTAGATGCGGAAGGAAGAGGTGGAATTTGAACTGGAGTCTGTGTGGTTCAAGAGAATCCTGCAGAGAGGATCCAGGATGTGCAGGCGAGGGCTGGACAGGGGGGACAGAGAAGGGACAGGCCCAGATCCTGGAGCTCACAGTGGATGAGCGGTCCCAACAGATATGCAACACCTCCCCACTGAGCCTGTAGACCAGGCCATGGTCCTTCTTTGCTGCAGAATGAAGAGTTTGGGGCAAATCAGCTCTTCCCCTGCTAGGGACTGGGAAGGCTCCTTGGCCTCCGGAACTTCGAAGGCAGGATAAAGGATCCTTGCACAATTTCGGCACTTCGAAACACCTAACGGGGCCACACATGACCAGGGCCACTTCTGGGTGAGAGCCACCCCCTCTTTCTGGCCTTCCCGCAGCTCTGAGGCCCGTGGAGCTCTGTCAGCAATTAACCAGGCAAGACAAATAACGGCTCGAGCGTAACAGGTCCAAAAGTAAGCTCTTGATTTCCTCCCCAACCTGCCCCTCCCTGTGTCTTCCCCATCTCAGGAAATGGTACCATCATCCGCCCAGTTGCTCAGGCCAGAAAACTGGGAGGCATCCTTGAATCCTCCCACGTCTCACCACCCACAGCCATCCCTTGCCAAGATGTGTCAATTCTACTTCCAAAGTAAACCCCCAATCCACTTTCCTCTGTCCCCGCTGCCACCACTGTGTCCGAGCCACCACCGGCTCTCCCCTGGACCACAGCGCCAGCCTCCTGCCTGCCTCCCTTCTGCCCCCTCCAACCCACTCTCTCCAACAAGAGCCAGAGGAATGGGCTTAAAATGTAAATCAGATCCCATCCTTCCGCTTAAACAGCCCCTCCCCCCAACAGTTTCTTATCGCTTCCGAAGAAAAATTGACATCCCCTCAATGGCTATGAGGTCCTGGTGACCTGGCGCTACCTTACCTCCTTCCACTCTCCCGGCACGATCTTCTCTTTGCATCTGTGTATTTGCACGTGCTGTTCTCTTTGCCTGGAAGCTCTTCCCCGCAGTTCTGCACCCAGCTTGCCCCTTCTTGTCATTCAGGTCTTGGCTCGGGTATCACTTTCTTCACTCCCACTTCCAACTCGGTCTCCTCCAGGCTGTTTCTTCAGAGCCCCCTGTTTGTCTCCATTATAGGAATTTGCCTTCATTTACAATTATGCATTTCCCCTTTGTCTCCACCACAAACGATTAAGATCCCTTGCTCTGTGCTTCTGGTTGGCACTCAGATCTCTGCTGAATGAATTAGCAACTGAAATAACAGCAGCAGCTATTCCTAATTGAGCACTTCAACCTCTCTCTCACGTGGAATGTAAGCCTCTCCACCACCCAGTGAAGTAGCTAGTATTCGTGCCCCTGCTTCTCAGGTGTGGAAACCGAGGCTCAGAAGCTGGGATGAGTCACCAGTATTGACAGCCAAAACAGGGCAGAGCCAGGCTCAGAACCCAGGTCGGTCACATCTGAGGTCTGACCTAACCACTATGCTGCTAATGTCATCAATGTCATCAACCGCTATGCTGTGTAATGTCATCAATGCCATTACTATATCCCAGCAAATCTTAGAAGCCACCGAGTCAAGGATGCACCATTGTTTTCTGGTCCGTTAAGAAAGGTTAAAAATCCTGACAATTAAACTAGGACAAGCCATCCCAGTTTCAAAGATGTGAAAATGTGAAAACAGTGTTTTTTTTCCTAATTGATGAAATATGGTATTTTGGGAACAAAAACCATTCAATCCTTAGGACCCAAGGGAAAAAATAGACGGGGTTTCTTAGCAGGGCTGAGGATTGTTCTGTAGCTACCCGGGAGCATGGAGAAGCCCCGCCCTTGGCCCTGGAGAGTTCAAGGTTAAGTGAGGACAGCCCAAAGTGCTGAATGTGCAGTGACCAAGAAGCCCAGGACTCCCTGGGAGTACGATGGGGAGACACCAACCCTGCCGGGGAGGCAGAGAGGGGGAGGGCACAAACAGGCTTCACGGAGGAGGGGGCACCTAAGGCAGACCCTAGAGGAGGAGCAGAGGGGCTGAGAAGGGTTGGGAAGTGTGCCAGGCAACGGGAAGAGCCCCCAGAGAGGCCTGGGGCGCACTTCCCTCATGAGACATGGCTTGTAGCTCCCTGGGGCTGGAGCAGAAAGAGAGAACAGGCTAGAGGTGACGTGGGGTGAAGGGCGATGGTTCTTCCAGGGCTGATGAAGCCGCTGAGGCTGCAGTGCAGGGAACCCAGGAAATCACGAGGCAGTGGAGCGACAAGGCCAACTTTAAAAGCCAGAAGGATGGAGTGAGGGGCGACAGGGGGCTTGAAGGCAGCGTGGAGGCCTGGGAACGTCTGGGAAGATGTTGTCAGGATCCCCAGTCACCCTTGGGCTGGACGGTACAGACGCTCGCTCTTGGGGGCTCCCCTGGCTGTGGCCCGATCCACTAGTGAGGGGCACGGGGCGCAGGCTGGGGCGGGGGGCAGCCTCCCTCCCCCAGGCCTGGGAATGTCCAGGCCGGCTGAGAGCCCGCTAGAGGCTGGTGAAAGGCTCACTTACCACGACGGATGGGGGCCCCGTCAGGCCACGCCAATTAGGCAAGATGGAGTGCCAGGGCAGTGCTATAAATATCTTGGCCAAGGGCCGGCCCAAGAATGTAAATGGTGATGTTGAACAAGCAGGAGAAAATGTTCAGTTCAGACATGATGGGTTTTTTGTGTTTTAAAAACACGTTCGTCCCTCTGCGCAGACTTCAATCGGGCAGCAACGAGACTGGGTGCCCAAGAGCTGGCTACTTGTCCAGTCGGGCCAGAGCAAAGGCTCATGAGATTCAAGTTTCAGGGCAAGTCTCTGGGAAGATTCATGTATTTGAAGCCCAGAAAAATCCTGAACCCCACTTGCAGCTTTGGCCCTGGGTGAGGGAATGCATTAACCATCCAATCTGGGGACACACAGCCAGCTAGGTGTCAGGGGTGCGGCCAGGGAGTGGAGGCATCTCCCAACACCGGGCTGCTCCCCCAGAGCTCTCTGTCCAGCTGCGGGCACGCTGGACAGGGTGTCTCAAGTTGGGGCTGAGGGCACCGCTGTTCAAGGTGAGACAGGGGGCCCACTGGGGTCATGGAGGAGTGAGGCTGGGAGGCCCTCAGCAGTGCCTCTGAAGGTGGGATCCTATCCACCCCACGCTTTGGGGAATCTCAGAGCAGCACAGACCCGCAAGATGAACCCTCCACCTCATCACCTCTTTGTCTCTAACCACAGGGTTGCAGGGTCACAGGCAGAGGGGGATGAAGGTCTGGCTGAGAAGGGGAGGCACTCAGGTGCCCAGCAGCATTGGTACCCGTCCCTCTGCACAGAGAGGCTGCTAGTGCCAAGGGCTTGGGGCAGCCTGGAGACCCTTGGTCAAGCTCTGAGAGTGAGATATTCGTCCTCAGAGGGGTCTGAGGACACCCAACACAGGAGGGACAGGGTGAGAGGCCTGGGCCTCCAAATGGAACAGTGGCTATAGCCCAGTGTGAGCCAGGCCTCCAGAAAACCTCGAGGCAACAGAAAGGGTGACGTCCAGGGAACCCTGTGGTGCTGGGGCCCTGCTCTGTGTGCCCAGGGGAAGGCGCTCCGAATCAGGAAGGACGTACCCTCCCCAGGGAAGGGAGAGGCAAACAGGGTGCGTGTGGGGGGCATGAACAGAGTTGCATCGAGCATGGCCTCATCTCCTGACCCAAAGCAGCCCACCCCTAGGGGCCGGGCTGAGGGGAGGGGTCCAGGAGATCACTAGAATGTTCGAGGGGTCATTGAGGAATTGACTCATTTGTCAAATCTTTATTGAGGACCTACTATGTGCCAGGCACTGCGCTCAGCCCTGGCTGGAGTCCCTGGGCAAGGAGGCTGGCAGGGGGTCTGGTCTTCCAGGGAAGGGGGTCCCGAGGGCTTGGAGATGGGATGAGGGCTTAGCCAAGCTCCAGACAGAGCTCAGGGCAGAACTCAAGTTCTAAGGGGAAGTTCTGAGTCTGGGGGTTAAGCCCAGGCAGGCACTGGGGGTTGGGCCGGACCGACTGGACGTGGGTAAAGGGTAGTGGGGCTTGCCGGGCAGGAGCAGACCTGGGAGGCACAAGGTGGAGGTCAGCACTGCTCCCTTGGAGACCCCCCGCTCCCCCAGCAGCCTGGGTAGGTAGGAGGGCTTAAAGAACAGAACTGAGCCTGCAGGTGAGGGGATCCTGTGACCTCGCCTGGAACATGGCGCTTGCCTTTCAAGGCCTACAGACAGGGATTAGAGCAGGCACAGATGCACCGTACTTCTTGAGCTGGAGAGGGGTCCAGGGTGGGAGTATGGGGGTGGGGCAATAGGAACTGGAGCACAGCAGAGGGGTGAGCTGGCCCCAGACTCCCAGTGGCCCAGTCTGGGTGGGCACTCAGGTACCATGCCCTGGAGTGAGGTGACCACCCAGGGAGGCCCAGGCTGTGCAGGTAGATGAGGCCCTGGTCTGTGCTCAGCCACCAGCTGCATCTCCCCAATAGGCGTGCACACGCCCGTACATCTCAAAGCAACTCCCCAAGGGAGCGCTTTTGTGGGACACAGATGGGATGCATGAAGCCAAGAGAAGATGCATCTGTGGAAACCCAAGCGTGTCACAGTGCAGCCAGGGATGTAGTACACAACCACGGGTGTGAGTGTGCCCTGAGGGTACGGCCTTTGTGAACATCCAAGGGCAGCCAGGCGATTCCAGTCACCGGCAAAATGCCAGGCATATGTTGGTCTATTTCTCAGTCTTCACAGATGATTTACACTGCTGGTCACTGCGCCTTCGCCCCCCGTGGTCGCTCGCAGGGGATGCCCTCTGATCCTTCCCCCTACACCACCCATCCTGTAGCCAGAAAGGTTCATCTTTTTCCTTGTGATTTCTTCTATTGCTTGGAAACTTACCAACCCCTCAGGAAGTTTAAGAAAAATTAAAGAATTTAAGGAATATGTATAAATGATTTTGCAGAGGGTAAGAAAGTCTTCAATATTTCCTACTAGCTACTGTAGAATTTTATTACTTATTTATATAAGTTTTAACTCTGTCCTCTGCCTGGAGATGACTTTAGTGTTAAATAGAAATCATTAGCTAATTGCCTCTCACCCCGAGTTGCTGACACTTCAATTCATTTGATAGTCCTTGCTTTACCGTGCATTGCATTTTTATATATAATTGGTTCTTATATATAATTGCTGCTTTGTATTCTATTCCAAGGTTGCATGTTTCTGATCTTACACCAGTACCACACTGCGAAATTATTGTTCTTATAGGACATGTTTTATTGAAGCCTTCATAGCATAGTAATTAAGATTATGGCCTTTGAAGTCAAACTGACTGGGATGTATATAGGAACTTTGCCACTTAATAGATGTGTGACCTTGGGCAGGTTACCTCACAGTTCCTCCTCAGTAAAATGGAGTATTAGGAGGCCCATAAATAACATCTTCACAAGTTCTGAAAAAACTGAGAGCTACAGGAATCAGTCAGAGAGACAGCATTAGCCTTATTACTGTGGGTTGCTGTCCATTGTCACCACTTGCATTCAGCATTACACAGGAGGGCCTAGCCACTGCAATAAGGCAAGAAAAAGAAATAAAATGTATGATGATTAGAAAAATAAGCCCCAAACAAAGGCACAGTGGGCATCCTAACCCTTCATCCCTGGCTTGGATAGACTTGGATAGAACCCCAGTCACAGGTAGTGCCAGACACCCTAGATCTTTCTTCCACCCCTGCCAGGCAGAGCCTTCCCTCATAAAGTTACTACGGAGCTCAGCAGAAAATACAAGTGTCCTGGTGGAAGAAAAACAAGAATGGAGAGAGGGCTGGAATGTCCTCTAGCTGAACTCCCTTCACATAGAAATGTGAGGTGGGGTGGCAGTGGAGACTCCCCCAGTGACAACCTCACATGGGCCCTAGTGATTATGCAGTAAGATAATGTCCATGAGGCACTTAGGACAGTGCCTGACACACAGTGAATGCTGCTTGTATTATGAATATGCATGGGGTCTTGTTCCATTTCATTTCTCCTCTTGTCTTTTTTTTTTTTTTTTGGCCATACCACACAGCACGTGGAACTTCCCTGACCAGGGATTGAATCCGTGCCCCTTGCAATGGAAGCTCAGAGTCTTAACCACTGGATCACCGGGGAAGTCCCTTTCCTCTTGTCTTGAATTTCTAAAAAAATTGTCACCCATGTATTTTTCCAGATGAAACATAGGATGCTTTGATGGTATTTTAAGGAAGAAAAAAACAAAAACACCTCTCTCCAACCCTTGCCCCACCCCCACCATTTCAATAGTCGCTATATCAACATATAAATGACTGTCAGGTGTGGAGGCTTAATCTAGGGTTGGGCAAGGGTGGGCAGCAGGGATGGGAAGCATGGCATTCAGGTACGGCTAGAGGGAGACAAGGCACAGAGGGCTCCAGGGAGAGGGTCGCCAAGCTCTGGCTGAGAGGGGAGCATGGTACACTCGGGTGCATCCACGATGGCTGGGGTAGAGCTGGAACAAGAGAGTCCAGGGCAAGATTGGTGCAGTAGGCTTGAGCCAGATAACACAGGGCCTTGTGGGCATGGAAAGAATTTCTTAGGTTATCCTACTGGGGGTGGGAAGTTATTGGTGGGTTTAAGGCAAGTGGCGTGATAAGATTGGCATTTTTTAAAGATCAAGCTGGATTAGAAGGGGGCAGGAGTGGGTGACATTAGGGGAATTGGAAAGCTATTCCAGTAAGGCGGGTGAAAGTGAGGGCAGCTGGGTCTGGGAGAGGGAAGGGGTGATGATAGAGGAGGGTGGTGGTGATGGGGAGGTGAGGGAAGGAAGGTGTGGGGGGCGATGGGAGTAGCAGTGAAGGAGCAGTGGTGATGGGAAGATGGTAGGGGTGGGGTGATGGGGATGGTTTGGGGGAAGGTGAAGAACTGTGGTGAGGATTCCGAGGGGGTGTAGATGAGGGTGGGAGTGGTGGCAGTGGTGGGGTGGGGGTGAGCAGGGGTAACAAGACAGTGCTGGGGTGGTGATGGAGTGAGCATAGGGTAGAAACAGACAAGTAGACACATACCAGAGGTACTCAGGAGGTCAGATTTCCAGGGCACCGTCCTGGTTTGGACGTGGGGCGGGGAGGAAGCGGCAAGTGTGGGAAATGACTCGGGTTTGAGCGGCTGGGACGGGAACACTGCAGGGGGAGCAGTTTGGGGAAAGACGAGCAGTCTAGGTTTGGATGACTGAGACTGAGGGGCCGAGGGACAGCCAGCGGAGGTGACACTGCCTGTCTCGACCAAGGAGGGCAGAGGAGGGTCCTAGGAGCCGGGAAAGAGAGGGTCTTGGGGAGCGGGTAGTCCGCGGTGTTGAATGTTGCTGAGATGGCAAGTTAAAAAACCGCGATGGGCTTCCCTGGTGGCGCAGTGGTTGAGCGTCCGCCTGCCGATGCAGGGGACGCGGGTTCGTGCCCTGGTCCGGGAAGATCCCACATGCCGCGGAGCGGCTGGGTCCGTGAGCCATGGCCGCTGAGCCTACGCGTCCGGAGCCTGTGCTCCGCAACAGGAGAGGCCACAACAGTGAGAGGCCCGCGTACCGCAAAAACAAAAAACAAAAAACCGCGATGATGCACGTGGGGCTGGGCTCCATGGGGTCGCCGCTGACCTCGGTGAGGGCCGGTGAGGGCCGTCTGGGCGGCGCGGTACGGGCAGCAGCCAGACAGGAGTGGGCTGAGGAGTGAGAGGGAGGTGAGGAGTGGAAACAACTGTGCAGACAGCTTTTTGGAGAGCTTGGCTGTGACAGGGAGGCGAGAGATAGGGGGCAGCCAGAGGTGGATGTGGGGTTCAAGGAAGGTTTTCTTTTTATTTTGCTAATGGACTCTCTAAATGCCATTGAGAAGGTACTGATAAAAAGGCAAGTGCTGGAAACCTAAGGGTGGTGGATGGGCTGAGATGCTGAGCAGGTGGGGGAGGGGAGCCAGGCACAGGTGGGTGCACACTGGTAGAAATGGCGTCTCTTCTGCCTGGACTGGCAGGAGGGCGGACAGAAGCCAGAAGCTTGGAGACGGCAGGTTGAGGATGGTCCCACAGAACTAGCCTCAGGCTGTGGATAAAGGCTCGGAGAGGGGACGTGGAGGATTTCTGTGTCAGAGCTCAGTGACGGAGGAAAGCCCAGAACCAGCCTGGGGCTGAGGTCAGGAGTCATGGTGGACCTTGAGCCAGGTCTGGGTCTGGAGTTAGAGTCAAGATTCAACCCAGGGGCAGAGAGGGCTCTATCCAGAATGGGAGGCAGATGGTTAACACACGGTCAGAGCCCTGCACCCCTGGGGTTCATCCCAAGCTCAGGGTGCAGCCCAGGAGCCACTGAGGTCAAAGGTGAACTCTCCCAGACGCTCAGTCTCCAGGTGTCTGTCTGATCTGGCCTGGCCCCCATCCAAGAACCCTTCACCCCGAGGGGCGATGCCAGCCCAGACCCCACTCCAGCTCACCCTCCAGGGTTCCCCAGCTCAGCTCACCCTTCCCACAGCTGGGCATGAACCGAGTCCCACCCTGCCCAGGCCAGGGTGAGAATTCCGACCACATGTTTCTGTGATGTGGTCACATTGGAAAAATGTTAATCAAATATGCTCCTCTGTGTTTCCTGTCTTTCCCAGGCTGGATTCCTAGAAGACAGGAATTTATGGTGTGAGAGCTCCAGCCCCCACAAACCCACAGCCAAGGTCAACAGCACGAGGCGGGCAGCACTGCCAAGCCAGGAGGGGAGCCCAGAAAATCAAAGTACATGCATTTAAAAAATTCCCTTCTCCCCTCACGTTCCCAAAGGGAGGACTCAAACAAGGTCTCCCAGACCGGCCCAGATGAGCCCCACTCAGAGACGGGTCCTGCAAAGCTGCAGGGCAGGGGATCTCTTTGGCCCAAGGAGGGTGTGGAAGTAGCCCTATCGCTGAGCCCCAAGCACGGCAACCCCCATCTGGTCCGAGGGGGTGGAAGACTGGCTGCCCACGGTCCCCCTCCTTCTGGCCAACCAAGGGCTGCTGAGATGGACAGAGGTGCCCTGGGCCCTGTCACAAAGACCCCTGAGGTGGGAGCCTGATTTGCCCAATCTCTCCTCTGCCTCCTGGGGTCTGGGGTCTTGACTGCCTACCCACAGTGACCGACCCCCCCCCCCTTCCCCGGAGCCAGGGATCCCTGTCACAGGCCCTGACCCCGGAGCCTCTGGCAGACAACAAGGTAGCTGAGGGGAGGTGAGGAGAGGCCTGGAGACCACCTCGATGCAAAGCGATGACTCAGTGCTGCCCTCACCCCAGCTGTGAGCCCCTGAATGTATAATTAAACATCCACGAGTCACCCATGCACTTGCCACTCACTGAACCACGTGGAGGGGGGCGGCCAGGACCTTGGAAAGAACAGGGCAGCCTCCTGCCCCAGAGAAATGCCTCCAAGTGAGGGTGGAGGGAAGGCTGACGTGGAAATAGAAGGGTGACCGGCACATGAGTGGCTGTGGGCCTCCCAGGAGAGAGTGACCGCACGGAGGAGGGGGGGCGGAGGGAAGGACATCGGTCAGAGAAAGCTTCCTGAAGGAGGTGGCTGGAGTTCACCAGGCAGACACGGAGCAGGAGGGGGGCTTGGGAGAAACATTCCAGCTAAGTCTGCAGCATGTGCAAAGGCCCAGAATGTTTATACCGTGGTAAGACTTCTCATATAAATACCTTCTTAAATCCAAAACAAACAAGCAAACAAACCCAGACCTCTGGCAAACCACATGTCTGGGTTTCTTGCTCAGAGAATGAGGCCTTGCGCTGCCCTGGAACCCCGGGGACCAGCAGAGCGTGTGGCCCGACACAGCCCTCAGGGTCCCGCTCTCCCTACCGGCCACCACCTCAACAGCACCAACCCTGCACCCCCAAGGAGTCCGTCCATGCTCTCAGCTCCGGCCTCACACGGCCTGCTTCCTCCCCACCATCTCCTTCCCAAGCCCAGGTACCACCTTCAGCCTGTTCTCCACGTGTGCCAGGAGTGAGGAAGGGATGGCAGACACTCACCTGGGACCGCAGAGTCTCTCTCTCTCTTCCAGGGTCTCTGCTCCCCGGGTCCCAGGAGTAGAGGGAATCTGAACCTCCAGCTTATATTTCATTTTTTAAATCTCTTTTTGGCCTTCAGGCATAGAAGTTTCATTTACGTTGTCCCTTTCAGCCCCACGGCCCTACCCCTACAGTCATCTTTATAACGAATGTCCTTTTATTCATGTGTGTTCTTGTAAAACGTGGACTACTAGTGACTGCTTGATGGGTACGGGGTTTCCTTTTGGGGGGATGACATGTCTCGGAACTAGAGAGAGGGGATGGTTCATTGCACAACATCGGGAATGGACAAAATGCCACTGGATTGCACACTTTAAAATGGTAAATGGTTAACGTTATGTGAATTTCAGCTCGATCTTTTTAAAATGTGTGTCACTATTTGAAGGGATCTTTTTTTACATGAGTGGAATTGGGCTATGGGCTACATTTCTCTCCTACTTTTTCTACTCAGTGCTCTGTTTTTAAGATCTAATAGCGTAGTCTTGTCTCCATTGGGCTGGTCGCTCTGCACGGTTACCTGGTGCCCCCCGGGGGGTGGGCGGTGGCCACATTATATATCCACACTCCAGTGATGGGCACCGAGGGGGCCCGTCTCCCTGCCACCACGAGCAATACTGCTATGGACATCCCTTTGTGGGCCTGGGTGGCAGTGTCTTGATGATATAGCTGGGAGGATTGTGAGGTCTGAAGGTACATGTGCACTTAATTTTTTTAAAAAATAAATTTATTTATTTTATTTTTGGCTGCGTTGGGTCTTCGTTGCTGTGCACAGCCTTTCTCTAGTTGCAGCGAGCAGGGGCTACTCTTCGTCGTGGTGCACGGGCTTATTGCAGTGGCTTCTCTTGTTGCGGAGCACGGGGTCTAGGCAGGCGGGCTTCAGTAGTTGTGGCACGTGGGCTCAGTAGTTGTGGTGCACAGGCTTAGTTGCTCCGCGGCATGTGGGATCTTCCCAGACCAGGGCTCGAACCCGTGTCCCCTGCATTGGCAGGCGGATTCTTAACCACTGCGCCACCAGGGAAGCCCACATGTGCACTTAATTTAACGAAGCCCTGCTAGATGGCCCTGCAGCAGGGCGGCCGCTCCTGCCCACACCCCGGCCCTCTGCCAATATTTGTCATTACCTGGCTCTCTAACACCCGGCAGTCTGATGGGTGTTGAGAAATATCCCATGATTGTTTTAATTAGCATTTCTCTGATTATAAGTGACTTTGAGTCTCTTTTCCTATGTTCTCTAGTTGTTTATGTTTTCTCTCCAAATCGCAGTTCATACCCTGAGCCCATTTTTCTACTGGGGCTGCAGTCTTTTTCTCCTTGCTCTGTAGGCATTCCTTGCATATTCCAGATCACAGTTCCTTGTTGCTTAAGAAACCACAATATGTCGTCATCCTCCTGTCTGTCACTTTGTCCAGGGGATCCTTCATTGAACCCAAATCCCTAATTCCAGCTGGATATTTTTGAGGAACTCGATAAACTTACTCTAAGATTTATATAGAAAACAGATTCATGAATGGCTAGGTGACTTTGAAAAAGAGAGCAGAAGGGGGCACCTGCCTGCCGGATATTAGCACATACAACAAAGCCATTGGGAGGAAAATGCTATGGCGTGGGTGCAAGGACAAACACATGGGAGCCGGAACAGATCAGCAAACTCAAGGACGGAGGTTAACCCACCACAGGTCCACCGGGAAACGATGGAGCGCTTAATAGGGTTGAGGAAATGGGCTCACTTTACAGAGAAAAATTACAACCAGATCGCTACTTAATATCTCGTAAAAAGGTGACTCCAGATGGATTAGAGACCTCAACGTAAAAAGCAAGGCTGAATTTGCTAGAATGAACTGTTGGAGAATAGCTTTGCCACAGAGGAGTGGGGAAGGACTTAGAACAAAACCCCCAAAGCACAAGCCAGAAGGCGAAAACGGCGGGCCTGCCGCCTTATCCAGAGGAAGTGGCATTTCCTCCCGGATGCCAGCCTCGGCCCTGCCCACCTTGTGAGTCACGGGCGCTCTCGAGGCTGGCAGCCTGGCCCGCCCTTCCCGTCGGTCCCCAGGAGGGAGCAGTGTGCAATGCCCGTCTTATCTCGCCCTCGCCCAGGCCCTGCAGACATGAGGTCAGGGCTGGGGATGTGATGGGGGGGTGGCGTGGTGAGCAGGGGACAACAGGGGGACAGGGAGAGGTCAGGGGTCGCTGGCAAAGCTGCCACTGCCCTTTCAAGGTGGGAGTGGAAAACAAAGCAGGCCTGAGGGACCCCGACAGCCTCTGGGGCTAGGGACAGTGCAAGTCTCATGTCATCAGGGGGTGGCAGGGGTGAGGGGAACAGGGACACATGTGGCAACCTAGTGGAGCAGAGGGCCCTAGATTCGGATCCCCAATCTGGGAATCTCTCTGCACCACCACCCTCACCTCCTAACATCTTCTCCGGTTTCTCCAATGGCTCTTTGGGACCAGCTCTTCCAGCCAAGACTCAGCCAGACTGAGAACAAGCAAGGGTGTGTCTCCCTCCCTCCATGTGTGTCTGTGCTCCACCTGGGCATCTTCCTGCGGCACTTTGTGTATCTGTGTCTCACCGTCTGGTCTTCCAGCAGCAGCAGCAGCCCTGTCCCTAAGGCACTCTGAGTCCAGGGTGGGCTGAGTCCCTCTCAGCAGCAGGATAAACATACATGTGGGTGCCCGTGTCCAAGCCTGTGTGTGCGGGTCCACGTGTGTCTGTGACCACGTGTGTGCAAATGTCCAGCCGTCTTTCCCCCTTCCTTTGTCCGTGAGTCTATGCCGGCTGTGTCGACCACTCTTTTTCCCAGAAGGTCCCTGATAAGTGAGACAAGATGGTGTGTCCTCCACCTGCCTCTGGGCATCCTGACCATTACTGCGCAGCAGTCTGCAAGCTGGGCAGTCAGGGGATCAACAAATATTTATTCAGGGGTGTATAGGTCAGACATGAGGGGCTTACAGCCTGGTCTGCCTCCGTCTGCCAGTTGCAGGGACTGGAAGGGGGATGTAGTCGTCCGTTCTGGCCAGTCGTCCGTTCTACAGCTGTGTCTCTACAGCTTGAGGGCCCCCGGGACCCCTTCCCCTTCTGGGGGAGGGATGCCAGATCTGGGGGTCTCTGTCCACGGTGAGCAGGGAAGGGGGGACCTGGTCCACAGCCCTTACCTCCCTCCACCCACCCCCCTGCAGGGAACCCAATGTGCATAGAGAAAAAGTATTATCCAAGTTTTCCCAAATACACGTGGCTAAACAATGATAGATAGATAGATAGATGATAAATAGTAGATAGATAAACAGACATTAGATTTGTATGTACACACACATATATACATACATGTATATTAAAATACTGCGACTGATTTTTGAACTCTTTCATCACAGTATTATTTATGTAGAAAAGCACAAAAATCACATGTGAACTCTCATCAAATCAAATGTGAATTTTCACAAACTAAACACCTTTGTGTTGTCAACACAAAGGTGTTAATTTGTGAAAATTTGATCTGGTCATTTGATTTGATCTGGTCATTCACCAGATCAATATATAGACCTTTGCTGGGTTCCCCCAAAAGCCACCTTACACCCACTTCCAGTCACGACTCACCTCCCCAGGATAACTGCTCTACTGACCTCTCTCACCATAGATGAGTGTTGCCTGTTTCTGAACTTGATGTAACTGGAATCCTGAAATATGTCCTCTTTTACGTCTGAGGTCCGTCAAAGCTGTCGCGTGTAGCTGCCAGTGTATTTTTTGCGTGTTTGTTTGATGCGGGCAACGGTCTATGCCCCCCTGCATTCTGCCCTCACCCCCACCTGAGTTCTCAGGAGTCCATCCCTGTGAGGAAGATCCCAGAAGGAGCCTTTTCGAGAGAACAAACAACACCTCGGGACCCCTGAAGCTGTTGTCCTCCCAGAGACGGGGGTGGCCTTGGGGGCGTCCACCAAGCTGCCCAGACCAGTGCCCCTGATGCTGGGCAGTAGGGACTGAGAGACCAGATGAATGGCCCCAAGCCGTTCCTGGCCCTTTCCAGAAACGTGCAGTGGGAAAGCAAGCCGGGGTTGGTAGAGGCACATCCTAGGCACAGCAGGCGACCCCAGCCATTCGCTGCCTCTCTCCAAGAAAGGATGTGCTTGTGGGCCATTCGACCAACAATGCTCCCTCCCAGAGCCCTGCGTCTGTCCCAGGCACAGGGTCACAGGTGTGGGTCAGATGCGTTCTCCAGATGCCCCTCCTCTCCTTCTCCTCGAGGCCCAGACTGAGTGACAGCTCCTCTCTGAAGCTACCTTGACCCACTGCTGGGCCCCTGCTGGACCCCACACCGCTTTCCTTGGTACCAGTGGGTGGTGTTCTGCACGTAGGATGCGATGCCCTGAAGGTCATTCTAGGATGCAAATCTGGTCATGTGACCCTTCTGCTCTGAGCATCCTATGGCTCCCACTTACCTCTATAAAAGCGTTCAAACTCCTCCATCAGGCATTTCTTGCCTGGAGAGATCCAGTCCCGCTGACCTCCCCACCTTTTTCTTTCCACTGTCTGCTCTCAAGCACCCTACTCAAGACCCAGCCTTGGATTTCGGGCTTGTGTGATTTCTGAATTGTGGTCACCCTAATTGCAATGCCCCTGTCTCTCTTTAAACTAGCAAACTTGTCCTGGAAGACTTGGCTGAAATATCCCCTCCTCCAGGAAGCCCTCTCTGACTGCTGAGGCAGGGTCCGTGCCTCCTCTGGGCTCCCACAGCCTCATGGTCCCCTCAGAGTATCCCATTCCTCCGATGCAATATTCTCAGTCCGCGTGACTTGGTGCCTCTGGCAGTCGGAAGATGTCAGGGGGTCCTGGCCAGGCAGCCCAAGTGAGAAACATCTCCCCAGGGATGAGCCGGCCTCCCCTCCGAGGTGGCCCGGCAGCAGAGAAGGAGGCGTGACCCTTTGGTCACGGAAGCCAGTCTTGGGCAGCACCTCTGATTTAGGCCTCTTGTGACCCCCCCAATTGCCCCCCCAGGATCCCACAGTCCCCTAACAGGACTCTCCACCTGCCCCAGCTAGTTCTCCACATGGCAGCCAAAGGGCACCTGCCCACATCCAGATCTGATCATGATGTTCCATGTCTCAAACCCTCCATGGCTCCCCAGTGCCTTAGGGGAAAGTCTAGGCCTCATTCCCATGGTCTGTCGCCCACACATCATCCCCAGCTCTTCAGTCCATCAGCAAGACCACGGGCAGGTGCCCAACTCTTCCACCAAGCCTTTGCCCAGCACACTGCCTCTGCCCGGAGCACTCTTTCCACACCCCCTCCTGGCCCCAGGTATTCTATAAATGTATTCTGTTCTTTCCAGAGAGGACTGACCGCTCTGCCTTTTTCTCCCTGCGCCCCCCATACCATCTGTTCTAGACCTTGAGGCACTTTGGGGAACTCCTCTGTATTTGTCTGTCGTCCCCTCTAGACTGTAGCCTTGGGACCAAGGCGCTGCTTGGTGCAACTCCAGTCCTGGGGCCTGGCATGCAGTAAATGTTTGTTGAATGAAGGCGTGAATGCACCCATTTTATAGACAAGGGGCTTGAAGCCTGGTAGAGCAGTGACAGGGCCTCTGATGCATTGTGGCATGCAGACACAGGCCTCTGAGTTTCTTTTCTTTTTTTTTAATTAAGTTATTATTTATTTAGGCTGCACTGGGTCTTAGTTGCAGCACGCAGGATCTTCGTTGAGGCATGTGGGATATTTTAGTTGTGGCATGCGGGAGCTAGTTCCCCAACCAGGGGTCGAACCCAGGCCCCCTGCATTGGGAGCGCAGAGTCTTATCCACTGGACCACCAGGGAAGTCCCGGCCTCTGAGTTTCTAGGAGGTTGTGGGCCGGTTTCCAGCCTCTAGCATCTGCCTGCTCCCCGTCCCACCCCAGATCAGTCCCCTGCAGAGAGCAGCAGGCTTGACCAGCCCTCCAGGAGCCAGGAAAACGAGGGTCCCTTGGAGCAGTCTTTGGAGACATTTGGGGATGTGTACTGAGAACCAGGTCACCAGGACATCTGTTCTGCAGAGCTGGGAGCTCTGGGCAGGTCCTCCTCTGCCTCCCCTGCTGGGTGGGACTCAGGGCAGGGCAGGCAGCAGGGGAGGGTGTGGCAGGGGCAGGGAGGTGTTGGGGAGAAGCAGGCCTGGTTTATGAGACAAGCAGCGGTGGAACCACTTGGCGAGGTGGGCATGCACGACAGACCCTTGGAGATAAGAGCCCAGAAGTATGTGAGCAAGGTAGACAGTGGGTTGCGGGCACCCCAGCTCCCCCGTACCAGCCGGAGACACCGAGACTGGGGCAGGTCAAGAACATCTTGGATGGAAGGAGGCATCAGGACCTTCCAGGGCTGGGCCCACATTTCCCCACGAGCCTCTCTTTCTTCGTGGCTCCACACATCACTTTATTCCCTCTCAAAGCAAACCTGCTCCAGAATTTTCCCTGACTTCTCCAGGCTTTCTTTCATCACTGTCCCCTGGTCAGGTCAGTCTCTCCTCCTTCACGGCTCATCATGGTCCTTTTCAAACTCAGCCTTCCCAACTTCCTGCACTTCCTGGGTGTGCCTCACACTTCTTGCCACCTCGGCACCTTTGCACACATGATGCCTTGACTATAAAGTCCTCCATGCTGATCTGCTGGCAAATCCTACTCAACCTTCAAAACCAATCCCATAGATCCCCTTCTTCAGAGTCACTCTTGCCTCCCTAAGGCAGGATAGGGGCTGCTCTCAGCTTCCACAGCCCCCAACCCCATCCCATCCGTCTTGGTCACAGTACTCAGTACCCTTGCCAACCTGCTCTTCCTTCGATGGGGCTCTCTCTAAGGCAGAGGCCTCAGGCATGTCCTCTCTGGGTCCCTGAGCTCCATCTTGGGCTGTTGAGGACTCAGAATCTCCAAGTTCAAGGCTAGAGGCTCCCTCCCTTTGTAAAGAGGCCAAAAGGATGAGGCCCCAGCATAATCCCCCCTCATACCCACCCACACTCTCTCTGTTGTTCCCCTCATCCCAGTCCTGGGCCAGACACCAAGAGTGTTCTGGTCATTTCCCCTTACCCTGATCACTGCAGTCATATGAAGGGAATGATGAGATCCCCTTAAAGAGGAGGAAACTGAGGCTAGGGGCTGGGGGCATGTCCTTATCCAAGCTGCACTTGAACCAGCCCAAGCAGGTTGACTGAAATGGCCGGTTTGTCCAGAGCAGGTTGAAGACACACCCACTCCAGGTACAGGGCAGGGGACACACAGCTGGTACTCGGGCAGGACCACACAGATGGGGAAAGGCCAGTGGGTGCCCCGGCTGCCGGCTCAGGGCTGAGGACTCACGCGGGCAGGGTCATATCGGTCACCCACGTGGGGCAGGGAGATGTACCAGCTGAGTGCCGGGGGCAGGACACAGAACAGGGAGTGAGCTGCGTGACACGGCTGGTGTCCTCTGGCTGCCTGCACGAGCAGGGCCACAGCTGCCGGCCCACGGCTCAGCCACCCGCCGGCAGGCTCCCTTGGCTGTGGGCATGGCCCTGGGACCCATGTCTGCAGACAGGACTGCGTGCCTCAGCAGAGGCCCCACTCCTGCCGCCAGCCGAGACCCCTCCTCACAGCCCTCCCACAGGAATGCGTGACTTTGAATGGAGACTATGTCATCCAAGAAACATTCCGTGTTTTCCTTGGTGTGTGCTCTGGGAACGTGGCAAGAATGGCTGTCCACACTGCCGTCCACATACTTGGGCAGCTGCCGGAAAGCTGGGCTGCCCGGGGCCAGCTCTGTCCTCAGTCCCGAGAGGATGGGCCCCTGAGAGGCTACCCCTACCCCGCACCTGCCTGGAGACCAGGTGGGAATACCCTTGGGGCTGGGATCTGGGTCGGGGGAGGAAGGGGAGTTGGCAGGGAATGGAGGTCTACTGCCCCCCACCCAGGCCCTGGGCCCTGCTGGCCAAGCACTGTCTTTGAGTCTGGGAGACAGAAACATGGGTGCCAGTTGCCTTACTGCCACAACCATGTGACTTTGGGCAAGCCACACCCCTCTCTGAGCCTCAGTCTTACCCTCCAGACAGTGGGCTCCCTCAAGGCCCTCTCAACTCTGAGGGGTCTGAAGTTAGAACCTGGGTCTTGGCCTGGACAGCTCTCACCAAGAGGATAGAAAGGGGCTCACTAGAATCCCCACACCCCACGACAGCAGGGACATACCAGCCTTTGGTCCTGCGGACATCCTACCTGCAAAAGCATCCCTCCCTCTTCCTGCTTTGAGCGCAGAGGCCAGCCAGCCACAGGGTCCTGTAGTCTCACACTGGTCCCTGCCCTTGTGCTGCGAGTGACAAAGCAAAGCAGGGGTGACGGGGGGCGTGCTGTCTGTCTTCCTCCCCTCTCGAATGGAGAACCCAGCCCCAGCCCTCAGGTGACTCTGAAACATCCCTGGGGTAGGTACACTACCCTGGGGAACCCAGGGTGGCAGGAGAAAGTGTCAGGGACCCAGAAGTCCTCCAGCAGCCAGCCTTTCCCTCCCTCACCCCCGCCTTCCCTCGGAAAGGCCTCCCACTGAGGCAGTGGGTCCAGGGGTCACTGGGCCCAGAGCGCGAGGTTGGCTGGCACGGAGCGGCCACCTGCCAGCGAGTCCTGAATGTGCCAGTGATGGGGCCTGCAGCAGAGATGTGCACCTGGGCCCCAGCCCACAGCCCCAGGCCCGTCACCGGCTCTGCTGGAGTTAACAGCAGCGCTCCAGGCCCTTCTGCTTTCAATTCGGATGTGGTGGACAGAGCTTAAGGATTTGCACGTTTCCTTGAACATTTCTGAGCTGGGGCCCAGGGCAGGGACTGAGGACGGAGACTTCAGGGAGAAGCGGTAGCCACTACCTGCCCCTCCCGGAAGCCCACATCAGCACTGCAGACCTGACGCTGTCCTGGCTTACGGGCTCGCAGGGCACTGGGGTCCCATGGGTGATGGACGAGGAGGCTGAGGCCCGCAGGGCACAGGCACGGAGCCCGGGGCCTCTGCCCCCTCAGCCTTGGGCTGAGCAGCCTCTGAGGTGTGTCTGCTGGGACCCAGAGACCCAGGTGGGAAGGGCCTCTCCATCTGAACTGGGCCTCAGGCCCTCGCATGGGGGGTACAGGTGTATGTCCACGTGAGGGGTGTCAAGGCTATGCCCTAGGAGGCCTGGCCCTCTCTGACTGGCGTTCTGATTTGGGGGATTCTGGGTGTGTAAAATGACCTTTCCAGGTCAGGGCCTCAGCTGGGACCCCTGGAACTGAGAACCAGGCCTAGGTCAACCTTTGGATCCCTTTACCTGCCAGGCCTGTCCTCCCTGCCTGCCCCCTGCCCGGCTGCCGTTTGCCTTGGCATGCCTCTCACCAGCCCCAGGGAGGCCCAAGTGCCTGGAGTTCGGTCACATCCGGTCCAGCCGTCTAAACAGGCCTGAGGCCCCAGAGCCCGCTGGGCCCAAGGGGAGCCCAAAATAACATCTGAGTCAGCGTCCCTGCAGACGCCCCCACCCACCTGGGCCCACAGGGAGGCGGCCAAGACAGGGGACTGGGCCAGGTCAAGCGGCCACCTGCTCCAGTGGGGACCCAGCCAGTGAGAGGCACAGCCTAGAGGGCAGCCATACCATTAACGTCAAGAGGGAGAGGCTGGGGAGTAGAAGGGAGATGGGGCCCTGCCCTGGGGCTCCTGTCTGAGGGAGACAGAGTATCTGCAGAGGATGGCAGTCCAGTGTGGTCACGGCCCCAGAAGAGGGAGAAGTAGGGGGCTGAGGAAACAGAAGGGAGCCCTCAACCCAGCCTAGGGTCAGAGAAGGCTCCCAGAGGCAAGCAAGCCCTGAGAGATGGGTTGGATCTGGACAGGACAGAAAAGGGGGAAACACAGTGCATACAGGGGGGTAAAATGAGCAGAAGCCCCGGGCACTGGGGGACTCATCCCAGAGCAAGTGGGGTACCTCCACCCCTCAGCAGGCAGATGCAGACACCCCAAGACAACCCCTGCCCGGCCCTCTAACCAGAATGTGCCCCTCACACCATGACCCGGCAGGAACGGCAGGGCCGTCGATCCCACACCACCCCGGCCGAGCACAAAGGCGGCCCCAGCAGAAGGGACTGTCTGCCCTGAGCCACCCACATCCTCCTACACCTTCCTGCAGCTGGGCCCCAACCCCAGGAGACTTAGAAGAGGTGAGATCCCAAGTCCAGGGGAGGGTTCAGCCTGGGATCGGGGACAGGAGCTAGGCCGCTGTCATCCAGGGTCCAGCCTGGCGCGGGGTCAGGCCTCAGCCCGGGCTGGAGGAGAGGGGCTCCAGGCTGTGAGACGCGGGCCTGTTGGGGGCAGAGGGGCCGGAGACAGCAGGCCTTGGCACCTCTTTGAAGGCGGTTCCCGAGCAAGCCGGTCGAGAGGGAATTCTGTCCCCACGTCCCTGGGAGGGTGGCAGCTGTGAGGTCATCCTGCCCCTCATCTCCAAGCCGGGACAAGAGGCGGATACCTGAGTCCCCGCTGGCCTGCAGCTTAATCCCCCAGCTTTCCTGAGAACAGCTCTGCTGTTCTTGGCCAAGGGCCTCTGCTGAGCCTGGCACGGCCCCGGCTTGGCCCTCACCAGCGAGTGAGGGCTTGGCGGGGGCCCAGCCAGGGCGGTGGACATGATGAAAGCACAGAACATGGGGCCCGGGCAGACGGCAGGGGCCCAGCTGGGCTCTGGTCAGCAGCTCCGCCGCAGGGGTGGGTCTCACCTCCTGGGACCCCTGTTGTCCGGTGGAGGCTGCAGTGGTCATTTCCCAGCTTACCTGGTACAGAAGACAGACAGACCCTGCTCCTTCTTGCCTCTGAAACAAATTAGAGCTTCCCCAGAGGGAAAGAACCAGAAGATGGAGAGCAAAACCCTGATCTCCCCTTCCTCCCTCCTGTAACTGGCCTTGACTGCATCTCTACCACGTTCCCAGCTCACTGCCAAACTCTGCGTGGGGGGCACAGGGATGAATTTGCTACAGAGCCCCGAGGGCAGGACCACGCCCCTCCTCACTGCCGCAGTTTCTCGGAATAGCCCTGAGCCAGGGATCTGAGCGGAGCTTGGGGCGGCGCTCCAGCGAACATTTGCTGAACAGCTACCCAATGCCTGACATGTGCTCACCACTCCCCTCTCTAATAGATGGGGACTCTCAGGCTCCGCAGGCTAACCTGCCCAAGGTCAAATAGTTCAAAGTGGGATAATGGGAACTTGAACCTGAGATATGGGAGCCCAGAACCTTGTGGGGCAGAGAATGTGTGTCTATGTGTACATTTATATATATGTCCCCGTGTGTGTCTGTGTGTCCCTCTGTGTGTGTGTGTCCTTGTGTTGTGTGTGTGTCTGCGTACATGTCTAGGCATGTGTGTGTACATCGGGGAAGAGTGGAGAGCCCTGAGGATGGCTCAGAGGGAGAAAGGTGGTCCAGCAGGGCAGGACTAGGGGATTTGTCATAGAATGGTGCCCAGGCAGTCCCTGAGGACCATTTTAGAAACCCCAAAGTCCCCCTGGTCCATTTTGTTAGCAATTTCACATCCTTTTGTTACAGGTGTCGACTGTGGATCACTTTCCTGAAAGTTATCTGGAGAGAAGCACTTCAACCGTGGAGCCCCAGGTACTCGCCAAGTTCCATTTAAAAAAAAATTGTACTGTAATCCCACCCTGGGGACTGGGGGCTGGAGGGTGAAAGAGTGAGCAATTGTGGGCTCGCTGGATGGCAGATGACCATCACATGAGACCCCTGATTCATTAATTCTGTATGTTGAATATTGGCATCAAGGAAGTCACGGAACTAGGGATATACCAGAGTAGGACTTATTCATCATTATATCCTCAATGCCCAGTACAGGACCTGAAATATAGTAGATGCTCAATCAATATTTGCTAAATAAATGAGAAAAGGCCTCTTTGCTGAATGGATAATACCTGAGCTTCCAAACCATCTTTATTAATTAAGAGTTCAGTGTCCCTGAATGAGTCATTTAAACTCTACTTTTGACCAATCCTAGTTAGAGCCTTAGATTAGAACAGAGGCATTAAAGACACAACGTGTAGGGCACAGCACCCTTCTCTCGCTCCCAGGCATACATTACCAAGCAAATGTATGATTCTCACCTGCTGAAACTGGATATCCTCAGAATCCTTTTTAACACCATTTCAGGCAGCCATTGCCTGTCAAATGCAGTTGGCGATGGAACCTATTTGCTGTCCTGGGACAGGACAAGCTCCTCCAGCCCATAAATCTATGAACAAGTGGAAAGAAGCTTCTGGGAAAGCCCAGGCTGTGGGGTGGGTTTAGGGAAGAGTAAGGAAGGATCAGGTAAGGAGGCTCCTCCCTGGAGATTACTTATCCCAGTCGGGGGACTCCCAGAGTTGTAGAAACTGGTGAGCTTATCACACACCAGGTAGAAATAGACATGCACATGGAGAGGGGATGGGGGACCCCACTTGCTGCCTGAATCCTGACAGAGGTTGGACGCAGCCTTCAGCCTGAAAACCACAGGCAGCTCAGAGCTTTTATTAAATCCAGGGGCTGGGGGAAGGTCAGGGGCTAGTGAAAAAGGCAGTGCAGCCAGCAACTCAGGAGGGAAGGAGTTCTCCCAAATGCTGGGGCCACCAAGCTTGGGGAGGGATTAGGTGGGCAGGCTGAGGCCTGGCCCTGCTGAGACTTAAAATGCTCTAGGTCAAAGTAGATCAGAGACCTAAAAGTGAAAGGTAAAAGTATAAAGTTTCTAAGAGAAAACATAGGAGAATATCTTTAAGACTTTTGAGTAGGCAAAGATTTCTTAAACAGGACAGCAAAAGCACTGACCACTAGAGAAAAGATTGATAAATGTGCTTTCACTAAAATCAAGGACTTCTGTTCATCAAAAGACAACATTAAAAGAAAGGCAAGCCACAGAGTGGGAGAAGATCTTTCTAATACGTATAACTAACCACAGAACTGTATCAGCATATATAAAGAATTCCCACAAATCAATAGGAAAATATCAAACAACTCAATCTTAAAAAGTGAACAGAAGTCTTGAATAGGCACTTCACAAACAAGGATATTCAAAGGCCCAAAAGTCATATGATAAAGTGCTCACCATCATTACTCATCAGGGAGATGAAAGTTAAAACCATAATGAGATACCCCTATACACCCACCAGAATGGCTAAAATTTAAAGACTGACAATTCTAAGTGTTGACAGGATGAGGAGCAACCGGAATTCTCCTAGACTGCTGGTAGGAATGTAAAATGGTACTACTTTACAAAATGGTCCAGAAGTTCTTCAAATAATTAAACATATACTTACCAGAGAAGCCAGCAATTCCACTCCTGGCTCTACACCCATGAGAAATGGGCACATATTTCTACAAAAGATGGGGATGTTCCTAGCAGCATTATTCATAATACCAAAAAAATGGAAGCAGCCCGAAAGTACATTAACATTACAATAGGCGAATACACTGTGGTATATTTCTCAAATGGAATACTACATAGCAATGAAAAAGAATGAGCCCTAGCTATACACAACAACAAGGATAAATCTCATAGTCACGATATGAGCAAAAGAAACCAAATGCAAAAAAGTACCCACTGTGGGATTCCATTTACATGAAGTTTGTATCAGCTTCCTGAGACTGACGTAAGAAATTACCACACACTTGGTATGAAAACAACGGAAATTTATTCTCTCACAATTCTGGAGGCTAGAAGTCCAAACTCAAGGTGTTGAAAGGGCCATGCTCCTTCTGAAGGCTCTAGGGAAGAAGGCTTCCATGCCTCTTTCTAGTTTCTGATGGTTGACAGCCGTCCTTGGAGTTCCTTGGCTTGTAGGTGATTCATTGCGATCTCTGCCTCCGTCTTCACGTGGCCGTCTTCTCCCCGTGGGTCTCTGTGTCCCTGCATCTTCACGTGACCTTCTTATGAAGGCACTAGTCATCGGATGTAGGACCCACCCTAATCCAATAGGACGTCATCTTAATTTGATTGCATCTGCAAAGACTCTTTTACCAAATAAGGTCATGCTCACAGGTACCAGGGATTAGGGCTTGAACATATCTTTTGGGGGACACACTTCAGCCCACTGCAAAGTTCAAAAACAGGCAGAACTAATCTGTGGCGAGAGGCATCAGCCAAGTGGTGATCTCTGGTGGGTAGTGACTGGGAAGGGACGCAGAGGAAGCTGCTGGGCTGGAAGTGTTCTACATGTTGATGTGGGTGGTGGTGACATGGGTATGTACCCAAGCTACCCACCTACCCTCTGTGCACTTGAGTCTGTATGCGTTATTCTCACTTTAAAATGCCTTTGTAGGGGCTTCCCTGGTGGCGCAGTGGTTGAGAGTCCGCCTGCCGATGCAGGGGACACGGGTTCGTGCCTTGGTCTGGGAAGATCCCACATGCCGCGGAGCGGCTGGGCCCGTGAGCCATGGCCGCTGAGCCTGCACGTCCGGAGCCTGTGCTCTGCAACGGGAGAGGCCACAACAGTGAGAGGCCTGCGTACCACAACAAAAATAAATAAATAAAATTAAAAAATAAAAAATAAAATGCCTTTGTGGAGCTGAATTAACTGTTGGGTGAGTGAGCAGATGTCATTATGTAGGTTAGACAACACACACACACACACGCACGCACACACAATGCTACACAACCACAGACAGGCAGACACAGAGACACACATACAGACCCACTCATCCTCACTGATACCTCCCCCAAGGCCTCAGTCTCCTCGTCAGTCATCAGCACGGGTTGGCAGGAGTGTGGAGCCCAAGGCGGAGGGGGTGCTTCTCCCCCAGAGCTGAAAGCCAAAACCAATTCTGGGGGTCATGGAGAGCACCCCACCCGGCATCATTCTGGGGCCTGGAAGGTGAGTTCAGGCAGCCAGGTCTGCTCAGGATAAACAACTTAATGCAAACCCAGGGACCTGAGAGCCTCAGGTCCCGTAGGAGTAAACCCCTGAGAGGCAGAGAAAGATGCAGACAGGAACATGTAGAAACCAGCAGGAGAAAGAGAGAGACACACCGAGAAAGAGGCGGAGACACACAGAGAGCGTGAGACAGAGACATAGAAGGAGCGGGATGGAGAGAAGGGGACATTCATTCATTCACTTCTTTCCCACCCAGCCACCCCCAGCATGTGTTCTGGGCCAGGCCATGATGGGTGCTGGGGACACAGAGGGCAAGACATAGCACTACCCACAAGGAGCTCCTGGCTGTGAAATAGAGACTCCAGCTGACCAGAGGGAGTGGGCAAGGCTTTAGGGCAGGTCAGCCTCCCTCTTTTCCCAAGGGAGTTTGTGTCCCATCCCCCTCCCTCCACCCCTTCTTCAAGAGTCCAGAGAGGGGACGGAGCCCACAGAGCAGTGGAAGTGATGGGCCAGCCTGGAGAGGGCCACAGACTCAGCAGGGACAGACCCCCACGGCAAAGGGCCAGCTCCAGGAGATGTGTCTCAACCCGCGCTGCATCCCCACTCTTCTTCCTCCCCACTTCCTCCCAGGCCTGCTCTGTCTAAGGACAGGGGCCAAGGACAGATGCCCGGCTTGAAATAAGGTTCAAAGCCCAACTGCTATTATCGGCTTTGGGACCTTGGGTGAGTCACTTAATTTCTCTGGGCTTCAGTTTAGTCATTTGAAAAATGGGAAGAGAATGCTTTAAAATATAAGTTTTGTTATTATCCAGATATGGTGAGGCCAACAGATCAGGAGACCACTGCCATTGAAGAGGTAGTTTGAAATGGATGGCTAATGGGAAGCAGCCGCATAGCGCAGGGAGATCAGCTCGATGCTTTGTGACCACCTAGAGGGGTGGGAAAGGGAGGGTGGGAGGAGGCTCAAGAGGGAGGGGATATGGGGATATATGTGTACATATAGCTGATTCACTTTGTTGTACGGCAGACACTAACACAACACTGTAAAGCAATTATACTCCAATAAAGATATAAAAAAAAAAAGAGAGAAAAGGTAGTTTGTAATACTCAGAGATCCCAAGAGAAGAAGACATGCCATTCAGGGTCACACAGGGAATCACCAGGGCCAGTCAGGGGGCAGAGGGAGGGAGACGCATGAGCAATAGCTTTTGTTGTGGTTTTTGTGGGAAGGAAGATGGGAGGCAGGGTGAGCAGGGTTAGGGTTGGCTACTTTGAATAATTTCAGCAGGCTCTGGGGCCTAGGGCTGTGCCTGGTTGTCTGATACCTGGCGTGGGGTAATGAGGGTCGGTGGGCAGTAGCCCTGAGTGTGAGAGCTCCGTAAGGGAGGTGGTCGAGGTGTGAACTCTCGATTGGTTGGTTTATATATGAAAGGCCCTCTCCCAGGCAACTTGTTTATCACCTCTAGAAGTTGGCTAACCTTGGGAGGGGTGGTCCCTCCAGAGTCAGCAAGGTCCTGAGATGGCAAAGCATCAAAAATACAGAATAAAAAGATGTGATTAATACAGGGGAATCACAGCAGCTCCTCATTCATTTGGAGATTAAACGAGTTACTGTTGTTGGAGCTCCCAGCATAGTGCCTGACGGGTGACAGGAACACAGTACAGGCTGGAATCCAAAGCCACATCCCTCCTCCTCTGAGAAGCCTTCCCGAGCTGACCACACCTGGCATCTCTTCTATTGATGGCCCCCAGTTCCCCATTAGTGCCACCAGATTTTTTTTTCTATACCAGTGAATTCTACACACACATGGTTCTGGGGGACCAGGGTTCTCACCAGTCTGGGTTGATGGGGAAAGAGTGGGTAGCTCAGCCTGAGTCCAAGGATATTTTAAAAGAAATGGATGAGAAGAATCATACACCCGCCTGGATACTCGACCATCTGGTAACACAGTGTGACCAGGAAAGACCCTTTGGAGAAGTCAGTACAGGAGAGGGGACTTCCCTCCTACATGGGACATTTTGAATGTTGTGTCAGGAGGTACACACACTTCCTCAAACCCAGGCAAGAATCAGAACCAGAAGTTCTGCTCTCAGGAGAGGGTGCAATGAACATGTTGATGCAGTGAGCATCTGGAGGGCTTAGTTCCAGAATGTTCCTTCACTGTACTTGGGGCCTGGGAGGAAGAAGGTGGCCCCCTCGCCGGCTCCCACAAGTCCTTTGTTATGGACTGATTTGTGTCCCCAACCCCAAAGTCTTATGATGAATCTCTGATCCCCAGGGCCTCAGAAGGTGACTGTATTTGGAGACAGGGTCTTTAATGAGGTAATTAAGCTAAAATGAGGTCATTAGGGTGGGCCCTAATCCAGTATGACTGGTGTCCTTATATGAAGAGGAGATTAGGACACAGACACACAGAGGAAAGCCCACGCGAGGACACGGGGAGAAGACGGCCTACAAACCAAGGAAAGAGGAAAACCCAACTCTGCCCACACCTTGATCATGGACTTCCAGCCTCCAGAAATGTGAGAAAATAAATCCCTTTTGTTGAAGTCATCTGGCCTGTGGTACTTTGTCAGGGTAGCCTGAGAAAACCCACACACCCTCCAGAAACCTCTGGTGGCTCTGCCTTCTTTCCAGAAGCAGAAGCTGTGGTTGGGAGACAGGTGGCCCTTCTTGCAGAGGACTCTCATGGTCAAGGTTAGGCCAGTGGTTCTCACACTTGAATGTGCATCAGCATCACCTTGTGGGCTTGGTAAAGCTCAGATCACGGGTCCCACCCACAGAGTTTCTGAGTCGATAGATCTGGGGCGGGGCCTGAGAATCTGCATTTCTAACAAGTTTGTTCTCGTGTGGTGCTGCTGGTTCAGGGACCACACTTTGTTTTTGTTTTTTAATTTATCTATCTATCTATCTATCCGGCCGTGTCTTATTTGCGTCATGCAAACTCCTAGTTGCGGCATGTGGGATCTAGTTCCCTGACCAGTGATTGAACCCGGGCCCCTGCCTTGGGAGCATGGAGTCTTATCCACTGGACCACCAGGGAAGTCCCAGGGACCACACTTTGAGAACCAATGATTATGATGCCCATTAAACTCTGAGAACCACTGGCCTGACAACAGGAGGCCCCTGCGGGAGGGTCACTTTTAGAGACGGGCCATTTAGCCCAATGTTTCTCTAAGTCTGCTGTGCATTGGAAACACCTGAGAGGTTTTAAAAATACCAACACCTGCACCCTCCCCCAGAGATTCCAGTCTGGGGTACAGCCTGGGCAGTGGAATTTAGAAACTCCCAGGATTCTAATGTGCGGCCAGGGTTGAGAGGCCCTGCTCCAGTCTACACGCCCACTGCTCTGCACCCCCTGCGCCCTCACGCCCAGAGCGGGGAGAAGTCACCCAGGATCACACAGCGATTGGGGCAGGTCAGAGAGTGGAACGCCAGTCTCCTGGGGACCCTGCCTTCCCACCAGAGTGGTGGCTTTCATGATTTTTCAAGCCCCAGAAGGCTTTCTTCAAATGAAATGCTACTCAGAACCTTAGTATATAAACCAAACACAACTAGGTCTGTCTTGGTTGGAACCAGCTGGGTGGGGCCTGGAGCCCTGCCACCCCCAACCCCCAGCAGCCCCACCTCTGTCCTCAAGGTTCTGAAGAACACACCCTAAGATCGCTGAGCTCTCCAAGATATCCTCTTGGGGGCCTCTGGGGAGTCTGGAGGGCTTTGGAGCCAGAAGCCAGCATAGCGCCCCCCTGAGAACAATGGTGACCCAAGCTTGGAGGCTAAGACCTCAGTTCTTTTTTAAAAATTTAATTAATCAATTAATTAATTTTTGGCTGCACTGGGTCTTCGTTGCTGCACACGGGCTTTCTCTAGTTGTGGCGAGCGGAGGCCACTCTTCGTTGCGGTGTGCAGGCTTCTTCATTGTGGTGGCTTCTCTTGTTGGGGAGCACGGGGCTCTAGAGCTCAGGCTCAGTAGCTGTGGTGCACGGGCTTAGTTGCTCCGCGGCATGTGGGATCTTCCCAGACCAAGGATCGAACCCGTGTCCCCTGCACTGGCAGGCGGATTCTTAACCACTGTGCCACCAGGGAAGTCCCAAGACCTCAGTTCTTATGAGCTTAGCAGGAGCCTATCCTGTGGCCAGACAAGGGGGTCAGGGAGGTGTGTAGGAATGGGGGTCTTCCTCCCCACCGTTCACCTGTCCACCCGGACATCACTCAGCCACATCGTGGGTGCCTCCTTCCCACGAGCAGGAGAACGGCCCCCAGCGCAGAACGTGAGGACAATTTGTAAACACTCATGGTAACAGTGTCTCTCAGACTTTCTGACTGTGACGTGCAAGAAAAAAGTTCATCTTCATCTAGTACTCCCATGCAAACACGTGAAACTCAGACAAAAGATTTAGTACACAAGGTCGATTTGGTCACATGTATTACACTTGCATCTCTTCTGTTCTCTCCTTTTTAAATGCTGTTCCTGACCCACTAAATCAATTTTATACCCCACCAACGGGTCACAGCCTGCAATTTGAAAAGTGCTGGTAGAGCATGAAAGGCTGAGCAGGAAGGGCCAGTGTCCTCGCGGAGTCGGTTACTGGTGGCTAGAAGCAGGGCAGGGCCAGCTGAAATCTGTGCTTTCGGAAGCCCCCTCCCCGTGCCCCCACTGCAGGCAGGCAGGCGGCCTGTGGGTGCGCTGGAGGGAACAGGCCTGGGTCAGGGCTTTCAGCCTTCCTGCTTTTGCAGGTGCCACCAGAGTGCATCTCCCTTTGAGAGAAGGGTACAGGATGCAGCTCTGGCGTCATCTCCTCCAGAAAGTCTTTCCTGGACTTCCAGCCTCCAGATCGCTCCTCTTTCCCAGGATTGCTGGTGCCGGTGTCCTGTGTGTCCCCCACTCCCGAGGCCTGATGCTCAGCCAGAGCAGGCAGCTCAGGAATGTGGAGGACAGAATGAACGAGGGAGTAGATAACCCAGGCCCGGCAGGAGCCCCTGGCCTGGTCTCGCCTGCCTCCTACCCTGCATCCTGGCAGCTGCCCTGGCCGCCCCGTGGGACCCGCCCGGAGCCACAGGGATCAGGCCAGCTGAGGGCTCCGGGCATGGGTGGAGGGGTCTGCCTAGGGCAGGGGGTGGCTACTGGCAGAGCCCAGGAGGAAGAGAACTCCCTGCCTGGCAGTGTTCCTGGGTCAGGCTCTTGGAAGGACTTCTGGGCATGGCGGGCTGGGGGAGGTGAGGCAATAAGGGCGATAAGGGCGCGTGCAGGAGCGAGCACTACTGTGAGACAGGTAGAGGCAGCACGGAGGAGGGCGGGGGGTGCCCGGACAGCTCTGTGCACCAGCTCCCAGAGCCCCGTGGGAACCCTTGGGGCAGGCAGCTCGGCCCCAGGCCCTACTCTGTGCCCAGCCCAGGGAAGAGAAGGCCCTGCTCTCCAGTTGCTGAGTGTACCCCAAAGCTGTGGCCATCACCCCATCAGAGAATGGTGTGGCTGGTGGAGTGAAATACCCCGAAGGCCTCAGCCCCAGGCCACAATGCCTTGGGGTGACCTTGGGCCAGGGGTGTGCTTCCTCAAGCCTCAGTTTCCCTATCTGGGGAGCAGGATAGTTTGTTCGGTCGTGGATACCTGTGTGTGTCAGTCCTGTATCCCTCCCTTCCTGCAGCTCACCAGGCTGCCGCCAAAGCAGACTGAATTCATCTTCTCTCTGAGTCAGAATCCCAGAGAAGCAGGAGACCCAGAGGAAAGGTGTCCTGCTCTGGGATTGGGACAGTCCCCTGTGAGTCCCATGAGTGGATCACCCCTTGCAAGCATCCTCAGAGGCGGCCCAGGCCCCAGGCTCCCCAGCTTCAGCACAGTGTCAGGGTGCACAAAGGTACAGAGGCTCCCGCAAGGGAGTGATTGAGGCCAGGGCTTAGAGGAGACTCCTGGATTTTGGTTGGGGACGGATGGTGGAGGCCGAGAGACCCAGTAACTGGGATGGAATTTACTGCCCCCGCCCACGTGACAGGGGCTCTGAGTTAAAATTAAATAGATCTAAAGGAGATAGGAGTGCTCTTTCTGGCGGCCCGAGTTCGTAGACAGGGCTCCTAAACCCTGTGTTTATAAACTTGGCTAACAATATCTCCGATTGAAAATGGAGATGTGCTTTGTAAACTGTCAAGTGTGAAAGCAATGAGAGGCGTGTTCTGCACTCCTCTGTCCTGGGTCCCCTGGGGAGGGGTGCAGAAAGCACCTGGCTCACAATGTTCTCCCCAGACCGCAGCAGACAGCCCGTGAGGCAATGTGGGAACAGCACGGGGCAGAACGGCCCGTCTGGGACACCCACCCACCCCCAGCTCGCACGGGTCAAGGACCCAGACTGACAAATGACTCAGACACACAAACACCCAGGCCTGGGCAGAGGTGTCTGGATCAGAGATGCGTGCCTCCGGAGCTGGGACACCCTGGGCCAGCGGTGGAGCTGGCACTCGTGGGGAGGGGCCTTCCCCCTGGGCCTCTGGCTCCCCCAGCCTCAAACATCTGCTTCAGCTGCCTGAAATGGTGTCACGGACCCCGTCCCACTTTTGAGCACTTGCTTTAACCAGACTCTTACGGACATGAGTCATCGATCTTAAAGGCTTGTGAAGACCCCTGTCTCCGTAAGAGAAAGTGAGGGCTGCTGAGGGTTAATTACTATTAACGTCACCATTATCAGGTATGAATTACAAGGTGATCCATCCAAGCTCACACACTAACCAGCGTTCATCCATGTCACAATGATGACCACTGGCCCCTTTGCACCCCCAGCCTGCTCCCGGTGCCCCAGCCTGGGGGTTGCAGAAATTCTAGCCCGCCTCCCCTACTCCCAAACCCCGCTCTGAGCACAACCTGTACTTCCCTTGGGCTGATCCCGTGTGATGAAATGGGATTCCATGAGTCGCCCAGATCTGCAGCATATTTACCTCCAGTGAGGTCTGCTGAGGAGGGCCCAGTCGCCTTTGGGGAGGCCGAGATGCTAAGGCCTTTCTCCTCTCCTGCCTGAAATGTTGGCTCTGGGCCGAGGCTGCCTGGTGCCCCTCAGTAGGAAGCCGCCCCCTCTGGCTCGGTCATCAGCATGGTGGCCTCTCCCCTGTGGTGTGTGCGCCTCAGGCCTCCCCTGCGGGCCCTCAAGGACTTCCCTTCTTCCCTCTGTCCCTCACCCTCATGCCCCATCCCACCTGTAACCTTTCAGTAGCAGGAACCACCCTCGATATTCCCTCCTCGCTTGTCCCAAGTTGGGCTCATCCCCACCAGACCCCTTGTGGTCTCGCCCTGCACCGTCCACCCTGCAGCCACTGGCCACATGTGCTTACTGAGCACTTGAAATGTGACTAATCCAACTCGAGATGTGCTCTGAGTGGAAGCTACGCTCCAGTTTTAAGACTTAATACAAAAAAGAATGCAAAATACATCATGAGTAATTTTTTATATCTGTTATCTGTTCAAGTGATAATCTTTTAGATATATTGGGTTAAACATAGCTTATTATTCACATTAGTTTTACTTATGTTTTCTTTCATTTTATGTGGCTACTAGAAAGTTTAAAATCAGAGGGGAAAGCTCAGACTTAATGTCCGCAGCTGTGTCTCATGGAAGAGAGGGGATGGGCCAGAGGTCCTTCACTCTGCCTTCCTGCTAATTCTCTCTTGGAGCGTCTAAACTGGAACCTACGCTACCCAACCAGCATGCATTTCCTTCCCAAATCTCACTTGGGTCCATATGAGAAATTCATGTTTTTCCCCTATTGGTATAACCTGGACCTTATTTCCTGTGGGACCACCTGGAGGGACACTCACCCACACAGAGGTGTAAATGACTGACAACAGTGGCCCCCTCACTGGGAGGGACCCCAGTAGGGGTTCCAGGTCTGGATGACACCCAGCTCTTCCCAGCCTAGCCCAGCAGCGCACGCTTACTCTCTGGTCCAAGGTCCCATGCACACAGCGCATCCTGCATTCAACGGATAAAAGGACCATGTGAAGACAAGGAAGAAAACAGAAACAACACCTCCCGGGATTCTGGAGCTCTGTCCATACCACCAGAACTCTGCCCACATCTCCTGGCGTGCACATCTGTGTTTGTCATCCCATACTCTTGGACAACGAGGGAGACGGAAATGGGTCTGTCCTCAAACTGCCTTCAGTGATGGCCAGGCCGGTCAGTGGGGGATAAGATAAAGCACGAAGTTCAACTCAAGAACCATCAGAGAGGTTCCAGGGGCAGGGATGCTGAGGGGCACAGACCTGGAGGAAGCTGAGACCAGGGGACCTCAGCAACAAAGGTCTAGCACCTAGCCCTCCAGGACAAGTCCAGGCTGCTGGGCAGCAGCTCCACCAGCCAGAAGGAAGGAGGGCAGCAGAGCAGTGGAGTCGGGTCAGGCAAGGCCTTGAAGGCCGTACTCAGAAGACTGGACTTTATCTGAGAGGCAACTGAGGGTTTCTGAGCAAAGCAATGACATGTTGAGAGCCGAGTGGAGGCTGGGGCTCCTTTTTTTTCTAAACGGCTACACCTGGAGATGCTGGTGGACAGGGAGAGCCTGTCAGTGACTCACCTGGACGCCCAGGAGCAAGTGGGTGGGTAATGCTTGTCAGTGACAACAGTAAAGCCAAGTTCCTCCAGCACTTGGTGCACCAGGCAGTTCGACATTTATGACCTTATTTAATCTGTACAGCTATGCGGGAAGGTGAGCACTGAGCAGTTGAGGACTGTTGCGTTTCTTGAATGAATGAATGTTGGTCTAAATTCTAACCCCCAGTCCTTACATTATGCATTGACTGCATTGGGCTAAATTGCACTGAATAATCAGTCTGCTGGGTTTGATTCTGAGTTGAGGTCCCCTCTTGAGGTGTACAGAAGCCTTGTCGGATATGAGCTCATGGAGCTCCTGTAAGACAGGATGCTAAGGAGAAGGGGGCATGCAGCTGGGGGACAGGACACGGGGCCCTGGCCCTGTGGGGAGCGACCTGGCCCAGCAGCCTCAAGTCTATCCCTGCAAGCGCCCCTCCACACCTCTCCTGATCCCCACAGCAAGCCCTCTCCCGCTGGCACCAGCCTCTCTCCCAGTCCTGGAATTAATAAAGACTGAGCAGACTGCGGTTTGAAAGTCTGAAAGCCGGTTCCTGCCCACGTCACTGCTCCGAGAGAAATGGGGCCCAGCTTCTCCCCAGAACCCCCTTCCTCCCCCCTCCCTGGGAGGGGGCAGGCACGCAGATGCACCCCACCCCTCCGCCTCCCCTCCCTTCCCCCAGCAGGCACAAGCCAGGCCCTGAGCCTCAGACCCTAACCCTGAGCACCGCTATCCGCACCAACAAGGGCTGGCTGGGGCTCGTAATCTCCGTGAACCACCCCCAGATCACCACCAAATAACACACATAGGAAGTAAGAGCTGCACACTTGCTGTGCACGCACAGCTTCAAGACAGCTCTGCTAGCGTGCGTGCCCTTCCAAACTCTTGGAGCAGCTGCCGCCTGAGACCAGGGAGAGGAAGGGATGGTCCAGGGTCCCAAGGTGACCCAGCATAGAGTCAAGCCTAATACCTACACAGGAGCGGTTCTCGCAGAACTGATGTAGTTACGGTAGCGCTACAGGACCAGGACTAGTGTACAGAGCGTTTGGATCTGCAGACACAGTACAGAAATACGTGACCACATCTTATCCATCTTTGCAATAACCTCCTAGGCGGGAATAGTTATCACCATTTGACAGATGAGGAAGCTGAAGTTCTCTGGAGAGGTTAACCTGCTAGAAAGTGCTAGAACAAGAATTTAGTCCTAGGTCCTACCGAGTCCAGTGCCCGGCCTTTGGCGTCTGCACTCCTGGCTGCCCCTGCAGGCCCTGCAGGCCCTGCAGACTGCTTCAGCGCTCCTGGCTGGAAGAGGGGTCCTTTAACCCCTTTCCTCTGACTTGCGGCTGTGTCCTCCTCTCATTCTCCATCTGGGTGCAGGGAAAAGCTCTCAGAACTCATGGCCTCGACTTTTCCCCCTCACAGGCTGTGATGAGGGCAGGTACCAGTTTCCCTCTCCTATCCTCTGGCTCCCAAATTTCTTCCCCACTTGGGTGAGGTGGCGTGACCCCCTCGTTTCCCACCCCACCCCATCCCCCAAATCCCTAGGGTCCCCATACCGCACAGTCAGGCGGGAACAGCCCGAGTCCTTCTGGAAATGCTGGTCCCTGTTGTTTTAGCTCAGGGCCGCCCCCTCCTGGCCACCAAAGGAATGTCAGCCTGGGGAGTTCTTCTGGGGCAGGAAGAGAACCGGCAGTCTGGGGGCTCCTGCGTCTGGTCTGGGTGCTAGGGATGCTCAGCATTGGGACAGGTGGGGGCCAAGTGATAGAGGGGGGCTGGGCCACCTATCAGTCTGGATGGGCTCCCCAGCCCCCCGGTTCTCTGCAGGGCACCTGGGGTCCAGCCTGGCCTTCAGCACACACTGTGGCCTCCACAGGCTTGCATGGGGCTGCACTTCGATCCCTGACGGATGGAGCCCCTGTGATGTGTCAGGGTCTCCCACATGGCCCCAGATGCCCTGGGGAATGACACCAACAGAGTCTTAACCCCCAGGCTATTCTGCCCGCAGCCCCTTGGCCTCTGCAGCCGTGGATCCCAGACTGACCCATCACACCCTCCCCAGCTTCAGGCAGGAGGCTGTGACCTTAGCCCACAAAGAATGGAGCCCTGCAGCGCCTCAGGGTCCCCCTTCCTTTCCCCAGGTGCCCCACGGGGCAGTGCCAACATGATCTCACCTTCCCGGCCATTCTGCCCACAGGCCCTCGACCTCTACGGATACTGGCCTGGGCCCTGGACCCCTGTCCCCAGCTTTGGGCAGGGCTGTCTCTTGCCAGGTCTGGGAGTGCTGAGGGAGTCTGGAGGCTGGGGTAAGGGCAGAGGCACGGGACAGCTGGCCTGTCTCCCCACACTGGGCCCGGGGCCCAGCCGCAGGGGCGGGGGCCTGGCCACTCAGGCCTTGGCTGGGGCCGGATCTTTGGCCGGCCTGCAGGGCCCTCCCTCCCGTTTCCTCTCCCGAGGGCTGTCCTGGCAGGGGCCCCCCTTGCACTTTCTGGCGGGGAACGGGGCCAGCAGTGAAAGAACAGCCACAGAGGGAAAGCAGGAGAGAGATGGGGGAAACTCTGTGTGTGTGTGTGTGTGTGTGTGTGAGTGTGTGTGTGTGTGTGTGTGCGCGCACGTGTGTTTTAAGGAAAAAAGCCCACAGTCCAGTCCAGTCAGACCCAGCCTGGGAGGCTGTGAGCCGGCCTTTCGTAATTGCCCCCTCCCCGCGGCCCCCTCCCCGAGGCCTCCCCCTTCTCCCGCCCTCCCGCCCGCCCTCTCTCCCTCCCTCTTTCCCTCGCAGACCGACAAGGCAGCAATTACGCTTTGGGGATAAAACGAGGCGCAGAGAGCGGGCTGGGGCATTTCTCCCCGAGATGGCGGGTCCGACAGCTGCAGCCCTGTGGCCCGGAGCCCTCCTGCTTCTGCTGTGTATCCTCCACCCCTCGCAGCCTGGAGGTAGGCCTCACCCTGTTCCCTGACGTGCCCGCAGCCCTCGGGCCTCCCGCTCAGGTGGCTGGACCGACGGACGGACGAGAGGAAGCTCTTCACCCCCAGCATCCTCCAGGGGGTCCCAGGCAGGAGCCCCTCAGCCACTGGATCCTTGGAACTGCCCCTCCCGGGAGCCAGCCGTGCTGAGCAGAAACCTGTCACACCATCGCCCCCTGACTCAGGGTGGCCCCAAACCAGCACCGGCTTCTGCTGCCCCAAGAGGGCTGATGGGCCCTGCTCTGTCCTGGGGGGTCTCCCGGTATGGGGGTCGCGAGCATGCTGGGGAAGGGCTGACGAGCTCCCGTCGGGTCTGTGGGCACCAGCAGTTTGCACACCTGTGGACCTGCCGGGTGTGCGCGTGTGCCCTGGGGGCAGGGGACCTGGGCTGGAGGCCAGCTCAGCGGCAGTGAGCTCTCTGACCACAGGTTCCTTGTCCCCTGGGAAGTCAGGACGCGCTCGGAGCAAAGTCAGGGTTAAGTTGATTATAGGGTTGCGAGTTGGAAGGCTGCCGCTGTGGTCTGTCCCTGGTGAGGAGGGCTGGGAGCATGCATTCAGGCGTGTGAGTGTGTATGTGTTACATGCTCTTGCACAGGTGTGCATGTTGTGTATATGCCCAGACGTGTCACCAAATAGAGGAGGAGGTTTCTGCGAGGGGATGAATGTTCACAGGTTCATCCTTGGACAGGGGTGTGTGTGTGTGTGTGTGTGTGTGTGTGTTTGGGAGGAGGGGTGTTGTAGGTACGTGAAAGTGCCTATTAGCATGTGTAAAAGTCTGCCACCCGACAGGCATGTATACATGGGAGAGCTGGTGTGCAGGTGTGTCACTGGGTGTGGTTTGTCACTGTGCATGTGAGTGTGTGTGTATATGTGTGGTATGGGACACAAGCGAGCACAAGGAAGCTAGGGAAGGTATCCGTCTCCTGGCAGAGGGAGAGTGGTGAGTGGCAGGGGCTTGAGTGGACCTCGGGGCACTCCTGGACCACCTGGCCTTGGGTCCCGAGGGTGCCCCCCCCCGGAGCTGCTAGCACCTTGGGGGACCCTGGGAGTGGCCTACCAGGGGTCCCTGACGGTGCTCCTGGCCACAGGAAAAGAGAGGTGCAGGCAGCCTCACGAGCCTTTGGTGGGGTAGCCTGGGTGCGGTCTGGTTTCCGGGAGAGTCTTGCTCGCCATGAGAACCGGCCCTTCAGTGGCGGCCAGCGTGGGGAGGTGCACCGGTTGCAGCAGGGCCAGGCCGGAGGGCTGGAGCAGGGGGCTGGGCAGCAGCAAGGGCTCCCTCCATGAGATTGACCAGCTGGGCAGGACCGCTGGGAGCAGGGGCTTCCTGCAGAGGTCAACTCCTGGGTCTGGGCGAGGCCAAGGGATGGTGTGCACCCTCAGATGGGGCCCGTGGGGGGCAGCGAGACAATCCCAGAGGAGCAGCCGCCCCCGTGCCCGAGAGTAGCAGCGCTGGTCCTGTCTGATCCTCCTCCCTGGAGTTTGGTCCCCGAACATCTGCCTTCCCAGAGAGAGCTCCCACCTAGAGCATGATGGTTAGTCCCCACAGGAGCCCAGGGAGTAGAGGATTTTTATTGACGCTTTTCTAATGGGGAGACTGAGGCTCAGACGGGCTAAGGCAGCCCCAGGGGGATTAGTACCAGCCAGCTCTCTGCCCTGGGCCAAAGATGAGGTGGCCAAGGTCCAGGTTCTGAGCAGCATTTGGGGAGGGGCAGGCTGGGGGCCAAGTACTCTGGGGTGGGCCTGCCCTAAGAAGAATGCATCCTCAATGACCGGGCTAAATGCTCCGTTGGTCCTGTTCTTTCTTTGCAAACATAACTCTCAGCTCTGTCCCAGGTGGTAGAGTAGCTGGGTCCAAAGAAGGGGTGTGTGAATTGATGATGTCTTCTGGGGTTGGTGCCCAGAGCCACCCAAAGGAAGTCTAGAGAGATGGGATGTGGGAGGGGCCCCCCACCCAAACACATATGCGCACACACCTGCCTGGCTGTCCTGAGGGAACCCAGCTTCCCCCCACCCCTCATGCGTTCCCCAGTTCCAAAGAACCGTGTTGCCAGGGGAGACAAGGAAGGGGCATCCCGGGAACCTCTGTGATGGTAAAAGTTGTTTAGACCCATTTAAGATGGGTCAAAAGTAGCTTTGATCAGCTGCCACGAGAGAGACAGAAATTACATCAGTTATAATCGGGACCAGCTGCCCCAAACCCCCAGAAATTTTATCATTTCGGTTTTGGGTGTTTGTTTGTTTTCTTATTTCGGAACTGAAGACAGTTTGCAACAGGGATTTTCAGCCCTGGCTGCATAATTGGAGTTTCCCGGGAACTTGAAACAATTCTGATGTGGGGTCTCACCCAAGAATTTTTGCTTTATTTGGTCTGGGGAGGGACCCAGACCTGTAGGTCTTGTAAGAAGCTGCCCAGGTGACTGAGGCGCCTCCGGGACCCTGGATCTTGGGGTTAGGGGTTGATCCTGCTCCAAGTTTGCTGGGGCCAAGGCAGGAGGGCAGACGTGTCCGCGGGAGGGAGGGGACAGAGTCAGTCACTGGAGGATTGTTTTTGAAAAACGCTTGGCGGCCTTTCTCCGTGCAAACGACAAACAGCTTCGTGTGGTCTTATCTGCGCCCCAGGCCGGCCCCCTGGACTTGGAACTGGCAAAGCCCCCTGCCAAGGCCTGCTGGCCTGCTGCTTGCTCCCAAACAGCCATCTCCCAGATCTTTGAACCTAGATCAAAGGATCTGGAACGCAGAATGCCCTGCGTGTGATTGGGGTCAGATGCGGTTCCTGGGCCAAGCACTTCATTTCTCTGACTCTTGGTTTCCCTGGCTGAAAAATGGGGAGAAACATCCCTGCCCTACTTACTGCCTAGGGCCAGTGGGAGGCTCCAGCAATGAACATTGCAAAAAAATAAACAAATAAAGCATCAAGTAAGAGGACTGTGGGAATGCAAATTTTAAAAGCTGTATATTCTCTTATTCAGAATTTGCTATCTTGGACTGATCAACCCTTGTAATTCATGCGCGTTTATGAGGTTTAGTTTTCCCTCTTGCTACTCATGCCACGTTTTGTCCAGTGGGGAGGCAGCCCGTGTGTAAACAGAGATGCAGTAATGGAGGAAGCTGACAAGACTGGGAGAGGGGGTGGCCTAGAGGAGTCCCAGGAAATCCAGAAAGGCTTCCTGGAAGAAGTGACATTTGAGTTAGACCTTGAAAAAAGGTAAATGTTCGAGGAACTTCTGTGGATGAGAGGTGGGCCTCAGTCTTTGGGGCTCTGGGAGGCAGACCTAGAGAGACAGAGGGGCAGATTCTATCTCAGTAGGAGGAAGATCTCTCCGCAGGTAGAGCAGACAGCATCGGGAGGTGGGAATTTGCCTGTCACTGGAGGCGTGCAAGCAGGAACACAATGGGATGTTTGCAGAAGGAATTTCAGCCCAGGCCAGAAGACAGTTACGATCCCTGAGAGTATAGGATCATGATTCTAAGATGCAAGAGACAAGTTCCACCCTGGGCTAGCCGGTGAAACAAGCCAAACCCACATAAAACAAGACAAGTATGCTCCAGGCCAACTGCTTGGGCCAGATGAGCAGTGAGAACCACAGGCTCAGAGACGGCAGGGGGGAGAAGCTGAGCCCAGTCTTGGTGGAAGGGTAGGACTTGGATAGAGGAGAGGGCATTCCTGGCAGGAGGAACTTCTCAGGCCAAGGAGGGGAGGTGGGAAGGAGGATGCCCCTTCCCATGATGGGGCAGGAGAGGAGGCTGCTGCCTTTCGAAGGCCTTTGATCAACTCCTGTCTTATTCTATTCTCACCTCTCCTGCGCTTGAAGAGAGGCCAGGCGTAGATCCTTTACACCCACTAAGCCTTCCCTATTTCCTCAGTGCAAAATGGGGATCAGAACCCCTGGCCCCCCAGGCCGTCATGGTTCAGGCACGGAGTTTGGCAAACACTGTTGGGATCTGAATCATAGGGGTGGAGAGTAGGGAGAAGAAAGAGCTTGGGACGGAAGAAGCAGAAGGAGCTGGCAGGCCCAGGAGGGGCCTGGCCACTGGTCAGGGAACAGAACCCCAGGAGAGGAAGTGGGGCTTCAGCCAGGCCAGCCCGAGGTGGGGGGACCCCAAGGTGGGGAGACCCTTAGGCTGGTTGGGGATGGAACAGGTCAGACCAGACCCACAGGCAACCTCCTTGCCTCCCCTCCACCTAACTCACCCATCCTTTATTTATTTTTTTTTATTTATTTATTTTTTTTTTGGCGGTACGCGGGCCTCTCACTTCCGCGGCCTCTCCCATTGCGGAGCACAGGCCCCGGACGTGCAGGCCCAGCGGCCACAGCTCACGGGCCCAGCCGCTCCGCGGCATGTGGGATCCTCCCAGACCAGGGCACGAACCCGCATCCCCTGCATCGGCAGGCGGACTCCCAGCCACTGCGCCACCAGGGAAGCCCCCACCCATCCTTTATTGAACACCTACTGTATACCTGGCCTTAGGCCATGTACTGTGCAGTGAAGTAGAAACAAAGTGTCACCTTTTTTTTAAGCGTTACCGAGTGCCAGGCCCAGGGTAGGACAGGTTTCTTGAACTCTTTGACAACTCGCAACAACCTGGCAAGGCAGCAGTTATCAGCCCCACGTTGCTACAAAGGAAACTGAGGTTCAGAGAGGTTAAGTGACTTGCCTGAGGTCACACAGATGGTAAGAAGTGGCACAGCCAAGATTACAGGCCAGATGGGTCTATCCTGAGCCCCTTGCTTCCTCCACCCACCATGTCGTTCCTGCAGTCTGCCCTGGAGCAGAGGGTTAGAGAGAGAGAAAGGGGAGGAGGGAGAGAGGCCGAGGCAGAGAAAGGCCTGGAGCACAACAGGGAAAGGCACATAAGAGACAGAGCTCGGAGCCGGAGGCCAGAGCCAGAGAAGGCATCAAAGGCCTGGGGCGGACCATGTGTGCACTTGGCAGCCGACGACAGGACCCAGGCGCTCATTCCCAGAAGGCCCAGCCTCCTGGGGCCACTGCCCTGAGCCCCTGAGGCTCTGAGCAGACTGCTTAGACACTCCAGGCCTGGATTGCAGTGCCTGGGGGGCCTCAGGCCCGGGGGGGAGGTAGGGGGTGGCTCCGGGGCTTTGGCACGGGGTGGCCATGTCAGCTTGGCATCCTCCGCCCTGCTGGGCCATGGCTTAGGCTGACGGGGCCCTGGGGCCAGCAGGCCAGACGTCTGCTGGGCACACTGCGGAGCTGCCCGACACTGTCCCCCAGCCCAGTCCACGCCCCATTCGGCAGGGTGGTGCTGGGGCCCAGGCTGGGGCACCGGCAAGGCGGCTTGTCAAGGCTGGGGCCGTTCTGTGGCAGTGCAGTCGGGGCCTGGTGTGCTCCAGGATTGTCTGTTGCCATGACTACGTGCAGGCTGGGTCTGGGCCCTGCATCACAGCGTTCCCCGGTGAGAGCTTCACTGGTCCGTGGGGACTGAACTCGTGATCTGGGCTGGGCAGACAGCCCCTGGACTGGCCAGTGAATTAGCTTTTCCTTCGGAAACTATTCACTTTGCTCATTCATGGTGTCCCCCTCTGGGCCCCGGCGCCTCCTTAGACAGCTCTGTGTCAGACGGCCAGAGCACCACCCAACCACTGCTGCCCAGTGGCTGAGGACGCGGACCTCACGCCGTCCTCTCAGCGTGGGAATGGCCGCACTTTTGTCGGCAGCAGCCACGATTCCTTACCGCTCACTGTCACGGTCCGGCCTGCCCTCACACAGCTCTGGCCCCTCCCGTGCCGCTCAGGGCTAGAGAGGCTTGGCTGCCCAGCAAAAGGTGCTCAGACCCAGCCCCATGCCAGGCTCTCTCCAGGTAACGCAGTGCAAACCGTTATGCTCAGAGGAGTAGCCTGGCTTTGAATCCAGGCTCGATCTCTTTCCGCCTGTGTGACCCCCGCCCCCGCCCCGCACATCCCTTAACCTCTCTGAGCCTGACTTCACATCTGTTAACATGAAGATAATAACCCCTGCCCTTCCAGCCTCACCAGGCCATTTTGAGGAGCATGAATGAGAAAATGCTTTGTAAACATTATTTGCTTAGTCAACCTAAATTGCTTTGCAGACACGCAGTATTATTATCATCATCATTATCTTTATCGTTAGCATGCTTTTATTCATTCTGGCTAATGGGGGACTCTACCTACTTCATTCCAGGGGTCCCAGGGGCTGTTCCTGGTGCAGTGCCTGGAGGCGTCTTCTTCCCAGGTAATGTACATGAAATTGTCACACTCCCAGGTAAGACAGATGGTGATTACATTTGTGAGAGATGCACATTGTGACACTGCAGAAGGGGAGAACATTGGCACACCTACCCCAGAGGACCCATAAGTCACTCCTATTTTAAAAAGCAGTTACATGATGCTATTTTACAACTATTAAGAGCACAAAGTTTCTGAAAGATGAAACGCAATGCTTGTGAGACTGTCGGAAAGTGACCGCCTCACCGATCCCTGCTGTTTTAGTCTTCGAACCATTCACCTCACTCTTGGAAACCCATTCAAAGGAAATAATTGAGAAGAACAGAAAAAGAACCATCTGCCCCAAGGTTCGTAGGAATGTTCCTTGCAAAAATGCAAACAAGAAACCCACCTGACTGGAGGGTGTGATTAAATAAACTTATATGATGCAACTACTGAAAATTATGAATATGCTATCTGTCGGGTAACATGGTAAAGTGATTCTCAAATAAAAACAATATAAAAGCAAGGACTAGGTGCGGGTGGAGATTGGGCCCCCTCCAAAAAAAGAAAATGGGCAGAATATTAACTCAATGGCATGGTGGGGGGGGGGGGGCGGGGGGCGTATTTTCTTTTTTTAACATCTTTATTGGACTATAATTGCTTTACAATTTTTCTTTTAATTTAGAAAAAAGCATAATGTCTTAAAGTAGATTGAAACGTCAAACCTAATATTTTCAATACTTACAATGTGTCTGAGTGTTCAGAACCAACGTGGAAGTGAGGGCAGCTACCAGCACACTCCCAGGTACACACAGGCACACAGCTGTTTCCCCGATGAGATGGATGTGGAAACAGAGGCTCACAGAGGTCAAGGCTTGCCTGAGGTCATATGGCTAGGCAGCGGTGGATTTGACCAGGGTCAATGGATGGCTTCCCGGCAGGGACCCTGATGGTCCTCTCTCTCTCTTTCTCTCTCTCTCTCTCTCCCCCCTCAACACAGGCGCTGGTCTCGGAGGCCTGGGAGGAGGTGAGCTCAGACACCAAACTTGGTTCTTCAGCGATGGGGTCTGGGTCTCACTCTAGTCCACATACGTGCTCAGATCTGAGAACCTCAGAAGGCCCAGACATTAAGGGACCCCTCATTTCACAGACCGAGCATCCACTGGGGAGGGATTTGTCTAAGAACTAGAACTCACGAGTCCCCTAAGCCCCTCCCCCTGGCCTCTTTCCCTGGGGGCCCTGCCTTCTTTCATATTTCTTTCTTTTTTTTTAAATTAATTAATTTTTGGCTGCGTTGGGTCTTCGTTGCTGTGTGCGGGCTTTCTCTAGTTGCTGCGGGCGGGGGCTACTCTTCATTGAGGTGCGTGGGCTTCTCATCGTGGTTGCTTCTCTTGTTGTGGAGCACGGGCTCTAGGTGCACGGGCTCAGTAGTTGTGGCTTGCGGGCTGTAGAGCGCAGGCTCAGTAGTTGTGGCGCACAGGCTTAGTTGCTCTGCGGCACGTGGGATCTTCCCGGACCAGGGCTCCAACCCATGTCCCCTGCACTGGCAGGCAGATTCTTAACCACTGCGCCACCAGGGAAGTCCCTCTTTCCTATTTCTTTTGATCCTCAGTAATATCCCTGCAAAGCCAACTGCGCGGGAAGCATCATCCCCTTCAGAGGCTGGGAAACTGTGTGAGAGAGGGTAACCCCAAATCAGGGCCAGAGCTGGGCTTCCCACCCAGGCATGTGGACACTGGGCTCCCAGCAGCTCCCTGTGCAGAGGGGAGGATCATTCCTCACCTCACAGTGAGACCCCGCAGTACCCTGGGGGATCGTGGTAGGTCAGGTGGGCTGGGACTCCCCATTTACCACCATCTCTTCCCTCTGCAGCACTGGGCCCTGGAGGCAAACCACCCAAGCCAGGTAAGACCGGTGGCCTCAGAGCACTGAGTGAGTGCCGACGGGGTAGGGGAGGGAAGGGTCCGCAGAGCTGTGAACCCAGCCTATGGACGGAGGAGGGAGGGAAGCGGTGGGCAGCAACAGTCCCTCTGCCCCCTAGTCAACCCCACCTATGACCTGGCTAGGGCCAGGCTCTGGGGCATCCAGGGTCAGGAGGCTGGAGGCAGCTTGCTGTCCTCCATGCGCGAGGGGTGTCTGGCACCTACCCTGCCGGTGCCTATGTGCCCAGCTGCCCTGACTGTCCCCTGTGCACAGAGTCCCAGAAACAGCCCTGGTGCTGGAGTCAAAGGTAGGAATTGATGTTCCAGTGGCCACCAAGCCTGTGGGCTCAGACACAGATGGTGGGCCCCATACTCTGCCTGAATGGTCTCTGACCACAAACCAAGCCCTCTCTTACTCCAGGCCAAGATCCTAGATGTCCCCGTCCTTAATGACAATCTGAGCCCTTATCCTGACCCCAGGCCGAATCTTGACCCCAGACCAAGCCCTGAACCTAACCCTAGGCTTCACCCTGACCCTGGCCCCAGATGAGCTTCCTTCCCAGGCCCCTTCCAGCTGTGTCCAGACCAAGGAGTTTTCCAGTATGAGGATGTGGCCAGATCTATCCCGGCCTTGCCCATGGGGCTTGGATCTGCCACTAGGGTCCACCATCAGCTCCAGAGAACACCCCCCCAGGAAAGAGGGAGGGCGGCTTCCTCCTCCAGGAGGCCCTGGTGGATAAGGCTCAGGTGGCGGAAGGGGCGTCTCTGTCCGGATTTATGGCCCTAAGAGCATGAGACACTTCACATGCAGCCTTGGCACCCCCCACCCTGATCTGTGTCTCCCTGGCTCTGAAGCCTGGGACTGCAGGACAGTTTGCATGTCCAACAGCTCTTACGAAATCCAGATATCCGATGATTCAAGTGCAAGTGAATCTACAAGACCCAGCTTCCCCTTCCCTGCAAGCCCATCTGCGTTATGAAACTACAGGGCTGGGGCCAGCCGAGAGAGATGCAGGAGGGCAGGAGGTCTGGGCAAGGGGTTTGCTGGGGTCTGTTGGGGTCTGCAAGGCTGGAGCCCTCGGGATTCACTGCTTATCCCGCCTGAACCTGTTTCCTATCTTCTCGGAGGGGTGGGTGATCTTAGCAGGGTCTTTGACGGCAGAGAGAGAACAGGGAAAGGCTAGATAAACAAAGGTGTGGAATTAGGATCGTGCTTAGCTGTGAAGACCCAAATGGTAGCGGTCGTGACTGCAGAGCTAGAACAGGGATTCATTGATCCCATTGGCAGCAGGGGACACACGGCGGGTTGTGATGAAACACCGAAGAGAAGACTGTGAAAACTGCATTCAGTTGCAGTTGATAAAGTGAAGCTTTTATTGATGAAAGATTTAGTTTAGACTTCCAAAAGAACTTCTGGCTCAGGGTGAAGGCGTAGACCGAGAGGAAAGTCAGAGCATCTGCTCATGAAAAGGGGCTGGACTCCATGACCTCCCTGAGGTCATCTTTCAGCCTTAGGACTCTGAGCTACAAAGGCCTGGACAGGGCCACAGTGCCCCCCCGACACACACACAAAGGGCAGCTCCCCACATCCGGGCAGCAGGGACGCCTGGGCCTGCCCAGATGGGATGGAACTGGGCACAGACAATGCAGGTCATGCTTGGGAACAACTAATCCATTGGCGAGTGGAGGGTGGGTGGCCTGGCAGCTGCTCCACCTGGGCCTCGGCCGGTGGCCCCGCCTGGGCTCTCAGTGGGGGACCAGGCAGCTGGGAGCCAGCCCCACCTACACCCCCAGCACCGGCTGGAGGCCAGTCACCCACGTGAGAGAACAGGGGGGAGCAGAGGGGCCACCCACCGGTCACCCTGGCAGGCTGCATACGCTCTGCACCCCCTGCCCACGAGCCCTCTGGTCCCAGGAAGGTGGGGAACATGCTGGCCGTTTTGTAAGCGGGGAAACTTGAGTCTCAGAGAGGTGAAGTGACTTGCTTTTTCATGCAAGGAGTAGCTTGGGACAGCGGGATTTGAATCCAGGGCTCTCTGACTCCAGGGGAGAGAGACGGTTGGGTAAGCCAGGTCCCCGGGCAACCAGGGAGTCCAGCCCCTCTCTCCTTCGCCCTCTCTCCTCCATTCTAGGGGCTGGACTCCTTGGGGCATTTGGGCCACGTGAGTCCACAGGAAGGAGGGCATGTAGCTGGTCATGCTACAGGGTGGCGCTGGGACCAGACAACTCTGGGGGAGCACGGGACGAGGGCAGATGGCCGCACAGGGGCTGCATGTCCCACCCCACGCACCCAGCCTCTTCTCACTTCCTGTTCGGTCCCCATCCTCTCCTCCTAGCCCCTCTGCGGTAAGGAAAGGCCCGAGTGTGTCTGCTGCCCTGTTGGAGCTCAGGACACAGGCCTGGCTGGAGAGAAACCCCTGCCAGAGCTGGGGAGGGGCAGGGCCCGCAGCCCTGGGAAGTGGACCCAGACACACCCCACGCCCAGCTAGACCACACCACACCTGCCCGGAAGGGAGACTGGCCGGAGTCAGAGGCCCATCTTACAGAGTGGCTAGCTGGGTTTCAGACAGGCCAGCTCACAGAAGTAGGAAATGGGGTCGGGGGACCACACCCAGTGGAAGCTAGGTGGACTCTCCAGGGCTCAGCAGCCCTGCATGTTTGAGGTCGGTCCCCAGAGGGGCCACCCCTGAGCTTGGAACCCTGGTGGCCGGGACTGGTGCTTGTGGGAGAGATTCTAGCATAATTGGAAACAAACCCAGCACGGTTGTGAACTCCAACCTGATTGCCCATCGGTCCTGGCCAAAGCCGTGGAATGTCTCCTGGAGGGGGAAAAGGAGAGATTGAGCCCAGATGTGGGACGGAGAGAGCCAGAGGGACCCATTCGGCTGTTCATAAACATTTTAGCATCTGTCTGCAGGCAGGGAGGCCCCCGGACTGCAGGGCAGGCTAGACGGATGGACAAAAGGGGCTCCAGATACAGGGGAGAGGGCGTGGCCTGAGGCAGGGGACCCCTGCGAGGAAGCCAGTGAGAGGCCCGGGGTGGGGCAGCTAACGTGGGAGCAGAGCAGGGCCCGGCCTGGGTGAGATCTTGCCGGCAGCTCGTGCTCAGCCCCAGCCCTCACAGAAAGCCCCTCTGGGTCCCTCGTTAGGTGGCGGGCCTTCTAAGGGAAGTGAGGTCTGGTCAGGGTGTGTTGTACGGAGTCAGCACAGTCAGTCCACATGGCACATAGCTGCTGGTTGCTAAACAGCGGCTGCTACTTCATCAGATCGGCCCCTAGGCACCAAAGGTTTGAGTCCAGCTTAGGGCCCTGAGCGGCCACACGCCGACCACAGCATTGCCAGGGTCCCGCCCCTACTCCACGAGACCCTTTCCACCCTGGGCCCAGGAGCGATGCCCCACACCAGCCCCTCACCTGGCTCTGTCTTCTTCTCCCCGGGTGCAGGAGGGCTCGTAGGCGCCGGCCTTGGGGCAGGTTAGTGTGGACACCAGGCAAGGTGCCCCTCTGGGGGCCAGAGCATCTGCCCAGTAAGAAGGGCAGCTGGGGGTACGAGGATGCAGACCGGGCCTGTCCTGGGCACTGGTGTAAGGGGTGGTGCTGTGACCGCTGTCCAGGGCACAAGGGAATCACAGCTGGGGCCTGGGTGCTGTTATAACCTAGTAACCAGAGCTGGAGGGGAGCAGCCCCAGGAGCCCAAAGGAGCCGCCCACCTCGGCGGGGCTTCAGGAAGGCTTTCTGGAGGAGGGAGGTGTGGAAGGTAGACCCCGAAAGATGCCTGCGGTTTGTCAGGCCTGCCCCAAAGTGCCCGCTGACACCGCACCCCGTCCCGGGAGCAGCAGTCGCAGCTTTGCGTGGAGCAGAAGAGCCTCAAATGTACCTCGTGGGCAGCGCGGGCCGGGGAAGGGCTGCGGGCAGGACCTCACTCCGTCCTCCTCTCTGCAGGGCTTGGGGCCTTTCCTGGAGGGGCCTTCCCAGGAGCTCTGGTGCCCGGCGGCCCGGCTGGCGCTGCTGCAGCCTATAAAGCCGCTGCCAAGGCCGGTGAGTGTCACCCTTTGGGACGTGCCATAAGCCCTCTGGCCTCCGCAGGCTCTCCACCTGGCAAAGAACCTTTCCTGAAGGGCAAGCAGACGGGAGCCTCAGCTCCATCTCCTGGGGGTGCGGGGAGGCAGCCAGCTGTGCCCGAGTCTCAGAGGTGGTGGCAGACCCAGACCTCAGCCCCGGGCCCTCCCGCCTGTGACTGTTCCTGGTGTGACCTCTCTCCTCTCCCACTCCTGGCTCTGTAGGTGCTGCGGGGCTTGGTGGCGTCGGCGGCTTAGGAGTGTCTGCAGGTATGGAGGCGAGACCTGGGTGGCCCCGGCGAAGGCCGTGGGGGTGGGGGGTGGTGGAGCCCACTCTGTGGTGGCCCCTTCCCTACCAGGTGCGGTGGTACCTCAGCTCGGAGCAGGAGTTGGAGCGAAGCCCGGGAAGGTGCCAGGTCAGTGTGGATGGAGTCCCTGGGGGTGGAGGGCAGAGGTCAGGGAGGAGCGAGAGCTTCTAAGGCCCACGGGGCAGGAAGGACAGGGCCCGGCTGCAGCAGGGCAGGGGGCATAGCCAGGCCCAGAGCATGGTGCCGTGTCCCAGATAGGGGCGAGGGGCCCTGGTCTACCTCCCGGGCCCTTCTTCCAGGACCTTGGAGCAGACCTCAGAGACAGACTCTGTGGCACCCACATTCAGGCGACAGATGGGGACGCTGAGCTTCAAGATAGGGAGCTGGCGCAGAAGGGCCCGCCCGTCACTGCGGAGCGGGGGGGAGCCCGAGGTGGGCCGACTCCCCATCCGGTGTTTGTTCCTCTGCACCAAGCCCTTGAGGAAGTGACTTCAGGTTAAACAAAAGGCTGCCTGAGTCCACACAGCAGGGAGGGAACATCTGGAAGCTGTTAACCCAGAGGTGGGCTGGGCCGGCCATGTAAACAGGCTCCAGGAGATGGGACAAATCCACGCACAGAAGGGTTTGCAGATGACTTCCGGAACTTACGGGAAGAGGGCTGCAGCCACTGCATGTGTCCCTCGCCGTTCCCGCCGGGCACCCAGGTGGCTGGCTCGGGAGCCCCAGAGCTGCCACGGCGGGAAGGGCCTGGAGGGGCCCCTGGAGGCCAGGCTGCCACTCACTCTCCTTCTTTGGCCACAGGTGTGGGGCTCCCAGGTGTATACCCAGGTGGAGTGCTCCCAGGCGCAGGTGAGAGCAAGCAGGAGAAGGGGACCCTGTAGCAAGGAGAGCAGACCCTGGCAGCCTCCCCGGTGGCCCCCCACCCCCCCCCCGAAGCCGAGGCCACCAGAGACCTTGGGTCCTGACCGGCATTTTCTCCCTAAGCATCAAAGCTCAGGCTACAGGCGTCAGATCTCTGGTTGTCTTTTCCCTACGAGGATCCACAAGCTTCCCCTGGCCCCCCGGCGCCCTGAGCCCAGGCCCAGACCCAGACGTCATCACAGCCTGCAGTGGGCCCCCAAGGACAGACCAAGTCGCCAGTGTGGCCAGCTGTTTCCCAAAAGCCATAAGTCACCAGGGGCCCCACCCAGTGCATCCGCCCTGCAGGAGGCCCTCGGAGCTGCCCTCTCAACCTCCTTTCCCCACCAGGGCCCGGCCACCCCACCCAACACGTGACCTCTTGAATTCCCCCAAAAGCCCAGACTCGGGCTGCTCTGCGGGATTGGCTGGCAGAGTGTCCCTCCCTCGGCCCCTCCCTGCCACGGTGGCCCAGCCCCAGGGGAGACAGGAGAGGTGACAGCACTGGACACTGGCAAATGGAGTGTCACCCAGCCAGAGCAGATGACTGCTTTGTGTTTGCTTGTCAATCACATCCAGTGAGAGCCCCCCAAGGTCACAGGCCTCCCCGACCTGCAGGCTCTCCCCACTTCTGGCAGGCTTCTACCGTCTGCCTTCTCTGATGAGGTTGAGCAGGGCGGCGGGAAATTAGCTCCAGTTTAGAGACAGGCCAACAGAAACACAGAAGCACATGGCTAGGAAATAGCATTAAAACTTCCGACCTTGGGTAAGATGGGGAAGAAAAGTCACTACCAAAGAGGCCCTCCCCGCACCCTGTGAGCCATGCCAGTAGCTGACAGTCAGTGCAGAAGGAGGCCAGCTGTGTCACTGACGGGTATGGTGCCGGGCTGGACCTTCCAGGCCGGCCTTCCCACGCCCACTGCGAGCCCCCTCTTTGCCCCTTCAGGAGCTCGGTTCCCGGGTGTAGGGGTGCTCCCTGGGGTTCCCACTGGAGCAGGCGTCAAGCCCAAGGCCCCAGGTATGTTGCCAGCTGGGCTGGGGACCCATGGTGGGAATCTCCATTCACCCTCAGTCCCCTCCGCCCTGGGGTGAGGGGCGGGGACCCTGGGCTCAGCTGGCTGAGATGGGCGGCACATCTCTCAGAAATCCCCGAGTGTGTGCGAGGCAGCATGAGCTGGGAGGTCTGGGCAGAAGTGGCCACGGCTCGGGCCAGCCTGCCCCTCAGCACTGCCACTGGTGCGTAGGCCCTGTGCCCGTGGCGGCAGGGCTGCAGTGAGGGCTCCTTGTCACTGCAGGTGGAGGCGGAGCTTTTGCTGGAATCCCAGGTAAGGCAAGGCCGGGTCCCCCATGCCAGTGAGGGTGGGCAGGAGATCCTCCCCTGGGAGGGGCTGGGCGTACCTACTGCTCCAGGCCTCGGACTGGCTTCAGCGCAAAGTGACATCAATCACAGGCCTGCTTCCCCCGTCCCAACCCTCTGTCTGGGAGCCCAGATGAGCCCAGAAAGCCCAGCAGTCTGTGCCAAATGCCACAAGGGCTACAGGCCCTGAGTGTGGCCCAAGCCCCAGGAGGGAGAGTGTCCGGCAGCTTCCAGAAGGAAGTGGCCCATCACTGGGGGCTGCTCTGCTGGCCAATGAGAAAGAGGCAGGAAGGCCCTCTAGGCACTAGGATGGTTTCCGGATTCCGGATGCCACGGGAGCTCATTCTGTCTGAGCAGAAGGTGGAGCGTGAGGCTGGGCGCTTCGCAGGGGCCGCTGGCTCGAGTGACTGGGACCTCATTTTGCTCTCCTTGTTCCCACAGGAGTTGGACCCTTTGGAGGTCCGCAGCCTGGAGTCCCTCTGGGGTACCCCATCAAGGCACCCAAGCTGCCAGGTAAGGCAGAAGGAGGATTCGAGAGACACCACTCGCTGGGCCTCCCTACTGGGAAGCCAGCTTGAGAGGGGACTTGTTTGGCCACCTGTGTCTTGGGGTGGACGAGGGTAGCCAGGAAACCTGGTATTAAAGCCCATTTCTGGTCGCCAGCAGAGGGAAGCAGGGGGAAGCCATCCTGCAAGTGTTGGTCTCACTCCCATGCACACACATGCACAGAGACCCATAGCCCTGATGGGAAACCGCTTGTGTTGATGGTAAGAAACACCATTCACTGGAAAGACTCCTCTGATGCCAACCCACCTCCACCCCAGCGATCAGCTCACATGATGAGCTGTTTCCTGATGGGGAGGAGAGTAAGGAAGATACGCAGACTCTGGGGCCATGGCAGGGCCTGAGTTGGTAGAAGAACGGGTGTCCCATCATGCCCTGGGGCAGGGGTGTCCTCTCCCTCCTCCACCAAGGCCTCTGCTCTCCCGAGAGCCTCTGAGAGCAGCTCACAGCCCTGGTGGAGGCGGCGCAGTCTTGGGCTTCAGTACCTGTGGGAATAGGTCTGTCTACCCAGGTAGTGGGGGCCCAGTGAGGCATGGGGCCGCCATGGGGCAGCCCCTGATCCCACACTCCATCTCCTCAGGTGGCTACGGACTGCCCTACAGCACTGGGAAACTGCCCTTTGGTAAGGCCCTCTTAGACTGGCGGGCTTCTGCCTCTCTCCAGATGCAGGGTTCTGGCAAGGGAGCTGTGGCCCCAGCTCAGGGCTAAGAGAGCACCCCCTGGAGGGAGGGGGTGTGTGGAGTCTTGGAATGGGAGTCCCCGAAGGAGGGGACATGGAACTTGGACTCAGAGCACCTCGCTCTCAATCCTGGCCCTCGCACTTATCACCAGGTCTTGGGAGAACCAGTTTCTTCTCTGAGCCTCAGTGTCTTTGTCTGTAAAATGGGAATAACCATCCCATACACATTTGTATTTAACTCTGGCTGGGTGGGAGACAGGTGGAGACTCTGGGTGGCCTGGCCCTTGAAGGGCAGGGGAGGGGGCAGCCACAGTGAGGTCCACGTGGATGCCCAGAGCCTCGCGTTTCGCAGGCTATGGTCCTGGAGGAGTAGCTGGTGCCGCGGGCAAGGCCGGGTACCCGACGGGGACAGGTAAGGAGAGCCTCACCCCACTGCCAGCCAAAGGGGGCACTAATTACCGAGCCTCCATAAAGCAGGCCAGCCCACCCTACATCCAGACCCCGGTCTGAGCCTGGAGAAGGATCCTCAACCTCTGCATGCTATGAAACCCCGCATCCACACCCAGATGGGAACCAGTTGGTTTTCTTTTTTTTTTTTTATAAATCTATTTATTTATTTATTTTTGGCTGTGTCGGGTCTCTGTTGCTGTGCGCGGCTTTCTCTGATTGTGGCGAGCGGGGGCTACTCTTCATTGCAGTGCGAGGGCTTCTCATTGCGGTGGCTTCTCTTGCTGTGGAGCACAGGCTCTAGGTGTGCGGGCTTCAGTAGTTGTGGCACGTAGCCTCAGCAGCTGTGGTGCATGGGCTTAGCTGCTCTGCGGCATGTGGGATCCTCCTGGACCAGGGCTTGAACCCGTGTCTCCTGCATTGGCAGGCGGATTCTTAACCACTGCGCCACCAGGGAAGCCCCGAACCAGTTGGTTTTCTTGGGGCTGGAATAGGTGGGCTCTGGAGATGCAGGGGCACATTTTCCAGAGTCTCTCTCCTTCCTCTCCCCCAGGGGTTGGCGCACAGGCTGCAGCAGCAGCAGCAGCTAAAGCAGCAGCAAAGCTTGGTGAGTACGCCTGCAGTCCCTGCCTGCTAGCTGCCAGCCCCCCAGCCTCTCCATCCCTATTACCACGGAGAGCCTTCCTCACAGATAACTAACTAAGGTGGCCCCTCCCCACTCCACCCCTATTTATCCAACTTTTGCAGCGCCACCCGTTCCTGTCTTCTTCCATGCATCCATTCATTCATTCTTTTTTCCATCCATCCATTCACTCCACCCTCCAATCCTCCATTCCTCCATCCCTCCCTCCATCTCTCCATCCATCCACCCATCCCTCCATCCATCCATGAATCCATCCCTCCCTCCATCCATCCATCCTTCCATCCATCTATCCACCTATTTATCTCTCCATCCATCCATCTACCCGTCTATCCATTCATCCATCCATCCCTCCGTCTGTCCCTCCCTCCCTCCATCCATCCATTTCAGAGACCAGGGACAGATAAGAGCTCTGCTGGAGAATGTTGGCACTGTTGCGGGAGTCAAGAGGGAGACGTTGTTTCTACCTGGGGATAATCAGGAAGCGTTCTCAGAGAGAATATTTGATTCAGGCCTTAAAATATAGGTGGAGTTTGCCATGTGGTTAAAATAGGAGGGAATGGGTAAAAGTGTGGTTAGAATGATAATTTTAGGTGGTACCTATATGAGCATTTAAACAATTTAATAGTTTAGTATCAATTTAATATGTACTATAAAACTTTTAACTAGCCCCTCAAGCCCATGATCCCTTGGTTAGTAGATGTGGCATGGCCTTCTCTATGCCCACGTGGGGAGCAAAGTGGGCATCTGTCCCCCTGTCCCGGGTGATTCCCCAGTTCAGAGACAGATCATGGGTGGTGAAGTTTTCACCTCTACCCCAATCCCAGGGGAGCCCTTCCTGTAGCCTGTAGCACCGAGCTGGAGGCCTGCCCCACGGAGGCCCCACAAGCCCTCCCTCCAAGCCCCCAAGGCTGGAGGGGGTGGCTGGAATGTGGGAGCAGGAGAGTGGGACGGCAAGGGGCTGCCAGAGCTAGGCAGCCAGGCGCTTGGATTACAAACTTGGCCGCGTCTTCGGAACACAGGGAGAGGAAGTCTTGAACATTCTTGCAGGGGCCCCCCTGGCCCGGGGAGCGGCCGCTTGTGGTTTCTCAGTATGTGGCAGTGATTAGAATGGGATTTGTCTGAAAACATACAAGTCCCTTAATGAGGGTGTTGAAATGGACACTTTGGGGGTGAGTCAAGGAACAGTGGGGTGGGGGCCTTCCCAAGCCGGCCCAGCTGGAGACGCCTGGGCCTCATTCCCAGAGGAGATTGTGCTGTGAAAAACACCAGCATCCAAGTAGCCTCCTGCCTGGCTTCGGGAGGGGCCCCTGGGAGCCACATTTGCACTATCTCCCTCCTAACAGGTGCCGGAGGAGCCGGAGTTCTCCCAGGTGCTGGCATTCCTGGCGGGCCCGGCGTGATTCCTGGCATCGGAGGCATCGCAGGTCGTGTCCATTCCAGCAGGGGGTGGAGGGTGTCCTTGAGAACGCTGTAGGGGAAGGGCCTCACCTTCTGTGGCTCTTTCTCCAGGGGTCGGGGCTCCAGATGCTGCGGCTGCAGCTGCCGCTAAGGCAGCCAAATATGGTGAGTGTCCCCCCGGGGGGCAGGACCAGGGCTCCGGCCAGCCCTGGCCTCTGCACGGGCCATGGAGACCCTCGTCCTATAAGGCTGGATGGACTTGGCCTTTGTCCATCTGGGGCACCGGCCCTCGCCAGGCATCACCGTCATGCCTCCTTGCTTCTGCCCATTCTGGCCACTCTGCCTGGGAGACTCTCTCCAGTGCTCTCCACTGACTGACTCAGCAGAGGGTGGGGACCCTGTGGAGCATCTGTCTCCTCCCACTTTACCCCCAGGGCCAGCCAGAGCTGCTGCGCCAACTGCCTGGGTGCCCAGTGGAGCGTTCTGACCCTGCTTTAGAGCTAGATCGCGCTCTTCCCAAGCATAGATCCAAACCCTTAGAGCTCTGTCGGGGTTCCCTCACTTCCCTCCCCTTCTCTCGGATGACTTGGATCCATGCAGATGCAATGCCCGCTCACCTGGGATCCTGCACTCAGGACCTGCCACTCCCGTAGTTCCCCAGAGTCGTGCCCCTGGAGGCCCTCTGAGGTTCCCACAGGGTCCAGGCCAGGGGAACAATCCTTTCCTGCCACAGGAGCTGCTGGAGGCTTAGTGCCTGGTGCGCCAGGCTTTGTCCCAGGAGCAGTCGGCATCCCAGGAGTTGGAGTCCCAGGTGTTGGGGTCCCAGGTGTTGGAGTCCCTGGTGTTGGAGTCCCAGGTGTTGGAGTCCCTGGTGTTGGAGTCCCAGGTGTTGGAGTCCCAGGTGTTGGGGTCCCAGGTGTTGGAGTCCCAGGTATTGGGGGCCCGGGCATCATGGGTAGACCAGGTGAGCTTGGCTCTGTGTGTGTGTGTGTGTGTGTGTGTGTGTGTGTGTGTGTGTAAGAGAGAGATGTTGAAATTATTGCCAAGACTTTTGTATTCTCCCTGACACCTCCCCACTCTATCCTCTTCTCTCCACACCGTTGGTCATCTTGTCTCCCTTGGGATATAACCACCTCCTAATTAACTACGGCCAGCATCATCTTGAATTCACCTTTTGGCTGTCAGTGTGCTCCTGGGGGCAGGAACCATGTCTTTTTCATCTCTGTGTTCCCAGCCCTTAGCTGAATATGTACTCAGTAAATGGTGGATAGATGGGTGGGTAGGTAGATGGGTGGATAGATGGATGGGGGCGTGGATGGGCAGAGGGACAGCTAGAGAGGTAGGTGAATGGCCATGTGGATGAGTAGGCAAATTGATGGATGAGAGAGTGGGTGGTGGGTGGATGAAGGGACAGATACAAGGATGGGTGGTTACATGGATGGATAAATAGATATAGGTAAAATGGTGGATGGTGAGATAAATGGGTAAATGGAAAGAGAGATGAATAGGCAGGTGGGGGACAAGATAAGTTGTTAGAAGGATGGATGGATGGATGGATGGATGGATGGATAAGCACGTGGGTAAATGAGCAGATGAACGGGTGGGTAGAAGGCAAACACAAAATGGATGGGGAACTTCCCTGGCAGTCCAGTGGTTAAGACTGTACGCTCCCAATGCAGGGGGTGAGGGTTTGATCCCTGGTCGGGGAACAAAGATCCCACGTGCCGCAGGGTGCCACAAAAAAAAGAAAATCAAAATGGTTGGTTGGTTAGATATTTAGATGAGTGGATAGATAGACAGATGGATGGATAAATGCATGTGTGGGTGGACAGAGAGATAAGTGGTTGAGTGGGTAGATTGAGGTCCAAAGATAGACAAATGGGCAGCCATACGGGAAGGTCAGCAGATAGAAGAATGGGTGGCTGGTTAGACAGATGGACAGATGGCTTGATGGAGATATGTATGGGTAAACGGATGGACAACTCTGTGTTGGCTCAACAGATAGAAAGAAGATGGACTGAAAGACAGATGGGTGGACAGAGGGATATATATAGCGCATCTCTGCTCCATTCTCTCCTGAGCATTTGTGTTTCCCTTGATCTCTCCAGGGGCTGTGTCACCAGCTGCAGCTGCTAAAGCAGCAGCCAAAGCGGCCAAATTCGGTGAGTCCTGTGCTGACAGCTCCGCCCCACCCTATTCTGGCCTTTACTTGCCAGAACTAAAGGACCGTCCTCTTCTAGTCCCCGTTGTACAGCCCAGAGAAGGGGAGTGACTTGCCCAGGGTCACACAGCAAGTCACTGGCAGAGCTGGGACTTGGCCCTGTTGGGCCCCAGGACCATGTCTCCCCCAATTGTCTCCCACCATGAGGCCAAGGGACTGGGTGATAGGAGAGTCCCAGTACGGCATTCCCAGTGGAGACAGTGTCCCTGACCCTCCCTGCTCTGGCCAGGACCCTCTCAGAGGAGCCCAAGCCTGGCTGGGGATAGGGGACCTGTGCGCAGTCTTTCCGTCTTCAACAAAGAGGCCCTTCCCCAAGCGCTCAGAGAAGAGAGAGGCTGGAGACACACTGTGGGGTGTCAGTAGGGAGGAAGTTGGTGGGGGAGGAAACATGGTTTCCTGTCCTTCATGGACCAGACTTGGGGGAAGCTCGCATCCTCTTCTCCAGTCCAGCGTGTCCCTCAGAGCCCTTCCCAGCCTCTCTCATTGAGATCATTTTCCACTTGCATCTCTTCTCTCTGCAGGGGCCAGAGGCGGAGTGGGAGTTGGAGGTATTCCCACTTACGGCGTTGGTGCTGGGGGCTTTCCTGGCTTCGGTGTCGGAGTTGGAGGTGTTCCTGGGGCTGGCATTTCCCGTGAGCCTTAGTTCCATGCAGGGGAAACAGGGATGGGGCAGGGGCTTGGGGGATGGGGTGGGGGAGGGTAGACTGGGCTTCGCCACCGAGCTCAGGGACGAGTTGGGGGAGAGCGCAGGGAGGGTCTCCAGTGCCTTGGGGGCAGGAATGCTGTCAGCACAGTCTGGCTGAGAGCCAGCAAGGTTTCTGAGTCTCTTTCTTTCTCGGCTCCTCTTAGCTGCAGCCCAGGCAGCGGCCGCCAAGGCAGCCAAGATCGGTAAGTGCCCCAGCCCTGCCTGTCCTCACGCCCAGGGCCATGCCCTCCCTCCTCCCCACCGCAGCCCTGCTCTCCTGCAGGGCCCAGGCTCAAAGCTCAGAGCAATTCTCCAACACGAGGGCAGAGCAACGTCACACTAGGGCCTCCAGGGCTGAAATGGCCTGGGTCAAGGTCGGAAGCCCCTGGGCCCATCCTCCAAAGCCGCAGTGAAGTTTTCTGCGCTTTTCAATTGCGCACCATTAGGATCATTGGTACCTGGCTTATCACCCCCAGACCAGCGCGTTAAAGGCGCCGGTCCATACACAACCACGGTGCCGTTACGCAACCCCTACCTCCACCCTCTGCTCCCCCAAGAAGGGGGGACGTCAAGGGCAGAGCTGGATGCTCTTCACCCCTCCAGGTGCTGCAGGAGCAGGAGCCCTGGGAGGGCTGGTGCCCGGTGCCGGAAAAATACCAGGTGTGCCAGGCGCTGAAGGGGTACCAGGTGAGCTGTGTCCCCAACCCAGACATGGGTTTGGCTTATCTCATGGAAGGGACCCTGGAGGTGGCCTATGTCCAGTGTACCATTTTACAGATGACAAGACTGAGCCCAGAGACAAGGGTAGAGACAAAGCAATTTCCCTTAGTTTGGAGGGAAGAGCCCCCATGGGATTCCAGATTGCTGAGTGAACCCGGCAATTCCCCTACCTGCCCCGGGGACGCTCAGGATGTCAGCCCAATAGGCAGTGGAACTCTGCTTTACCAGGGTTGGGGGGCCTTTCTGGTTTCTGATCAGGTGGGAGGGCCTGTGTCAGCCTTTGTTTCCCCAGCGCTCTTTCTCCAAGGGGAAGAGATTAAGAATTACAATGAGATTAATTTACAGCCTTCCTTGATTGTTTTTTTCCCACCAGAAGATTTCTCTTCTGCGTTTCCTCTTCTTTCTGGGAGGAAATTCCCCTTTTGAGTTTCCCCCCAAGAAATGTGGCGCTTCCTCTAATAGTTTTGGATACAGGCGTGATTAGGATTTTTAAAAACTAACATCACCTTCAACAGAAAGCTCCAGAAATCTTTTAGACTGAGGTTTGGGAGAGACAGCTTCGGGCTGCCCTCCACCACGGGCAGAGCTAGAAGGCCACAGCCTCAGAGCTGCTTCTCAGGGAAGGGGCGTGTCCAGGGCGGCCGGTGGGCCATCTGAGAGCGGGCCTGCCTCACGCTGGGTTTCCTGGGTGAGGGGACAGTTCCCTAGAGGTGGTCTCTGAGAAGCCTTTCCACGGTGGAGGGTGGGTAAGAGGGGGAAGGGATGCTGGGGACCACTCCTCACTCTTCACATCTCCAGGGGCAGGGATCCAGGCAGCGGCAGCCGCCAAAGCAGCCGCTAAAGCAGCCCCGTTCGGTAAGTGAGCCCCCGCCGGTCCTGCCTTCGGCCCTCAGCCTAGAGCACTGCTCTCTTGTGTCCCCGCTTTGGGGTTTGGCAGACCCCCCTCCTCAGGCTGTCATGTTCTGGGCGTGGGCCTTCCTCACAGCTTTTGGCCCGTCCGCCCACTTTGAGGGGTGTGGATGGAGTTTCTGATTAGGAAGGCAAAGTGAGAACAGGTGTTGGCGAGCCCTCCAGCACACACCCCCTACCCTTCCCAAAGCCACTGCTGCCTCCCAGTCCAGCTGGGGCCTTGCCCTGCTTCTGCAACAAATGCTGGGCTCCTCTGGGCTCCCACCCACCCCAAGGGACAGCCATGTTCTTGCTCCCTGACAAGGTTCTCCATGTCCTGCTTCATCTGAGGGCCACCCTGGCAGCCCCAGGTTCCCATACCTTCCTGAATATGACATAGCAAAACAGCTCACTTTAGAGCCAGAGAAACCTTAACTTCAGGTCTGCTGACCCCCAAACTCACATATGACAAACAACTCTTTTTTGTAAAACTATCATTTGCTGAGGTAATCATTACACCAGCCTTATGAAATTGGTACTCTTATGCCCATTTCACAGCTGTGGAAACTGAGGCTCCAAGAGCCTAAGAGACTTGCCCATAGTCACACAGCTAAATGGTGGCCGAGCTGAGTTTGGAAGCCAGTCCTGCCTGTCTTGCAGAGCTCCCTTTACTACATAAGTCTGCCTCCATCACCCTCAGGAGTCTCAAAGGGGCCCTTGTAACTCCAAAGTTTAAGAATTCCTGATCCTGCCCAGACCTCATATTAGGGATGAAGAAGCTGAGGCCCATCAAGGGAAAGTAACTTGTCCAAGGTCACACAGCAAGTCCGCGCCCAGCTAAGAACCCAGGGCTCCTGACCTCCAGCCCGCTGCTCTTTCCATTAGCTTCTGCCCTCCTTGATCAGTACTTGGTTAAGGATGAGCTCTTCTCTGTCTTGCAGGGGTAGTCCCGGGCGTCGGCGTGGGTCCCGGTGTCGGTCTGGTTCCCGGAGTCGGCGTGGGTCCCGGTGTTGGCATTGGCCCCGGTGGTGTCATAGGTAAGCAGTGTGAGCAAGCGGGCCTGAGGGGCCTCTGAGTGCTCCATGGGTGCCGTCCTCGAACCCCCTCTCTCTCCTCCCAGGAGCAGGGGCCCCAGCTGCAGCCAAAGCCGCGGCTAAGGCGGCCGCCAAAGCCCAGTTCCGTGAGTGCCCCGCCTGCTTCTCCCCTCACCCCACAGGCCCAGGCCTGGCCTGGCGTGATCCGAGCCTAAACTGGACCCCGGGACATGCCATAGCTCAGGCCTGCCCTGCGGCCTCGTGAGGCTCCCGAGGCGGCAGACAGAGGGCTTGGAAGTGCAGATGTGGCCTGAGGGAGACCTGGGTTCGAGTTGTGAGCCACACACTGGCTGAGTGGCCTCTGAGTTTCCTGCCCTCCCGTGTGGGTACCGATGGCACCTGTCACAGAGGCTTGTTAGGAGAATCAAATGAGTTCATCCAAAAGGGAGGAACCGGAGGTTAGGCTGAAAAGGGCAGTGGTGTCCAGAGTGTGTATCCCTGAATGCCAGCCTGGGGAAGGGCTGGACTTGGTGGTCAGTGAGAGTTTTAGGAAGACCATTCTTGTGGCAGCGTAGAGGGCAGATTAAGGGGGTCTGGGCCCCTTCCTTGGGGTCTGACTCAGCTCCCTGAGCCGGACACCCCCAAAAGGGCCTGTTCCCTGCCTGCTGCCGTCACCCCACTCCCCATCTCCCCCAGGGGCTGCCGCTGGGCTTCCTGCCGGCGTTCCCGGATTTGGAGCCGGTGTTGGAGTTCCTGGACTTGGAGTTGGTGTTGGTGTTCCTGGATTTGGGGCAGCAGGTGAGGGGCCTTCTAGGGGCTGAACAGAAAGACCCCTGACCTCAGAGGAGGGAGACCTCTCCTCCCAGCATGTCCCCTCCACTCAGAGATGTGCAATAAATTCCCCGTTATGTTCTCCGGAGCAGTTAGAGACAACTGGGGTAACAGACGCAGGCAGGCCAGGCAAAAGGTCCTCTGCTGCCAGATATCAGAGTTTCTGTCTCCTCAGTGGACGGGTGCCAGGGCTCCAAACTGAGAAGAAGCCCACCACCCAAGGAAGGAGGCTGGAGGGCCCTGGGGCCAGTGGTGTGTGTGGGCTAGCCTGGCTCCCCTTCGGCAGTGTGCTGTGGCAAGAGGGCCACTAGGAACTCTAACTCTTCGTCTGCTAGTTACTGAGCCTGCTCTATGTCCGGCCTCAGGCAGACCATGCCGGGCCTAGAGGAGACGGGAGGGGACAGATGGAAGGAGGAGGCACAGTTCAGCCCTCAAGCACCCACAGACCAGACTGGTAGAGGCACAGTTAGACACTGAAGCTCTGTACTTGGCTGGGTGAGCTCCTGGCTGCAGAGCCACAGCTTCAGGGCTTTGAGAGAAGCAAAGAAGGCTGAGGAAGTCAAGGAGGGCTCCCTGGAGGAAGCAGAATCCCCAGGCACAGAGCTCAGCTGCTGACCACCCCACTTTTCCTTTTGCCCTTTTCCGCAGTACCCGGAGCCCTGCCTGCAGCTAAAGCTGCCAAGTTTGGTGAGTGCACCCCACACACCATCGCTGACAGCACCCGGTCACCCAGCTCCCCTCTCCCTGAGCCAGGGCCCAATGCCTGGAGCCTACAGCACAGGGCTGGGATGGTCAGGATGGAAAAAGGCAGTTTCTAGGAAGTATCAATGATGGTTCAGCAGACTCTGGCTCCTGCCCACTAAATGCCTAGCGTGCCTCCAGCCCTAGGACAACCCAAACCGCCCTTCACAGTTCCAGCCCCCCTGGGGGCAGTTTCACTTTGGTGAGGACCATGGTCGCTAAGACACCTCAGGCCCTGACCATTTCATGGGGCCCAAGGCCAGGGAGGGGCCAGGGCTGCTGTCCCAGCAAAGCCAGGACTCCTCATCTGGGCCCCTGCCTCCCTGTCAGCATGACCGCGCCCGCCACGAGCCACGAGGACGTGGCAGACCTGCCCTCCCCCCACATTTGGCATTCGGGCAGCCCCGCCTGGCCAGATCCACACTGTCTATGTCCCCCTGCATTCCCGGCCTCCTGGGATCTGGGCTGGGGCCTCCGCCAGGGAACTGCCAACCAGGCCTGGCTGGTCCACGTGGGGCTAGTTTCCACCTCGGAAAATCCCAGCTTCCTCAGACCCCGCCCACGGCGGGCCTGATGACCCACAGGCCCCTCTCCTGTTCCTCGCTGGCGGCTCTGCCGGCCTGAGTTCGTCAGCCTTTGCCAGGGAAACAGAGCAGTTAAGGCCTCTGGCTCCGAAGTCATTTCCTGCCCATGAAACCGTGAACACATTGCTTAACCACTGCTGTGCCTCAGTTTTCTCATCTGCGAAATGGGGCTAATAGTGCCTACGTTTCCCGCTGCCCGGAGCAGTCTGATATGTGTGACACACGGACCATGAGTGTCCCCCTAAAGCGCTAGCTATAACTCCTGCTGCTGCTGCTGCTGGCAGCTCTGTACTGGACAGTGGTTCACACTCAGAGGTCCTTTCACTATCCAAACACCTACAGGTGAGCAGGAGTAAGGATCATCATCTCCTTTATAGAGATGCAACTCTGCGGCTCAGAGAGGTGACAGCTATGATGAGTGGAGAAAACAGATTCAAACCCAGGGCTGTCAGGACCTGAGACTAGTCTTCCACCCTTGGCAGCCTGTGGCCACAGCCACCACTGTGACCACCTGCAGGTCCCAGCACCAGCCCGGGAGGAAGGAGAGGAGACAGGCAGGCTGAGGCTCAAGGGGTGTGCCCTTGCCCGATGCGTCAGGGCAGAACCGGACCTCAGACCTGGGTGTCTGGTTATGGATTTCTGTCCAATACTCCTTCCACTAGGTCATGTGGCCTCAGCCACCTGTCTACTTGCCTAGTAGCCCTGGGGCCGGGAGACCCCGTCCTTCAGAAAGGGGAGGATTGACCTTTTGTCCTCTCTGCACAGGAGCAGGGGTCGGGGCCCTTGGAGAGCTTGGAGATCTTGGTGGAGCCGGTGTCCCAGGTGGTGTGGCAGGTGAGTTGAAACCCCAGGACAGGCTGGGCATGGAGGGAGACTGACCCATGGAGAGTCCCTCCCTGAGCCCCCTCTGTGTCCCCAGGAGTCGGACTTGATGCTGCGGCTGCGGCTGCGGCCGCCAAAGCTGCTGCCAAAGCCGCCCAATTTGGTGAGTACAGGAGGCGGGGCTGCCGCCAGGCTGCTAGGATTTGACGGGAGGGGAGGGGTTCTGACCACGCACCATGGAGCGCATATTCCCTGACCTGTCCCTGAGGCCCTCAGGGGCATCGTCTTCCAGGGCCCCGGCCCACCTCCTGGCCCCACTAACCCTCCAAGGCCCTGGGGGCTCAGGCTCCACCTGGGTCCTGGGATGATCTCCCCACAGCCCCCACCTCCTCCCACACCCCACCGCAGACAGACCAGCTGCTCTCACTTGCGGGGATTAATGCACAGCTCTCTCCTCAGGGTTGGGGGGAGTCGGTGGGCTCGGAGTTGGAGGACTTGGAGTTGGAGGGCTTGGAGTTGTCCCAGGGGCCGTGGGCCTTGGAGGTAAGGGGTACTCTGGAATCGGTGAGTGCATGGCCGCCCCCTTCTCTGGGCTCCTGCAGCATTTACAGGGGCCTGAGCAGGCTTAGCGAGGGCTGCCCCTTGCAGTTGGATGTCCCAGTACTCTCCCTCTCTTTCAATTCACCCAACCACCTCAAGGGGGAGTTCATTAGGATAGTGATGATTATGCCCATTTTCCAGAGAAGAAAAAGCAAAGCTTGGAGGGAAATTACTTTCCCAAAGTCTCTGCCATCATGGTGGACCTTATGTTAACATTTCTCTCTCTCTTGGGTCATCATTGTGTCTCCCTACCTGACCTGGCCTGAAGTCTCTTACCCCGTGTACGCCACAAGACTGGCCACACAGTAGGAGCTTAATAAAGACTTCTGGGAAGATGGACGGATGAAGGTGGGGTGGAGGGATGGTGGAAGGATGAGTCAGTAGGCTGATGGCAGATCGGTGAGCAGGTCAGGAGGGGGACATGACTTGGGGAGGGAGGAGATATTCCTGGGCCCTCACGCGCGCCATCTCCCCAGGTGTGCCCCCAGCTGCAGCTGCTAAAGCAGCCAAATTTGGTGAGTTGCTCCCGATGCCGCCCCCTGCCCAGGCCTGCAGGCTGCTTAGACCCCGCCCCCACTGCCCTGTCCCCGCCCCGGCGCAGGCCTCCGTCCTGCTCACAATACCCCTGAAGGCCCATCCAGGAGATCCCTGACCCCAGACCCCAGAGGGGATGCTCAGTGTCCCTTAAACTGTGGCTCGTCCTCACCCACATCTGCCCTCCTCTCAGGTGCCGCTGGCCTTGGAGGTTTCCTAGGCGCCGCCAGGCCATTCCCAGCTGGAGGTAGGGACCACCTCTGCTGTGAAATCCTCAGCTCTGGCCGGCCCTGGAGGAGGCCTGGCTGCCTAGCAGCTGGGGCCCTGAAGCTGCATCTGGCACAGGGACACAGAGAGAGGGAGGAGGGGACAGTCCAGGAAAGGAGGCATCCTGGGCAGAGGGGCAGGCCTCAGGGTCAGGTGGACACATGTGACTCAGACACCGGGCCGGCGAGCTGAGGCCACGGAGCTGCAACCCCGGATGCCAGCAGGGGACCAGCTGTGTTAAGAAAGCTGCCGCGGCAGGGGGTAGGGGGGAGTGGGAGGAGGTGGTTCTAGTCAGAGAGGCAATAGGTGGCAAGGTTGGGGTGGGCCCTGCCCCCACCAACCCCAAACCCCTCCTGCAGGTGTCGCAGCAAGGCCTGGCTTTGGACTGTCTCCTATTTTCCCAGGTATGACCAGACTCCCCCGCCCTGGGCCCCATCCTTCCTCCTTCCCTGGTTCATCTCCTGCTCAGAAGGGCTGAGCCAGGACCCGAAGGGTACCCCGCGCCCTCAGATTGCACAGAGTTGGGTTTCCCCTTCTCCTCTCCCTCCTGTGCCAGGCCAGGGAGCATCAGCTCTTCCAACACACCACGTCCATATGAGGCAAACTGAGGTTCAGAGAGTGCCAGGGACACGCTCAGGGTCACACAGTCACTGGTAGAGGCAGAGCCAAGGGCTTCCAACAGCCAAGCCCAGAACTTGGCCCCCCTCAGACGAGGCCCAGGCTGCCCGGCAGGGCTTGGCGGGCACCCCAGAGGTGGGCACACTCACGACCCCTCTCCTTGCCTTGTAGGTGGCGGAGCCGGGGGCCTGGGAGTTGGCGGTGAGTCTATCATAAGAACGAGGGGCCCCATTTCAAGCAGGGCCCTGAGATCCTGCTGAGGGAGCGGCTAGTGCAGCCACGGCCCTGGGCTGGCCCTGGGCGTGGGGACACGAGGGAGCCCCACGGGGAATCACAGAAGCTGAAGTCAGCCCTGGGACGTGGGGATATGGGGACCCCGATTCCTGGGGCTCCCAGCCAGGCACTCGACTGGGCACCAGGAGTGAGACAGGGACCTGGGTCAGCCCGGGTCTCAGGGTCTAACCAGAGAGGTTGACAAGGTCCCATAGAAAAGGAAAGAAACTGTAGGGAAGCACAAGCCATGTTCAAGCAGGTGGTCAGGGAGGCTGAGCTGGAGCCTGTCAGTGGGCGTAAGGCTGCCCCCGGGAAGCGTGGCCAGGGTCTAACTGTGGTGGGAGAAGGTGCCGCAGAGCTGCTCAGTCCTCCACAGGCAGCAGGCCATCTGCAAGGGGCGAGGTTGGACAGGAGGGTCGGGCCGGGGTCAGAGAGGCCTTTGGAACCCGCTGCTACAAGATGGAGGCGTGTGGAGGGGCCGGGGAGGGGTTGTCTGGGAGAGGAGGGAAGGCCTGGCCTCCTCCCCAATCCCGGCCTTCCCTCCACAGGCAAACCTCCCAAGCCCTACGGAGGGGCCCTGGGAGCCCTGGGATACCAAGGTGAGTAGAGACTCAGCCCCTGGAAGTGGGCGGGGGGTGAGGGGGTGGGTGTTGGGCAGAGGCAGAGTGATGGGGTCCATCAGCCTGGGAGAGAGGGCAGCACGTCAGACAAGGCCTGGCAGGGAGTGGGGAGGCTGGGGCAGAGCTGGACACCTTACCCACCCCTTCTTCTACCTGCGACACAGACACGCAGAGCTGAGAGTGGGCCAGGACCCTCCAGGTTCATCCAGGCCCGGCCTGGCCGCCCCTCCCTCCCTGGTACCCACACCCGCCCCTGCGGGAGGAGCGAGGGGCTGGGAGGGGGGGCAGAGAAGGAGAGAGAGGATGGAGGCGACAAAAAAGCGAGCCCCGGAGTCAGGGGATCAGAGGGGTGGACCCGGCAGGGTGGGCAGAGGCGGCCCAGAGCCACACCCTTGCTCCAAGGTGCAGATGTGTCTCTGGCAGTGTGTGGGGCGGGGTCTGATCACCACCCCCCAGGCATTTCCCAATGATGCCCAAAAGAGACCCAGAGAAGCCCCAGCTCTGCACCTGTGCCCAGCTCAGACTGCGGATCCCCTTTCCACGCCCCCAACCTGCTTCCCACTGAGCAGATGAGACAGCCCAGGCCAGGGCAGGGAGAGGCAGAGGCAAGAGCAGCCTGACCTCGTCCACGGTGCCCAGCTCTCAGTCAGGCACCAGCTGGTGCCTGTGGCCCTGTCACACAAGCTCTCTTTTTGTTGGCTTTCTTTCCCAACAACACCCTGGATGAGCTTCACAGAGAGAGAGAAAGATGGTGCTCACTGCCACCAGGTGGCAGTAATGAGCCACATCGAGCTCCCCCAGGGGTAGACGCTACCCCAGGCCCTACTACCAGACTTCTGTGCCTTGATGATTTGAAATAAGGTTAACCAATCAGACCCTCCGCCCGAGAGGGCAGGAGTCCTGCTACCACCCACCTGCTCAGTGGGAGTTTGTACAGCCGAAGAGCTCAGAGAGTGGCCTGGGGTCGTGTCCAGGCTTCCCGTGGCTTCTTGGAGCCTCTGTTCCCCGCTGTGATGATGTGGGTGTTAAGAACAGCTTGGAGTTGGGGGGAGTGGGCAAGGGCTTGAGAAGCAACCAAGACTGACCCTTGCGTGTGCCTCCCCGCACCCAGCTGGGGCCTGCCTGGGGAAAGCCTGTGGCCGGAAGAGAAAGTGAGCTTCCCGGGACCCCTGACTCACGACCTCATCAACGTTGGTGCTACTGCTTGGTGGAGAATGTAAACCCTTCGTGACCCCCCCCATCCCATGCCCCCTCCTAAGTTCCCACCCCAGGAGGGAACAGGGCAGGCAGGGTGGCCTTGGAAATCCACAGGGCAAGCAAACAAGAGAGTGGTGGCCAAGTGAGCTCCTGGAAGCCCCCTCCTTCAGAGGCAAGGGGTGGGTGGCCTTGGCCCCTGCCCCCACCCCCTTCCCACCCAGGAGCTCTCCCTCCACACACTCCATCTCCAGGGGAACTTGGTGCTACGTACTGGTGCTCTCATTCTCCCTGCGGGGAGGGAGGAGGGAAGGACAGCCCCTCAGGGAACCCCTTCCCTGGGGCTCCTCTGAAGATGGTGCAGACACTTCCTGGGCAGTCTCGCCTCCCCCTGCCCACCAGGACCCACCTCTGGCTGCAGTCCAGTTGGTACCCAAGCATCGAAACCCTCAAGCTGGATTCGGTCACACCATCTCTTGTCCCCCTTGGCCCCCTCTCCCCTACCAATGGCTATTCCCCATGTCTGGGGCACCTTCAGGTCGGAAGATTCCCCCCATTGGGAATAGCCCTCTTGCTCTTGTGGAATTCATCCGCCCATATGCCCATCCGTCCATCTGTCCTGGTCCCCATTTGGCTGCCCAGCACCTCTAGCTGGCTGGGCGCCCCTACCATCAACTCGATTAACCTGTCATGGCAGCCTGTGCCCTGCCTCTGCCCTACCACATACACCCCTACGTAGGGGCCCCGAGCCCAGGTTGTGAGGGGCTGTCCCGACTGGGGCAGCAGGAATCTCCCTCGCATACTGGGTCTCCCCCCACGCAGTACTGTATCCCCGGTCCCCCCCCCCCTGGAGCCCCTGTACTTCAGAGCATATCCCCCCCTACCCCGCCCATCTCTTTGTGTCTCGCTGTGATAGATCAATAAATATTTTATTTTTTGTCCTGGATGTTTGGGGATTATTTTTGGCTGTTGATGTTCTCCTTTGGTTTTATTTTTGTGGTTTATGGGGGAAAAAAACCTTTTCTTTTTTTTTTTCTGATCTGGGGAGCTACACCCCCAGTAGAAGATTCATTTTAATCGCTTTGGTATAACTCTGAGTGAAACACACATTTTTTTTTTTTAAATAAGAAAAGACAATTAACTGCTTCAGAAAAGACTAATAAATGAAAACCTTTTAAGGAACTGTCTTGGCCTCCTTTGTAATCCCTCATCTGCCTTCAGCTCCTGGTCAGGGTAGGGAACAGGGCTCAGCCTTGGGAACCTGTTCAAGATGTATTTAGGGGGCTGCCAATTACCTGCCATTGGCTTCTGGTGAATTAATCCTTCTCCTAGTTCAGCCTGTCCTTTCATAATGATAATCCCTTTGTAGGGGAAGCAGAGCGGCCAGCCCTACACACGTCCACCCACAGTGGGTCTCATTCCTCTGAGGATGTGGGTTCACCCACCCAGACACTCCTTCCCCAGCCCTCACCCCTTAGGCCCAAATCCTTGGCCTCTAGATGCTAAGAGTACAGCTGGACAGATGGAGGAAACAAAAATGACCCTTCTGTCCAGACCAAACGCTTGGCCTTGGTGAACAGCCTTGCAGAGAGAAAAGAAATGGCCCGACCTAAGAAACACAGATGGATGTTTCCTTCTAAACGTCCCCTTTAAGGAAGACTCACTGTCACACGTGGCCACTAGGGCACCACTTTACTTCTTTACAAAACAAAGCAAATGACACTCTGCAGGTGGCAACAGGAGACTCTGGACTACCCTTGGATGCCCCAATTCCCCAGGGTTGTCCCCCTCCCCTCAGGACTACAAATCCACAAAGTATGGGGGTGTGCCCCCCTGGAGCCCACAGGTCCCTTCTAGAGCCCACAACTCCCTTCTAGAGCACACTCTTGGGTACCAGATTCTGGAATTTCCTCCCCAGACCACCAAGTCCACTTCCAGGGCCCACATGGCCTCATGTGTGCATCAGAGCAAACCCCATGGCCAGTGGGCACGCGTGGAGGCCAGAAGGATGGCAAGGGAGCTGTTTGTTGCGAGTGCGGGTGGAGTCTGTCGTGCAGACAGCAGCAGACGGCAGTGTGGGTATCCGTGCACCTGTGCACAAGGACCCTGTGGAAAGAGCAAGGGGGTGGGGCGATGCTCAGGGACAGCTTCCCAGAGGACAGTAGAGCACAGGAAGCAATCTACCAGGCAGAGAATAGAGCAGAGAGTAGGGAGGGTCAGACCTTTCCAGCAGGAAGGGCAGCCTTGTGAAGGTTCCCAGTGCCTGGTGGGAGGGAGCAGAGCCGAGGAAAGGCGAAGGATGGATCAGAAGCCGGTCGGGGGTAGGTTAAAGGAGACCACGGGGTGGGGGGCTGCTGTGACAGTCAGTGAGGAGTGACAGCCTGCCCAAGAGTAGTGGCAAACCAGATTCATTCATTCATTCACTTGTTCAGCAAAAAGATCCCTTGCTCATCCTGGGAAACCCCTCAGCCCCAGGCATATTGGGATAGTTGGTCGCCCTGCCTTCCAGAGACATCTATTCATCATACACAAACATATACACATATTAGTTGCATTACTCAGCATCCTGGTGTTATTTTAATCAAAACTATGTTTCAAAGATCATTCCTTATCAGCTGTATATTCATTTAACAAATACTTACGGAGTTATGTACCATGCACTAGGTACTGTTTTAGAAGCTGAATATACAGTAGTAAACAAAATGGGCAAAAATCCCTTTTCTCGTGGAGTTAACATACCAGTAACTCTATCTGTTGTATTTATTTAATCACTTTGCTATTATGACCAATGCTGTCCTGGACATTTGTGTGTGCGTATCTTTCCTACATGTCAGTGTGACTTGGTCTATAGCAGCACCATCCACAGAACTTTCTGTGATGACGGAAATGTTCTCTATCTGCTGTGTCTGGTGTGTAACCACTAGCTACGTGGGCTCTTGAGCTCTAAAAATATGACTAGTGAGACTGAGGAATTGATTTTTTTTTTTTTTTTTTTTTTTTTTTGCGGTACACAGGCTTCTCACTGTTGTGGCCTCTCCCGCTGCGGAGCACAGGCTCCGGATGGATGCGCAGGCTCAGCGGCCATGGCTCACGGGCCCAGCTGCTCCGCGGCATGTGGGATCTTCCCAGACCGGGGCACGAACCCGTGTCCCCTGCATCGGCAGGCGGACTCTCAACCACTGCGCCACCAGGGAAGCCCAGGAATTGAATTTTTAATTTTGTTTTTTAATTTAAATTTTTAAATGTAAATAGCCACAGTATTGGATGATGCAGGTCTATGGGACAAAGTCCTGAAAATAGAAAAGATAAATCAAAAAACAAAACAAAACAAAAGATCCCTTGCTCATCCCTCTGCAGCTCTCCAGCCTCCGAAAGTTGGCCAGCCCCAGGATTCAGCCCTGGCACCTCCCTGCTTCTATTTCTCATAATTCATGGCTTTAAATACCACGTATGCGTTGGCAGTTCCCAAACTGACACGTCCAGCGCAGACCTCTCCCCTGAACTCTGGACTTGCACGTTCAAGGCCAGTTCTTAACATCTCCATCTGGAAGTCTCATACTCCTGCGTAGCATGGGTCCGCCCACCCCCACCAAAATCTGCTCTCCTCCCCACCTTCCCCGTCTCAGTAAACAGCAGCTCCAGTAGTTCAGGCCAGCAAATTTGGAGCCCTCTTCTCTCCCCACTGCCCACACCAGATTCACCAGCAAATCCTGGGACACTGCCTTCAGAAGATAACCAGAGTTCACCCACTCCTCCCACCCCCAGGCCCTGGTCCACCAGCAGCTCTTGCCCGGGGGACTGACACAGCTTCCAGGCTTGGCTCCCTGATTCTGCCCTGGCTCCCCTTCAGCCTTCTCTCCACACAGCAGCCGAAACAATCCTTTTAAAACATAAGTCAGCTCAGGTCACACATCTGCTCAAAATCCTGCTGTGGCTCCCGTCTCATTCGGGGCCCAAGCCAGAGGCCTTTCAATGGCCGAGGAGCCCCTACCTGAGTTGGCCCAGCTGTTCTGACCAGCTGTTTGACCAGCACCCTGCTACTCGGCCCCCTGCCAGGCCGTGTGGTTACACTGCCCTCTTCCCTTCCCTGCAGGTAGCAGGCCACCCCTCTGCAGCCTCCACACCTGCTGTCTCTCCTGCCCAGAAAGCTCTTCCCTCCGTTATCAACATGCTTGGCATCCTCACCTCTTTCAGGTCTTGATTCAAATGTCACCTTCTCAGAAAGTCCTTCCCTGACCCCTTTTCTAAAACTGCAAACTATAGGGGGTTCCCTGGAGGTCCAGTGGTTAGGATTCCGAGCTTTCACTGCAAAGGACTCAGGTTCAATCCCTGGTCAGGGAATTAGGATCTTGCAAGCCATGCGGTGCGGCCAAAAATAAAAATAATAATTAAATAAAATTACAAACTATACCTTCCTCCCCCACTTGGGAGACCAATGACTTGGCCCTGCCTTCTCTTTCTCCAGAGCACCCATCACCAGTACCCATCCTGTCACCACAGAGCGCAGTATACTTCGCGTCTTTGTTTATTGTCCGACTTTCCCCACCAGAACGCAACTCCCTAAGGATGGACATTGTTTTGAGATCAAAATAGTTGAGGGCTTCCCTGGTGGCGCAGTGGTTGAGAGTCCACCTACCGATGCAGGGGACACGGGTTCGTGCCCTGGTCTGGGAAGATCCCACATGCCGCGGAACGGCTGGGCCCATGATCCATGGCCGCTGAGCCTGCGCATCCGGAGCCTGTGCTCCGCAATGGGAGAGGCTACAGCAGCGAGAGGCCCGCGTACCGCAAGAAAATAAAAAGTTTAAACTCCCTGCTTTCATTAGTTATACACCCTGGTAGAAAGATGGTAATGGCAAGCAAATGTGCTAGGCTGATATTAGCTTCAAAGATATCCAGGTCCTAATCCCTGAAACCTTGTAAATATTACTGTTATTAGTCTGCTCAGGCTGTCATAGCAAATTGCCACAGACTGGGTGGCAGAAATTTGTTTTCTCACAGTTCTGGAGGCTGGAAGTCCAAGATCAAGGTGTCCACAGGGTTGGTTTCTCCTGAGGGCTCTCTCCTTGGCATGTAGGTGGCTGTCTTCTCCCTGTGTCCTCACACGGTCTTTCCTCTGTGCATATAAGTCTCTTACTCTCCTCTTCTTATAAGGACGCCAGTCATAGTGGATTAGGGCCCATTCTGATGACCTTGTTTTAACCTGATTGCCTCTTTAAAGATTCTATCTCCAAATACAGTGACATTCTGAAGTGTTGGGGGCTGGGACTTCGACGTACAATTTTAGCGGGGATGCAGTTTAGCCCCTAATAGTTACCTTATATGGAGAAAGAGTCTTTGCAGATGTGGTTAAGTTAAGGATCTTGAGATGGGAGATTATCCTGCTGGGCCCTAAATGCTATTACAAGTATCCTTAAAAGAAGCTGGAAGAATTGTATGCCAACAAATTGAATAACCTAAAGAAACGAATAAATTCCTAAAAACACACAACCTGCCAAGACTGAATTGTGAAAAAATGGAAAATCTGAAGAGACCAATGACAAGAAAGGAGAATGAATCAGTAGTCAATCCTCCCAACAAAGAAAAGTCAGGACCAGATGGTTTCCACTGGTGAATTCTACCAAATATTTAAAGAAGAATTTATACCAATTCTCCTGAAACTCTTCCAAAAGATTGAGGAGGAGAAACAGTTCCAAGTTCATTCCAAGAGGCCAGCATTACCCTGATAGCAAAGCCAGACAAAGACACTACAAGAAGAGGGCTTCCCTGGTGGTGGAGTGGTTAAGAATCCGCCTGCCAATGCAGGGGACACGGGTTCGAGCCCTGGTCCGGGAAGATCCCACATGCCGCGGAGCAACGAAGCCCGTGTGCCACAACTACTGAGCCTGCGCTCTAGAACCCACGAGCCACAACTACTGAAGCCCGCGCACCTAGAGCCTGTGCTCCATAACAAGAGAAGCCACCGCAATGAGAAGCCTGTGCACTGCAACGAATGTAGCCCCTGCTCGCCGCAACTAGAGGAAGTCCGTGTGCAGCAGCGAAGACCCAACACAGCCAAAAATAAAATACATTAATTAAAGAAAAAAAATCAAGACACTACAAAAAGAGAAAACTACAGAGAAATGACATTAGTAAGATGGCAGAATAGGAGGTCTTCAGTCCATATCCTCCCACAAACAATCCTAAATTTCATGTAGAACCACAAAAGACCTAAAATAACAAAAACAATCTTGAACAGGAAGAATAAAGCTGGAGGCATCACACTTCCTGATTTCAAAATATATTACAAAGCTACAGTAATAAAGAGAGAGAGAGACCAATGAACAGAATAGAGAGCTCAGAAGTAAATCCATGCATTTACAATCAACTGATTTTCAACAAGTGCACCAAAAACACACAATGGGGTAAGGATAGTCTCTTCAATAAATGGTGCTGGAAAAACTGAATATCCAGATGCAGAAGAAGGAACCTAAACCCTTGTCTCACACCATAACACGAAAATCGACTCAAAATGGATTAAAGACAAACATAAGACCTGAAACTATAAAACTACTAGAAGAAAGCACAGGGAAAAAGCTTCTTGACATTGGTCTGGGCAATGATTTTTTGCATATGACTCTAGGAGCACAGATGACAAAAGTGAAAATGGACAAGTGGGACAGCATAAAACTGAAAAGTTTCCACCGAGCAAAGGAAACCATCAACAGAGTGAAGAGACCACCTATGAAATGGGAGAAAATCTTTTCAGACCATACATTTGATACAGGTTAATATCCAAAACATATCTGGAACTCAAGAAACTCAACATTTAAAAAGAAAAAGAACTAATTTTAAAATAAGCAAAGAACTTAGGCAGACATTTCTCAGGAGAACACATATGAAGGGCCAATAGGTATATGAAAAGGTGCTCAGTATCACCAGTCACCAGGTCATGCAAATACAAATCAAAACCACAATGAGGGCTTCCCTGGAGGCGCAGTGGTTGAGAGTCCGCCTGCCGATGCAGGGGACACGGGTTCGTGCCCCGGTCCGGGAAGATCCCACATGCCACAGAGGGGCTGGACCCGTGAGCCATGGCCGCTGAGCCTGTGCGTCCGGAGCCTGTGCTCCGCAACGGGAGAGGCCACAGCAGTGAGAGGCCCGCGTACCGCAAAAAAAAAAAAAAAAAAAAAAAAACCACAATGAGATATCACCCCCTACCTGTTTAAATGGCTATTATCAAAAAAAAAAAAAAAAAAAAAGATAAGCATTGGAGAGGATGTGGAGAAAAGGGCACCCTTGTATACTGCTAGTGGGAATGTAAGTTGGAGCAACCATCATGGAAAACAGTGTGGAGGTTCCTCAAAAATATTAAAATAGAGCTATCATATGATCCAGCAATTCCACTTCTGGTATATAACCGAAGGAAATGAAATCACTCTCTTGAAGAGATATTTGTACTCTCGTGTTTATTGCAGCATTATCCACAATAGCCAAGCTGTGGAAACAACCTACGTATCCAACAACAGATGAATGAATAAAGAAAATGTGTTGTATATCTACAGTGGAATATTATTCAACCTTATAAAGGAAGGAAATCCTAAATAAATAAATAAATACAGGAAGGAAGGAAGGAAGGAAATCCTGCCACATGCTACAACATGGATGAACCCAAGGGACGTTATGCTAAGTGAAATAAGGAAGTCACAGACAAATACTGTGTGATCCCACTTATATGAAGCATCTAAAGTAGTCGAATTCATGGAAACAGAAAGTAGAATGGTGGTCACCAGGGCCTGGGGGAGGGGAAGAAGGGAGTTTGTTTAATGGGTACAGAGATTCAGATTTGCAAGATGAAAAATTTGGGGACTCTGTAATGACCTGTGTGGGAAAACAATCTTTTAAAAAAGTGGATAATGGGGCTTCCCTGGTGGCGCAGTGGTTGGGAGTCCGCCTGCCGATGCAGGGGACATGGGTTCGTGCCCCGGTCCGGGAAGATCCCACATGCCACGGAGCGGCTGGGCCCGTGAGCCATGGCCACCGAGTCTGCGCGTCCGGAGCCTGTGCTCCACAACGCGAGAGGCCACAACAGTGAGAGGCCCGCGTACCACAAAAAAAAAAAAAAAAAAAAAGTGGATAATGTATATGTATAACTGATTCACTGTGCTGTACGCCTGAAACTAACACAACACTGTAAGGCAACTATATTCCATATAAAGAAAGAACTAAAGAAAAGGTTAAAAAACAAGTTTTGGAGATCTGTTTCACAACAGTGTGAATATAGTTTACCCTTGAACAACGCTGGTTTGAACCGGGAGAGTTCACTTATATGCAGATTGTTTTTCAATAAATATAACACTTGTATTTTCATTTTACAGGTCTTTAAGTGTGGGGAAAAGTTTGTGTGTGATTAGAGATCACAATACGTAGAATCAAAAGAACGGGGGGTTGAGTCCTGATTCTCTCCAAACGGTTTCTGCTTCCTGGTCTTGGGTGAGTCATTTATCAATTCCTTTGTTTTTGAGGCAGAGACAGCAGCGTTCAGATTTTCCACTGTGTGTGTGTGTGTGTGTGTGTGTGTGTGTGTGTGTGTGTGTGTGTGTTGAGGGCAGCGGTGGGAGGGGAGCGTGTGTTGGTTCCCCTAACCCCTGAATCATTCAAAGGTCAACTGTACTTAACACTATTGAAACGTACACTTAAAAATGGTTAAGATGATAAATTTATATTATGTGTTTTGATGACACAGTTTTAAAAAAAAAAGAAGCCGGAAGGGAGAAGGAACTGATTTCTCCTCTAGAGACTCCGGAATGAATGCAGCCGTTGTTTTTAGCCCAAAGCCACTGGGTTAGGACTTCTGGCCTCCAAAACTGTGAGCAAAATAATTTGTGACCACAGCCACAGGAAACGAATACAGTGAATAAATGATTAATTCTAACGTCAGGTGAATCAGTGCTATGAGGATTAAAAGCCAGGGAAGGAGACAGAGAGTGAGACAGGATGTTAAGTTAGCTGGGATGGTTGGGGACATCTAATGTCAGGTCAAAGGCCCTGTGATGAACACATGCTTGGGAAGTTAGAAGAGCAGAGAGGTGCACCGTAGTTAACTAGAAAGAGCAAAAGAGAGAAGAAATATAAGCAAAGAAGTAGCGAGGGACTAGGTCCCATAAAGGTTGCAGTAAGGGCTTCGGGTTTGAAAGCTAGGAAATGTCACACTTTGACCCTTCAGAGGCTCTGGAGGGTCACAGGGGTGCATGACTCAGGGGCTGTCATACTGTACACCCAGCTAGACCAGGGAGGAGAGAAGAGTGGAGGGAGAAGTGGTAGAATTCTAGATCTGCTTTGTACAGGGAGCCAATAGGATCTGCCAGTAGGATTTGCTGATTGATCGATCAAGCGCAAGGAAAAGGAATAGGGAGAGAGGAGAGAAGTCGAGGATGCCTTCAAATTTTGGCTGAACCACTAAAGGACGGGGATGTCATTTACTGAGATGAGAAACACTGGGGGAGGAGCAGATCCAGGCACAAATTAAGAGCTCTGATCCGGATGCATTAAGTTTGGGGTGCCCGTTTGCCATCCAAGTGGAGATGCCGAGTAGATATTTGGGTTCTTGCATCTGCAGCTCAAGGAGAGGGCAGGGGAGTCAACGAGCCATGTGTCTGGGTGATGTCACGCAGAGTGGGCAAGGAGGGGGCAGGCTGCATCTGACAGCAGGGATCCCGTGATGCCAGCTCTCTTTTCCTCCCTAGGCTAGGACAGTTCAGGCTCTGGCCCCTGCCCTGGGTCACAGTCTTGGGCTAATCCAGTGAGTATCCCCACGGAGCCTCTTGTCACCAGCCTGTGTTCAGCCAGGTATCAATTTGGCAATTTGGACAAATCCTAACCATTGACCTGGAATGAGTCTTTCCCAAAGGGCTCTGGACCCCTCATCTAGAAAACTTGTATCATGAACCCCATCAGTAAAATATTTTTGAGCAAATATCACATATATTTGCCACTTGGATGGCAGACAGGCACCTAAAACAACGCATCCAAGCCAGAGCTCTTAATTTGCACCCAAATTATTATTATTATTTTTTTGCGTTGCACGGGCCTCTCACTGCTGTGGCCTCTCCCGTTGTGGAGTACAGGCTCCGGAAGAGCAGGCTTAGCGGCCATGGCTCACGGGCCCAGCCGCTCCGCGGCATGTGGGATCTTCCCGGACCGGGGCACGAACCCATGTCCCCTGCATCGGCAGGCGGACTCTCAACCACTGCGCCACCAGGGAAGCCCACACCCAAATTATTATTTGTTCCCCAACACACACATAGACACATTCACTTATAAATTACATACATAATTGACTATACAAATAATAAAAAATGTTCATCACATAACAATGCAAAAGCAGAGTTTAAGAAGAATGTTCGAAAGATGAAATGAACAACAGTTGAATGCTTTTATTTATTAAAAGTACAAAATTGCTTTTTTGCTTTCAGTTAAAAAAAGACTTAATAACTTGGATGAGCAATGTGACCGAATATGTCAGATCTGATGAGTTGGTCTTTGGTTTCACCAGGAAACGGGAAACGTGTCTGACAAGGAGCTCCGACAAGAGAGGGAAGTACCAGCTCTGTCTTTTCGCTCGTCTTGCAGTATCAGCATCATCTTCAACCTGCTTTCTTTTCAAGACTCTTTTGCAGCCACAAGTCTACTCTGTAAGGGTTAGTTGTGTTATAAAAGTGGGTGAGAGGGGCTTCCCTGGTGGCGCAGTGGTTGGGACTCCACCTGCCAATGCAGGGGACACAGGTTCGAGCCCTGGTCCGGGAGGATCCCGCGTGCCGCGGAGCAACGGAGCCCGTGCACCACCGCTGCTGAGCCTGCGCTCTGGAGCCTGCGAGCCACAACTGCTGAGCCCGCGTGCCACGGCTGCTGAGGCCCGCGCACCTGGAGCCCGTGCTCCGCAGTGGGAGAGGCTGCCGCGGTGAGGGGCCCGCACGCCACGGCGAGGAGTGGCCCCTGCTCACTGCAACTGGAGAGGGCCCACATGAAGCAAATATATATAAATGAATAAATTTTTTTAAATAAATAAATTTTAAAACAAAAAAAAACCTGTGTGAGTTCCTCTACCTAACAGGCACAGGCCCACAGCCCCTCTAGGTCCACTCAGTATCCCCCCGCACCCTGCACTGGGGCCCTCTCCCAAGCCCCTTCACCCAGGGGTGCTACCTGCTGCCACCTCCTGAGGCCGTGAGTGTCCTCATGGGTTTCCCTTAATGCTGCCCAGTCCGTTGTAAAATCCCCTTTATTAAACTCTGCTCAGTAATCCCTGCTGAGTGCTTCTCTGTTTCGTGCCAGGACCCTGCCTGATATATACCCTATAGGAAAGCAACAAACAAGCAAAAAACGTTGCTGTCCAGCCTCCGAGGACCTCCACACCTCCTTGGGACACTTTACTATAAGTGCTTTAGGGCCATCTGACCAGCAGACAGAATGAGGGCACCAGCATCAATCTGAATATTAAGAAAGGAGGGAGTGGGCTTCCCTGGTGGCGCAGTGGTTGAGAGTCCGCCTGCCGATGCAGGGGACACGGGTTCGTGCCCCGGTCCGGGAAGATCCCACATGCCACGGAGCGGCTGGGCCTGTGAGCCATGGCCGCTGAGCCTGCGCATCCGGAGCCTGTGCTCCGCAACGGGAGAGGCCACAACAGTGAGAGGCCCGCATATCGCAAAAAAAAAAAATAAATAAAGGAAGGGAGGGAGGGAGGGAAGAAAGAAGGAGGGAAGGAGGGAGGGAAGGAGGGAAGGAGGGAGGGAGGGAGGGAAGAAAGAAAGAGGGAGGGAGGGAGGGAGGGAAGAAAGAAGGAGGGAGGGAGGGAGGGAGGGAAGAAAGAAGGAGGGAGGGAGGGAGGGAGGGAGGGAGGGAAGAAAGAAGGAGGGAGGGAGGGAGGGAAGGAGGGAGGGAGGGAAGAAAGAAGGAGGGAGGGAGGGAGGGAGGGAGGGAGGAAGAAAAATTATATTTTGTTCCCTCCCCCAGGTAATTGTTTTGCACCCAGGGATGAATGCCCACCTTGTAGGCCACTGGACCCAAGCCCTGACTAGAGAAAAATCTATACAAACTTGATGGCTGGAGCTGGAGTGTGGGCAGTTCTGTCCCTTGTTCACTGGGTGAACTTAAGCATGTGGCTCAACCTCTCCCCGAATAGGCTCCCAGGCAGTAGGACGACGAAGTGGGCGGTGGGCCTCGCGGAGATAGGATTCTCCACTTGTTGGCAGGGTGCTCCACGCTTCCAGTGCTGGACTGAGCACCTGTGCGTTGGGGACCACCCAATTCCTCTGGCCACTTCCCTCAGCCAAAACCCCATTCAGCCTTGCCTCCTCCGGAACGCCGGGCAGGGCGGCGCCAGCTCCAGGTCTCCAGCACTGGGAGGAGCAAATCCCTGAGCAAGGTTGCTACAGTCTCCCCCAGAGGCTGCTCCTTTAGCGCCCTGCCTAGCTGGTGAGAGCCTGAGACGTGGGCCATCGCCTTCCCCCGCAAACCCTGCTGGGGCCTGCCCTCTCTGCAGGCCTCAGAGAAGGAGAGGACCTGGCCGGCGCCCCTGCCCAAGGCAACCACTATTGTCCTCAGGGTCCATCCACAAAGTCTCCTCCGGGTCGGGTCTCGGTTCTTGGCCCCCATCCAGCAAGCTTGGGTCTAGGGGCTCCCCGCAGGGAAACCGAGGCCCCTAATTGTCGCTTCTACACCCCCTAGGTTGCCGCATCAGAGCACGCATTCCACCTAAGCCGCAGCTTTGGGCTTAGGCGTCTTGGCCAAGTGGCGCGGAGCAGAGTGTTGTCACTCCAGGAAGAATGAATGAAAGGAGGAGCTGAGCGGGGCGGGGCGCCGCCGAGCGCGCGGGGCGGGGCCGCGCAGGGCAGTTCGGCCGCTCGCTCGCGCCCCGCCCCGCCCCCGTGCCGCAGCTCCGAGGCCCCGCCCCGGCCCGCCCCTCCGCTTGCTCCCCAGGCCGCCGCGGCGCGGAGCCGGTGCCGGAACCGGTGTCTGAGAGGCGGCGGCGGCGGCGGCACCGCGAGCCCCGAGCCCATCCCTGCCCGGCCTGCGCTCTCCGCCCCCGCCTCCCGGGCCGGCGGCGGCGGCGGCGACTGCGGGCGAGCTTGCGGGGCCCGGGCCGCCCCCAGCCCCAGCCCCGCCGGGCCCCGCCCCCCGCCGAGTGCATGAGGTTGACGCTACTTTGTTGCACCTGGAGGGAAGAACGTATGGGAGAGGAAGGTGAGCGGGGTGCGGGCCGGCGGGGCGCCGACCAAGGGGCCGGGCGGGCGGGCGCACCGCGCTTGGGGGAGAAGGGGAAGCGGGGAGCACGGGTGGGGGCCGGGCCTGGCCGCCGCGGAGGCTGGGTCTGCCGCGAGGCCGCGCCCCTGTGTCCTCCGGGATGAGCTCGTCCTTCCGAAGCCCGCAGGCCCCTCCCTGAAAAGCTCCCACCCTGTTTCCCCCTCCTCGGCCCCGGTGGGCTGCCCTCCCACAGTCGGAGGGCCCCTCCTCCCTTTCATCCCCGCCTTCTCCCATCCCCCGACCGACGACCACCCGGGAGGAATCCCAGGCACAGCTCGCCCAGTCTTGGCCTCCATCCGCGAGCTGTGTCCACCCGGGGCTCGCCCTTACCCCTTGGAACAGGCCTTGGAAGAAAGAGTCGCTGGGAAAGCCTCAGCCCTGACTCGCAGCCCAGCGTTTGGCCGGCTCCGTGACCTTGAGCCAGGTGCTGCCTGCTGGGCCTCAGTTTCCTCGTTTGTACAGTTGAGGGCCACATAGTTGGCCCGTGGTGCTGGTGTTGGGAGCCTGGGGGCAGAATGGACAGAGCAGAGATGCTCCTCTGGGGAACTTTTGGATGTATGCTGGGGCCCCCACCCCCTCTCCCTGCACCAAACCCAGTGCCTGCCATCAGTCTTGGCTGGGAAGATGACTCTCATCCTAGCCGCCTCTTCTGCCCCTTCCCCCTACTGGGGCCCAAGGCTTGGGTTTGCAGGACAGTTAGGGTTATGAAGACCCCCAGATTCTCTCCCTGGGGTCTCCTTTCCTGGGTTTCCTCATCCAAGCAATCTCATAGGTCCACCAGGTTCAACAAAAGTCCTATTATGCCAGCTCCTCCAGCCCTGCCCTCCCCTGGGGCTACTGCCAACCCTCCCCCAGGTCCCTGAAGGCCCACTTGGAGCAGGGGCCCACCTTATGGTAGCTCCTAGGTCCCTGGGTCCTCATGGAGGGGCAGACTGTGGCCTTGGAGCTTGGCTGGTGACCCCGCAAGCCTTACCTTCTCCAGGGCTCAGTCTCCCCAACTGTACAATGGGAAGGGGCAGGCTGGGAGATCTTCCAGGGCCCACCCAGCTCCAAGGGTGTCAGGCCCCAGGGATGACTAAGCATGCCTAGTGGCCCTCTTGAAGAGGTGCCGGGCCTCCCTGGAGCAGGTGTCTGGGAGCCCAGTCCTACGGCCCTGGCCCCATGTTAGGCCACGGCATAGCCAAGCCTTCCAGGGGGCTTCAGTACAGGACGCACCAACCTAGCCCTGTCCAGTCCCTGCCCTTTGAAGGGACTGGGCAGGCAGGAGAGGAAGGGGGGCTGTGACAAGAGTGTCACCCACTGCCTTATTTCCAAATCGTGCTGCTTTCTTTCTCCGCATTTACCGTGCCAGACCCTGAGTTGAAGGATGCCATTGCTGGGGGTTGGCGGACATCTGCTCCTCCTCTTCAGTTTACAGAGAGAGAAACTGAGGCCCAGAGGAGCTTGGTAGTTCAGCTGTGGTCTCAGCAAGACTCTCAGACCTGCATTCTCTCTCCTGCTCTGTACAGCGACTGCTCAGCCTGGGCGCTGCGTGTGTACAGGAGGGTTTGTGGAGGTGCATGTGGAGTTGGCGCAGGCCAGCGCAGGCCTGCAGCAAACTGCGCCTCCTGAGAATGGTTCCTAACGCCCTTTCCACCCCTGCAGGAAGCGAGTTGCCCGTGTGTGCAAGCTGCGGCCAGAGGATCTACGATGGCCAGTACCTCCAGGCCCTGAATGCTGACTGGCACGCAGACTGCTTCAGGTAGGGCAGGCTGACCTGAGCTCGGGTGCCCTAAGCAAGGCCTGCCAGAGACGTGGCCATCCCTCCTGGTGCCATCTCTGGTTGTGACTTCCAGCAAGTCCTTGGCTTCAGTTTTCCCCATCTGTGAAATGAAGCATCTGGACTAGAAGATCTCTGGAGGCCTTTCTTTTTTGTCATTCTAGACAGAAAAGGAGAGAAAAGGCGAGACTTGCGTTTATGCTCGTAATACCAAGGCCTGTTGGCTCCTTGGTGGGGGAGGAGTGGAGGGTAGTGCGCCCCTGCCTTCCAGGTGCTGGTGCTCCACAGAGAGGCCTTGGGAGGAGCTGGGCCTCCTTCATGGGCCCCAGGCTAGTTTGGAAGATGCATATCCAGTAAGACCGGTCCCTTCCCTCCGGACACCAACTCCCAAGTGTAGGAGAGTAGGACCAGAGCTGTGGTGGAGCACATGGGGACCCAGAGGTGGCCCAGCAATCCAGGAGCACCGTCCTGAGAAGCAGGGGCAGGGGGTAGCCTTAGATAGCTCTGTAGGGCCAGAGCTGGGGATGTGAGATTTCCCACATGGAGAAGTGTGGTAGAAAGCAGCTCCAGACAGAGGGCCCAGCAGGTGCAAAGGGTAGAATGGTGACGGGGCCTGGCCCAGTCAGTAAACGGCAGCGTTCAGGCAGGAAAGCACCCAAAAGGAGGGAAGGTAAAGTGGCGAGGCCCAGCTGGGGTCAGGGCATCAACCACCGGCCGAAGGAGTTTAATTTGGGCAGTGGGAGGCTCCGACAAGGATTTTTTTTTTCTTTTATAAAAATGTCTTAACATTTTCTACAATTTAGGAAGGGCCAGGCACTGTTTTAAGAACTTTTTATAGTTGGATACGTGTTGTCTCCGTGAATCGGAACACGGAGAGGTTAATTCTCTTGACCGAAGATACACAGCCAGTGAGCGAAATGAACACACAGTACACACACTGGCTGGGGAGCCCAGAGGAGAGGCGGGCTCCGTGTCCTGGGGTTCCCAATCAGGTGTTCAGAAGGAGGCCTTCAGGGAGGAACGGGCCTCTGAACAGGCAGACAGGGAGGTGGGACCGTGCAAACCGTTGAAGGCCCGGGATCAGCTCATCTAGTTGGAACAGAGTGAGTCGAGAGACATGATGATGAGGCAAAGTTAGGATCGATTCAGTGAAGAGCCCTGAATGCCAAGATCAGTAGCTTCTGAGGGCAGTAGGGAGCCAGCAGAGAGGGTAAGAAAGCAGGGGAGGGATGTGGGCAGAAGTGCTATTGAAAAATGCCATCCCGGTGGGCAGATGGTGGTAACATGGCAGGGAAGGGACTGTCAAAAGTTCGGGGCTCTGTGCCCATAAGACCTGACATAGGACAGTGACTAAGAGTGGAGAGAGTTTCAGATCTAGAAGGGACGATATTTGGCAAGGATTAGTCATATTAGCCACTATTCATTGGTGACTCTTGTAATGTCATTTCATTAAACCTTCACCATAACCGTAGGAGGGGCCGTTAATCGCTCGATTTCCACGTAAGAAATGGAGGCTCGGAGAAATCAAGTAACTTGCTGAAAGTTGCAACAGCCAGAGCTGGGACTTGAACCTATGTCTGTCTCACTCCAAGTCACTGCAGAGCTGAAGAAGTCAGGGGCTGTGGGGTGGAGCTGGGGGCTGGTGAGTGGCAGGGGCAGAATCTACAGCAGAGTCTGGTTTTTCACCCCGGGTGCAGAGGAGGCCAGTGGTCTGTTGGCTCTGGTGGAGCTGGGGGCCGTGTTGGTGAGGAGTTGTGCCCTGTCCTTGTTGAGGTGCAGGTGCAGTAGGCTAGCCAGGGAGGCAGTGCCCTCCCGAAAGCTGGCCGAGGTGATCTGAGGCCGGTCAGAGGTGGGAAGGGCAGAGACAACAGCCTACTCAGTGCGGGGGGATGGGATTTGAGAAGAGGCCAAGAGAAATCCAGGGAAGAACTTTGGGGGCCCCGGTGCATGGAGTGGGGAGGGAGGTAGAGCCTTGGGAGACATGGGGGAGGGCCAGGCGTGCAGCCACAGAAGCCACAGAAGGGCAGCAGTGGGGCGGGATGCGTGGAACCTAGCTTTGGAGGGGTCCCTGCCCTGTTAACCAGCAGAGGGCTGAGGCCCCGGGAGGGGGCGGTAGGGAGGGGGCATGTTGGGTTAGGCCCCGGTGCGGTGGGGACACAGGGAAGGCTCCCACAGTGAGGGAGGGCCCACAGGCAGTAAGAGCCATGGCTTCCACATGGTTCCACGACTTACACAGTGTTTCTGGCCCCGTGGCGTGTGGTCCTCCCAACAGCCCCCAAACCTGGTTGAGGCCAACGGTATCCTCACTCCCCTGACAGTCAGGAAAGCAGCTCAGAGAGGAGTCGCTGCTTGCTGGGCCCCTGGAAGCATCTCAGTGCCGTGAAGCGGGGCTGCCACCAGCCCCTGGGCTCCGAGAGCCTTGCAGCGACAGAGTTGCTGTGGGCCCATTGTCACCGCAGAGCCAGCCCCTTTCTCTGTTCCAGCCTCCTGGGAGGTCGTGGCCAGGCTCAGGGGGGTCCAGGCTTCCCTTTGCCCAGCTGCTGCCTCTGGGAGGTCCCTTCCCAGAAGCCTGCAGCTCAGGAGCCCTGGGGCTGCCGTAACTCGGGTAACATCTCCCTGGAGGCTGGTTGGGCTGACCCTGGATGAGGAGGGCTGAGTGCACAGCTGGCACTGGGGGCCGGAGCCTGGGCTGGGATGCCCCCCTCTTTGGGGGACTTGCAGGCAAAGAGGATGGACTGTCCATGGAAGTCAAGCTCTGTTCCCTCGGGGGCAGCACCAGAAGAAGCAGCTGCTCCCTGTCCCCAGAGAGGCTCCAGTGCCTTTGTTACAGCAGAGGCCGGGGGGCACGGAGGGTGCCTTTCTCGGGTGTGCAGGGCTGAGGACACAGTGCCGGCCAAGCTTCCCCGCCTGCACCAGAGCCCAGGCAGTAGGCCCTTCAGCTGCTTCCTGTTGTGAGCTAAGACCAAGTCCTCTTGCACCCACATCACTGCATCCTCCTCCCCTGCTGTGTGGCCACGCTGGCCCCTCCCTCTGCAGCCTCCAATCCTGAGTGCCTGGAGTAGGATAGGGAAACAGCCTGTCCGGCCCACGCCTGCACTCCCCGTAGGCCTCTGGGGCCCCCCTGCGATAGGTAGCAGCAAAGGATGCTGGCCTCGAACCTGAGAAGATGCTGCTTCCTCCGAGGGGCTGAGTAAGTGGAAAGCCCCCTCCCCACCTGTCCCAGGCCTCAGGCGGGGCCCCTGGTGTGAGGGCTGGGGCTGGAGGCCATGGTGGGACAGACCCACCTGAGGCCGGGCAATGGGGCAGGAGAACTGAAACTCCTTGGTGACTGTTGGCCGCCTGTCGAGGGGAAGCAGGCCACCGCTGAGACTCCTGGCCCTTCTGGTACAGGTCTCCCTTAAGGCTGGTCCCCCAGCTGCTCTTTTTCACCCTTGGTGTCCAGGGATGTGGCTCTGGGTAGAGGGCACCCCTGGGAGGGAAGGACCTGTCGCCGTAGGGGTTTCCACTGCTTCCCAGCCTGGCCTGTTCATCCCCCCTCCAGCCCCACAGTGCCCTCCTCTCCTGCTCAAGCCTGGCTCTGCCTTTGCTGCTCTGGGAGAGGGCTACACTGTACCTGGTATTACTCTCTTGACACCCTTTGTAGGGGCAGGGGCATTGGGGGGCACCCCAAGAGCCAGGCATGTCCTGCCCCACCTGCCTCCTCTGACTCCTGGCCCGATGCGGGCCTGAGGGGTGAGGGGATGCACAGAGTCAGGGGCTCCTGTGTGCCTTCCATCGGCAAAGGTCCACTGAGGCCCCAGGCGCCAGCCACCAAACTACTATGTGAGCCTGGGCTAGATCCCCTATCTGAGATGGAGGCTGAGCCAGGGCACCCTGGAGCAGTTCTGAGGACGCTGGGGGTGGGAACTGCTCCTGGTTGAGTGCACAGAGTGAACCAGTCTGGCAGGAAGCACTTCTGTTCTCTTCGGGCAGAGGCGTTTGTAGGTGCCTGGTCTGGGACCTCGGGGAGCCGGCAGGTTAATGGCAGAGGCTGGCGGTGCAGGCTGCGTGGGGGGCCATGGGCGCATCTGATCAGGCTTCAGGGAAGTGGTTATCAGGGAGCTGACTGCACTCACAGAGCCTGAGTGAAGCAACGTGGGGTCTTTCAGGGCTGCTACAGTGACGAATGTTTGTGCGTGAGAAGGACTAGGAGTTTGCAGGCAGAAGAGCATTCTCTCCCCGGGGGGAAGGCGGCCGCTCCAGAGCCCCGACTGACCCGCCCACCGAGGTGGGGGAGGGGGGCTGCTTCCTGCAGCCTGGGGCTGTGGGGGAGACTCCCGCGGTGACACTCTTGTGACGCGCTTCGTGGCTGGTGGGTCTGGTCAGCGGAAGGGCGAAGTGAATCACCGATCCGCACAGGGAGTGGGGTATCTCCCCAAGGTCACCGTGCGCTGCCTGCGCCCCGCCTGTTTGCGGAGCCTGATCTCCTGCTGCGCACCTTCCTGCTAGGTTAGAGCCCCCTGGGGGCTGCGCCGGGGACCTCCCCGTCCCCGGGTGTCCTCCCTCCTGGCTCGGTGCCTTCCTTGCCTTGTCGCCCGCCCCGTGGTAAGATGCCCACCCACTGCAGTCGGCAGCGATTGTGGGGGCAGGAAGGGCTGCAGGGGCAACAGATGACGTCATGGCTCCCGTCCAGCCGCTGCTTCCGCTGCAGCCTCCCGCATCCCAGCGCTGCCTCCAGAGGCTTTCCCTCCCCACTCGGATCCCTTTGAGAGAGCTCATCAGACCCCGCCTTCCTGGCTTCCAAAACCCGGGCATTTTGTGTTCCCCTGCCCGCCCCCTGCCCAAAGCCCCAAGCTGTGGTCCCCAGCCCCTCCCCTCAGGCTACCAGACAATGGGGAACTGGCTGGATCCTCTTAAAGGGACAGTGTCCCAGCAGCACTCTTGCTGCTCTGCGCTCCCTCCTTCTCCTCCCTCCTCCCCCTCCTCCTCCCCCCTCCTCCCCCTCCTCCTCCCCCCTCCCCTCCCCAGTTCCCTAGTTCAGGAGCAGTCATTGAGTGCAGTCAATGAGTGCTGCCCTGTGCAGGCTACGGTAGAGCGGAGGCTTTCCCGGCTGCCTGGTGCACAGGGCTCTCTGACCCAGCCCCAGTCTTTCCTGCCCTCCTGTCTCCTGGTTTGTTCCCCCACTGAACCATGCGCTCTGAGCCTGGGCCCTCCTATCCCTCTGCGACCTTGGTACATCACCCAGAGCACCCAGACAGCAGCAGAGCTGGACGGGTCCCCTAGCCGTTCTCTGCGCAGGGTGTACTCCGGCCCAAACATACCTGTGCATGCCAGGACCCTGGGTCAGGGTTTGCAGAACCCAGTGGGGCTTGTGCCCGGGGTTGAGGAGGGTGTCAGTCGCTGGGGGTCCCACATTTTTGCATTTGCTTATTACCGTGGCTTAGCTGAGCTTCTGGTCCCCACCCGACCAGGACACTTGACGGGAAAGATGTCAGGCATGTAGGTCTAGCTCCTGGCCTGGGGGGTGGCACATAGAAAGAAGCCTGTACATCATTTCTCCCCATCTGCCCTTCAGGGGCCCCACCAGCCAGGCCTTCCCGCTGCCTATGCTGAACCCCGTTCTTGTGCCTGGCAGCACTCGTGGGGCTGGCTGAAGCCTAGGGAGCCTGGAGATCCCCTTTCTTAACTGACTGACTGGTCTATACTGAGCTGAACTGCTGCCTTGTATCTTGGTGGAACTGGGAGTATCTTCATGGGGCCTATGGTGCCCATCTCTGTGACCCTGGGCAGGGTAGATAGACCCTCCTAAGTTCATCTGCCTCATCTCTAAAACGAGGGTAGCCATGCCTGCCTCATGGTGGCCTGTGAGAATTAGTAAATTTATTAAGCAAGAAAATGGGAAGGTGCCAGCACTTAGTAGGTCTTCACAGCGCCGAAAGGTTACCACCATCTACATCAGCTGCCAGAGCTGCCTCCACTTTGCTGGGAGTGGGGGGAGGGGGAGGGAGAGGAAGCCGACTAGACTGGAAGAGTGGGGCTCGCAGTTTGTTTCAGCCCCGCTCCCCCCAACCTGAATCCTGGGCTCCCAGGTTCCAGCCCTCCCTGGGCCTGACTGGTGGGTGACTGAGAGTAACTTGCCTGCCCTCGCTGGCCATCTTCCTTCACGACAAGGGACAGGGGACTCAGATGAGTAGCACCTCTCAGTCCAGGTCTAGCAAGTGGGCCAGACACCCTGGGTGCAGAGCTGCTGAGGGTGGTTGTTCATAGTACCAAGGCTGCACATAGTACCAAGGCTTCGGGCTGAGGGACCACGGCAGAGGGGGTGGGGGTGGGCGCTGAATCCATCCCCGGCTCCACTTGCCAAGCCCTGTGCCTAAGCACAGGCTGCTCCCGTCCAGAGGGCACACCTTTCTCTAGTGCTGCCTGTAGCCTGGAAGGGCCCAGGTGTGCGGGAGGGGTGGGCCCCCCTGAGCCCCAGCTCCCCTTCCACCCAGGTGTTGCGAATGCAGTGCCTCCCTTTCACACCAGTACTATGAGAAGGATGGGCAGCTCTTCTGCAAGAAGGACTACTGGGCCCGCTATGGCGAGTCTTGCCACGGGTGCTCAGAGCACATCACCAAGGGGCTGGTCATGGTAAGCACCCCTCTCCCACTCACACACCTCACGTGTGTGTGTGTGTGTGTGTGCGTGCGTGCACGCGCGTGCGTGCATGTGTATGTGTTTTCACAGGTTTCCGTGCTCCAGATCTCTCTCCCGTCATCTCTCTTGTTCTTTTCACTAGTTCTCTGATTCTCTGTGCCTCCTGAGCCTGTTTCTCTGTCTGTATCCCTCAGCCCGCTATTATGGAGGCAACTCTGTCTGCCCCCTGCCCCGAAGTTGGTTTGGGGCTGCCCTTCTGAGAGGAGGCCGAGGGGAGGAGCTATGGGGGCTGAAGGGGCTGCTGAGGTGGCTTGTCCCCACCCCCCCAACTCCCCTTCCAGGTGGCCGGGGAGCTGAAGTACCACCCCGAATGCTTCATCTGCCTCACATGTGGGACCTTCATCGGTGATGGAGACACCTACACTCTGGTGGAGCACTCCAAGCTCTACTGGTGAGTGCCCCGCCCCTCCCTGTGCCTGGCGTGCCCCCACCGTGTCACACGTCTCCCACGCCAGGGCCCTTCCCGTTTCCATGTGGGGGGCAGTCATAGTGACAGTGTAGAAACCACTGGGAAATATAAGACACAGCAATCAGGTGGAGAAAGCCTCAGACATCAGCTTTCTTTTCTCTTCGTTTTTTTTTTTAATATTTATCTAATATTTTGGCTGCGTCCGGTCTTAGTTGCGGCACGCGGGATCTTTTGTTGTGGCGCGCGGGCTTCTCTCTAGTTGTGGCGCACGGGCTCTCTAGTTGCGGCGCGTGGGCTCAGTAGTTGCAGTGCACGGGCTTAGTTGCCCTGCGGTATGTGGGATCTTAGTTCCCCGACCAGGGATCAGACCCACATCCCCTGCCTTGGAAGGCTTATTCTCAACCACTGGACCACCAGGGAAGTCCCACAGACATCAGCTTTCTTACTGACATCACTGCTGTGCAGTTCTGGCACCAACCCTCAGAGTTACCACCAACCCTGTGAGCTCAGGACCTGTCCCCAGCAAGTTCACCCTGACTTCAGTCACCGGCCACAAGTTTGGGAGTCCCCAGGCCGCTCGCATTTCTGACCGATTGGCTGCAAAGTCAGGGATTCCCACAGCTCTCTCAGCTTTGATACTTCGCTCAATGACTGAGAGCTCAAGAGAGCACTATACTCACAATTATAGTTTTTTACTAAAGGCTGCACATCAGGACCAGCCAGATGAAGAGACGCAAAGGGCGAGGTCCGGGAGGGTCTCGAATGCACAGCTTCTGAGCATTCCACCCATGGAATCAAGACGTGTGACCCGTCCTCCCTGGCATCACCAGAGTTTTTATTGGGGTTTCATTATGTAGCATAATTGATTGAATCACTGGGCATGGATTGAACTCAGTTTCCTCGAGGTCAGGCTGGGTCAGAGCCATAGCCCTCTCATCACGTGGTCAGTCTTTCTGGTGACCAGCACCCACCTCCCTGCTGCCTGAGTCATCTCATTAACATTAGCTCAAGTGTGTGAAGGGCTCAAGAAAAAGGAGGATACTCCTGTCCAAGGATTTAGAGCCTCTTTCCCAGGAGCCAGGGACAAAGACCAGACAAATTCTTTATTATGGCAACACTGATAAAGCTGGATTTGAGGGCAGCATGACTTTTGAGGATCCCGAATGGACTCTTAATGACTTCCTGCTGAACTGGACTTATCCCCAGGCCTCATCTTGGCTAGCTGACGGAGCATAGACAACCTAGAGTGAGCCCCGGAGAGGGGCAAGGCTGGGCTGAGCATGCCCAGTTCCTGCTCCCAGCCCATCAGGCAGCCAAGCTCCTCCTCTTCCCTTGGGGAGCAGTGAGGGGAGGGTGGGAGGAGAAGAGAGCCTGGGGCTGAGGGATCAGGGTGGGGGTGATGCTGGTGACTGTCCTGACACACTTTTCTTCCCGCTCTTTGGGTCCCCACCGCCTGTGGCTCTTGCAGCGGACACTGCTACTACCAGACTGTGGTGACCCCCGTCATTGAGCAGATCCTGCCTGATTCCCCCAGCTCCCACCTGCCCCACACAGTCACCCTCGTATCCATCCCAGCCTCGGCTCATGGCAAACGTGGTCTCTCGGTCTCCATCGACCCCCCTCACGGCCCGCCAGGCTGCAGCACAGAGCACTCCCACACCGTCCGCGTCCAGGGGTGAGTGGCTGGCCTGCTGAGGCTGCAGCTGGTGCAGCTGTGGGCACGGATGCTCTAGGTGGGTGGCTGACCCTGGGGCAGGGGGGCCCTGAGAATGGGTGAGCACATGGGCCCAGATGGAACCCAGCTCTGACAACTGGTATACCAGATGCCTGGTTCAATCATTCCTCCAAAAAAAGTAACAAATGTTAGATAAAATATTTTAAATGTTTTCTTTAATCCCTGCATGACGCAACAAGAAAGAGAAGTAACCAGGTCAGGAATAAGTGAAGGAAGGAGCCCAGGTGTGTCAGCAGAGCACGGAAGGCAGCCATGACTTAAGGGCAAATCTGAATTGGGTGAATTAGGCTTCAGTTTTCGAGTCTTCTCATGGCTGAGTCTCTCAAAGCCCTGACTTGCTCAAGGAAAGTGAGACTAATAAGAGAACGCCTCCCCACCCCATAAAGCTGCAACCCCCAAAGGGCTCTCAGGGTGAGGAAGAACAAGAAATAAACCACACCTTCCACCAGCCGCCCACCCCGCCGCCCCTGGCAGCCAACTCCCAGAACTAGAAAATAAACTGATTTGAACCTAAATGGAAGGGGAGAGGGGATCTCCCCTGAGAATTCATACACTTGGGTTTGCCAACCAAGTTCACATGCCTGGGTGGTTCAGAAAACCTCCAGGCAAAATTGTAAAAGTTTAAAGTACTTCTCCGCTAGGGGTAATGTCCTCAGGCCATGACAGAATCAGATGCAGATCCTTTCTGGAGGAACCCACCTCCAGGCTTCACAGAATTTCTCGAGATAAGCGTCCCAAGGAAGGTGAGCCATTTGGTCAAAAATCGCAGAGAACAAGGCACTGTGAGCGAGAACCAGCGGAAACAACAGGTGGCAGAAGCAGACCTGCAAAACCTGCAGATAGTAGGATTATCAGAAACAATACAAAATTATGCTCCATATGTTTTAATAAATAAGAGATCCTTGGGAAAAGTGAGTAAAGAGCAAATGAATTTGGAAAAGAACCACATAGAACCCCTAGAAGTGAAAGATGGGTTTAGCAGTAGAGGAGGGTTTTAAACAGCTGAAGGGAGAAGCAAAAACACAGCAAGGTGAAAATAGGGAAAGAGAGGTTAAGACGCACGGAGGGCAGAGTGAGCAGCTCTAATCATCCATCTAGAATCACAGGAGGAGAGAATGGGAGAGAGGCAGTATTTGAAGATACGATGGCGGAGAACTTCCCAGAGCTGATAAAAGACACCAGTCCACAGACTGAAACCCAGTGAATCCCAAACAGGAAAACTAAAAAGAAATTCACCCATAGATTCCCCCACCTGGTGAAACTCCGACACCAAAGGCAAAAGAAAAGACTTTAAAAGTAGCCATAGGGAGGACTTCCCTGGTGGCTCAGTGGTTAAGAATCTGCCTGCCAATGTAGGGGACACGGGTTTGAGCCCTGGTCTGGGAAGATCCCACAGGCCGAGGAGCAACTAAACCTGTGTGCCACAGCTACTGAGCCTGTGCTCTAGAGCCCGCGAGCCACAACTACTGAGCCCCTGTGCCAGAGCTACTGAAGCCCTTGCGTCTAGAGCCCATGCTCCGCAACAAGAGAAGCCACTGCAATGAGAAGCCTGCGCACTGCAATGAAGAGTAGCCCCGACTTGCCGCAATAGAGAGAAAGCCTGCGTGCAGCAGCAACAAAGACCCAACGCAGCCCAAAATAAATAAATTTATTAAAAAAAAAATTTCCTTCAAAAACAGAACAGGCTGACACCTGATTTCTCAACAGAAACAATGAAAGCCAGAAATAGTGAAATGATATATTCAATGCACCCAGCAAAAAAGAACCATCAGCCTAGAATTCTATACTTGATGTAAATATCCTTCAAGTATGAAGGTGAAATAAAGACATGTTAAGGCAGACAAAATGAGATTTGATACTAGCAGATCATCCCTAAAGAAAATTCTAAAGGTTGTAGAAAAGGTCTGAGATGTAAGAAGAAATGAAGGTTAAGGGGCTGACGCAGTTGATAACATGCTATGAGACGTTGAGCAGTTCCCTTGTCCTCTCGGGTTTTTGGGGTCTCTGTCTGAACAATGAGGAAGTCAGATACCTTGGGGCCTTCTGAGATTTCTCCTGGGCCTTCATGGACCCTTGAGAAATAGTTTTAAACGTTCCCCGTGTCTGGGTGTGGGAGCCACATGCCAGCTTTCTTTGGATTCAGTCAACGCTTCTCACATACCTGCCAGGTACCAGGCCCCATGCCTAAGCACTGGTGAGAAGTGAAGATGGTACTGGTGGGGGGAGGAGGAAGTTGGGCTTGACTCTGCATCTCCACCCCCATCTTGAGCATCAGCCAGGCCAGCAGCTGCCTTCCATACACAAGTGAACAGACAGATTGGTGAGAGAGATGGGGAAACTCCCAGACCAGCTGGTCCCTGACAACTGGGCAGAATTTTAGGAGTAGAGGGTCCACAGCACCTCCTCCCTGCCTCCCTCACTGGGTGAGCATTCTTTCCTGCTTCTTTTCCCCCCTTTGGCCACACTGTGCAGCTTGTGGGATCTTAGTTCCCCCACCAGGGATCGAACCCGGGCCACAGCAGTGAAAGCACCAAGTCCTAACCACTGGACCACCAGGCAGTTCCCTAAGGAATATATATATATATATATATATATATATATATATATATATATATATTTTTTTTTTTTTTTTTTTTTTCCGGTACGCGGGCCTCTCACTGTTGTGGCCTCTCCCGTTGCGGAGCACAGGCTCCGGACGCGCAGGCTCAGCGGCCATGGCTCACGGGCCCAGCCGCTCCGCGGCATGTGAGATCTTCCCGGACCGGGGCACGAACCCGTGTCCCCTGCATTGGCAGGCGGACTCCCAACCACTGCGCCACCAGGGAAGCCCAGGAATATATTTTTAAGGCTATATCCATAAGAAGTCTTTATCCATGAAAATATATTCACTATTTTTTAACTTTTTTAATCCTGAAAATTTCAAATTTACAGAAAAATTACTAAAATAATAAGTATATTGAATACCTGTACACCTTTTACCTAAGTTCACCAATTTTAACTTTCTGCCACACTTGAGGCATGTGTGTCTCTCCCTCTATGTATTTGTGTGTATGTACATATATATACTTACTTGTATATACACACATGTACATATTGCTATTTTTTTACTAAATCATTTGAGTGGAGGTTGTAGGCACCATTGACCCATCCTCCCCCCACATACTTCAGACCTTCTCCTAAGAACAAGGACATTCCCTTACATAATTGTCCATTGTATCTTACAGTGTAATGATGATATTTAGGAAGTTTAACATTGACACTTGTATTCAGTGTACAATCCACATTCGAATTTTGCCAGTTGTCTCAACACTGTCCTTTATGGCAGTTTCCCCCTTGATCCAAGATCCAATCCAGGATCACACATTGCATTGAATCCTCACGTCTCTTCGGTCTCTTTTAATCTGTGCCAGTTCCTCAGCTTTTCATTGTCCTTTATGACCTTGACATGTGTGAAGAGTGCAAGTCAGTTAAGGAAGCATGCCCCTCCATTGGGGTTCTACAGAGGGTTCCTCTTCCTTAGGTTTAAGTCATGCATTTTAACCAGATAACTGATGCTGTGTCCTTCTCTGTGCATCTTACTGGTAGACACAGGATGTCAGTGAAGTGCTCCCTTTATTGGGGATGTCAACTTCGATTATTTGGTTAAAGTGCAGTCCACTCTCTCTGCTGTAAAGGATTTTTTTTCCCCTTTGCAATGTAACCAGTTTGAGTCATCTGTGAGATATGAGTCTGTAAATATCCTGTTTCCAGCAGCCTTTCACTGACTCTAGCATCCACAGATAATTCTGTGATGGCTACAAAGTGGTGATTTTCTGTGTTCTTCCTGCTGTATTTATTACCTGACTTTCCTGTGTAAGGAAGCACTTCTCCCCCATGTGAGAATATACTCTCGATAATTGAAAAATTGCTAGCAATCTGTTTTTCTTAAAGCTCTCAGTCTCCTTTCTGTCCTGCCCACCCTCCCCCAGCCCTTCCCCATCTCAGGTCAGAGACAAAGTGACCATTCTTTGCAAAGCTTTTACAAAGACAAAATGACAATCAGACAGTTAACACCAAGGAGTTAAAAGAAGCAAGTAAATTTGGCAAGTTGGCCATTCCGTGAGTTAGTTTATGGCCAAGTAATCCAGGGCACCAGCCCCATCTCCACCCTGCAGCTGTGGCCCAGCCCAGGCTACTGGCTCCTTCCCGCCGATCCCAGAGGAGTGGGAGCCTTAGCTTCATCTTGCAGGGCAAGTTTGGGGGTCAGGTAGGAAGCAGTGGGTCCAGACCCTCTTAGGACTCTTTGACGCTTGTCTGCCCCACACGTACCAGCCAGGTAGAAGGAGAGGTCTGTCCTCCGTGGCAGAGACAACGCTCTGTTGAACAGGAGCCTCCGAGCATCTAGTATAGGGGGGCAAACACCTGGAGGGCATGCCACTTTTCTCCAGTTCCACACCCATAGGGGGCAAGCATTGTAATTACTATAGAACTCTTCCCACCAAACCAGAATTCGGTGTTCCCGCCGGTTGCCACCTGCCGATCACACAAGATAGAATGGTTTGCCCCACGCTCCTGATCTGATCCCCTTGGCCTTGGTTTCCTAGTGGGGTGAGCAGGGGTCTGACCACCGCTCTATGCCCACAGAGTGGACCCAGGCTGCATGAGCCCGGATGTGAAGAATTCCATCCACGTTGGAGACCGGATCCTGGAAATCAATGGCACACCCATCCGGAATGTGCCCTTGGACGAGGTATGGGTCCTGAGTCTGGTTGGATGTGGTGCTCCCCTGAGAGCACCACCCCTGAGACTCACCTGTCCACACTCCTGCTCTCCCCAGATTGATCTGCTGATCCAGGAAACCAGCCGCCTGCTCCAGCTGACTCTTGAGCATGACCCCCATGACGCACTGGGCCACGGGCTCGGGCCTGAGTCCAGCCCCCTGGTCTCCCCGGTTCACACTCCCAGCGGGGAAGCGGGCAGCTCCGGCCGGCAGAAGCCTGTCCTGTAAGTCAGCCCTGCACCTTGATGTACTGTATCTTGGTACTTTCACTGACGCTGGGCCTCAGGGGGCATGGGACCTGGTCCCTACCCTCCGGTAGCTCACAGTCTGATGGGGGAGTCAGCCCTGCAAAAAGAAGGAGGCCGGCAAGGGGTGCAGGGGGCTAGAAAGAGGAAGGAGAATGAGGAGCAGACGGGGAAAGCAGCACCCCCAGCTGGGGATGACAGCGCTTCCAGGGTGGACCAGCGCCCTGGCTTCGAGGAGCAGCTGGCCAGCAGCTCAGGATGCTGGGGCATCGGATGTGTTGGGGAGTGACGGGCTCTGAGGCAGAAACTCGTGGCTGGGGTCTTCGGGCTTTGCCCATCCCGGGGCGCCACCGAAGGGTGTTGCAGCACAGTGATGTGTTTCACAGAGACCACTCTGGTCCCCTTTGCGGGGAGGTGCCCAGTACCAGAGACAGCTGGGGGACTGTTGTGGTGGTCCAGGCCAGAGGGGCCAAGTGCCCTGTACCCTCTTAAAGAGAGGTGGGGAGGCACCAGGAAGAAGCCCAGAAGCAGGCTGGTCCTCGTGCCACTCACTGCAGGGGTCTGCTCAGGACTCCTGGTCAAGGCTTTGAGGGGGACACCTGGGATGACAGCCTTTACGCTAAGAAACAGTGATACTGAAGGCATGTGTTTCCTCCTCCCCTGCATTTGTCTGGAGCTCAGGCTACCCTGCAAGGCCACCTGTGGGCATTCTGGGCAGGTAGTCTGCCTCTGCACTCCAAGGCCTGGGACTCAAATGCTGGGAGACAAAGCGTCTGATCCAGGGTCACCAGGCAGAGAAGGCCTAGGGCAAACATTCCTACCTTAACAGGAAGTCCAAGCCAGACAGGGCACTGGGTGCTGGCATCAAGATGGGGCAAGAGCCTTATGACTGCCCCAGAAGAGCTGTCCTCTGCCGCCCTTTCTGACTGTACGGGTGACTACATAGACTGGCATCGATGGGGCATGGCAGGTAGGGGGAAGGGGGCAGGGCCAAGACCTGGCCTCCCCCCAAGGGGGCCTCGTCCGGGTGCCCACCTGGTGGCAGCGGGCACTGGGTGTGTCCCCCCAGGAGGAGCTGCAGCATCGACAGGTCCCCGGGCGCCGGCTCGCTGGGCTCCCCGGCCTCCCAGCGCAAGGACCTGGGTCGCTCCGAGTCCCTCCGTGTGGTCTGCCGGCCGCACCGCATCTTCCGGCCTTCGGACCTCATCCACGGGGAGGTGTTGGGCAAGGGCTGCTTCGGCCAGGCCATCAAGGTACAGGGCACGCCAGGCAGGGATGGGGCCGTGGGTGGGAGCAGGGGGGCAGCCTGTGTGTGACCCGTTGGTCCTCCACCCTCCTCCCACCAGTGTCCCCAGGAAGCCCCAGTGGACGGGTATCTGGCTTCCAGACTCGCTGGCCAGAGCTCTCCTCCACCTGGACCTCCCTGAGCTAGTTAGGGGGAGGGGACTTACTATAGATAGACCACGAAAAGTGGCTCCTCGGGGTGGGGGATGGGAGGGCAGCCCGGACTGACCCTGAAGGCTCCCTCCCCCAGGCCCCCTTACTGAGCCCAATACCAGCCCCCTCCTGGCCTCTGGGCTGCTCACCCCCTTCACACTCTCCCACAGCAAGACACGAGCCCTTCCCTGGCTCTGATGTCACCAGGCTATGACCAGACTGGAAGGTTCAGAGTTATACAAAAGGCACCAGCCAGGTTGCCCACGTGTGCAGACAGGCCCCAGCCCCTGTCCCTCGTCAGAATCTCTGGTAGAGCTACCATTTGACTTCCAGGAGACAGCCCAGCAGAGCAGAGGAAAGAGAACTGGCCTCTGGGTCAGGCGGTCCTGGACCCAAGCCCTGGCCACCCCCCTTCCTGCCACTTGGGTGACCGTGGACCCTGGTGGGAAACCTTCTTGAGTCTCAGTTTCCTCACCTGTAAAAGACTTAAGCCCCACCCCCTCGGGGGCTGCGAGCATCCCATGAAAAGTCTGCGAAGGGCTTGAAGCCGTCTGTCCATCTGCCTGGGGTGGGGATGGGCCTCCTGCAGGGCGGGCCTAGAGCAGAGCACGTGCCTGTGCTGAGTCTCAACCCCTGGGCGTCCCCACGCAGGTGACACACCGGGAGACAGGCGAGGTGATGGTGATGAAGGAGCTGATCCGCTTCGATGAGGAGACCCAGCGGACGTTCCTCAAGGAGGTGGGTGAGGGGCCTGCTGCACCCTCTGCACCAGACTCTTAGGACCTGCCCCACCCTTCGCCATTGAGAGGGGATGGGGTGGCAGAGGGCTCCAGGAGGATGTGTCGCTCAAGCCCACGCTGGAAGAAGAGAAACTATCTGCCAGGAGGGCGAGAGGGGCAAGGACGTCGCTGGGGGTGGGAGCAGCCCAAGCAAAGAGCACGGCAGCCGGCAGGTGTGACCCCGGGGGCTTGAAGGCTCCTCCATCTTTGGAACTGTCCGTGGTGGCCTCTGGTGGGAAACGGGGAGAAGGAGACATGGGCCCAGCCTGTTTGCACCCCACCAGGTGAAGGTCATGCGATGCCTGGAGCACCCCAACGTGCTCAAGTTCATTGGGGTGCTCTACAAGGACAAGAGGCTCAACTTCATCACCGAGTACATCAAGGGTGGCACGCTCCGGGCCCTCATCAAGGGCATGGTGAGTGCCGGGCAGAGCCCCTGCCTGAGACCCGTCCCAGCCGCTCCTGCCCTAGGACCCTGGGCCCAGCGGCTCCTCTGTCGGTCCCAGTCTCCTCCCAGGCTCTTCACTGGGGATCGGCCTGTGGTGTCAGAGGCCCTCCAGACCCTGATTCTGAATCAAATAAGGGAGCAACTGACTCCATCTAAGGTTGGGGGGGAAGCTGGGGCCCAGAGAAGGGTGGCAGCTTTGCTGAGGGGATGCACAGGCTGTCAGGTTAACCCCGTGCACCTGCCATAGGTTACCTCTCCCAGAGGGTCTTTGTTTTGCTTCTAAGCAAAACCAAGTCACTTACTGTTTGCCATGACGTATAAAATTCAGAACTCGCTGTGACAGCTTGGATGAAATTACCGATCCTCCTCTAAAAAAGAAGCGTTTGCGGGGGAGCTTCCAGCTCTCCTGGGATGCTGACGGTGCCCCGGGATCCGACGCTCAGCATCACCACCCCAGCATCACCCTCAGACCCGGAGACCCTGTTCCCTTCCGTCGCCGCTGAGTCCTCAGTCCCTTAGGTTGGATTACCTGCTGTCACCAGAGTATGGTTCCTGCGGGCTCCGGACAGGTGTAACTTCTCAGAGGGATTCTATGGTCCAGTGCAACTCAGAAATGCTGGGCTGCACCAGCGCAGGCTTCCTGGCTGCATCTGAATCTTTAATACGTTCTGATGTCCTTGCTCTCCCACTTGAGGTCTCCAAGGAGATGGGGGGAGAGCATGGGGTGTTTCCCCAAATGATTTGAGCCAGAGCCCTGTTCTCCAGAGTGACTCACCGCAGCTCTCTGCAGGTGACCTTGCCAGGCCCGTCTCTGCTGGACCATGAAAGCAGGTTCAGGTTTTTTAAAAACTCGAAAAAATGGGATTTAGTAGAAGAGAGTTTTTGTTCTCAGAGGAGGTGGGTCAGGAACTATAGAAGAGTATCTCCCACCCCGTCACTGTTTGGAACCAGTTCTGTTAGAAAATTGTTTTGAATTATTCACCCACAGCCCTTAGAGGGGACAGTTGTGAGGGACTTCCTTGGCAGTCCAGTGGTTAGGACTCAGCACTCTCACTGCCGAGGCCGCAGGTTCAATCACTGGTTGGGGAGCTAAGATCCCACAAGCCACATGGCAAAAAAAAAAAAAAAAGAAGGGACAGTTGTGGGTGTAGAAGAGAGTTGGGGGTGCATCATCAGACCCTACAGGACAGTCGCCCCTTCCTGTGTCTCTCTCACCCAATGTCCTGCAACTGTGGCCCCGTTGGCTCATCCTGGTCATTCTCCTCACCTCCAGGACAGCCAGTACCCGTGGAGTCAGAGGGTGAGCTTTGCCAAGGACATCGCTTCGGGGATGGTGAGTAGGCTCCGATTGCCGCGGGGCGTGTGGGCTGGGTGATCAGGCCCCACTTATAAAAGCATCTCGGGGCTTCCCTGGTGGTCCAGTGGCTAAGACTCCGTGCTTCCACTGCAGGGGCGCGGGTTCCATCCCCAGTCGGGGAAGTAAGATCCCACAGGCCACGCGGTGCGGCAAAAAACGAAAACCAAAACATGTTCTCCAGCGCTCACCTAAACTTCACAAGTTTAGAAATGGAAGGCACAGGAAGCTTTGAGAGAGGACAGAGGGGATCCAGTGGGAGGGGGGAAGGTGGGAGCCTTGGGGTGACCAGGGCGGGGCTGGGGGCCCTCAGCACGGCTGCCCCCTGACCCCCGTGCCCCCCACCCTCAGGCCTACCTCCACTCCATGAACATCATCCACCGGGACCTGAACTCCCACAACTGCCTGGTTCGTGAGGTGAGCGGGCCGGGCCGGGCCGGGAGGGGACAGCAGGGGGCCCCGCCCACCACGCCGCTAGACGTGCGGGGGCGGGGGCTCTGCTGTCAGCGTGGCCTTGACGGAGAGCCGCCCACACCAGGCTGCACCAGGGGCTGCGGGCCCGGAGGAGGGCCCGGGTGTGTGGACTGGGGTGGTCAGGGCAGGCTTCCTGAAAGAAGCTTTTGGGGGGGATGTATTTCAATGGGGGACAAGTGGGCCCAGGGAGCCCGGCTCTAAGGGGCAGTGACTGAGGGACCACAGGCTGTGGTCGAGGAGGGAGTGGGCAGGTGGTGCCAGGGGCGTGTCTCAGTGTGGCTCTACTTCCGGGTCACCCAGAACAAGAACGTGGTGGTGGCCGACTTCGGGCTGGCGCGGCTTATGGTGGACGAGAAGACGCAGCCCGAGGACCTGCGGAGCCTCAAGAAGCCAGACCGGAAAAAGCGTTACACGGTGGTGGGCAACCCCTACTGGATGGCGCCCGAGATGATCCACGGTGAGTCGGCAGCCCCGCCTGGCACATCCCCCAGGGCCCCGCGGTCCCAGGCGGAGCTGCAGGAGGCGGAGGTCCTGCCCTGCCCCTCTTTGAGTCCTGTCGTTGGTTTCCTTGTGCTGCTGCAACCAGTCATCACACACTTGGCTTAAAAAACACAAATTAGGGCTTCCCTGTGATGCAGTGGTTGGGAATCCGCCTGCCAATGCAGGGGACACGGGTTCGAGCTCTGGTCCGGGAAGATCCCACATGCCGCGCGGAGCAACCAAGTCCGTGCGCCACAACTACTGAGCCTGCGCTCTGGAGCCCGCAAGCCACAGCTGCTGAACCCCACGCGCCTAGAGCCCGTGCACCGCAGCAAGAGAAACCACCGCAAATGAGAAGCCCGTGCACCGCAACGAAGAGTAGCCTCCGCTCACCGCAACTAGAGAAAGCCTGCGCGCAGCAACGAAGACCCAGTGCAGCCAAAAACAAAATAAATAAGTAAATACATTTATTTAAAAAACCCCACAAATTATCCCGTAGTTCTGGAGGTCAGGAGTCCAGTATCAGGCTCACTGAAGTCTGAAGTCTGGTGTCAGCAGGGCTGCATTCCTTCTGGAGGCTCAAGGGGAGAGGATCTGTTTCCTTTCCTTTTCCAGTTTCTAGAGGCTGCCTCATTCCCTGGCTCCTGGTCCCTCCTCCAGCAAGGCCAGCAACGTAGCCTCTTCTCTCTGACATCTGTGTCCATTGTCACGTCTCCTTCCCTGACCCTGACCCTCCACCCTCCTTCATAAAGACCTTTGTGATCCCATAGGGCTCAGCTGAATGATCCAAGATAATCTCATCTCGAGATCCCTAACTGAGTCACACCTGCAAAGTCCCGTATAAGGCAGCGTGTTCACAGGGTCCAGGAGTTAGGATGGGGACACCTCCAGGACCGTTATTCAGCCTCCCACAGATCCCCTTTCTCCCACTCCGTTTCTTTTTTTTTCAGGCCTGTTACACAGCGGTCCCGTGTGTGCCCAGACTGGGGCTTTATAAAGCCTCTGCACAGGCAGGGGACACGCAGACACAGGGTCAGGGCCGCAGAGCCAGGGTCATCTCAACGCCAGCTCTGACCAAAGTTAACCCCCCCCCAATAGCTTAACCTGTAAATTGGGGTTAATGGTCCCTATCTCTAAGGAGTAATGTGAGAATTAGATAAGGTTTGTAAGCTAGTCAGAATTCAATAGAGAGTGGCTGTCCTGATTTTTTTTTTTTTTTTTTTTTTTTTTTCGGTACGCGGGCCTCTCACTGTTGTGGCCTCTCCCAGTGCGGAGCACAGGCTCCGGACGCGCAGGCTCAGCGGCCATGGCTCACGGGCCCAGCCGCTCTGCGGCATGTGGGATCCTCCCGGACCGGGGCACGAACCCGTGTCCCCTGCATCGGCAGGCGGACTCTCAACCACTGCGCCACCAGGGAAGCCCTGTCCTGATTATTTTTAAAGTCGTCAGAGAGAAGGTATTGTTTCCATTTTACAGCTGAGGCAACTGAGGCTCAGAGAGTCTGTATCAGTCCCTGAGGCTGCTGCAACAAATTTCCACAAACCAGGTGGCTTAACAACAGACACTTATTCTCTTATAGTTCTGGAAGCCAGAAGTCTGAAATCCAGTAGAGCCGTGCTCCCTCCGGGGATTTTAAGGGAGAGTCCATTCCTTGCTGCTTATAGGTTCTGATCCTGGCGTGTCCGGACTTGTGGCCACATCAGTCCAATCTCTGCCTCTGTCTTCATGTGACTGCCTCCTCCTCTGTGTCTTTTCCTTTTCAGTCTCTTTTTTAAGGACAACTGTGATGGCATTTAGGGCCCACCCGGATAATCCAGGATTGTCTCATCTCAGGATCTTTAACTTAATCGTAACTTCAAAGACCCTTTTTCCAATAACATTCACAGGTTCCAGGGGTCTGACGCAGTTCTCTTTCGGGGTCACCACTAGGTCCATGACCTGCCCAGAGTCACATCGCTGGTTAGTGACCGAGCTGGGCCTGGAACCCCTTGCCCAGGGCTTTCACCTTTACCCACTGCCTACCCCCGCCAACAGGTTGGCTCAGACTGGGTGGGCTCGGGTAGTGTCAGAGCCTAAGGCCTGATGCTACAGAGGTTTCCAGCATCTGCCTCCTGTCCTGACCTGCTGGCCAGGGCATCCCCCCAGTGGGCGGGTCCCTGGCCCGGCACCCTCACCAGCTGATATACCTGGCCCCATGCACTTGCTGACAGTGGTCTCTTCATCTAGGCCGCAGCTACGACGAGAAGGTGGATGTGTTTTCCTTTGGAATCGTCCTGTGCGAGGTAGGTCCGGGGTGGGCTCACACTCCCAGGCTGCAGGCTGAAGTCTGCAGGGGCCCCAGGCCAGGGAGGCTCTGGGAACGGGGCTGCCCACAGCCACCTGCATTCCCAGGGGTGTGGTGGTCCAGGGGGCGCCAGGCCCGGGTGTGACCTGCCCTCGAACCCACCTGGGTGGTGCCCAGTCCCAGGGGCCCTGGGTAACTGCTGGGCTTCGTGCTGGACAGATCATCGGGCGGGTGAACGCTGACCCAGACTACCTGCCGCGCACCATGGATTTTGGCCTCAATGTGCGAGGCTTCCTGGACCGCTACTGCCCCCCAAACTGCCCCCCAAGCTTCTTCCCCATTACTGTGTGCTGCTGTGATCTGGACCCTGAGAAGAGGTGAGTGGGTTGGGGGCTTAGGGTGGGGTTGTCCCCAGCAGAGCCCGAACCCACCATTCCCCTGCCTGTCTCCCCAGGCCCTCTTTCGTGAAGCTGGAGCAGTGGCTGGAGACGCTCCGCATGCACTTGGCTGGCCACCTGCCACTGGGCCCACAGCTGGAGCAGCTAGACAGGGGCTTCTGGGAGACCTACCGGCGCGGCGAGAGTGGACTGCCCGCCCACCCCGAGGTCCCCGACTGAGACCGGCCTGCCCAGCTGCCCCTGTCCCCGACTCGGGAGAATCCACCCTGCACCAGATTCCTCTGTGTGCGGTGGCCAGGTGTGGCACCCTCAGCGGGGCAGCGGACACCCAGACCCCTCCCCAGTGCCAGGCCCTAACTTGCCTTCTACCCTGTGGGCCGTGGCCCCTGCCCTTCCTCTGCCCCCGGCCCCAGAGCTGGCCTGGCTGCACAGACACCATCACCTCGCCCTGCCTTACCTCTGTCTTGGTGGGACCACCCCCTCACGCTTCTCCTTGCATGAGCTGGAGGACCCGTGTGAGCTGTACCCCATCCCATACCCGGTATCCTACCCCACACCCGCTGCCCCGGCTGTCCTATGCACACTCTACCCGTCTGCAGCTCCTCTGAGGCTGGGCCAGAGGACAGACAGCCTCAGACCGTGGCTCATCACTATTCCCAGGAGCCAAACAGGGAGTCTGGGGCCCATCACCCCCCCAGGGGGTGTCTAGGTAGCGTCAGGTATTGATAATTATCCAAACCCCCAAAGCAGAGAGAGGTCGTCTCCTGTGGAGTGGAAATCCCCGTGGCTGGGCAACAGCCCTCCCTCGCTTTGGGTCTTTTTGTTTCTTTATTGAAGCCACTTTAGTGAGAAGCAGGTACCAGGCCTCAGGGTGAAGGGTGGGTCCCTGGAGGGAGAGGGGAGCTGTGGTCCCAGGGCCAGAGCTGCTGGGAGGAGCAGCAGAGGGAGGCTGGGCAGAGTGGACGAGGCAGTGTCCACCAGCATCCCAGCCCCCTGAAGTTCATCTCAGCACCATCCGGGGCCTCTCCCCGAGGCTCCCTGCCAGTGGCCAGAGCAGCCCCTGCCCCTCCCCATGCCCCTCTGTCCTCTGGGTTCTTTCTGTGTAATCTATTTTTTAAGAAGAGTTTGTATTATTTTTTCATACGGCTGCAGCAGCAGCAGCTGCTGGGGGCTTGGGGTTTTATTTTTTTGGCGGGCGGGGGTGGGGGGGCCATTTTGTCACTTTGCCTCAGTTGAGCATCTAGAAGTATTAAGACTGTGAAGCCTTCTCAGTGCACTTTGAACCTGGAAAGTAATTGAAACAGGCCCATGGGACTATGACTCAGGGAGGTGGGACACAGTCACCTCCATCTAGGAATCACGATGTCTAAGGAACAAAACCCAGACTCAGAATAATAAAATAAATTCTGTACTCCCCACCAGATCCCGCTTTGTGACATGTGTCTGGGGGCCCTGAGGAAACAGGAGGAGAGAGGAACTTTTTGGATTAGAAGCCTTGTGGGAAGACAGGAATGGAGGTGTGGGAATGGAGGTGTGGACGGAGGGCCTAGAGGGTGGGGATGGAGGTGGTGGCCCAGCTGGGACAAGTGAGGACTTTCCAAAGCTGGGTTTGGTGGTGGGGGGAGGATTGGGGAAGAGTGGGAGAGACTAGGGAATGGATTGCTCTTATATCATGCTTGCTTTTTTTCTAAAATGTAAAGGGTCCAATCAGGAAAGCAGAAACCACGCTAGTTATTTCAAATATAGGTCATTTAATCCAGGGAATTGTTTATACAGGTGGCGAAAACACAGTGGAAGGGCGAAAAGTGGATACTGAGATAACCATTTCTGAGGAACTGCAGGAAGCAGCTGCTACCCCTTGGCTGGGGCACTTAAGGAAAGAGGAGGTTAGTTTAGTTATCTGGTGTCGGGTAACACTTCACTCCTTAAATTTGGTGGCTTGAAATAACAGTGATCACTCATGGATCACAACCGCTCTGTCAAGGATATGGGAGCAGCTTGGGTGGGTGGTTCTGGTCTGGGTTCTCTCCTAGGGTTGTGTTGGTGTTTGGGGTCTGGGGTCTCTCCTAAGTTTGTGGTCAGATACTGCCTGGGGCTACAGACATTTGAGGGCTCGAGTGGGACCAGAGGGTCCACTTCCAGGGGCCCTCTGTATGTGGCTCACACCCGTGGCCGCAAATTGATGCTGGCTGTTGATGAGAAGCCTCAGTCCCTGTCAGGAGCCTCACCATAGGGCTCCTTGAATGTCCCTACAGCATCCTCTAGGCGTGAGTATCCCCTAGGGTGAGCGCCAAGAGACGAAAGCAGAGGCTTCACTGCCTTTTAGGACCTGCTCTCAGAAGCCACACAGGGTCACTTCCACCGTACTTCACTGGTCACACAGACCAACCCTGATTCAACGTGGGAAGTGTCTACACAAGGCCACAAGTAGCGGTCCAGGAGATACCACTGGGGTCTTCTTGGACACTGGCTAGAGACGTGGAGGGTGGAGCCCCAGGAGACCAGTGCTTGGATTTTTGATTTTATGGGGGAAAGGGTTGGATTCCAGTTGGTGCTGGAACTTCTAAGAAGGTAGATGCAGAAATAGTGCTAGAGCTAAACATTTGCTCCTGCTGGACTGGAGGGCATTAGAAAGTCCCTCCTCCACATTCCAGTCTCCCTCAGCTGGTCCCTATTAGCAGGCCCACCGCAACAGGAATCCAGTTGCAAGGGAGCCTGGGAAATGTAGTTTTCAGTGGTCCAGCAACTGTTTCACAGAACAGAAAGTGGACTGGGCTTGAGGCTGAGATACCACAAGCAAGCAGCACAACCCACCCCTTTGGCTACTCATCACCCACGCACATCTTTCTACCATATTTGATATCCCTACAACTCTAACAGCTTCATGCCTCCACCTAACAAGACGCAAGTATCCTTTGTGCACAGATGTGTCATTCTCTTCCTAATACTGAAATCAGAAATAGTACAAGAAGAGGAAAATCACACACCATTATCATTCTAGAAATATCTAAAAAGAATAATATACTATGACCAAGTAGGGTTTATCCCAGGAATGTAATAGTGTTTCAGTATTTCAAAAGTAAATCCGTGGAAAACCACAGTGAGATACCACTTAACACCCACAAGGATGGCAGTAATTTTTTTAAATTTTATTTATTTATTTATTTTTGGCTGCATTGGGTCTTTGTTGCTGTGCGTGGGCTTTCTCTAGTTGCAGAGAGCGGGGGCTACTCTTTGTTGCAGTGTGCGGGGCTTCTCATTACGGTGGCTTCTCGTTGTGGAGCACAGGCTATGGGCGTGCAGGCTCTAGAGCACAGGCTCAGTAGTTGTGGCGCACAGGCTTAGTTGCTCCGCAGCATGTGGGCTCTTCCCGGACCAGGGATTGAACCCGTGTCTCCTGCATTGGCAGGCGGATTCTCAACCACTGTGCCACCAGGGAAGTCCCCATAATTTGTAAAAAGAAAGAAAAAATGTGTTGGTGAGGATGTGGAGAAATTGGAAACTTCATTCTCTGCTAACGGGAATATAAAATGGTGCAGCTGCTGTGCAAAACAGTCTGGCAGTTCCTCAAAATGTTAAACAGAGTTCTGACCCAGCCATTCCACTCTCAGGTATATAAACAGGAGGAATGGAAACGTACACACAGAAACTTGTACATGAAGGTGCATAGCAACATCATTCATAACAGCCCAAAAGTGGGAATGACCCAAATGTCCACCACCTGCTGAATGGATAAACAAAATCTGGTCTGTATGCACAATGGAATATTACTCAGCCCTGAAAAGGAATGGAATACTGATACGTGCTACAACATGGATGAACCTTGAAAACATTATGCTAAGAGAAAGAAGCCAGACAGAAAAGGTCACATGTTGATGATTCTGTGTACATGAAATGTCCAGAATAAGCAAATTCATAGAGACAGAAAGGAGATTCGTTGGGGGGAAGAAGGGTGCATAGGGAGTGATTGCTAATGGGTATGGAGTTTATTTGGGAGATGAAGAAAATGTTCTGGAATTGGGCAGTGGTGATGGTTGCACAACTCTGTGAGCATGTTAAAAACCACTGAATTGTACATTTTAAAATGGTGAATTTTAAGGTATGTGAATTACCTCAATTTTTAATCCATCAGTCAATGAAATCCATCATATGACCAGATCATATCACATGATGTTGATAGTGTCTGACAAAAATTCAACATCCATTCCTGGTTTAAAAAAAAAAAATCTCAGCAAACTAAAAATAGAAGGTAACTTCCTTAAGCTGAGTGAAGGCAGCTACAAAAAAAAAAACAACCAAAAAAACCCCACAGCTCACACTATACTTAATGGTAAAATAATGCACGCTTTCTTCCTAAGATCAGGAAAAAAGGCAAGGAGGTGTAGCCTCACCACTCCTATTCACCATTGAACTGAAGTCCTGGTCACTGCAGGAAGAGAAGGAAACAGACAAGAAGTAAGATGTGTACAGATTGGGAAGGAAGAAATAAAACTGTTCCTATTTCAGAAGACATGATTGTCTAGGTAGACAATACTAACAAATCTACCAAAACAAACAAACAAACACCCTCCTAAGAACTAACTTCAGCAAAGTCAGAAAATAAAAAGGTCAAAGTCAGCGTGAAAAATCAGTCTACATACTACCAGTGCACAATTGGAAACCAAATTTTTTTTTTTTCATTTATTTTGGGCCATGCCACGTGGCTTGCGGAATCTTAGTTCCCCAACCAGGGATCGAACCTGTGCCCTCTGCAATGGAAGCGTGGAGTCCTAACCACTGGACCGCCAGGGAATTCCAAAATATTTTTAAAGCACCATTCACAATAGTCCCTCCCAAAAGGAAATAGATCTAACAAAATCTAAAAGTTACAGATCTAACAAAATATGTGTAAGATCTGTATGCTGAAAACTGTAAAATGCTGAAGAAAGAACTCAGAGAAGACCTAAATAAATAGACATAGTGCTCATGAACTGGATTACTCAATACAATTAAGATGTTAATTCTCCCCAAATTGATCTGTTGATTTCACACAATTCCAATAAAAATCCCAAGAACATTTTTTTGTAGAAATAGACAAGCTGAGTCTAAAATTTATATGCAATAGCAAAAGGACTAGAAAAGTTAAAGTACTTTTGAAAAAAGAAAAAGTTGAAAGACACACACTACCCAATTTCATGACCTGTAGGAACTATAGTAATCATGACAGGTTTGGTGAAGAGATAGACGTGTGCACCAATGGAACAGAAGAGAGTCCAGAAATAGACCCACGTGTATATAGCCAATTGCTTTTTTTTTTAATTAATTAATTTCTTTACTTTTGGCTGTGTTGGGTCTTCGTTGCTGCGCGCAGGCTTTCTCTAGTTGTGGCGAGCGGGGGCTACTCTTCGTTGTGGTAGGCAGGCTTCTCATTGCAGTGGCTTCTCTTGTTGCAGACCACGGGCTCTAGGCACGCGGGCTTCAGTAGTTGTGGCACATGGACTTAGTTGCTCTGCGGCATGTGGGATCTTCCCGGACCAGGGATCGAACCCGTGTCCCCTGCACTGGCAGGCGGATTCTCAACCACTACACCACCAGGGAAGTCCAGTTGCTTTTGACAAAGATGCAAAGGCAATTCAGTGAAGGAAGGCTAGTCTTTCTAACAAATGGTGTTGGAAAAGTTAGACATCCATAATATCCTAAGTAAATAAAGATCCCAACCTAAACCTCAAACTCTATAGAAAAATTAACTCAAAATGGATCATAGAGGGACTTCCCTGGTGGTCCAGTGGCTAAGACTCTGCACTCCCAATGCCGGGGGCCCAGGGTTCGATCCCTGGTCAGGGAACTAGATCCCACATGCCACAGCTAAGAGTTCACATGCCGCAACTAAAGATCCCGCATTGCCGCAATGAAGATCCCGCATGCAGCAATGAAGATCCCACTGAGACCCAGCACAGCCAAATAAATAAATAAATATATTTTAAAAATGGATCATAGATCTAAATGTAAAATGTGAAAGTATAAAATGTTTATACGAAAACGAAGAAGAAAATCTGCGTGACTTGGGTTAAACAAAGATTTCTTAGACGTGACACCAAAAGCACAATCAAAAAAAAAAAAGGTTGATAAATTAGACTTCATCAAAATTAAAACACTTCCTCTGTAAAATACAATGATTGTGGTGGTGGCTATGTGTATCTATAAATGTGTTAAAACACCTAGAACTGTCAGTGGAAAAAGAAGGTAATTTTACTCTGTGTACATTTTTAAAATAATTTTAAAAAATCATACCAAAGCAGATGGCAAGCCAGAAGAAATATTTGCAACATACAGAAAATATTTGCAAACCATGTAATAGTCAAAGAATTCTATAATATATTGAATATAAAGTGTTCCTACAAAAAAAAAAAAAGATTGTCAGATGGGATTCAAAAAATAATTTATATGCTGCTTACAAGAAACCAACCTGAGGGCTTCCCTGGTGGCGCAGTGGTTGAGAGTCCGCCTGCCGATGCAGGGGACACGGGTTCGTGCCCCGGTCTGGGAAAATCCCACATGCCGTGGAGCGGCTGGGCCCGTGAGCCATGGCCGCTGAGCCTGCGCTTCCGGAGCCTGTGCTCCGCAATGGGAGAGACCACACAGTGAGAGGCCCGCGTACCGCAAAAAAAAAAAAAAAAGAAAGAAACCAACCTGAAATGTAATTATATAGATAAAGTAAAAGGATGAAACGATACACCACACAAACACTAGTTTTTTTTTAAAGCTGGACTGGCTATATTTAGATTAGATGAGATAGATTAGATTAATATCAATCAAAGTAGACTTCAGAACTGGGAAGATGATTAGGGATAAAGAGAATTACATGATAATAAGAGAATCAACTAGCCAAGAAGACACGAAATGTGTATGCATCTAAAAACATTGTTTTGAAATACATAAAGCAAAAATTCCTAGAACTGAAAGGAAAAATAGATATTATAGAAGTACCACCTTTACAGCCATGTGAAGTAGTACCTTTGAAGTGGATTCACCAGCCCTAGATTGGTGACTGTGGTCCCAGTCAATATCTTGACTGCAACCTTATCAGAGACGCTGAGCCAGAACTGTCCGGATAAGTCACTCCTGAATTCCAGACCATCAGAAACTGATAAGTGTTTATTAATATTTTAAGACACTAACTTCTAGATGAATTTGTTACACAGCAATAGATACGTAATAAAGCCACCATAAAACCTCTCTGGTTCTTTGACCATGACTTAAGCTGAGAATTAAAGCCCTAAGCTAGTCCCTTTCTTCCTGTAACTCTGCAGTGCAGTCAGAAATAGCCAGCCCACCTCACCATTCTTATAGTTTTCCGTAGCTATTTGTTTTCACGTGGCACTGGGCACTTCTCAAGCAACCACGAGTGGTAATCAGTTTATCTGAGATGTCTCTTTATGCCAGGGGACATGAGAATCCCATTTACATTGGCAAGGTGCTCAGCACTGAGTTCAAGGTCGGGGGCGTAACCAAATCAGTTTCATGGTCCCACCTTTTAAAGTCTACTTCTCTTGCCAGCTGGCTTCCTTCTAACTTCTGACAACGGGAATCACTAAAGGGACCTTGGAAGATGGACAAAGGGGAAAAAGGACTCCTTCCAGCTTTCCGGGGATTGTCTGTATTTCTCAAGCAACAGCAAACACTTGACTTCTGCCCCCAACTACTTGCAGCAGGCATAGCCCAGGCTGCCCATAGCTCTCTCTTCACAGGTCTGAGTACCAGCCACATGACACAGCTTCCGCAGTAGTCTGGGTACCACCCAAGGGCTCCCTTTCCTCAGGGTTCTGAACACCAGCTACATGGAGATACAATGTAGAGCTCCTAGGTCTTGGTAAATTATAAGGTTTGGTTCCCATTATCCTGACTAGTCCCTGATTGATATAGTACTTGGTACTGGAGTGGGGTTGAAATATTTGCTGGATAGGGCTTCCCTGGTGGCGCAGTGGTTGAGAGTCCACCTGCCGATGCAGGGGACATGGGTTCGTGCCCCGGTCCGGGAAGATCCCACATGCCACGGAGCGGCTGGGCCCGTGAGCCATGGCCGCTGAGCCTGCGCATCCGGAGCCTGTGCTCCGCAACGGGAGAGGCCACAACAGTGAGAGGCCCGCGTACCGCAAAAAAAAAAAAAAAAAAGAAATATTTGCTGGATAAATGAACAGAATAATGAATAATTGAGCTTGTAAGATCTAGGACTCCCAGCTGCCATCTTACTCTCAGGAGGAGCAACTAAATTATTCCTTCAGTAATTAAATCATTCAACATCTGCTCTTTGTCTATGTTAACCTCTTTACCACTCCATCAAATGAGTCCATCAACGCCTTTCTGCTTCCACCTCTTGGCCCGATAAATTTATTTTTTTTAATTTATTTTACTGAAGTAGAGTTGATTTACAACGTGTTGATTTCTGCTGTAGAGCAAAGTGAGTCAGTTATACATGTATATGCATTCTTTTTCATATTATTTTCCATTGTGGTTTATCAGAGGATATTGAATATAGCTCCCTGTGCTATACAGTAGGACCTTGTTGTTTAATCCGTTCTATATATAATAGTTTGCATCTGCTAATCCCAAGCTCCCACTCCATCCCTCAACTACCCCCCTCCCCCTTGGCAACCACAAGTCTGTTCTCTATGTCTGTGAGTCTGTTCCTGTTTCATAGATATGTTCATTTGTGTTGTATTTTAGGTTCCACATATAAGTGATATCATATGGTATTTGTCTTTCTCTGTCTGGCTTACTTCACTTAGTATGATAATCTCTAGGTTCATCCATGTTGCTGCAAATGGCATTTTTTCATTCTTTTTTATGGCTGAGTAGTATTCCACTGTATATATGTACCACATCTTCTTTATCCATTCATCTGTCGATGAACATTTAGGTTGTTTCCATGTCTTGGCTATTGTGAATACTGCTGCTATGAATATAGAGATGCAGGTATCTTTTTGAAGTATAGTTTTGTCCATATATATGCCCAGGAGTGGGATTGCTGGATCATATGGCAACTCCATTTTTAGTTTTCTGAGGAACATCCATACTGTTTCCATAGTGGCTGCATCAATTTACATTCCCACCAACAATATAGGAAGGTTCCCTTTTTTCCACACCCTCTCCAGCATTTGTTATTGGTAAATTTTTTAAAAGATGGCCATTCTGACCAGTGTGAGGTAGTACCTCATTGTACTTTTGATTTGCATTTCTCTAACAGTTAGTGATGTTGAGCATCTTTTCATGTGCCTGTTGGCCATCTGTATGTCTTCTTTGGAGAAATGTCTATTTAAGTCTTCTGCCCATTTTTTTTTTTCTTTTTTTTTTTTGCGGTATGCGGGCCTCTCACTGCTGTGGCCTCTCCCGTTGCGGAGCACAGGCTCCGGACACACAGGCTCAGCGGCCATGGCTCACGGGCCCAGCCGCTCTGCGGCATGTGGGATCTTCCCGGCCTGGGGCACAAACCCGTGTGCCCTGCATCGGCAGGCGGACTCTCGACCACTGCGCCACCAGGGAAGCCCTTCTGCCCATTTTTTGATTGGGTTGTTTGTTTTTTGTTGTTGTTGAGTTGTATGAGCTGTTGTTGTATATTTTGGAAATTAAGCCCTTGTCGGTCACATCATTTGCAAATATTTGCTCCCAGTCTGTAGGTTGTCTTTTTGTTTTATTTATGGTTTCCTTTGCTATACAAGAACTTGCAAGTTTGATTAGGTCCCATTTGTTTATTTTTGCTTTATCTCTGTTGCTTTGGGAGATTGACCTAAAAAAACATTGGTACAATTTATGTCAGAGAATGTTTTGCCTATGTTCTCTTCTAGGAGTTTTATGATGTCATGTCTTATATTTAAGTCGTTAAGCCATTTTGAATTTATTTTTGTGTGTGGCATAAGGGAGTGTTCTAACTTCACTGATTTACATGAGGCTGTCCAGCTTTCCCAACACCACTTGCTGAAGTGACTGCCTTTTTTCCATAGTATATTGTCGGCTCCTTTGTTGAAGATTAATTGACCACAGGTGAGTCGGTTTATTTCTGGTTAGCCCAATAAATTTAAATAAGACTCAGACTCTGCAACCCTCTGTTTGAATAAGAAATCCAATAGGTTTGGAGTTTTATTAAATTTTTGCAGGTAGGGAAAGGAAAAAATTGCCAATGATCCTTTCTTGACTTAATAAAAAGATTAATTATGTATATCTTTCAGAAAGCATATATACATCAAATTAAACACTATTATAAGCGCAACAAATTATTAAATGAGATAACCAGAGGACTTTCCTGGTGGCGCAGTGGTTGAGAGTCCGCCTGCCGATGCAGGGGACGCGGGTTCGAGCCCTGCTCCAGGAAGATCCCACATTCAATGGAGCAGCTAAGCCTGTGCACCACAGCTACTGAGCCTGCGCTCTAGAGCCCACGAGCCACAACTACTGAGCCCACGTGCCACAACTACTGAAGCCCCCGCACCTAGAACCTGTGCTTCGCAACAAGAAATGCCACCGTAATGAGAAGCCTGTGCACCACAATGAAGAGTAGCCCCCCCTTGCTGCAACTAGAGAAAGCTGGTGTGCAGCAATGAAGACCCAACGCAGCCAAAAATTAATTAATTAATTATTTTAAAAAGGTAACCAGAATGTAGACTTTCAGGGATTATTGGTTACAGTTCACACAATATAGTGAAAGACCCTGAAGTCTGAGTGTCTTAAAAGACTCATTTGGGACTTCCCTGGTGGCACAGTGGTTAAGAATCCGCCTGCCAATGCAGGGGGACATGGGTTCGAACCCTGGTCTGGGAAGATCCCATATGCTGTGGGGCAACTAAGCCCATGCACCACAACTACTGAGCCCACATGCCACAACTACTGAAGCCCGCGTGCCTAGAGCCTGTGCCCCACAACAAGAGGAGCCACCGCAATGAGAAGCCCGCGCACCACAACAAAGAGTAGCTCCCACTCGCTGCAACTAGAGAAAGCCCGTGCACAGCAGTGAAGACCAAACACAGGCAAAAATAATAAATAAATTTAAAAAGTAAAAAAAACTCATTTGAACAAATACCATTTCTAGAAGAAGATTATACATTTGCAAACTGTCACATCAGATAGGAGTGCAGAACTGATACTTTGGTGAATGCTCTATCAGAAATAGCTTTATGATCCTCAGTGATGGTCTGCATCTCTGCAGCTGTAGGACAAGGCAACATATACTTCTCTTACATTTTCTTCACTAGCAGCATTTTCAAACGTACTCCCCAGAATTCCATTAATTAATACCGAAAAACAGAAGAGACCTAATAAACCTAAAACATAAAGTAGGGAAAAGAACTGCCTGCCGAGATAATTTTTAGATAAAATCTACACACAAGGGCTTCCCTGGTGTCGCAGTGGTTGAGAGTCCGCCTGCCGATGCAGGGGACACGGGTTCGTGCCCCAGTCCGGGAAGATCCCACATGCCGCGGAGCGGCTGGGCCCGTGAGCCATGGCCACTGAGCCTGCGCGTCCGGAGCCTGTGCTCCGCAACGGGAGAGGCCACAACAGTGAGAGGCCCGCGTACCGCAAAAAAAAAAAAAAAAAAAAAAAAAAAATATCAACACAGGGTTATATAAAAGAATCTAGAGGGGCTTCCCTGGTGGCGCAGGGGTTAAGAATCCGCCTGCCAAAAAAAAAAAAAAAAAAAAGAATCCGCCTGCCAGTGCAGGGGACACAGGTTCGAGCCCTGGTCCGGGAAGATCCCACATGCCACGGAGCAACTAAGCCCGTGAGCCACAATTACTGAGCCTGTGCTCTAGAGTCTGCAAGCCACAACTACGGAAGCCCACACGCCCAGAGCCCGTGCTCCGCAACAAGAGAAGCCACCACAATTAGAAGGCCATGCACTGCAACAAAGAGTAGCCCCCGCTCGCCTCAATTAGAGAAAGCCCGCACCCAGTAACAAAGACCCAACACAGCCAAAAGTAAATAAATAAGAATCTAGAATCTCTTCAACATAATATTCACAAGGTTCAGGATAAAATCCAAAATCTTCAATATAAAACCAGTAGGAAAATGTGACCAATCTCGACAGAAAAGAAAGTCAATCATCCAAGGCCAATCCCCAAATAATCCAAATGTCGACATTAGCACTATGGAATTTTATTTTAAAGTAGCTATTATAATTATGCCAATGAAGTAAAGGAAAATTTTTTCATGATGAATTAGGAAATCTTAGTGGAGAAATAGAAACTATGAAAAAGAAGCAAATTGAAATTCTAGAACTTAAAATATCTAACATAAAAATTTTGGGAATTCCCGGGTGGTCCAGCAGTTAGGACTCCGCGCTTCCACTGCAGGGAGGCTGGGTTCAGTCCCTGGTCGGGGAACAAAGATCCTGCAAGCCATGCAGTGAGGCCAAAAAAAGGGGGAAAAAAGGAATTGAATTTAGAAGGAGTTGCATTGTAGCCTTGGTTACTTTGGCTTCACTTTTTTTTTTTTTTTTTTTTTTGCGGTACGCGGGCCTCTCACTGTTGTGGCCTCTCCCGTTGCGGAGCACAGGCTCCGGACGCGCAGGCTCAGCGGCCATGGCTCACGGGCCCAGCCGCTCCGCGGCACGTGGGATCTTCCCAGACCGAGGCACAGAACCCGTGACCCCTGAATCGGCAGGCGGACTCTCAACCACTGCGCCACCAGGGAAGCCCTGGCTTCACTTTTATATTTAACTCTAGTAGTGTCCTAGAATCTAAGCACCACGAGACTGTGCCACCTCTCTCTGCTTTGTAGCCTCAATCCCATCACCCCATACCCAGCAAATTCCCCGAGAAAGTAGGGGCTGTAGGCTTGTCAGGTTGTTCAACCTATTTATCTGTTTTTAAGAAATGTATAATCATTAGAACATAACACTTTTTCAGGAACAAATCTACCTTACACATATTCTACACACCAACTTGTTTCCAAATATAAATAGTTACCCACATTTTGTTTAGTTAAAATGTTGTTTTGGGGACTTCCCTGGCGGTCCAGTGGTTAGGACTCCGTGCTTCCATTGCAGGGGGCACGGGTTCCATCCCTGGTCGGGGAACTAAGATCACACATGCCACGAGGTGTGGCCAAAAATTAAAAAAAAAAAGTTGTTTTGGTTGTAAAACCAATCTTCTGTTTCCAGAAATAATCAAATACTTCATGTATCTGAACTGCTTTTACAAATGGACTAATAAACCTTAAGCTAAACAAGATTTTATACATGTATTTTCATTAAGATATAATTCACATAAAATTCATTCTTCTACAGATAATCAAGCATTTTTTTAAGTGAATCATGTTTTTTAAAAATTCCATCGGTATTTTTATTTGTTTGGTTGTTTATTTATTTATTTTTGGCTGTGTTGGGTCTTCGCTGCGCGCAGGTTTTCTCTAGTTGCGGCGAGCGGGGGCTACTCTTCCTTGTGGTGTGCAGGCTTCTCATTGCGGTGCCTTCTCTTGTTGCAGAGCACGGGCTCTAGGCGCACAGGCTTCAGTAGTTGTGGCATGTGGACTCAGTAGTTGTGGCTCGCGGGCTTAGTTGCTCCGCAGCATGTGGGATCTTCCCAGACCAGGGCTTGAACCCGTGTCCCCTGCATTGGCAGGCGGATTCTTAACCACTGTGCCACCAGAGAAGTCCCTCAAGCAGTTTTTAATGTATTTACGAAGTTATATTTACAACCATCAGCACGATCAAATCACAGAACATTTCATCACCCCTAAAAGAAATCCCATCCGCACTAGTAGACACTCCCCATTCCCCTGCTCCACAGCCTCTGAAAACCATGAATCTACTTTCCGTTTCTGTGGATTTTCCTATTCTGGACATTCCAGAATCATACAGTGTATGGACTTTTGTGTCTGGCTTCTTCCATTTAGAATAATGTTTTCAAGTTTCATCCATCTTGTAGCATGATTCATCCATTCCTCTTTAGGGCTGAATAATGTTCCATTGTATTCATGTACTGCATTTTGTTTATCCATTCATGAGCTGATGGACATTTGGATTGTTTCCACCTTTTGACTATTATAATACTGCTATGGACATCTGTTTGAACATGCATTTTCAGTTCTCTTCAGCATATACCTAAGAGTGGATTGCTGGCAGATATGGCAACTCTATGTTTAACTTTTTGAAGAACTGCCAAACTGTTTTTCAAAGTGCCAAGAGTTTTCTAGTTTCAGATCTTACATTTAGACCTGTGATTTGAGTTAATTTTTGTATATGACATGAGGTAGGGGTCCAGCTTCATTCTTTTGCATGTGGATAGTGAGTTGTCCCACTACCATTTGTTGAAGAGACTATTCTTCTCCCATTGAATGATCTTGGCACTCTTGTCAAAAATCGATTGACCATATTCGTATGGGTTTATTTCTGAACTTTCCATTCTATTCTATTGATTAATATGTTTATCTTTATGCCAGTATCAATAGTCTTGATCTCTGCTAATTTGTAGTAACCTTTGGCATCAGGAAAGGTGAACCCTCCAACTTTGTTCTTCTTTTTCAAGATTGTTTCCATATGAATTTTAGGAACAGCTTGTCTGTTTCTGGGGCAAAAAAAAAAAACCCAGCTAGGGTTTTTTTGTTTTGGTTTTTCGGTCTGTTTTGCGGGGGGGGGGGGGGGGGGGGGGGTTGTTTTTTGTTTTGGGGTTTTTGTTGTTGTTTTTTGGGGGTTTTCTGTTTGTGTTTTTTTGGCTGCTTTGGGTCTTCATTGCTGTGTGCAGGCTTTCTTTAGTTGCGGCAAGCGGGGGCTACTCTTGGTCACAGTGCGTGGGCTTCTCATTGCAGTGGCTTCTCTTGTTGTGGAGCACAGGCTCTGGGCACGCGGGCTTCAGTAGTTGTGGCACTTGGGTTCATTAGTTGTGGCTCCTCGGCTGTAGAGCACAGGCTCAGTAGTTGTGGCTCGAGGGCTTAGTTGCTCCGTGGCACGTGGGATCTTCCCGGACCAGGGCTTGAACATGTGTCCCCTGCATTGGCAGGTGGATTCTTAACCACTGTGCCACCGGAGAAGTCCCCTAGCTAGGGTTTTTGATAGAGATTGCTTTGAATCTGTAGATCAATTGAGGAGTATTGGAGTATTGATATCTTAACAATATTGTCTCTTCTAATCCGTGAACATGTCTTTCCGTTTATTTGAGTCTTAAATTTCTTTCAATGACGTTTTGAAGTTTTCATTGTATAAGTTGTGCACTTCTTTTGTTACATTTATTCCTAAGCACTTTGTTCTTTTAATGAGATTGTTCATTTTGGCGGGGGGTGTTGTTCATTGCTAGTGAATGCAAATACAATTGATTTTTGTATATTAATCTTGTTTCCTTGCTGAACTCTTTTATTAGCTCTACTAATTTTTTGTGGATTTCTCAGGATTTTCTATATACAAGATCATGTCATCTGCAAATAAAGATAGTTTTTATTTTTCCCTTCCAGTCTGAATGCCTTTATCTGCCTTTCTTCCCTAATTGCCCTGACTAGAACCTCCAGTACAATGTTGAACAGACGTGGCAAGGGAAGACACCCTTGTCTTGTTCCTAATCTTAGAAACCTTTCAGTCTTTCACCATTACATATGATGTTAAGCTGTGGGTTTATGCCGTTTATCAGGCTGAGGAAGTTTCTTGCTGTTCTTAGTTTGCTGAGTGCTATCATGACAGGGTGTTGAATTTTGTCAAATGCTTCTTCTGCATCTATTGAGATGATCACGTGGGTTTTGTAACCAATATTCTAAGTAGAAAGAACTCTATTTTTCAAATAAGTTAGTATCTGTTTCTGTGGTTTACATGCATACATTAACTTTCTCTTTTATAAGAAACTTTAAGTTGATCACTTACATTAAGCATTATAAAATAAAGGCAAAGTGGGCTTCCCTGGCAGCACAGTGGATAAGAATCTGCCTGCCAATGCAGGAGACACAGATTCGATCCCTGGTCCGGGAAGATCCCACATGCTGCAGAGCAACTAAGCCCGTGCACCACAACTACTGAGCCTGCGCTCTAAGAGCCTGTGAGCCATAACTACTGAAGTCCGTATGCTTAGAGCCCGTGCACCGCCATGAAAAGAAGCCCCCACTCGCCACAACTAGAAAAAGCCCGCGCGCAGCAGCTAAGACCCAACGCAGCCAAAAATAAATAAATTTATAAATTTTAAAAAAATTTTTTAAAACTTTTAATTAAAAAAAACTATTAAAAATATAAATAAATAAAGGCAAAGCTAATTGCCTATTAGCAAACTACTCTGTATGCAACAATTGCCAATATCAGAAATACTATTTAGTTGTTGTCAATTACACGCCCTGAAATAGGAAACAAAATTCACTTACTGTATTGTTTTTCAGATAGCCCCTGGCCTTCAGAATCAGAAATTGGGACTTGCCTGTCAGTCCAGGGGTTAAGACTCCGCACTTCCACTGCAGGGGTCAGGTTCGATCCCTGATTGGGGAACTAAGATCCCACATGCCACATGGTGCAGCAAAAAAAAAAAAATATATATATATATATATACATACATATATATATATACATATATATATACATATATATATGTATACACACACACACATACATACAGAATCAGAAATAAGGATTTCCCATAAATAAGAACCACTGCAGTGCATCTAATGGTTAAGTCAGTTGTTGTTTTCCCAGCTGTGGCACCACATTATTAAAAGCGTTATGCACCTAGGAATTATGCTGCAGTTAGTTGATAAGTCAAATAATGCCTGTCTCCTTTTAAAAAGAGTGTTCTGTGTTCACAATTACTTCAAAATGTGATTACATTCAAATAATTGATATATCATGCTCTAGCAATTACAGAAGTGTGATTTTTGACACACGGCAATTTTATAAATTAGGCAAACGTAAAATGCTAAAAGATGTGAACAGCTGTTCTGTTTAAAGCTTAGAGTGCTTCGAAATGTAGGTAATAGATTTCAGTTAACATAATCAGCCTATAATACAGCCTTCTAAATCATAAAGACTTTTGGAAATACAAATATAAACAAGGGAATTACTTTTCCAAGTTACAAAATTTTGGCAAATCAATACAGTACTTTGTAATACAGTAAAACTGTGTTGTATTTGTTGGAATCATATATCACTTTAACAGTAATTCCCACCACAAAAATACTATTTAAGTATGAAATCAAATTACTAAGTCTTTTTATCAGAGTTTATAGCAGAACCAGCTGTTTTATATAGATTAATATGGCTTTTAAAATTATATACTTTCCTTCTTTTAGAGTGCATTCCTTCTTGTAAGCTGCTGAGTTAATACAGCAAAGCAATCACATGTATGTAAAATGGGCTCTGTTTCCTTCTGAGGTTGGCCCCAAACCATTCATGAAAAGGTTTAAAATTCTACTTTAAGAAGCTCAAACATGCCAATAACTAATTTTGCAAATATTGTTAATTCTTCCATAAATAGGAAAACCCTCAATGATAGATGATCACATATATAGTTTTTTTTTTTTTAATTGTGAACCAACATGACCTATTTCAAGCCCAATATCCTTAGATTATTTTTCTGGTTTCGATGTACTGGCTAGTACCACCTATACAGTGTTGAACAGAAGTGGATATTGGACAAGCTTTTCTTGTTCCTAATTTTAAAAGGATACTTTCAATATTTCTCTTTTGAAAATTATTTTTATTATAGGATTTTGGTAAATACTCTGTATCCAGTTAAAGAAGTTCCCTGCTTTCATTGTTTGCTAAGAGGTTGTAACATGAATAGATTTTGAAAAGTATGAAATATTTCCTATTCATCTATTGGGGTGCTTATGGTTTTTCTTTGTAAAACTGACAATGTGATAACTTACATTAATTTTTTAAGATTATTTTATTTTATTTTGGCCACACCACGCGGCATGCAGGATCTTAGTTCCCCGACCAGAGATCGAACCCACGCCCCCTGCAGTGGAAGCACAGAGGCTTAACCACCGGACTGCCAGAGAAGTCCCTACATTAATTTTTTTAAATGTTAAAAACTTTGCATTCTTGGAACGAACCCAATTTTTCTATAATGTGTTCAGTTTTGTACATACTGTTGGATTTTATTGGCTAAGATTTTTTTATGATACTTACACCCATAATTCAGAGGAAGATGGTCCTCTAGCTTTCCATTCCCCTGTTATCCTTTTTTTGTTTTGGCATTGAGCTTATACTAGCCTCATATAATATTTGGGTACTATTCTTTTTGTTTTTTCTTTTTCTATTCTCTAGAAGACTATGTATTACGCTCTTGTGGAATTCCTTGAATGTTTGGCAGAAGTCACCTATAAGGCTGCTGTGAATGTTGTCATTTTTTAAAGACTTAACATACCGTTCAATTTCTTTCATTGACTGAAAGAAAAGCACACAACGTTAAGAGCTGTGAGTTGAGTTTTATTCAGTGTTTTGCTAAGGACTATAGCCCAGGAGACAGCCTCTCAGACAGCTCTGAGAAACTGCTCTGAAGATGTGGGGGGAGAAGCCAGTATATATATAATTTTGGCTAAGGAGCACATGCAATCAGGCATACATCTCAGTAGGAAGTTACTGCTAGTCACAAGGAACAGATATCCCAGTTAATGATTCTAGTGCTTTTCTAAGTATGGGAAGATGCAAGAATCTGGGTTCATAAAAATGTTTCCCGAAGTATAGCTAAGTATCTAAGGGCCTGTTTTCCCAGAGTACAAAGTGCCTCGTCCTGTTCTTGGTCTTGAATTCCTTTCAGGCTGCGCTGTAGGTCAGCGACTGCAGTGGCTAACGACTTGATTCTTGGAAAACTGTATGGTATGCAACATTTTTGTTTTACACTTTGATGATTTTCTGCGTCATCTTGAGTCAGTTTTGATAATTTGCATTTTTCTAGAAAACTCACCATTCGACTTAAGATTTTAAATTATTGTTAGAAAATGATAGTTTAAATCTCTCTGTCCTCTTTATCATTTCTGAAAATGTTAATTTGTGCCTCTTTTTCTTCTTGAAAATTTTCCCACAGGTTTCTTTTTATAGATCTTCTTTATTATTTATTTGTTTGATGGTTCATTAATTTTTGCTCTTATTTAGGTTCCTTCCTTCCTTCTGATTTCATTTGCTCCATTTTTCTTTCTCTACATTTCTGAGATTATTTGCTCTTTCTTATTTTATATATAATTTATTTTTAAATACAGGTATTTATGGTTGTACATTGAACTCCTATAGCCACATCCTACAGTTTTTTTTAATATTAATTAATTTATTTATTTGGCTGCGCTGGGTCTTAGTTGTGGCATGCGGGATCTTTTAGTTGCAGCATGTGGGATCTAGTTCCCTGACCAGGGATCGAACCTGGGCCCCCTGCATTGGGAGTGCAGCGTCTTAACCACTGGACCACCAGGGAAGTCCCTACAGATATTTAGTGTTTGTATTAGTTTCCTATGGCTGCTATAACAAATTGCCACAAACTTGGTGGCTTAAAACAACAGAAATATTTTCTCTCACTGTTTTGGAAATCTGAAAATCAGTGTCACTGGGCCAAAATCAGGGTGTCAGCAGGTTTCCGTATAACACTTACAGGTCCCACAAGTATCTCCAAGCCTGTAAGTGCACAACATTAAATAGCAAATTAAAAACACCATGAAAAGTCAACACATTTTCATGGAATAAAGAAAAAGTCCTCACATTTTCATTTTGCACTGGGATCCACACATTACATAGCTGGCCCTGCTTCTGGGACTCCCGTTACATGTATGTTGATATACTCGATAGCATTCCACTCAACAATTTTTCTTTATTTTCTGTCTAGTCTTCAGACTGGATCATCCGTATGGACCTATGTATCTTCAAATTTGCTAATGCCTTCTTCTGTCCACTCAAATCTGTTGTTGAGTCTCTCTAGTGAATTTTTTATTTCAGTTACTGTACTTTTCAACTCCAGAATTCCTATCTGGTTCTTTTTAAGCCATTTCCATTTCTTTATTGATGTTCTTTATTTGATAATTGTCATACTTTCCTTTAATTCAATAAACATGTATTCTTTAGTTCTTTGAACATATTTATAATAGCTGATTTAAAGTCTTTGTCTACTAAGTCCAGTGTCTGGGCCCCTTCAGACAGTTTCTTATTACTTCTTTTCCCCCTGTGTTTGGGCAATACTTTCCTGTTCCTTTGCATGTCAGTCAGACCAAAATTTGTGTGTCAGTGCAGCCGTGTCCTAGCTGTGTGATTTGGAGCAAGCTACTTTATCAGTCTGAGCCTCATTTTCCACAAATGTAAGTTAGAAATAGCTCTGTTGGGAGGATTAAATGAGATCTGCCTCATAATTTTTTACTGAAAACTGAACATTTTAGAGAATATATTGTAACTCTGGATCCTGATCTCCCAGGGACTGTTGTTGTTGATTCTATCGTTGTTGTTGTTTGCTGCTTGGCCGGTTGGTTGACTTAGTGACTTGTCTGGACTAATTCTTTATAGTTTGTCTTCCCCACAGTGTGCAGCCACCGAAGTCTCTGTTCAGTTTTATTCTGGTGTGGTGTTTTGTTGTTGTTGTTGTTGTTTTTGCATCTTGTTTTTACTTTTAAGCTTGACTTCCTAGGTATCACCCCTGGGTCAGCATAGCTTAGTGGCCAGCCAGTGGTTGGTCAGAAGTTTTTCTTAAACACCTTGAGCCCGTGCCTTCCGCCCTTTGCCAAGTGGGTCTGTGTGTGGACTGGGGCACACAAAGTTCAGGCAGGTTACAAGTCTGCCTTGGTTTTTACTTTCTGCTTTTGCACAAGGCCTGATGTTCAGCAAGGGATCTGGAGTGGGGGTCCTCAACTGCACGCACATGTGTGTGCACACCTCTAGATCCCCAGGAATATGTCAGAGCTTCTCGAAGCCCCCTGTGGCTATCTGGTGCCCTACATCTCCTTTTCAAACTTTGGACTGCTCTCTTGCTTGCCCCAGGCAGCACTGTAGCCTTAGGCAAATGTGACGGTGGCCTTTCCCAATTGTTTGCCACCAATCGATATTATTTTCAACATCACCCCTCACCATGAGCTTTTTTGCAGAGCTCCAAATCAGGTCAGCTCCTCCAGCAGCAGAAGTGAGGCTGCCAGTTTTCATGGCTACCATGTCTTGGCATTGTGGGTGGGGGAGGGGAAATGGAAGCAGCCTGGAGATAAAATGCCACAGACCCACTGTTATTACCGAGGTTCAATTTTTCTTGAATAAATGCCTTTCAATTTGCTGTATGCCTTTAGTTACCTTCCAGAGCACTGAAATAGTTGTATTGGATAATTTTGCCAGTTTTATCATTGCTTTTTCTGAGGAGAGGATTTGCCAAGGTCACTTCCCTCTGTCACTTCCCCTCCTCATTCTTCACTGCTTCTTATAATGCTCTAAGTAGAAATTTCTTCTTCCTGAAGTACATCCATTAGGAATTCTTTCAGAAAGGATCTGTGAGAAATAAAATCTTTTTTCTTTTTAACCTTTATCTGCTTTTTATTACCATGGGAATCTATTTGGACCTAGTTTAAATTATATTTAGTGTTCATAGTGTTTCTTCATTCTTGAGAATCGTGTCTCAACAATTCTGGAAAATTCTTAGTCATTATATCTTCAGATATCTCTACTTCATTCTTTTCATACTCTTTCTGGAATCTCTATTAGACATATGTTGAATATTCTGATTCTATTATCTGTGTCTCCTAACTTCTTTTTCACCATTTCAGTTCTCTATGCTTCTTCAACTCTCTTTTCCAGTTCATTAATCCTCTCTTCTACTGTGTTCAATCTGCTGTTAAATCTACCCCTTGAGGGCTTTATTGTGCTGTTTGTTCCAGTGACTACATTTTCTGTTTTTAGAAACTGTTTCTTTGTCAAATTCTGGGGGTTTTATTGTTCGTTTTCTTAGAGTTTGGATTTCTAACATTGAATTTTATGTTCTCTTCCATGCTGTTGTTGTATAATCTCAAGATCTAGGGGCTCTGATTGTCCTAATTGTAATTTTTAGTCTCATATGTGAAAAATTGTGTCAGGGCTTTGACATTAATTGTAATAACGGGTACAATTTCCATTGTAGGTGGGTCCAACTGCCATACTTAGCCCCCCCCCAAAAATATATATATGCTTGTTTATACATATATATTTTATATTTTATATATATATACACACACACACACACATAATACAGGATGCCTATATACATGTATATATATATGTACATATATATAGGCATCCTGTATTGTTCTGTATTTTTTTTCTTGTAACCCTAGTGCAGGGCCTCATCTCCTGTCACTCCTGGTTATTGACCCTCACTGACACTTAAGGGAAGACACATTATCAACTCATCGACTGTCATCTATGCTGTTTAGTCCCCTCTTTGTTTCTGGACTCCTGAGTTTTCTCTTTCTTCCATGGGAACTCAGCTGTGCATCTAAAATCATTTTTAATTTAATCAAACATTTCAAACAATTTTGCTAGTAGAGTTTTCTGGTTATCCTAGCTGACAAATCAGAAACATATGGGGAGATTTTTCAGAACATGTTTCACAGTCCTTCTTCCCCTGCCAAAATTCTGATACCACCTCCTAGAGAGTCTGCCAAAATCTGGGTGGAGCTGGGACCAGAAATGGGGTGGCGGTGGGGATCATTCCTGTATAATTTGAAAAACAACACAACTCACTTCCTTAGTGTTCTGATTCAGTTCCTGGTGTCTTAGACTTCTGTGCCTAATGCAGTTTCACGGCCCACAGGAGATACGGGGTAAAGATATGCTGAATACATGAATGCATGACTGATTACTGACTGATACTTGTGCAGGTCCGACATGTGATTAAACTAGATAGTAACTGCTCGATAAAGATCATTTTCCCTTCCCCTAAAACAGGAAAGAGGAGCTTACCAGCACCCCATGGGCGTGGCAGGCTCAGCTTAGACTACTCTCAAGGTGGACAGCCTGCATTCCAGCCTTGGTCCAGGTCTCTGAGGACTGTGATGGAGGGCACGAGGGAAGCACGTGAGTTGGCCTGGATTCCATTCTGTGGATTTTCACCCTCATGCACTGGATGAATGGGCCAATCAGCCTGGAGGACAGGCCCTAGGGGGTGCCTCACAGGTCTGTATTAGGCCCTACCTATTTATCTGTTTGGGGGGTGACACAGAGTTGAGAAGGATCAGGACACCTTAGGTGACAGTCAGGACCCTGGATCCCCTCTTTTGCCCCTTAAAGCCTCAGCTTTCCTTCTCCATCCCCTCCCTACTCTTCCAATCTGTCCCCAGCCCTTTCCTGACTCTGTCTCTCTGCAGACGACTCCTCCTTCAGCAGGGCTGCCCACACCAGCGCCTCCAGCTCATCTCTCCAGGTCACCAACCCATTGCAGGAAGACCCAAAGGCTCTTCAAAGGCCAAGTGCACAGACACAGACTCCCCTTTCCCCCAGCATCCTGCCCTCCTTCTGTGATCCCAACTCCAGGGTGTCATCCAACCCACGCAGGCACCTGTGAGTCACCCTGGACTCTGCCCTCCTCTTTCCAAATCTGTTTAGACCAAGTCTCCTGGATGGAATCCACTTCTGGGTATGTCTGCAATCAGGCCTCTGCCTTCCACCTTCCCTCCGCACCATCACCTGAGGTCAGCCACCAGCATGGCCCTCGGGATCATCATACCTCCTAACTCACCTGCAGCCTCTAGTCCGGGGTTGGTGGCCCCTGAGCCTGATCAGGGCCTCAGACTTGTTTTGTCTGCCCCCAACTGTGGTTTGCTTTGCTTCTGCTTTTAAATGAGCTAACACTATCAACTAGAAGATCTCACATACAAGGAAAGAATTCTGGCTGCTCTTGAGTAATTTGCGGGGCCCAAATGCGTGCTGTCCCCTTGGAGGGGCTGTTAGCTGTCCCCAAGTGGCAGCTGTTCCCTGATGATCACAGACCCCTAACCAGTCTGCCTTGCCCCTCAGGGCACTTGAGATTAAGGCTTTTCTCCGGTCTGTAATCATCCTCACTGCTCCCAGCTAAAACTCAAAGTTGACGCTGTCATTCAGCAGTTTGTCCAACGTCCTGCAGAGGAAATCAGCCTCTTTAACCAGGCATTCGAGTCCCTTCCCCAGTCCACCCAGGCCAACCCTCCAGCCTCACCCCAGTCCTTCTCCCCTGGAGAAGCACAGCTTACCCATCTCACAATTCCCATACACATCCCGCTTTCCCAAACCTTTCTGCCTGTAATTGGGCTTTTGTTCCTACTTAGTTTACTTAAGAATGATTGTACTGGACCATATACACAAAAGTGAGTACACTGAGTATAAAACACTGTCTCAGTGAATGAGAGCTGTCTTGGAGGAAAGGCTCTTTTTTTTTTTTGCAAACTTTTCATCAGGATAAATTTCAAATACTAAGAAATAATAAGTTAATGAGTCCCTTCTGCCCACTACCTATATTCAACAATTATTAACATTTGTTGATGTATGTATAGGGTTAGCTAGTTGGTTGGTTGGTTTTGCTGAACTATTTGAAATCAGTTTGCAAATATCATTACATTTCACTTCCTGAATATATCAAATACCTAAGCATGCATCTCCTAAAAGCACATTTTCTTCAAAACCACAAAACCATTATTAGACTCAAGAAAATTAACAATAATTCCCAGTATTATCTAACATCTAGTCCATAGTCAGTTTCCCCAGTTTTCTCAGCTAAGCATTTCTCAGCTGTGTTGTCATTGTTGTTTTGTTGGTCACATCAGGATTCAGTTGAGGCTTTAGGGCAACTTTGCATGTTGTGTCTCTTTGTTCTTGTGCCCCCACCAATCCTTTTGTCCCTGACATTTTTTTGTCCCAGGCCAATCATCTTGTATAAATCCTACCTTCTGGATTTGTCATGTTTCCTTGAGGTGTCATTTAACCTTGTTCCTCTATCCCCTTTACTTCCTGTAAATGGGGAGGGAGGTTAAATATAAAGGCTTGACTGGGCTCAGTTAAACATTTTGACAGGAACATCTCATGGGTGATGCGGTGTAAATAGGGGAAAGGAGTTTGGTTTAGTCTCCATGGTTTTCTGCTGTTGTTGTTGTTTTTGTGGCAGTGGCGCACAGCATGTGGGACCTTAGTTCCCCAACCAGGGTCCAAACCCATGCCCCCTTCCGTGGAAGCACAGAGTCTTAACCACTGGACTGCCAGGGAAGTCCCAAGTCTCCATGTTTAGACTGATGTCTGGAACTGGTGGACATTACAGGGAAAAAGGGAGCTGTGTACAGACATCAGAGCTGCTGAATGTGGCATGGGCTGCCTTGTGAGGTGGTGAGCCCTCATCACCAGGGGCATCCCAGCAGGCGCTGGTGGACCATCAAGTACATTGGTGAGGAGTCTGCTGTTTTGGTTAGAGTGCCAGACCCCCTCACCCGCTGGATACTTTAAGGGGTGCTTTTGCTCGTCACAATGACTGCAAATGTTGTTGATAGACAGTGGACGCTGAGAGCCTTGCAACTTGTGGGACAGTCCCATAAAAAGAGCTGTGTACCCAAGATGCTGTTGAGAACCCTGGGCAAGGGCTTGGTTAGAAAAGGGGCTTTCGAACCACTTTTAGCGATGGAGCTATTTTTCAAACAATAGCTTCACAGAACTGAGTATACAGAATAGAATCACGGTGCTTAAAGCTGGGGTGGCTGCGCTGTGGCCCTTCTCCAGAACCCTAAGGCACCAGAGAACACATGTGAAAACCACAGAGCTGGGTAACCTGAGATCCAGATGCTTCTGAAATTCTCTATCACAGGAGCGGGGTGGTCCATTCCAGGCCCCACGGCCACCATCACTCACGCTGTGGGTACCTGCAGGCAAGTGCTGGCCCTCTCAGGCTCAGGTGAGGGGACAGCAGTGCCCACTTGCCCTTACAAGGACTGCAGGAAGCGTGGTCCAGCCAATGCCTGGCTTGTGGCGGGGGCTCCATAATGTTTGTTAAAGCTTAATCTGAAACTCATTTGTTTTCTTGAATAAGAAATACATTCACATGGTAGGAAATTCAGAAGGCACACACAATTATACTGTGGCTTCCCCAGCGGACGGAGGTTAATGCTCTTCCCAGCACACACTTCTTTTTAATGGGCGTGTACTCCTCTGTGTTTTTCTTTCCATCTCAGAATCTCAGAGATCATTTCATTCCAGTTACATGGAAAGGTTTCTCATTCCTTTTCTGTAACTTCTTTTTTTAAGTATAATATACATATATAAAAGTGAACGTAAGGGAAAAAGCTCAATGAATTTTCACACACCCAAGAGACCAGCGCCCAGATGAAGAGGCAGATTCCAGCCTCCCAATGCCAGCATGTGCTACCCCAAAAGTAACCGCTATCCTGACTTCTAACACTGGAGTTTCGTTTTGCCTGCTTTTGGACTTTTATTATAGAAATAGACTCAGTATGTTCTCTTTTGTGTCTGGCTTCTTTCATTCAACATTACGTCTGTGAAATTCATCCACACCGTGTGTAGTTGTAGCTGATTCATTCTCACATTTGTGAGCTACTCTGTTGAATGACGTGACTATTTATTCATCTATTCTACTGTTGCTGGGCTTCTGGGTGTGTTCCAAGGTTTTGTTGTACCTAATAGTGCTGTTTGTGGATCAGGCACTGCCCAGGAACAAATCCAGCTCCCACCCTTGGTGCCCTGGGGAAGCTGGTGGGTGCATTTTGCAGTTGCACTGTCATTCATTCCTGTGGCAGGGGTCCATGAGTTTGAGTTTCGGCCCAGACCCCTCATTACAGCTCCTTTATATTCCCTCTTACTATCCCTGTCCTCAGGCGGCCGTGGTTTACCCAAGCCTCAAATCTTTCTGTAGTTCCCAGAGAGCTTGCAGAGAACAAGATTATCCTGCCCTCCAGGCACTCCCTGTGAAACCCACATAGCCCTTGAGGAAGGGCGTTCACAGCCTGAGGCACAGCAGTTGTCTTTGGGAAGGGGAATTGGGTGGCCTGAAGCCCAGAGTGCCCGGATGGGGAGGACAGACCTCTCACCTTAAACCCCTGGATGAATTTTAAATATTGTGTGTCATGCATATAAAACTTACTCTTTTTTTTTTGTTTTTTTTTTTTTTTGTGGTACACGGGCCTCTCACCGCTGTGGCCTCTCCCATTGCGGAGCACAGGCTCCGACGTGCAGGCTCAGCGGCCATGGCTCACGGGCCCAGCAGCTCCGCGGCATGTGGGATCCTCCCGGACCGGGGCACGAACCCGCGTCCCCTGCATCGGCAGGCGGACTCCCAACCACTGCGCCACCAGGGAAGTCCTATAAAGCTTACTCTTAAAAACAAATGTTATACATGTGTGTACATATACACATAGAATACATATATTAGAGTGTTTGGGGAACATAGACGGCGGGCTTTCTAGGGGAGGTGACATTTGAGATTTTGGCTTTTAAAGAAAATGAACCCATCAGGAAAGCGGGTTGGGGGTGATAGAGAGGGCCTGCGAGGAAGAGGGAATGGCTAGCGTGGGCAAAGGCCTTCAGGCTTGGGAAAGCGGGAAGAGTTTGGGGAATCCCAAGATGCGTGAGGCTGTAACGGAGGCACCCAGGGGAGCTGGAGCCCCTGGAGGAAGAGCTCTCCAGGGAGAGTCTGGGGTCAGGAAAGGGCTGAGGACAGAATGGAGGAGTGGGGAGGGGATGGAGAAGGAAAGCTGAAATTTTTAAGGGGCAAAAGAGGTCATCCAGGGTCCTGTCACCTAAGGTGTCCCTGATCCTTCTCAACTTTGTGTCACCCCTCAAATAGATAAATAGACGGGGCCTAATACAGACCCCTGAGGCACCCCCTAGGGCCTGTCCTCCAGGCTGACTGGCTCTTTCCTCAAGCACGTATGGGTCCAAATTCACAGAATGGAATCCAGGCCAACCCACATGCTTCCCATGTGACCTCCATCAGGGTCCTCAGAGACCTGGACCAAGGCTGGAATGCAGGTTGTCCATGCCCTAGGATTAGTCTGACCTGAGCCTGGGGAGGTGGTGAGCTCCTGCTTCCTTTCCAAGGCTGCACTGTCCAATATGGGAGCCACCAGCCACATTTGGCTATTTAAATCTCAACGTCCACTGGTTAAAATTAAATAAAAATCAGTTCCACAGCCACACGAGCTGCCTTTCAAATGCTCAATACCTCCTCAAGGTGTACAGAACAGAAATTATATCAAATGCTCAGCTGAGGTCCCAGGAAAGAAAGAGAAATCCCAAATGCCAGAAACAAGAGGGGACTGACCCCAACAGACGACAGCTAATGAGCTCACCCTGCTTCTGGGGTGAGGATGGGGTGAGAAGCAGGGGCTTGTGCTTAAGCGCATATGGGGACAGAAGACAGCCTTGGGAGCACACTTAAGGTTAGGGCAGGTCCTGAGATCTCTGTATAAAGCTGGACCCTTGAAAAGCCGCACTCTCGGCAAAAGGGCGAACTTGAGAAAAAACGCCCATCTACAAGGAGGTGACAAGCAAGCCTGTCTGTTTCAGCCTGAGAATCCAAAGCTCCCAACTCAGCATCGCATGGTTTGGGATGTCAATTTACTGGACAGGAATGGTCCAGAAACTCCCAACTCTAAGCAATGACATAAACACTGAACATAGTCTGGTGATACTTCTGGGAGATAAGCAAAAAGGGAAAAGCTTTGAAGCCATGCTCCCAAGACCCAGGCTGCAACAGGCTCTATTGGAGGAAAAAAATAAAAGAACCCACCACCCTAAGGGTGAGCTCATAGCAAGAAATGTCACAATCCCTGGGGGAACATTCCATGAGGATTGAAAGTCAGAAGACACAACAAATACAAGATAACAGGCCCAGGGTCTCCAGAACACACAAGGGTCTGACAGAGAACACAAAGTAAGTCTGTTAGAGATGAGTGGTTGCCTTTGGGGGGAAGGAGTGGGCATGAGAGAGGCTTCTGGGGGTACTGAATGTTCTGTGTCCCGACCCAAGTGCTGGTTACATGCGTTTGTTCAGTTTTGAAAATTTACTGAGGTACATACCTATGATTTGTGTACTTTTTCGGATGTATGTTATAATTCAATAAAGTGACATAATAAATAATTAAAGGAAAAATATTAGGAATCAGAATTCTAAAGAATAAGACATTATGGGGGTGGAAACAGAGGAGGCAGGTTTTAAGAAGAATCAAATAGAACTTTTAAAGATGAAAAATGGGGACTTCCCTGGTGGCGCAGTGGTTAAGAATCCGCCTGCCAATGCAGGGGACACGGGTTCGAGCCCTGGTCCGGGAAGATCCCACATGCCGCGGAGCAACTAAGCCTGTGCGCCACAACTACTGAGCCTGCTCTCTAGAGCCCGCAAGCCACAACTACTGAGCCCATGCGCTACAACTACTGAAGCCCGCGCAGCTAGAGCCCGTGCTCCGCAATGAGAGAAGCCACTGCAATGAGAAGCCTGTGCATCGCAACAAAGAGTAGCCCCCACTCGCCGCAACTAGAGAAAGCCCACGCACAGCAATGAAAACCCAACACTGCCAAAAATAAATAAATATTAAAATAAATAAATTTTAAAAATAAAGATGAAAAATGCACTCAATGAAACAAATTTTTATAAGGGAAATGAGTTATGTAACAGGTTAAATGTACCTGAAATGAAAATTACTGACCTGGGAGACATATCTGAGGAACAGATTAAATGTGCCCAGAAAGCACAGAAAGCCAAAATGGTGGAAAATATAAAAGAAAAGTTAGGGGACATAGAAAAGAGAATAACAAATTCGACACAGGTCTAATAGGTTCTATAAGGAGAAAGAAAGAATGTGGGGAAGACAATATTTAAAGAGAGAATGATTACTAATTTTCCAGAGTTGATCAAAGACACAATTTTAAAGATTCAAGAAGCAGAAACTCTACCCCTGCTCAGAAACAATAAGTCCACATTAATTTTAATAAGTATTTTATTTATTTAGCCGCTCCTTGCAGCTTTCGGGAACTTAATTCCCCAACCAGGGATTGAACCCAGGCCACAGCAGTGAAAGCACCAAGTCCTAACCACTGGACCACCAGGGAATTCCCAATAAGTCCACATTTAGAACCATCATAGTGAAAAGGCAGAACAAAGGCCAAAAGAAAAACTGTTTAAAGCTACCAGAGGGGAAAATGCTGATAATCTGACAGTGAGATTGACAGCAAAACAACAGCAACATCAGAAGACAAAAAGGGCAAATGGAACATCATCATTAGATTCTACAGGAAAATAATTCCCAACCGTGGAATCGATACCCAGCTTAGTCATCATTCAATATTGAAAGTAAAATAAAATTTTTTTCAGAAACGACTCAGAGAATTTCTCTCTCATAAATCCTTTCTGAGAGTGTTATAAAGGATGTACTCCAGGAAGAAAGAACTAGAATTCAGAACAAAGTGGTCAGTTGCAAGAAGTGATGGGAACAAAGACATGATTAGTACACATGTGGACAAATCTAAACAAGCCTGGACTTTTAAGAAGACTAATTTTGGTGTTGAAAATAAAATACTGGAAATTGATAACTTTTGAGATGTTGTATTTGTTTTTTTATAAATTTATTTATTTATTTATTTTTGGCTGAGTTGTGTCTTTGTTGCTGTGCACTGGCTTTCTCTTGTTGCAGTGAGCGGGGGCTACTCTTCATTGCAGTGGCTTCTCTTGTTGCAGAGAATGGGCTGTAAGCGCATGGGCATCAGTAGTTGTGGCACACAGGCTCAGTAGTTGTGGCTCATGGGCTCTAGAGCGCAGGCTCCGTAGTTGTGGCACACGGGCTTAGTTGCTCCGCGGCATATGGGATCTTCCCGGACCAAGGATCGAACCCCTCTCCCCTGCATTGGCAGGTGGATTCTCAGCCACTGCGCCACCAGGGAAGCCCCTGTATTTGTTTTTTTAGGTGTGCCCTAACCTAGGTGCCACGAACTGGGTGGCCTAAAACAACAGAAGTTTATTATCTTGCAGTTCTGGAGGCCAGAAATCAAGGTGTCAGCAGGGTTGATTCCTTCTGGAGGTTCTGAGGGAGAATCCACTTCACGCCTCTCTCCTGGCTTCTGGTAGCTGTTGGCATTCCTTGGCGTTCCTTGGCTTGTAGCTGCATCACTCCAGTCTCTGCCTCCATCCTTACATGGCCTTCCCCTCTGTTCTTTTTTTTTTTTAATATTTATTTATTTTATTTATTTATTTTCTTTATTTTTTTGGCTGCACTGGGTCTTAGTTGCAGCATGTGGGATCTTTCATTGCGGCACGGGCTCTTCATTGTGGCGCACCAGGGTTCTCTCTAGTTGTGGTGTGCGGATTTTCTCTCTCTAGTTGTGGTACAGGGGCTCCAGGGCGTGTGGGCTCCAGAGCACGTGGGCTCAGTAGTTGTGGCACATGGGCTTAGTTGACCTGCGGCATGTGGGATCTCAGTTCCCCAACCAGGGATAGAACCTGTGTTGGAAGGCAGATTCTTTTTTTTTTAATCAATTATTTATTACTATTATTATTTTTTTATTTTTATTTTTTAAATTTTTGGCTGCACTGGGTCTTCATTGCTGCGTGGGCTTTCTCTAGTTGCAGCGAGCGGGGGCTACTCTTTGTTGCGGTGTACGGGCCTCTCATTGCAGTGGCTTCTCTTGTTGCAGAGCACAGGCTCTAGGTGCACAGGCTTCAGTAGCTGTGGTGCATGGACTCAGTAGTTGTGGTGCACGGTCTTAGTTGCTCCGCAGCATGTGGGATCTTCCCAGACCACGGCTCGAATGTCCCCTGCATTGGCAGGCGGATTCTTAACCACTGCGCCACCAGGGACTCCCTGGAAGGCAGATCCTTTACCACTGGACCACCAGGGAAGTCCCTCCTCTGTGTTTCTATCTCACATCTCCCTCTGCCTTTCTCTTCTAAGAATCCCTGTCATTGGATTTAGGGCTCGCCCTAAACCCAGGATGATCTCATCTCTAGATCCTTAACTTAACTACATCTACAAACACCCTTTTTCCTAACAAGATCACATTCACTTGGTTCAGAGGATTAAGACTTGTTTTGGGGGACTACTATTCAACTTACTACAGATGGCTAGAGAGTTATTAAAGAGTTGTAGGGTCCTTGTTTTGTTTTGGATTGATTTTAGACTTTGTGAAATCAAATATGTGTGCTGGAAACTAAATGACAATTTCCCAAATATCTGAAATAAAATTATTATAAGTTGGGAAGGAATAAAAAATTTTGACCGATTTAATAGAAGATAGAACCAAAGAAAGGCAAAGAAAAAGCACAGTATATAGAAAGCACGAAATAGGATGACATAAATAATCCAAATATAGCAGGACTCACAATAAATGAAAATGCACTAACTCACCAATTAACAGGTAGACATACCTGGTTACATGCTGTTCATACTGTTTAACCATATACTATTTATGAGGCCCACCTCAAAATATAAAGATTCAGAAAGGCTAAATATAAAGGGATGAAAGAAAATGTGCTAAGCAAAGAAAGCTGGTGTGCTTCTGTGTGTCCTACACATTAGCAAAGACATTTAAATAGACTTTGAGCCCTCCCCACCCCCCAAAAAAAATTAGGAATAGAGAGAAGGCTCACTACATAATGTTAAAGGATTAGCAGACCAAGAAGATAAGATTATTTAAACTCGTATGCAATAGCAACAAAGAGTCTCCAAATATACAGTGCCAAAATTACAGAGAATAAATTGACAAGTCCACAACCACAGTGTGGAGATTTTAATATACGTCTCCCATTAGTTGAGAGCTAGCTCAAGCGGACAAAAATTAGTGAGGACACAGAAGAGTTAACCTACCTTCACAAAACTCCATATTCAACAATTAGAGACTACACATGGAACACTTTCAAAAACTGACCACATGATAAGTCAGAAATAAGCCTTAGGGACTTTCCTGGTGGCACAGTGGTTAAGAATCCGCCTGCCAATGCAGGAGACATGGGTTCGAGCCCTGATCCCGCAAGATCCCATATGCCGCGGAGCAACTAAGCCCATGTGCCACAACTACTGAGCCTGTGCCCTACAGCCCGCGAGCCACAACTACTGAGCCCACATGCCGCAACTACTGAAGCCCGCGCGCCTAGAGCCCATGCTCCACAACAAGAGAAGCCACCACAATGAGAAGCCCACGCACCACAATGAAGAGTAGCGCACGCTTGCTGCAACTAGAGAAAGCCCACACACAGCAACGAAGACCCAACGCAGCCAAAAAATTAATAAATTAATAAATAAATAAATTTTAAAAAAAAGAAATAAGCCTTAATAAATGCCAAAAATTTAATACCGTACCTCTGGTGATAATAAAATGAGGAATCAGTAAGAGAAAACATACGCAAGTCCATGCACGTTTGAAATTTTAAAATACACTTCTGAGTATTTTACCGATCAAAGAAATGAAAATACCATGTAACAAAACTGGTAGGATGTGGCTATAAAAATATATACTAATACTTAGGGGAAATTTTTTAACCTTAAATGTATATGTTAGAAATAAAGACCAAAAGTCAGTGAGCTGGGCATCCAACTCAAGAAGTTAGAGGGAAAAAAACAAAATAGAAAAACCCCAAAGGAAAAAAAAAGGAAACAATAAAATTGAGAACAAAGAAACAAGATAGAAAACCCATAAACCCAAAACTGGTTCTTTTAAAAGTCTAATAAATCCCCTGATGAAAGAAAGAGAGAGAGAGGGAGGAGAAAAACTATTGGAAAGAAAAAGGCCATATTATAGATACAGCAGAGACTGTACTGTGAACCACTTTATAACATTAAATTTGAAATTTTAGATGGAATAGATAATTTATCTTAAAAATATAACTTACCAAAATGTATTCAAAAATGTATTGAAGAAGAAATAGAAACCCCTAATAAACCTATAACCTTTTTTTTTTTTTTTTTTTTTTTTTTTTTTTTTTGCAGTACGCAGGCCTCTCACTGATGTGGCCTCTCCCGTTGCGGAGCACAGGCTCCAGACGCACAGGCTCAGCGGCCATGGCTCACGGGCCCAGCCGCTCCGCGGCATGTGGGATCTTCCTGGACTGGGGCACGAACCCGTGTCCCCTGCGTCGGCAGGCGGACTCTAAACCACTGCGCCACCAGGGAAGCCCCCTATAACCATTTTTTAAATGGGTCGTTTAATACCCAACCACCAATTGGTCCTAATAGGAAAATAAATAAATAGAGGTTCAGGCACATAATGGAATACCATAGAGGCGCTAAAAAGAATGAACTAGTTTCACAAACGTCCACACGAATACAAGTAAGAAACAATTTGGAATGGAATCATGTGCAAAAGGAATTGTAAAGTCTGATAACATTTCATAAAATGGTAAAATACAAACAATAATCATATCTATTCCTTAGAGATGAAGGGATTGACTGTTAAGTCAATGGCAAGTGGTGAGAGTCTGCAGGCCAGGAGGACTTGGGGGCCCAGCTGGCCTGGTGGGGGTCCATACTCAGCTCCAGTGCCTGGTACCATGGAGAAATGAAGGCCCGGGGTCACCAGATCTTCCCAGTTTTTGAAAGTGAACAAGAAATCAAGGCATTTATGTGAATTATGTTCCAATTCTTTGAAAGGCTGAACTTGGGGAGGGGAGATCCTCCATAGGAGGATCACATTTGGTCTGTGGCCCCCCCAGTTTCTGGCTTTTGGCCCAGGCCACAAGAAGTTGGGTCTGGGTTTGAACAGGAGCTCTGGGGAGAACAGGCTAGATCAGCCACCCCGGAAGCAGCCTAGATTCTGCCCAATGAAAGCTCCCTGGCTTAGGCAACAGGCTCTTAGATATGACATTTAAAGCATAAACAACTAAAGAAAAAAAATAAATTGGACATCATTAAAATTTTAATGTTTCAAACACCACCATAATGAAAGTGGAAAAAAAACACCCCACAAAACTGGAGAACATTTTTGCAAATCATATCTGATAAGGGTCTTGTATCTAGAATAAAGAATTCTTACAGCTCAATAATAACAAGACCAATAATTCAATTTAAAAACAATGGCTCTGATTACACATTTCTCCAAATAAGATATATAAATGACCAATAAGCACATGAAAAGATGTTCATAGCCATCAGGAAAATGCAGATCAAAACAACAACGAGCTCCCACTTCATAACCACAAGATGGTCATAATCAAAAAGATAAGTGTTGGGGAGGAAGGGGAGACATCGGAACCCTTATATACTGCTGGTAAGAATGTGAAATGGTGCAGCCACTTTGGAAAACAGTCCACAAGTTCCTCAAATAGTTAAACGTAGAGTTAACCATATGATCCACCATTTTCACTTCCAGGCCTATACCCAAGAGAAGGGAAGACACACAAAATCTTGTACACAATAGTCATAGCAGCATTATTCATACTGACCCCAAATGGAAACAATGCAAATGTCCATTAGCTGATGAATGGATAAATAAAATACAGCATACCCACACAATGGAATTTTATTTCACAATAACAAAGAATGAAGTACTGCATGGATGTACTACATGATACAGCATGGATGAACCTTGAAAATATTATGCTAAATGAAAGAAGCCAGTCACAAAGGATCACATATTGAATGATTCCACTTACATGGAATGTCCAGAATGGACAACTCTATAGACAGTAGATTAGTTGGTCTCTGACTCTGGGAGAGCATATGGGGGTTGGGGAGTTAGGCTAAGGGGAGCAGAGTTTCTTCTGGGTATTGAAAATGTTCTGAATTGATAGTGTTGATGGTTGCACAATTCTGTGACTATCCTACAAACCACTGAATTATACACTAAATGGGTGAATGGCATGGTATGTGAATTATATCTCAATAAAACTATTAAAAATAGTACTAATGAAGCACATGAATGGTGCCATTGTTGAATCACAGGGTCTTTTTGTCCACAGAGCACCAGTGGCTGCGGAAGCTCTTTGCAATGCTACCCAAGTTGAGGCATGGGAGGAAATGGGATGATGAAGAAAGGGTTTTAATCAAACTCCAAATATTTTCATCTGATTCCCAGTTTTCATAGAAGCAACCAGTATTTATTGAACTTCCTCTATGAGACAGTCCCTGCTTTAGGTGCCAAGACTTCATCAGCCAGCAAAACAAATTCCCTGCTCTCGGGGAAGATGGACTTTAAATAAGAAAACAATAAATAGATAAGAAGTCAGGTGCGACAAGTGCTGGGAGAAAGAACCACCAGGGCAGGAAAGAGAAAACTGGAGGCTGTTGCTATTTCGAACAGAGCAGTTAGGAAGGCTCCTTTAAGCAGAAGCCCAAAGGAAGCAAAGGTGCATGCCATGTGGGTGTCAGGGGGACAGGCAAAGCAAAGGCTTGAAGTGGTGAAGTGATCAGGGTGCTAGAGGAAGAGGAAAGCAAACAGGGTGGCTGGGCAGACAAGTGATGGGAAAGACAGGGAGGAGGGGCTGGGAGGGGACAGAATAGGGCCTTTAGGCCATAGTAAGGGCACTGGCTCCTACCCAGGAAGATGGGAGGGTTGGAGCAGAGAAAATGACATGCCCTGATTTAGGGTTTAGAAAAAACACTATGACTGCTTTGTGAAAAATGGACCAAGGGGGCAGAGTTGAAGCATCCTTCTTCTCCAAATAGTTTCACCGCTTATTTGATATATTTGAGATCTTTTTAAACAGTTTTTTGAGTTACTTCACAAAGTCTGCACAGTTTTAGTGCTAGTAAGCTATAGTTTTGGTTACAAAGAAAGCATATTCAGTACTCTTTTTCTTCTTTATTTTCATCATGTATAGATAGAGATTTCATTTTTAATTTTTCTCATATTCACATTCACTTGTTTGGAAAGCCTTTGACCTAGAGTAACACGTGCTTGTAACAGAAGCTTTGCAGTAGCTCAATACAGATGCTTACTGAGATTCACGCAGGGCCAGATCTGCGTAGATTTGTAGAGTATCAGTATGTCTTTTCACATAAATTGACTAAGTCATTGATCTTAATCTCAACATAAAAGTGATTCATATTTGAGGTTATTTTAGATAGGTTAACAGCATTTCACCAACAAAACATCGTTTCGAAACTTAAAAACAGCTGAATACTGAAAACTGTTATCACAAGGACTATCGTTCTTTTATAGGCAAAGAATTGATAGATTAAACAATTTGAGGTCACACAGCTAGTAGTTAAGTGGGTTGGCCAGGATTTAAACACAGGCAGTTTGAAATGCAACCCACAAGCTTCACTACACTATAGGTATCTCAAAGAAAGTGGCATCTGAGATGGGTCCTCTAGCAGGTTACACCCCCAACTCCCAGGATTAAAGAGAACTGGTAAAGGCTGGGATATCCACTCTTGGGAAGGAGTTAGGGAACAAATTAGGATCAAAGCTCATGAGGACAATCTCAGGAGAGGTTGGGCATCTAGCTTTGCCATGGAGGCAGTCAGCACATTTATGGAACTTTCTAGGGTTGGTCTCAATCCTCTGGATCCTGTGTGGGACACAGGTTGTGTGCTAGAGACCAACAGAAGGGGAAAGGGCCTATGGATAGTAAAGCTTAAGAGTGTGGCCTGAGACTGGCCCCGGGTGTTGCCCAAGTAGAGAAAAGGCCATTAAGCCTGGTGGGAGGGGATGGCCCCTGGATGGGCCTGGTGCTGGGAAAGCCCCAGACATACACCTTCCTATTAGTCTTCCCTCCTTTTACTTCATTCATGATAAATCACTCTCTTCTCCCTCACGCAGGGCCCTGTAGGATGACAGACCTCTCTCAACACAGGTTCCTATCCTCCAGAATCTCACCTTGGGGTGACTTTGGACTGGGAGACTTTGCTTCTTATTTAATCTTTACAATCTGAGGAGGTGGCTGATATCCTCCTCTTATGATAAAATGATAAAATTGAGACATTAAGGAGGTTAAGTAACTTGCTTGAGGTCACACAACTAGTAAGAGGCAGGGCCCAGATTACTTTGGGTCTATTGGATAGTAAAGTGGTTTTATTATCAATACTTAACAAAGATAGAGACAGAAAAGCAAACACCGAGTTAACAGCTGCCCTGTGAATGCCAGCACTGGGATAAAGTAGCAGAAGTGCTTAAATATAACAGTACTGGGCATACGTTGCAAAAATTCTGAGGTTCTTCTAAACTCTTCCTAGACACGGAAGGGTTTGGAGGATCCAATATTACCACAATCTCAATCACAAACTGGAGAAATTACCAGTGTAATGAATTCTCATTGCACATCCATTCTTTGCGATTGCTAGATGGACTTCACGTCAGGATAGAATTTTCTTCCAAAAGCAAGATGCACCAACTCGCTCGCAGGTTCAACGACAAGCTATACTCCAATCTCAACACCCCTTCCCCACCACCAATACCCAGGCGGCAAGTAGATCCTTGAAGGCAGGATTCAATAAGGGCATCCCCATTGCCTCGCACGCTCAGATGCTGACCCCAATCTCACCCTTCCAGGCCTTTCGCCCCCTGTGCATTCTCAACAAATGCTCAGCTCTGCGGGGTCTCCGTCCTGGGGGAGGTAGACCTTTCTTTGGTGTTAGCAAGCGAGGCCCTGGCCGTGTAGGTGTCGGAGTGGGACCTCCCCGCCTCCACCGTGTAAGTGTCGGAGTGGGACCTCCCCGCCACCTCCCCACCCCCCCACCAAGCGGAGGAGACCTCTGGCGTCCCTGCCAGGTCTGGAGTTCGGAAGCTAGGCGACAGAAAACACCGCGAGCCCGGCGGAGATTCCAAGGCCAGCCCGGGGCGAGGCCTTCGCAGCGCGCGGAGGGAGCCACAGGAGGTTCGGCTGGTAGGGCAAGGCTCACGTCCAAGGGTGGGGCGGGGCGGGGCAGGGGCAGGAGGCGGCCGCGGGTGAAGCCTCAGAGCTAGCACACAATGGGCCGGAGCGCCAGGGCAGGAGCCGAGCCAACGCGCCGCCGCACCACGTGGGCCGCAAAACGCGCCGGGCTGCCAAAGGCCAGCCAGCCCAGACCCGGCGCGGCGTACGTGCGCGCACGCGAGCGTGCGTGCGTGCGATTTGCGATCAGGCGGTGCGGCGGACAGCCCCGGCGGCGGGGCGGGGGGAGTTATATTGCGGGGTCCTTCCTCGCTCACCCTGGTTCCTCTCGGAGCGGAGACGGCAAATGGCGGACTTCGATACCTACGACGATCGGGCCTACAGCAGCTTCGGCGGCGGCAGAGGGTGAGGCGGGCGTGCGCGGGCCCCGGCCGGGCGCGAGAGGCGGGCGGAGTCAGGGGCCCCTGGCCCGCGGCCTTCTCGCGCGCACAGCAAGGGGCGGCGAGCGGTAGGGGCCCGGCTGGGCCGACTGAGGCCTCGTAGAGGCGCCGGGAGGAGTGGGGTCTGGAAATGGCGCGCTCGGGGAGGGTGCGGCGGCGGTTAGGCTCCCCGGGTTTTGCTCGCGGGACAGATCCCTCTCTGTGCCACCCCTCCCCCGCCGCCTACGATGTGTCTTTCCTCTGCCTCGGTCGCAGGGCCAGGCCGCAGCGGCGCTGAGTGCCCGGTAGGACGAGCTCCCGCTTCCAGCCCCATCCCCCAGTACGGCGGGGCCGGCGCGGGGCTGTGCTGCAGCGCGGGGGTGGGGGCCGCGGCCTGCCCCGCTCCAGTCCCGGTCCCGGCCGCGGCTTCCTGTTGTCAGCCTGCGCTGCAGGCCCCCTGGCCCCTTTCACCAGGAGACCAGCGGGCTTGGTATGATCGGAAGGCCGAGAGAGGGGCGATTCCCATCCCTTTACGGGTGTGAGGCTGGGATTTGGCAGCTGGAGCCCTGGAATAGTTCGATTCACCCCGGGGTCGGGGGAGACCAACCAGAACATACACATCATAGCATTGTATTTATCCTTTCTTAGATCAGAGTGCCTTGTTGACAAGTGCTACGTGCCTACTGGCAGAAGATGTTATTCTCCCTGGTTTCTCCAGACCTGGAGAAGGAATCGCATTTAGCTTCGTTCTGATTCTGGTCATACACAGGCTATATGTAATTGAGGCACCTTGTTTAAAAGAAAGATCCCTGACTAGTGAAGGAAAAGCTTATGGTGTTCAATTCCAGGAACCCGCCCTAGATTATTTCTTTTTAGCCACAAGTTACCTCATACAGAATTTAGAAGATAGGCTGTAAACATCTTGTTGTTTGTCAAGGGCACACTTGGCCTTTGTGTGATTCACAGAAAGGATTACTTTCCCAGGATAACACCACAATAGTACCTACTGAGGTGTCCAGTCTCCTGGGTTTCAATCCTAAAAGTACCTTTGTTTGGTGAAGAATGATCTTTTAATACCTTGGTTTGGGAATGGCTCAAATAAAAGCTTGTTTGGGTGCGGGAGTGTACCCAGTATCATTCATGAAAGTTGGGGACATGGAAATTGGGGGAGGTGGAGCCACCTGTTACTTCAAAGAATACTTTATTTACTAATAAAAAAGAAATAGATGTTGGATTACATGTAAAGTTAATGCTTTTGGGGGTAGGTTTCTAGACATCAAATTTGTACTTCAGTCATCTTGAAATTTAATAACTAGGATTTTTTTTTCCTTCCTAGTTTCAAAAAGCATTTGGAAGTACCCAGGAAAACTCTTAAACAGAGTAGTTCAGATTAAGGCAGTTCCAAGGAATTTTAGTTGGTTTGGAACTACAGTGTTAGTCATATTATACAGAGCCTGGGGATTTTTATTATTATTATTTTTTAATTCTGCCTTTTGACAAATTTACCAGCTGTTCTGGTGACTAGAGGTGTTCGAGTTAGACTTTCGGTGGATATCAAATTTTGACAGTTGGAGTACCTTGAACAATAGAAGTTGATCAAAAGTAAAATTCTCTTTTAAGATGCCATTTATTTATCAGAATATCAAAAGACGAGGACACTGTTAGCCATTTACCCAGATGTACTCCAAAAACTTGTATAAGAGAATAGTAGCTGGCATGATACATCTCCTAAGCTTCCTCATAAAAAGTCCTTTTACTATTAAGCACCTTCTACATCTTACCTTCTCAGAATTTTCCACTTCATCTTCATGTAAAAGTACATAGGAAATACTGCTCAGATTGCCAAAAAGTAGTTTTTAGAACCTGTCGGTGAATTTGTGTGTTCTTTGAGGCGGTGTCACGGGTGAGTCAGGAAACTTCACAGAGGACTAGACATGTAGTGGTGTGATCTGTGCCAAAGCTTTCCTATTCCAGATAGTTAATATTATTTTAACTTCATCAGGTCGAAAGTTATCAGTTATTGGAATCTTTGAAATTTAGCAAGGTGATAGGATAGTTGACCAGATATTCTTCAATGATAATTTTGAGTTTTGAATTATGTTCACATCAGTACGTGTCTCAGTGCTGTTTGTTTATGTTCAGATAGAAGCTTAAGCATTATAGACGATTACCACCTATGGAAAGCTGGTCTTGTATTGCTTTGTTTGGTGCTTTTTGTTTTTTAATTTATTTATTTATTTTTGGTTGCATTGGGTCTTCGTTGCTGCGCGCGGGCTTTCTGTGGTTGCGGCGAGTGAGGGCTGCTCTTCATTGCAGTGCGTGGGCTCCTCACTGCGGTGGCTTCTCTTGTTGCAGAGCACGGGCTCTAGGCACGTGGGCTTCAGTAGTTGTGGCACACAGGCTCAGTAGTTGTGGCTCTAGGGCTCTAGAGTGCAGGCTCCGTAGTTGTGGCGCACGGGCTTAGTTGCTCTGTGGCATGTGGGATCTTCCCGGCCCAGGGCTCGAACCCGTGTCCCCTGCATTGGCAGGTGGATTCTTAACCACTGCGCCACCAGGGAAGTCCCTGTTTGGTACTTTTGTAAGGCAACTTCTCACTAGTCTAAAACACCTTAGCTAGATAAGATGTCTCAACTCTAAGCAACTTGGGTCACAGGTGAAAGGAATGGCAGGTTTGAAATATAGAGTCAAGGGGCTTCCCTGCAGTGGTTAAGAATCCACCTGCCAATGCAGGGGACATGGATTCAAGCCCTGGCCTGGGAAGATCCCACATGCCGCGGAGCAACTAAGTCCTTGGGCCACAACTACTGAGCCTGCACTCTAGAGCCTGCGAGCCATAACTACTGAAGCCCACGCGCCTAGAGCCTGTGCTCCACAACAAGAGAAGCCACCGCAATGAGAAGCCTGCACACTGCAAGGAAGGTAGCCCCTGCTCACTGCAACTAGAGAAAGCCCGTGTGCAGAAACAAAGACCCAACGCAGCCAAAAATAAAATAAATAAAAATAAATTAATTAAAAAAAAGAAGGGTCTTCTCATTTAATTAAAAAAAAAACCAAGAACTTGGGTTTTAATAATTATACATTCCCCGTAAGTTTATTTTGTAGTTGTGTGTAATAACCAGTACGGTTGTCAGGAAGCAATACTGAACAACTGCTTTATTTCCCCAGCCTATAGAGGCATGTCGCCTGCAGCAGAGGAGAGAACCAGGGACTGCATTGTTGCTCAGAAAGCAAGTCAAAACAAAATTCCAAATTATCAGGAGTTGATTGTACCATATCTTGAATGTATTTGGTTTTTCACTTTGCTAAATTATCTTTGTGGGGTTCCAGTTTTTCATTTGCTATTGACAGTAAAGTGGAGAGTAACACTGATTTTATATTTTTAACTGCAAAAGGCCTTTTGAGTGCTTAACCTAAAAGTAGCATCAATCCTGAGAATTAGATTGGAACTTGGAATTAGCAAGAATTGATATTACTGAAATGGTACCTGCTAAAAATTGATTAAGCTACAAAATTAAATATTCTTTATTAGGTTCCAGTTAGGGGATTTAGAATTCTAATCTTCGAGTCTTATAGGATTTAAGCTTGGCATCTCTGTCTAAATTTCTAAGGATATTTTAAGCCTTAAAATGGGGAAGAAAGTGTATAAAAGCTAGCTAGTTTCACTTATAACAGGATCTGTAAAGATGTTGAAAGGCATATTCTAAAATCCTGTTTACCTATCAGATGGCAAGTTGTTTGGGTTTACTGTCATCCTTCTCTCCACTCAGTCTCCCAGTGCTTGATTCCAAGTCATTGTCCTCTTTGCGAAGTGTTGTTACCACAAATACTTGGTTTTACCAAGAGATCTCTGAGATGTCAGATGTTCAGGCAGAAGCCCTGGCTTTAGAATCAGGCAGACCAGAGCTTAAGTGTCCTCTTGGCTGTGTATGAGCAGTATGATCTGGACAAGTTTCTTTACCTCTCTGAGCCTCACTTTCCCTGCATATAAGATAGAAACTCCTCTATAGGGCTGTTGGGGAGTATTAAATGAGATGTTAAACTGTGCAGCACAGTATTTGGTCCATTAAAAATGCTTAATATTTGATAGCTGTTGATTTATAATTTTTAAAAATTTATTTATTTTTGGCTGCGTTGGGTCTTCATTGCTGCGCACGGGCTTTCTCTAGTTGCGGCGAGAGGGGGCTACTCTTTTGTTGCGGTGCGTGGGCTTCTCTTGTGGAGCACAGGCTCTAGGCGTGCGGGTTTAGTAGTTGTGGCACATGGGCTCTGTAGTTGTGGCTTGCAGGCTCTAGAGCACAGACTTAGTAGTTGTGGCCCACGGGCTTAGTTGCTCTGCGGCATGTGGGATCTTCCCAGACCAGGGCTCAAACCTGTGTCCCCTGCATTGGCAGGCAGATTCTTAACCACTGCACCACGAGGGAAGTCCAATTTATAATTTTTTAATTCTTAAAATAATTCCTTTGGAGTTAGAGTGGGAAAATTTCTGTTGAGGGTTAGATGGAGTGAGTTTTTATTTTCCTGTCTATATTTCTAAAGCCAATAAAGGGAAAGCTGTTCAGTTTATAGGCATAAAGCATTTATAATGTAATACCATAAGTATGGTAAATTAGTACCAAGTAATTCATTCTTTTTATTCATTTATTTATTGGCTGCTTTGGCTCTTAGTTGCTGAGCACAGGCTTTCTCTTTCATTGCAGTGCGCGGGCTTCTCATTGCGGTAGCTTGTTGCGGAGCATGGGCTCTAGGCGCATGGGCTTCAGTAGTTGTGGCACTCCGGCTCAATAGTTGTGGCTCGAGGGCTCTAGACTGCAGGTGCACGGGCTTAGTTGCTCCATGGCTTGTGGGATCTTCCCGGACCAGGGCTCAAACGCGTGTCTTCTGCATTGGCAAGCAGATTCTTAACCACTGTGCCACCAGGGAAGTCCCACCAATTCATTCTTTTTTTTTTTTTTTTTTTTTTTTTTTGGGTACGCGGGCCTCTCACTGCTGTGGCCTCTCCCGTTGCGGAGCACAGGCTCCGGACGCGCAGGCTCAGTGGCCATGGCTCACGGGCCCAGCTGCTCCCCGGCATGTGGGATCTTCCCGGACTGGGGCACGAACCTGTGTCCCCTGCATTGGCAGGTGGACTCTCAACCACTGCGCCACCAGGGAAGCCCAAGTAATTCATCCTTGTACATTATTGGTTTGTAACAGAACTCATGCTTGGAATATTTAAATGCTTCTGAGATTTCTAAAAAAAAAATTTTTTTTCGCATACTTTCAAAATTTATATTTCTGTTTGAAATTAACCTTAGTGTTCTGGAAAGACTTTACACAAATTCAAGAAGTCTTCCCAGAAACTTGGAACATACAAAGCAGAATGTTTGGCTGGGGGTGGGGGGGGGCATGGTCAGTCCTAGATCAGATCCACCTTCCAGTTTCCAGCTTCTGCTAGAAATGGAAGAGTGTTGGGCAAAAGACCATGCCATGCATCTTTACCTTTTCATCATTTGTGCAGCTGGTTAGACCTGCACACTCGGCACGAAGTAAGTGACCACTTGATTTTGATTGCACTTAGCAGCTGTAATGTCTAGGTTGTCTTTTTAAATAATTGAACATCCTATTTTTTTTAAGTTTGCCAACCATATGATGGTTTTTAAAATGTTCTTGATAGGACCCTCTGGATGTGCTTCAGTATGTTGATACTCTACTGAAAACATAGTACCTTCATTGCACTCCATTATAGGATAGATGTAGCTGGTGATCTCCCTCGCTCTGCACACTGTTCTCTAATTGAAATAATCAGTTGCATTTTTGGAGCCACCCACCCACCCCCTTTTTTTTTTTTTTGGCCGCACCGCGGGGCTTCTGGTATCTTAGTTCCCCTGACTATGAATTGAACCTGGGCCCTTGGCAGTGAAAGCAAGGAGTCCTAACAACTGGACCGCCAGGGAATTCCCTGGAGCCTTTTGAATATCTGGCTGAGTAGAAGACAGCTCGTTTCTCATAGCTGCTTCTGTATTCACTCTTGAGGTAGGTTGTTTGGTTGACATATATGAAGAAAATCCAGCCTTACATAGGTAAGTAGTTGGAAGTGGGAGGACTTTTTAATAGCCTTTTCAGATAATTGTAGATACTCTTGTGACTGTACCAAAACTTGACAGGTGGTAATTTCCATAAAAGTTAGTTGTAACAATAAACTTTTAATACTCTTACATTAAAATCCATAGATCTATCTTATATTTTGAGTGGATCTTTTACTGTGCTTTTTTTTTTTTTTTTTTTTTTTTTTTTGGCTGTATTGGGTCTTTGTTGCTGTGCGCAAGCTTTCTCTAGTTGCGGTGAGCAGGGGCTACTCTTCGTTGTGGTGCGTGAGCTTCTCATTGTCGTGGCTTCTCTTGTTGTGGAGCGTGGGCTTCAGTAGTTGGGGCACACGGGCTTAGTTGCTCTGCGGCATGTGGGATCTTCCCCGGCCAGGGCTCAAACCTGTGTCCCTTGCATTGGCAGGCAGATTCTTAACCACTGCGCCACCAGGGAAGCCCAGCTGTACATTGGTTTTTTTTTTTTTTTTTTGGTAACATGATACTTTGGTCATTTGGAAAATACCAGTTCACTGAGTTATGTAGCTCTTCCAAATGTTGAAGCATTTCACTATACAGTATCAAAAATCATGTTCATTAATGTCACCATCAGTTTCATCAGAAAATTTTCAGGTATTGGGAGACTGTCAAGCTTATATTGATAGATAAAAGTTTTCTAAAATTCTGGTTTTTGCTTGAAAGCCTGCGTTTTGTCATTCGCAGCAGACAATACTGTTGTTTTCCTTGAAGTGACAGGCTCACTTCATTTACAAGAAAATGTCTATGTAGCATCCGAGTCTGAACCATAGTTAGTCAGTTCTTTCAGGTAAAAATGGTGTTCCATGAAAAGAATAGCTAGTTCAGCTTGTAACTCACTTGCAGGAGTGCCTTTCCTGGAGATAACCATGTACTTCTGTAAGCAGCAGAAGTGCTTCATTCCCATTTTGTAACGGAATATTTTAAAAGTGGGTCAGTATTTAATAAAATTAATCATTTTTACCACTTTATCAAAAACATTCTTTGCAGAAGGTGGCTTTTTTTTTTTTTTTGGCTGCGCCATGAGGCTTGTCGGATCTTTGTTCCTCCACCAGGGATTGAACCTGGGTGAAAGCGTGGACTGCTAACCACTGGACCATTAGGGAATCCACCCCCCCCCCCTTTTTTTTTAATACTGCAAATGCATGAGTAATAGTGCAGTTTGGTGCCCCGGCCTGATTCATGCGAAGGCCAATGGCAGGATCGGTGTATGTGTTTGCTCTCTTTGACTTAACAGGGATACTACAGCCAGAAAGGTTTGGCTCTGCGGGGGCAGAGCCAGAACCAAAGGAAGTACATTTTGGTGCTTTTAGAGGCCGTCTGAAAATGCAAAGAATTGTTACTTTAACTGATTTTCTGTTAACGGAGGAACCTCAGTATGGTCTAGATTGGAATTTACCAGTTGCTCATTTTACCTAATAGTTAAAGATTTTTAAAATAAATATATTTATTATTTTTTATATTTTTATTTTTGGTTGCATTGGGTCTTCGTTGCTGCGCACAGGTTTTCTCTAGTTGCGGTGAGCGGAGGTGACTCTTGCGGTGCGCGGGCTTCTCATTGCAGTGGCTTCTCTTGATGCGGAGCATGGGCTCAGTAGTTGTGGCATGCGGGCTCTAGAGCGCACGCTCAGTAGTTGTGGCACACGGGCTTAGTTGCTCTGTGGCATGTGGGATCTTCCCGGACCAGGGCTCGAACCCATGTCCCCTGCATCGGCAGGCAGATTCTCAACCAATGCGCCACCAGGGAAGTCCAAATCTGGAACTTTTGGATTGAGTAACCTTTTTCACCCATATGAAGTTATTAAATTACTAAGCGCATTTCTTTCCTTTCATGTTAGGAGTCCAGAATTTTAGTTCATTATGATAAGTACCTTTTCCCAGTAAGAAAAGTTCCCTAAAAGACTCTGTAAACCAGAAGTCCCTTTCGTGTTCACTGTTCATCTAAAACAAGGCTTTCAAACTGCCTGTTGTGTCCTGTTGGGAGATGATGAAATCAACTTAGTGTGGGTCCTGGTAAGCATCTTTTAAGGTGAAATAGAATAGACAATAGTGTGCATTATACTATGAGTTAGTACTGTTGGCAAGCTTTTTAAAATTAATTTGTGTAGTTAACATGCAGGAATGTATGCATGTATTAAGTTGTGATGTAAAATGTATTTCTTGTTGTTGTACACAGCCTGAAAATTTTTTGAAAAATACTTAAATACAGGGCTTCCCTGGTGGCGCAGTGGTTGAGAGTCTGCCTGCCGATGCAGGGGACGCGGGTTTGTGCCCCAGTCCAGGAGGATCCCACATACCGCGGAGTGGCTGGGCCCGTGAGCCATGGCCGCTGAGCCTGCGCGTCCGGAGCCTGTGCTCCGCAATGGGAGAAGCCACAGTGGTGAGAGGCCCCCATACTGCAAAAAAAAAAAACAAAACAAAACAAAAAACTTAAGTACATAATTGGGGATGTCTTCTGAATACATGTAACCCTCTCTTATAATCTAAATTTTTTTCCAAATAAGCGTACCCACATTGGTGAAGAAGTTACTGGCAACCCTAAAGTAGTTGGTAGGCCTGTGGCTTCATTCCTTCCACCCTAAGTCTCAGATATTGTAATAGTTTTGGAGATAAAGCAGTGAGCAAGACAGGAGCTCCTGCCTCAGAACAACTTTGCATTTCTCTGCATTGCTTTTTATATCTTACCGATGTGATTGAATTATTAAGTTCCCATTCACAGCAGAAAAGAGCTCCTTGAAATAGGGCTCATTGAAGAATTCACCATAGACACTGCTCCCTCCCCACCCCCAGTGTTTACCAGAAACTTTCAGAGGCTTTCATGCACATCCTGTAGGAATGACAGTTGTCAAGATAAAGGGATTTAATTTTGAGTGCTAATTGAAGGCCTTGGAAAATACATACACTTAGAGGAAGATCTGCTTGGAACTGAAGGGTCTTTAATCCAAGTTCATTGGACTAGTTTTTTAAAACCTAAGTTACAACTAAAATGTAATGTGGCATCTTGGATGGGATCCTGGGACAGGAAAAGGACATTAGGTGAAAGCTAGGAAAATCTGAATAAACTGAACTAGTTAGTAATGAATTAGTTGGTAATGTATTGATGTTGGTTCTGTGATTGTAACCAGTGTATCTTCCTAATGTAAGATGTTAATAGGTAGTGTAAAAGGGTGTTTATGAAATAAGGGCTTGGCTTTTGAGAGCCTAACCTTTTTTGATTATTGTCTAGAAACCAAGTAGGTTACATATTTTGATCTTTCTTTCTTTCAGCATGCTCAGAGGATTTTGTCTTTGTTGCTTACTTGGATTTTATTCTCATAAAGGTAGTCTTACTGTGATTTTATGTAGGATCTAGGATAGTGCCTCAGGCCATGTGATATATGCTAATAAGCTCTAGGTGGCGCATGAAAGACCAAAGTTGTTGATCAGCCCCAATGAAACGAACTCAGTTATCACCTAGAAGTAATAGAGGGAGAGCACCTAATGTTCCAAATACCAAAGAGAGGTTAATACTCTATAGTCATGGTATCTTGGCACTGGTCTTAAAGTTTTAAGAATGACAGCAACAGTACTTAAATTCTGTATAGTTTCTAATGCACCGAGGAATCTTCGTAAAATTCTTGTCCAGAAATAATAGCATGTGGCCTTCATTTTTTATTATCTTTTACACTTTGGAAGCAAGTCTTGAGCACTTAATTTTGTTTCATCCACTTACTGACTCTAATCCCAGCCCTAATAATCTCTTCTCTTCTTTTTTCTTATAGTTGCCATTCCTCCAGTTTCCTCTCACTCCTATATATCTTTGCTTATTCACACATTATCATCTTAAGAGTTCAGTGTTTTGTCTGCTGCCTGGAAAATAGAGTCCAAGTGCCTTTTGCTCCACCCTGCAGAGACAGTGCTTGTTGCTGTCTCCTGAATTTTCTGCAGTCTTTTACTTGGGATGTGATTTCTCCTTTCTAGATGCCTGGACCCCCTTAGCTGAATTATAAGCTCCTTGAGGGTAGGAACAAGTCTTAGGTTTGTGCCCTCAATATGGTGCTCTGTATTTAATAGACATTCAGATACTTTGTTGATTTGAGTGAAGAAACGTGATTTGTCTGTAGCTCCAGGTGTGATTTTGGTCACACCTGGAGTTGAAAGTTGGATTTCCTAAATGACTGAGGATGAGATTATTACTTTAAAACTTTCGTATTTTTTTTTTAAATCAATAGACTGTCCCTTTGTGCAGCAGTAATGAGCGGGCAAGCCCATTGCTCAGTGGGAGCGATATGGCCTGGGAGTTTGCAGCACAGCCCTTCAGGTCTCTATTCTGAATTGCAGGGTGGTGGGGAGGTGGGGGTGTGTGCCCAGGCCTGCAGCTTTGCCTCATCTGTTGCCTGCTTTACATCCATGGCTTGTTAGTCAGCCTCCTTCTGTATAAGCAGTGTATCCTGTAGCGTGTTTAATTTACCCATAACACTTTAGAATTATTAAACTTTTGTAAAGCAATCAGTCTCTGTGAAGTGTTTTTATGGTCAATTTCAAACTCCTTTATAACATAGAAATTTGAAATATTTATAAAGTAACAGGTGAGAAAACCGAGGTACAGAGGTGATTTGGAAGAGGTCCTACACCAAGCTAAGTAAGGTGCCAGGTGTGTCTTCTGTGTTTTGAACCTGTTTTAGAAAGTGCTTTCATGTAACATAGCTTATTTAGATAATAGTCCCCTCTAAACTTAAATTAGTGTCAGAAGTATCTCATAAGAATTTTAGCTCAAAGAATTTCTGACATTTGACATTTTTATTTGATTGATGACAGAATGTATCCTTTTATTACGTCCATATGCATTCTCTGGGGTTTGTCTTCTTCACCCTTGTCTCTCAAGTTGCTGGCACACTGCAGACTCTTCATAGAGTGAATAAATTGAAATCTACCAGGCTGGCCCCAGTCCCACTGCATTGTAATGTCTTCAGTGAACTACTCAAGGAAAAGCTAAAAACCACTCAAGTCCTGTAGAACTGACCAGATCAGGTAGGGCAGTATTGAGGACTGCATCGGTTAGTCTTGAAAAAATCTAGAGTGTTAAGCCACTGGCAGTTTTGTGAGGCTAGGGTGAAATGAGCAAGTTGATGGGCTTGGGTTAGCTCTTTCCACATCTCCAGCTCTTAAAGTACTGCTTGCCTGAAGCAGGATTTTTCTATCTTTGCAAAGACAGATCTGGCTTCTGATCCTGCTGCATTCTTGCTAGTGCCCCCCCCTCAGTAGCATTCACCTGGGCAGCGGTCCTTATCAAGGCTTGCTTACATGGCTTTCTGTACTCAGTCAGAGGTCGGTTGACCCTATCTTTTCAGTCCTCTGTCCAGCACCCCACAGAAGTTCTCATGTGCCCTTTTAGCAAGACTTCCTACCTCCATTTTCTTGCTTCATCAAACAGACACCTGCCAAATTTATCATTTCTTCATCCTCACCTTCATGTTGAATTTTTAAAAAATCATTGTAGCCCTTTGCTTTTTTACATGTCTATGTAAATGTATACACAAACATGCATGTATGCATTTACAGTTATTTATGTTTTATATGTGCTACTCAGGTGTAAGCTATTCCAGGACAAGGGGCTGTTTTCCACCAGATGTTTAATAAATGTTGAGTAGATGAATTTAAAGTGTTTTTAATTATAGTTGGTCCCCTGTTTTGACAGTTTTCCAAGTGTTTATACTGTATTTTATATGTTCAGTACCCAGCCCCAAAGAGTATCTTACTGAGAATATTTTAGGTTTTATGGGGTTTTTTTGTTGTTGGTGGGTTTTTTTGTTTGTTTGGCTGCATTGGGTCTTCGTTGCTGCGCGTGGGCTTTCTCTAGTTGCGGCGAGCGGGGGCTACTCTTCATTGCAGTGGTTTCTCTTGTTGCAGAGCACAGGCTCTAGGCGTGTGGGCTTCAGTAGTTGTGGCACGCAGGCTCAGTAGTTGTGGCGCACGGCTTAGTTGCTCCGCGGCATGTGGGATCTTCCCCAGCTAGGGCTCGAGCCCTAGTTCCCTGCACTGGCAAGAGGATTCTTAACCACTGCGCCACCAGGGAAGTCCCAGTTTTATGGTTATTGAAATGCAAAATAAGTCACATTCACTTGTAAGCCTATTTTTCTGGTATTAGGACAGAATGCAGGATTTTTCTATTGGGAAGCAGCAGTTCTGAGGTAATTAAACTTAAAATTTTTAGCCATCTAATAATTACTTCATAGCCTGGTTCTTCTGCTTAAAAAAAAAAAAGAAAGCGTTGTCTTAAAGACTGGTATTTATTATCAAATATTTGAGATATCTGGAATTTGTGTCAGGCAAGATGTGGAATCTCTTTCATGATATTTCTAGCAGTATATGAATTTTAAAAATCAAGTTACTTTCGAAGACCTGGTATTAATATATATTCTGCCAAAAGAAAGGAGGGTTGACTTTAAGCAGATTTTTGACTGATGTGAGGAGACTCTTTTGCTTTAAATGTCTCTTAAAGAAAAACAACACCTCCCCCTTTTAAATTTGTTTTCTCCTGTGTTCTGCAAACATTTTATTTTGAAATTTTTCAAGTCTTCAGTAAAGTTGAAAGAATGCAATACGATGGACACTGGTAGATGTCACAAGTTTCACACTTGCTTTATCTTTATATATTCGTGCATGCACACATGGCTTTATGCTGAACCCTTTGAAAATAAATGGCTGTCCTGACACTTCACTCCTAAGTACTTTGTCTCTCCTGAGAACAGAGGCATCCTACTAACTTCAGTACCAATTAATCACTCCTAAGAAATTTAATGCTCACAATAATATTTATACTCATCAGATTCAGATTTCTCCATCTGCTTTTTCTTTTATGGCTGTGTGTTCCAGGATCCAAAGATCACATGTAGCATTGGTTATCATTTCGTTAGTTCCCCTGCCTTTTTTGTCTTTCATGACTTTTACATATTTGAAGAATCTGTGCCAAAATAGAAGGCACATTTAAATTTCTCCCATCATTAGTGATAGTAAGTTCAGTTACCTGGTTGCAGTAGTGACTGGCAGATTCATTTTATCAGTGTTTTGGCATCCTTTGAGCCTTGCCTGAATCAGTCACTACTACATTGGTGGTTGCAGAGTAGAGGTTTTCTAATTACATGATTCCTCCTACATTTTTTAGCTGACAGCCTTATTGATGTAAAGAAGAGCTCCCTTCCCATTAATTTAGTAGACCATCTATTAGAGCAATGTAGGTTCAGAGCAGAATTGATCAGAAAGTATAGAGTTCCCATATGCCCTCTGCCCTCACAAATGCACAGGGGCACAGCTTCCCCTGCTGCCAACATCTGCACCAGAGTAGTACATTTGTTCCAATCAATGAATCTGCATTGACAATGTCATTATCACCCAATGTCCATAGTTAACATTAGGGTTCACTCTTGGTGGTGTCCATTCTGTGCTATGGGTTTTGACAAATGTATAATGGCCCCATTTATTTTTTTGTTTGTTTTTAAAATATTTATTTGGCTGCAGTTGGTCTTAGTTGAGGCACGCAGGATCCTCAGTTGCGTCATGCAGGCTCTTAGTTGCATTATGTGGGATCTAGTTCCCTGACCAGGGATCAAACCTGGGCCCCCTGCGTTGGGAGCGTGGAGTCTTAACCACTGGACCACCAGGGGGAAGTCCCGTGGCCCTATTTATTTATTTGTTTGTTTGCTTTTTGTGGTTTTTTTTTTTTTGGCTGAGTTGGGTCTTCGTTGCTGCGCATGGGCCTCCTCTAGTTGCGGCGAGCGGGGGCTACTGTTTGCTGCGGTACGCGGGCTTGTCATTGCAGTGGCTTCTCTTGTTGCGGAGCACAGGCTCTAGGCGTGTGGGCTCAGTAGTTGCGGCACGTGGGCTCAGTAGTTGTGACTCGCAGGCTCTAGAGTGCAGGCTCAGCAGTTGTGGCACACGGGCTTAGTTGTTCCACGGCATGTGGGATCTTCCCAGACCAGGGCTCGAACCCATGTCCCCTGAATTGGCAGGCGGATTCCCAACCGCTGCGCCACCAGGGAAGCTGGTCCCATTTATTTTTAAATTATCTATAAAACATTGTAAACCTCAGGTGTTAGACGGCAGTTATTATGGTCATTGTTACTCTACACATGTGAACTATGTGACAGGCAGTGTATGACGCACCATATGTTATTTCTCAATAATTCAAGGTCTCTCTTAGTATTAACCCAGTTTTCCAAATAAGGCTTAGAGAAATTGAGTAACTCCTCAAGATTATATGGTGGAGTAAGTATGTGGTAGAGCTCGGATTTAAACCAGTGCGTACGCAGATTAGCCATGATATGGTGGAGTCAGGGTCCTGCCACTTTTAAGTTCTGTAACCATAGACAAGCTAAACACCTCTTGACTTAGCTGAGGAAATGACATTGACGTTTAAATGAATTAGTAATATGCACCTTGTGTTTGAGGATCCAGTGAGGTAGTGCATGGGGGAGTGGAGAGTAATATGTACAATACATAGTACTTGCTGCACAAAATCTAAAATTTTTATTAGAGCATATTATCTATAATCAGCAAGAAACAATTGTATTGTGAATGAGTTAAACTTCAGCTTCAGGGTAATAAGTGGACACTCCATTTCTGTGTGTGTTAGTGTTATCGGGTGTGAAGGAGGGCATTGGCTTAGGTTCTTTTCTCCTATTCTTAGTGAATAGGAGAGAACCACTTGTCTGTAGGAGGATTTTAATGTTTGGATTCGATTCTCCGGGGAAATGTACGTTCACAGAGATTCTGTGTTTCTGTGGACATTTCTGTCATCCAGAAATAAGCATGTTTTTCATAAATATTTTGGAATACTCTATTATTTCAAGGAGATGTTACTGTACACATTATATAGGATTATTTTGCCTGAGTGGTGTGGCTGAGTGGGAGACATTTTCCTTGGCCCTCTGGGGCAAGTACACAGGGGCAGAGTTGAATCCTGTCTGTTTCCCCTCCTAGGTCCCGTGGCAGTGCTGGTGGCCATGGTTCCCGTAGCCAGAAGGAGCTGCCCACAGAGCCCCCCTACACAGCATATGTAGGAAATCTACCTTTTAATACGGTGCAGGGCGACATAGACGCTATCTTTAAGGATCTCAGCATAAGGAGTGTACGGCTAGTCAGAGACAAAGACACAGACAAATTTAAAGGTGAGTTTGGGGGATTTTTACTGTGCATTATTGTAAGGGGAGGAGGGTCTAAACCAGAGGGCTCTAATTATGAAAGTGTTTCAATGAAAGTGTTCCGAACGTTTGCCCACTCCACGCAGTTGAAATAAACATTTATTAGCGCTTTAACGCATAGGCCTTCAGTTCTATTTGGGGGGGAAAGTGTTATACATAATCTAGTTTGTAGAAATATGTGGCATATGCCCAAGTAAATCTGGCGTTTTCCTGAGCTATATAGCAATCCTGTCTCTGCCAGAAAAGGAGTTACCAGAAAAGAAATGAACAGATAAAACTCAGGACTTTTCAGGTGCATATCACCTTGGCCGACTCCTGCATTTTTAGGGGGTAGTTTTTCTGTAATCTAGTTTATTATGAAATCCAAAAGGTAACCTAGTACTTGTTGTCACTGTACATTTGTGATTTCAGAGCATGTGTTTAGGGAAATGATTGGCTCAAATTTCAGATAAAGTTAGTGTCTGTAGGTTAGTCTTTCAGGTTCTTGAGCAGAGGAGTAAGAATGAGGAACCAGATGGGCATTATCCAACTTCCAAGGCTTCCTAAAGGGAAATGTGCCCTGTATTTAAGTGCGTGATGCCAGATACAAGGGCATTTGGTTTGCTTTATTTACCCAGAAGTACATCCATGAAAGGCACACAGGCTGTGGGGCTGTAGAAGAAGCAGGGGTGCTGCTCAGCAGAGCGGTTCCATAGTTTTGTTGTTCTGAAAGCCTTCTGACTTAAGAACCTGGAGCCTTGTTATAGTAAGTGATCAAACAGTGAAAAAGAATGTATCAGTTAAGCTTGGAGCAGTAAGTCCTGCTGCTAGGAAGCGTTAGGAATGCAAATTTAAGGTAAAAATGTGTGGGTGAAGCCAGCCTTTGGGCTGAGTCAGCAGCAGCAGAGATTGTCTCATAGAAGGGCATCTTTAGTTTCAGCAGCTCTGGAGTGTGAGATGAGTGGGAGCTCTGGAGTGACTAGGCTCTTGTTGCCTCTTTGAACTTGCAAGTAGTTTTCTCAGTTCTTCTAAGCATTGAATCCACTTAGGGGAAAAGGCATGGATGGGGAGGTGGAGTATGGTTGGGGGTGGAGGACAGGGAACTCTACAGCCAAGCAGTACATTCTTTGTGTAAGCAAATGGCGAACAGGAAAAGTTTGGACCCAGGCTTTAGAAGCACTTGCAGTCTAGTGGGCTTTGAAGGTGAAGTGTAATCGTCATACAGGATGGGGATCGGGAGGGTGGTGATACAGGGTGCAGTGTGAGCATACGGGGCAGGGGGAGTGCTTAACCCAGATTTAACCGAGAGGGCATGGACAAGAGTGTTGCAGCTAGAAGGAAAAGCTTATTCAGAGGTTGGAGGTGAGAGAGAGGGTGTGGTTTCTTCTGCCTGGAGTGTCCTCTGCTTACAGGCCTGTGTCAGAATCTAGCGTTAGAGACTCAAGTTGTCAATAAAGCATGCTGCACCAAGGCCATCTGTCTTTAATTAATTAGCATCCTGAGGAGGATGTGCTTGTGGCCGAGGGTATGTTTTTTAGCTTTGTAAAACAAGTTTTATAGCAGCTACCTGAGTAGTAAGTAATGGCGCCCTCAGCCTGTTCCATCAAAGCATGTTTGGTATCGAATTTGAAGTCTGTGTCTTAAAGCCCCTGTTAGGTTATATGAAAGTCGTTCAGAAGTCAGAACTAACAGCTCTTCAGTGACCCAAGAAGGTTTTAATATTATGGTTAAAACATAAAGCTTTATAAAAACACAGCTACTATTTCAGTACCTATTTGATTAGCACTTTCTGTTAGAATATAATTAAGAGGGGAAAAAATATAATTAAGAGGGAGGAATACCAGTCACGTTCTATTTATTAGAAAGTAAAATATGCTCTTTCAGGTTCTGCAAGTCTGCTACCATCTCGATGCAACAGAAGTGGTAGTTATGATGTAGGGAAATGGTACAGACAGGGATCCCACCTTATCTTTAACCCGGAATTCCTTGAGGAAATCGGGGGTTTGTTTTCTCTTACAGGATTCTGCTATGTAGAATTTGATGAAGTGGATTCCCTTAAGGAAGCCTTGACATACGATGGTGCAGTAAGTATATTCAGGTTTTCTCTGTGGTGGTAGTAGTTGAGATTTTTTTCTTGCCAGTACTTACAGTGTTTTCCACTTATTAGCTCTTGGGTGACCGGTCACTTCGTGTGGACATTGCAGAAGGCAGAAAACAAGATAAAGGCGGCTTTGGATTCAGGAAAGGTGGACCAGATGACAGAGGTGATTGGTTCTTCTACAACTGAGCATAAAACTTGCTGTATGCCCACTGATTACAGCTCTTGAAGGTTACCAGAAGAACTCTTATCTTGTAGGTCTGATAGGTGTTTATGAGCTTTTAAAAATGTGTAAAATCTTAGAAAGAATGGATGATGCTTCTGCAAGCCTGGGTTTTTTTCTTCCTGTTGGCAGCAAAAACTCTTATAATTTCATTGAACTTCCCATCACATGAGTTGTACGTCTTCCCAATGAATTTTTCCATGTTTGTGCAGCAAGGTAATGATACGACCTCAACTTTATCTTTTTTGTGTATCCTCAGGAATGGGTGGCTCTCAAGAATCTAGAGGTGGATGGGATTCCCGGGATGACTGCAATTCCGGTATCAGTATTTAAAGTATCACCACTTACCCTTTTCAGTGGCCTTGCTGCTATTGTACATTTCTTGTGAGTAGCCCGCCTGGCCGGACTACTTTAGTTCCTTTCACAAATGAAACTTTCCGAAAAGGTACCCAGGCATGCAATAAGCCTCTGTTAGAACCTCAGTGTTTGGGGTAGGACTTGAAAGCTTCCACATCGTGGGCAAGTTGGACTGATCCGCCTTATTTTGTTACCTTTTCTTAGTCTACTGTTCTTATATGTGCCTGTGTCTCATGCTGAGTCTTTCTCAGGGTTTAGCCCAGGGGAGCCCCTTGATGATGCTTGTGTGTATGGCATGAATAGAAGTACTATTATTTCTAGAAGTCTGAAGGTTCTAGAAGCTTACAGAAAGCCTCATACTAATGGTTCCTGGTGGCTCCCTCTTAGATGGTAATAGGTAGTCCTGATGACCTCTTTGTCTCTTAAAGGGCGTGGAGCACCTGTCCCTTAAGTGGACATAATCCACTTTATCATTGCTTTTCTTAACTCATCAAAGCATACCAGTGGGTGCCTCCTTGTGTCAACTCAAGAGGTCAGTTTGCATGCCAGGCTTTGAAGGGTTGATCTCCTAAACATCTCTTCATCTCTTTACTTGTTTTTTTTTTTAATTATCAAGGTAAATCATATGGTAAAAATGTCCATTGTAACCATAAGGTAGAGAATGAAAAACAAGTCTGTTTTCTTTCCTACAAACTTGAGGTTGTCTCTGCATTTGCCACCACATAAGATGAGATCATTAGTGCCCGCCCCCCCATCACCCCCCCCAATCAAAACAAAAATCAGTAGAAAGTAACTGGTAAGTATGGGAGGAACTTGTCTTGTGAGTCGAAATTTTTTAAAAGTTCATTCCAGTACTGTGTTAGCTAAACAGATTACTGCTTATATCTGTTGAATAATTTAATTCCTAAAAGTCCTATAGCCAATCAGAAATGAGCTTATTCATAAAAGTACAGTATAATCCAGTAAACCTGTAATTTTATGTATAAGCTAGTCTCTGATTGAAAAATGCAACAGATGTCATCTCAAAGCCACCTCAGGTGTAGTAGTTAGTGACTTGATGAGTGATGGTCTCCAATCTGCCAGTTTTGCCTTTCCTAGTACTGTAGAAATAGTACAGTGAGCTCACAGCTTTGGAGGTTACCAAAGGAACTGATGTCTTTCTACTGCTGGCTTAGCTTGGGCTTTTTTACTCTGAAGCAAGACATATAGTGAACATAGCCAGAGAAGCTACCTTGCCACCAACCAGTGTAAACTACAGTGTTCTGGTAATAATCTAAAACCAGCAGTGCGCACATGGTGGGGTACGGCCTATATACATTATTTGTATAGGTAGACCATTTTTACTCTTTAGAATAATGCCTTTTTTTAAATGACATACTCTCATTGTAAAAAAAATTTTTTTTTAAGCAGTACAAAAAAATATATAAAGAAGAAAACAAATAAGAAAGTCCCTGTCAACCAGAAATAGGCAGTGTGCTTTTATTTATTTTTTATCTTTTTTTTTTTTTGGCCGTGCCATGCAGCATGCAGGATCTTAGTTTCCCACTAGGGATCGAACCCGCGCCCCCTGCAGTGCAAGTGCGGAGTCTTAACCACTGGACCACCAGGGAAGTCCCTAGGCGGTGTGTTAAACTAAACTTCGTAAAGAAAGCTCAGAAGATTTTCATGAATAGTGTGCCTCCTAGAAATCTGTCATCAAACTTGATGAAAAGATAATTGTTAGTGTCAAACCTTGGTTCCCCCCCCCCATAATCTTCCCATCGCTCATATCATAAGAGTTTTGAAATGAGGTGGTCACTTGATGTTAATGTACACTAGGTTTTGGGGTTTTTCCCCACTATACTTTGTCTCATGGACCTGGACAAAGTAGCAGTTGTGTTTATGTGCCTTGTCAGTGTGGGTGTGAGCTAATTTGTTTTATGCTAAACACTGGTAGCAAAAATTAATCTCATTAAGAGGGAAGTAACTTTACTTTCATAATCAGTGTGGAAAGGTACACACAGTTTAGTTTGGGGGAAATGTCAGGTTAAATGTTTGAATACTAATTAAGCTTGTTTAATGAATGGTGTATCCTCTCTGGTTGATAGAAAAGATTTTGTAAAGAAACTTATACTTGATGATATGCTTCCAAAATGGGTTTTCCCCCAAAGCAGTGCTCCTGTTGGTCTGAACCTTCTTAGAATTGTTTTCATTACTTGTTTTGTTAAAATTGAAATTGTTCGATTTAGTCTCTGAACTGAGTTTCAGATAACTTGATCAATTTAAAAATTCCTTGCTACCCTTAAAGAACAAAAGAACCCCACCATTGCAGATAGTTAATTCTCCATATTCACAGTAGTTAGGTTCTTTAAAACCACTGCAAACAGCAAATTGGCGGATACGGAGCCATCGCTCATAGAGGAAATACACAGGCTCCTGTGAGCCTCTGGTCATATTTTTGTCAGCCATTCAATACATAACCTTGCTTTATGTGTTTGTGTTTAAAGACGCCTTGTTTAATATATATAGTTGATTGATTAACAATGAACTCACGGCCAGCAGCACTGTAACTCATGCCTGCGTGAGGCTTCTCTAACAAGGCACATCCCAGCCTTGCACTTAGGAGTACTAGACAGCACTTCAGCATGATGTTTGGGTGCTGTTTTATTTTAACAGCAAAATCACTAACAAAAAGCACAAAAGAGCAGAAAGCCTGGCACTAAATAGATTGTGAAAAGGACACTTGTTTACTGTTTGAGCTGAGACAAGGCAGAGTGTTGGCTCATTCAACCCTCAGCTGGGAATGTGTGTGTCAGGTGACAGACGTTTCACTGCTCTGTGCATGTCTGAATGACAGCGAAAGGCCCCAAGTATTGATTTCAGGGTTACAAATAAATTTTAGTGAGTAGACAAATTTGCAAACGTGAAATCTATGAATAATGGGAATCAACTATTTAGTAGAAGAATATTTCTCAAGCTCAGGATCCTTCTTCAAGGATAAGTTCCTGCAAAGCTTTGAGCAATCGCACTGTCCTTGGAGTGAGTAAAAATAGTCACCTTCAGGAGCTTAAACAGAGGGGGCAAGCTCATTTGTTTAATTATAGTCTTATTGCTTAAATTTTTACTGAAAGTTAAGTTGGTTATACTGTTAAAAGGTTAATTATCTTAACCTCCCCCTATGACTTTCAGTTAAATGCAAAACTAAATAAGGCTTAAGGTTCTTAAAGTCCATTGAGAAGATATTCTTCACACTGATGAGAATTGTAACTTTTTTAATATAAATTTACTTATTTATTTATTTTTCGCTGCGTTGGGTCTTTGTTGCTGTGCATGGGTTTTCTCTAGTTGTGAGCAGGGGCTTCTCTTCGTTGCGGTGCGTGGGCTTCTCGTTGCGGTGGCTTCTCTTGTTGCGGAGCACAGGCTCTAGGCGCGTGGGCGTCAGTAGTTGTGGCTCGTGGGCTCTTGAGCTCAGGCTCAGTAGTTGTGGCACATGGGCTTAGGTGCTCCGCGGCATGTGGGATCTTCCCAGACCAGGGCTCGAACCCGTGTCTCCTGCATTGGCAGGAGGATTCTTAACTACTGCGCCACCAGGGAAGTCCAAATTGCAACTTACTTTTTAATTCTAAATGAGATGCAGTTTACTTCTGTTGGTAATTATTTTAGCGGTGCACAAATGAATGGGGTGTGGGAACCCTTTGCAGCCAGAGGAGGTGTGGGTTGGGTCTGCGGTTCCTGCTCTCTGGCGCCCTCTCTGGGAAGGGAGTGGGCCTGATCACAGCTTTGTTTACACACAGGTGCTTTGCTTTTAGAATGATCCACACCCGAATCGCAGCAGAAACAGAAAAATGGGGGATGTCACCCAGAGGTGACTTTGTATTTTTATTTTGTCTTCATATCTAGCTTTTTCCTTTTGATTTTGTGTTCTAAATTATAACTTCTAAATTTCAGGTTTATCTTTTTTAATAACTGTATAGATTGTATTAGAAAACAATAAAACGTGCTTTGAGCATTTTTGTGTTAAGCCATATTAGAATATTATGGACTTTTCCTGCAAGCTAAGAATTTACAGCTCGTTTTATTTTTCTCTCCTAAGATTCTTTTTTTATTTTAGAAGTCTGTTAGCATTGAAATTACCCAACAGATTCACGTTTGGACTCATTTTGTATGCACTTTTGATGCTGGACAAACTAAAGAATTTAAAATTAAACTTAATTCACACAAGCTATGTTATCAGCTTTGAGACAGTAGTTTAAAAGATAATTCAATGTCATCTTCCTCCTTCAGGCTTCAGGGATGACTTCTTAGGAGGCAGGGGAGGGAGTCGCCCAGGTGACCGGCGAACAGGCCCCCCAATGGGAAGTCGTTTCAGAGATGGCCCTCCCCTTCGAGGGCCCAATATGGATTTCAGAGAACCAACAGAAGGTATGACGATAACGTGAACGTGTAAATGGAGCTCTGAAGGGTGTCTTTTCGTGACACATTTGTAAGCCATGTTGTGTTTCCCTCCCCCAGAGGAAAGAGCACAGAGACCACGGCTCCAGCTTAAACCTCGAACAGTTGCAACGCCCCTCAATCAAGTAGCCAACCCCAACTCTGCTATCTTCGGGGGAGCCAGGCCCAGAGAGGAAGTCGTTCACAAGGAGCAAGAATGAGCTTGCGGTTGGGAGGGAATGGGATGTGGGGGGGGGGTTCGAGCGAGAGCACAGCCTGGCTGCCCCCCAGACCGGCAGTCCTGCAGTTACCATTCCTGCGCCTGACCTTTGTCCTCCTTTCTTACAATGGAAACACAGAGCTTGTGAGTGCATGTCAGCAGTTAACAAGTGGTTTTTAGTACATTCTTGGCTTTGCTGAATCTACCTAGTGCCTGTTTTGTGCTTTTTTTTTTTTTTCTTTTTTTCCTTCCTGCCACTCCTTTCCTATTTTCCTTCTGTCCTTTTTCCTTCTCGCTCCTTGTTTCTTTCCAGCACATGAGTTTCTCTAGAGGGACAGAGGCAGCTGCCATGCGGGAGTTCTTTATATTGAAATGCTGCTTCATTTCTCTCCTTTGCTTTTCTGTTTTGCCTTTAGCCACACTGGGCGTTTCCTTTGATTTTTCTCAGCAACCTGCATGTTGAGTTCTGTATTGCTGTGGCTTCCAAGAAAAAAAAAACAAGTCACAAATTGGATAGCATCTTGTTTTTATTCAGCTGTTATCAACATACAGAATTTGGGACACATTGCTTTCAAAACAAGGATAAAATATCTGTTGATCTTTGCAAATTCCTTCCTGTAACTATTTATAGATAGTCCTGACTCCATTACTCCCTCCCCAGATGGGAGAATAGGCTTACATTTCAAACAGCAAAACCTAAAAAGATAATGTGAACTGCTGGCAGGGTGCACATAGGAGATAAATTGAATACACGGCTGTGTTCACATGCTTTATTATTGCTCTTTCAATACCGTGTCCAAACTGGTTCCCTTCTTTCACTGGCCGTTTTAGAGGCTCCTCTGTGGCTGGATGTAGCGAACTGCTGTCTGGTTTCCTTTCTGCTGGCTGCAGAGGTGCATTGGGCACTGCAGGTGGTAGCGCGGTGCTGGGCTCACTTCCTAGTGCGGACGCTGCTTCCTCTCAAACCCCTGTTGTCGTGTGTTCTGCATCACTCCCTGTGTTTATCTGTTCCCTGATACAAGTAATAGTGAGATACTGCGCTTCCCACCATCTCTTAATTTTAGAGTGAAAGAATGGGCCTAGAATGACTCTCTTTCACTTGATGAATTGAGAATTTGACTATGCAGAGCTGTCAGGTAACTGGTAGGTGGCTTGAGGTCACTAGTTCTCAGCTTCAGGACGTTCACTGCCACGTACAGTGTTCAGCACTCACCCAGGCTAGGCAGCAGCTTTTGAGCTTGAACACCTCTGTGTGAACAAATTCTTGAGCGCCCGAGTCCCACTTCATCCAATTGGGAGCAGTTCAGGGTCAGCTAGAGCCCCGGAAAAGAGAGACCCTCACCAGCATGACTGGAGGGCCGGGGGCAGGCTGGCCCACGCAGTGTGCTTAGAAAGTAGCTCCTCACTAGCTGCCACCCTCGGCCCCTCTTACTTTGTCTTTGTCACCAGGTCTCAGCAATTTACAGAACTCTCCCTCCTTTCCTTCCTTCCACCTGTCATGTTTGCTTCTGAAATAAGAACCATTTGTGTAACACCAATACTTACCTTAAGAAAGACATGCATTATGTGGTTGTAATCAAACCTGATGCTTTCAGATGACCTACTTACATCTTCAGTGTGGAAAAGATTAAGAACAAAACAAATTCATCTAAACTTCTGGGCAATCCAGTTGACTTTTAAATGTAAGAATGGAATTCCAAACACTTAACACATTCAGCTATATGACAGAAAGTAAATCTATGGATATGGTATTTTGTGAATGATCTTTTAAATAAAAGAAAACCTTACGTAATATTTAATGCTTGTCTTTATTTTTGAGTTGTTTTTTAGCTGCTTGTGAAGTTAATTTTAAATTTGGAAAGTAGTGTCCAAATTTAGTGGAATGTACTGCGGAGTGAGCAAAGCGTCTTGCTTTCGGAAGTTACAAGATTTGTGAAATTATTTTAGAAGCTGGTGATGATCAGAGATGGGATGCCAACTTTCTTCCTGTTTTTTTTTTTCCCCAAAAAACTAATTTCTCTTTTTTTGAGGGGGGGGGTTAAATTTATTTTTGGCTGCGTTGGGTCTTCATTGCTGCGCACGGGCTTTCTCTAGTTGGGGCGAGCGGGGGCTACTCTTTGTTGCAGTGTGTGGGCTTTTCATTGCAGTGGCTTCTCTTGTTGTGGAGCATGGGCTCTAGGCGCGCGGGCTTCAGCAGTTGTGGCATGTGGACTCGGTAGTTGTGGCTCGCAGGCTCTAGAGCACAGGCTCAGTAGTTGTGGCACACGGGCTTAGCTGCTCCGCAGTATGTGGGATCTTCCCAGACCAGGGCTTGAACCTACGTCCCCTGCATTGGCAGGCGGATTCTTAGCCACTGTGCCACCAGGGAAGTCCCCAAACTAATTTTTCTAACAAATGTTACATGGTGCGGTCATAGTTTTTGGTTGGGGAAAGGAACTTTTAAAAATAACTGCTTGTTTGAGAAGAAATCCTAGGTGCTCCTCGTGTGCATGATGGGTGCTACTTCATGGCAAGCAGATTGTGTGTTTGAGGAGGCACTGCTGTGTAGTTGAGTGATTTTATGACCCAGTGGGCAAGGGGCAGGGCTTTGAGCTACGTGTGGGAGAGGCCAGGCTGGTGGGGAGGGTGCAGAAGTTGCTTACCTTGCGGTCAGAGCCTGACTGCAGCTTAATCTGGAGAAACAAGGCGGGGAGGATGGGTGCTGTTCCGGCCAAGTGCGTGAGGGACTGATGACTGCAGCTGCTTCTCGGCCGCGGGCTTGGAGGAGAGGACTTGATGCCGACGGGTGTTTCCTTAAAAGAGTGGGAGCATTCCTGAGGCTGGAAACCCTCTGCCCAAAGTTAAGGCGTTGGAACTTGGTCTCCTGGAGGGTTTTCCTGGGACTGGTGGCCAGAGGCTTGAAATCCAACTCTATGAGCCTTTTTTCCAAAGGCTCTTTGGATTCCGTCTTAAAGGGCCTGTGGAATGTTCAGACCCTTGGAAGGATCATCTGTGTCTCCCAGTAATTCAGAGGTTTCTTATGATTGAAATGAGACTGCAGCTGTCTTTCTGCCTCCCCCAGATGTTGCTGTTACTATGCAGTGGTTGCTTCTCACAAGCACCTCTTCCCTTGGCCTGTAATACTTTCGTAATATTAAGACATCACAGTGTTTTAGTACCTGTGTCTCATCCATAAGTAACTGAATTGAGACGGGAAGGTACGTCTTTCTCCAAATAAGCACCTAAATAAATAGGGTCATTTTCATAAAAGTGTGTACCACCTATGTGAGTGTTCCAGAGATAGGTTTAGACAGATAGTTGACATCTGGTTTCTCTCTGCTATTCTTGAACTGGTTTCAGAGAAACATTTTAGTGGAGTGCCAAGTGAGGCCCTTTTAATAAGGGGTTCAGGTTTCTAAGAATGTTCTTTCCTCGGAGTCCATTTTGTCCAAAGCCAGATTGTTTCTCCAGGTCCCGGAAGAGGACAGGTTTCCACAGCAGGCTTCCAGAAGCCTGGGTTTCCCCTCATGACTCAAATGTCTTGTTTCTTCAGGGAGGTCTTGGTGAGCTCGAGGCAGAAAGGGGGCAGTAGTCAGGAGGGGCGTACGTGCGGGTGAGGAAGGAAGGTGTTGCCATTGTTACCTAGCATCCCCTTTCCATTCGTCATTGCTTAGGGGTAGCCTGCTTTTCTCAGTGAAGGAAGTTACTTGGTAGAGATCAAGTCTAGAAGAAGAAAAACTGATTGACTTGAGTTTGTTAAAGCCACTCTGGCTTGAGATGCGTTAGAAACAGCATTGCTTTGCTATGTCTTGAGATGGTGCAAGGCAGCCTCTAGAGATTCCTGTGCCTGATTTTTTAAACAACCTTATTATAATCTCTCTTCACGAGTTATGCTTCAGATACGCTTTTGCTTCCTCTCAGTCCTCTTCTCAAATTCCAAATGGCTGTTGAGGTCATGCGGGGTCACTAGTACCGCGACAAGGTTCACTCTTTAGAATGACCACCTCAGTAGGACCTGAGGGGGCCCAGTGCTGTCTGTGGGGCTACTTGGTCCCGTGGAGGATGGGGTCAGTGGCCTGTTTGCAGTTCAGCTGCTGCTGGATGTCTGCACAGTGGGATTTCTCCCCACTGTTTCTGTAGGGAAATTGGGAAGGGAGATGGGTCACGTCCTGAACTTTCTGAAGGATCATCTGTACCGGAAGTCTGTGGCGCATGTCACAGATGGCTGTCTCCTGGCTCTCCCCACCCTCCCCAAACAGTTTGTCTGGCATGTAGGGTAGTGAACCATCCTAAAAGGTCCCCCTGAAGGGAGGCTGTGTGGACGGCAGGCTGGGCCCCTTGTGCTTCTTTCCAGGAACAGCTGGCCTGGGCCTGGCCACATCTGCCCTTGTTAGTGAGGAGCTTTGCTCTGTCTTTTGCATTTTCTTGGCCAGTCTTTAACAACATTGAGATGTTTGAGTTACTTTCTCGCTTGGGAGAGGTTCACAGGCTTATAAACACATCTAGTATCTGAGAGTTTTCCTTTTGCAGTTTTTTGTCATGAAAATGAGCCGAAATAATGAAAGTTCTGTACTTAATTATAGCCTCCTACTAATCTCTTCCTCCATCTGTAACCACACTCTAACTGTAGAATATTAAATATACAAACAGAAGCGCACTCCTTTGCAGCGGCAGGCTGTTTGGTTTTCAGTTCAGGCACTTAGAAAAAATCTGTTTCCTGTACCTGTTCTTCCGTTCACTGTGGGAGACAAGGTAAATGGTAATAAAATTACTGGCCTAGAAGCTTATCTTTCCAAACGGGATTGGGAGGGAGGGAGATCAGAGAAGCTTTCCAGGTAGCCCAGAGGTTCTGTAAATAGCACCAAGACTCCTCGGAATTGGTAGAAGTCTCTCACATGCGTTATACTCTTGAAAGTAAGGATATGCTCACTAGATTTTTTTTAAAGTAATGTATCAAAATATAGATAAAACGGAGGTATTATATTCTAAAAATACATGAAGGGTATATGATGATTTCCTGCAGATCTGTAAGAGAAAAACAGTAGGAAACTAAGCAACACGTGAACAGGCATTTCACAGGAGAGGAAATATGGCCCCACAATGGTCAGCCTCATTAGCAGTCAAGGAGCTGTAAATCAAGACTACAAAGAAAATACTTTTCTACACCCCTCCACACGGCAAGAAGCCTGACAGACCGGTTGCTGGCAAGTTTGTGGGTCTCTCAACATGTTACAAATGAGACTGTGAGTACAGCCGCTGTGGGAATTCATTGGAAATTAACATTAACCTGAAAATTGAATGTTCCCACACTCTAGCCCAGCAGTTCCCCTCCCAGATATGTACCCAAGAGAAATAACAGCCACGCAGCATGATAATTTTATACATAAAAGACACTTGAGAAATACACATAGATGACAAAAAAGTCACGTAGGTCGGGGGAGGCAGAAGAATTGGGAGGATATTCTAGGTTCCGTTGGGTAGTGAGGTCATGACCAAAGATAAATCATAAATGGCTGGAGATGAGGGACAGGAATGATGCTTGTCTGTACCTTGAGAGTTGAGGGTGGCAGACAGCTTTATAGACAGGCTCCAGGGGCTTCTAGAATGTTGTGTACGCTTCTCAAGGTGCATTTTTCTGAAGAAAATCCCTCCCTTCACGCTAGCCTTTAAGGCATGTATGATGCCCGAATATTCTGAGCCTTGGAGTTGTTGAGTTCTTAGAACTGCTGCATGACTACCTAGATATCTCGCTTCTGTAACGTGTACATAACTGACACTCAGCTGTGAGCTGAAAAGCCAACTAGCCCTGTTTGGAGTGATGAAAACTTTGAAAATAGACTGGTGAGGGTTGTACAACGTGAATAATTAAGGCTGCTGAATTGCACACAAAAGTGGCTAAAGTGGTAACTTTGTTATATATGTTTTGTCACAACTTTTTAAAATGTAATATACCAGCAACCATTGAATTGAAAACAAAAAAACAATAAAAAAAACCCCCGGGACTTCCCTTGTGGGCCAGTGGTTAAGACTCCACACTTCCAAGGCAGGGGTTGCAGGTTTGATCCCTGGTCAGGGAACTAGGATTCCACATGCTGCGAGCACAAAACAAAACCCAAGTGCACTAGCGTTTACACAACCGGACATGAAATATCTAATTTGGGTTTTTGGTTTTTTTTTTTTTTTTTTGAAAACTGGTCTATAAATGAAATAGAACTTGGAGGAATTTGAGAATTGCCCAAAAGGGGACAGGATCCTCCTTCCACTCAAGTCCAAAAAGGGTTTTTAGGTTGACAGGGCCCTGTTTTTTGTTTTTTGAGTAACTTTATTTATTTAATTTATTTATTTTGTGCTGTGTAGGGTCTTCATTTCTGTGCGAGGGCTTTCTCTAGTTGTGGCAAGCGGGGGCCACTCTTTATCGCGGTGCGCGGGTCTCTCACTATCGCGGCCTCTTTTGTTGCGGAGCACGGGCTCCAGATGCGCAGGCTCAGTAGTTGTGGCTCGTGGGTGTAGTTGCTCCGCGGCATGTGGGATCTTCCCAGACCAGGGCTCGAACCCTTGTCCCCTGCATTAGCAGGCAGATTCTCAACCACTGCACCACCAAGGAAGCCCAACAGGCCCCTGTTTTTATAGATGGAAAATGGGCTCAGAGAGGGTGCAAGAGGGCTCCTAGGTGCCACTGTAGATGGGCCCTGAGACTTTGCCGGTGGTTGGCGGTCACTTCTCCAGCATCTGCCATCGCTAAGGCCGCGACAGAAGCCAGCATGTAGAACAGAGCGCCATTCCCACTGGACATGTTGGAGCTTCTGTCCGTCTCTGCGGGCAGGAAACCCTGGGCAGGTACCTAGTCCAGGGTTGGATGGAAACCAACACAGGCTTGTCCCAGTGGGTGAGGAGAAGCCAGGCAGGCGATCCCAGAGAGCACCTGCGCTCAAGGGTGGTGAAAAGACGACAGGCTTTGGAGGCTTTGGAGTATGGGTTCAAATCCAGCTTAGCCTCTGAGCCTCAGTCGGCTCACCTGTATAAGAAAAGTAAGGTCTCCCTCCAAGAGTTGCCGTGGGACTTGAACGTAGCACTGCCCCACGTGGGATGAGGGAGGCAGCAGTGATTCTCAGGCTTGGGAGTCACGTGATGTCGGCTTTAGTCCTGGCGCCACCACTTGCGGGGATGCGGATTGCTGTTGATGGTCAGGGCCCACGGGCTCTCCCATAAGCTCCAGTCCCTGCACCACCCTTCTCCCCCGCGGGGGGGCAGCAGCGGGCGCCCAGCCCTTGCATTTCTCTTTTGGTTGCCGCTGGGCTTCCTGGCGGCACTTCCGCTGTCGCCTGGCTGGGTCTGGGAAGCCTGTGGACCCCGGACTGGGGCTGAAAGAAAAACCTTGTCCCAGCAGAGAGGGGCCCAGAGCTGGGGAGCCCAGGCTCTGGGATGCCAGACAGATGGGGGTTGGGGTGGCCCCTGTGGACTTCCTGGTCTCTAGCTGGTGGGGCGCCACTAAGAGTTCAGCGGCCTTGGGCAAGTTATTTAATGGCCAATAACGGGAGGCACTGGGGAACATTTTTGCTGCGTGCGTGCGGCGCACCCGTCTCTCTAGCGCCATCCTCACCTCTGAGGGAAGGGCCCAGGCACCAGGGCAGCAGGTGGAGGGAGTGGGGGCTGAGCTCTAGCCGCCCTGGCTGGCTCCACGCCTCTGTGAGCCTCATCTGGAAAATGGGTGTGTGGAGGCTCCCAGGCCTGGCAGAGGAGTCATGGTTGTCCTTCCTTCTGTCCTTCAGCTTGGTCCCTTCCTCTGCTGCCAGGGACTGTCCACTCCTTTGTCCATCTGTCTTTGTCTCTGCCCATTCGTTTGTGATGTCTGCCCTGATATATGTCTGTCTGTGCCCATCCACCCACATCCGATGTTGTGTGTGTGTGTGTGTATCTGTGTTTCTCATTCTCTCCCTGCACGTATATCTGTGTGTGTGTGTTTTTTCATTGTGGACGTGTATTTCTATGTGTGTGTGTGTGTGTGTTTTCAGTGTGTCTCTCCGTGTCTTCCTACTCTCTCGCTGCCTGTGCGTGTCTGTGTGCGCTCCCCCATTTCGTTCCCTTTGTCCCTGTCCCGCAGTGTGTGTCACTTCCTCTTTGTGAGACATGTGTTTGTGTGTATGTATTTAGTGTGAATTTTGTGTGTGTTTGTGTGTCCATGTCTTTCTTTTCTCTCTGTGCCTGTTTGTGTGTGTCTCTCTGTCTCTCTGTCTCTGTCTGTTTGTCTGTCTCTCTGCCTCTGTCTGTTAAGAGCAGAGCCTGTCCGGCAGAGCAGCGGATGTATGAGGGATGATTCAGTGGCTGACAGGAAGCTCGCCGCCTTGCATCCTGCCTGCCAGTGTCTGTGGCACTGACATCGGATCAGGCAGGTGTGTGGGCTCAGGATGAGGTGGCCGCAGTGAGGAGACCCCCGCTCTCAGGTAAGCCTTTTCCAGGGGTGCCTGGAGCCTGGCCCCCAAGGCAGGGGTCCTGAGGCTGTCCCCCCGACACCCCACGGGGTTGGGAGTGGCCCTGCTGGCCCAGCAGGAGCGCTTGGCTGCCCGGCGGGTGGGCTGGAAAGAAGCCGGGATGCCCGGCACCCCCTCCCTTGGCCCCAGCCCTGTCCTGGCGCCCCCAGCTAGCAAGCCCTCGCCCCAGACCCTGTGGCACTAGAGGGGCAGCTGATTCTGGGGCTCTGGCCCCTCTCCCGCCCCGCCTTCCCCGGCCCAGCCTGCACAGCCCTGGGAAGCCCCCCAGGGCGGGTTCCATCACTTCCAGAGTCGGGTGAGGGTCGAGGACAGCAGCTCCGCAGGCCCAGACCCGTGAGCCTTGGTTTCTTCATCTGTAGAATGGGGCTGTAACAACCCTGCCCCAGGGCTGTGGGAGGATGGGAGAGATGCTACAGATAAGCAGAGCCAGGTCCTGCCCCTGGCCTGGAGGAAGAAGCTGTCCCGGCCACCCCGCCCAGCCCCCAGGCTGGCCACCAGCTCTCTGCTGGGGGGCTGAGAAACTGTAGGCCCTGGGGTGCTCTTTGTTTGTTTTTTTAAATTCTATTTTATTTATTTTTTTATACAGCAGTTTCTTATTAGTTATCCATTTTATCCACATCAGTGTATACATGTCAATCCCAATCTCCCAATTCATCCCACCACCACCACCACCACCGCTTTCCCCCCTTGGTGTCCATACGTTTGTTCTCTACATCTGTGTCTCTATTTCTACCCTGCAGACCGGTTCACCTGTACCATTTTTCTAGGTTCTGCATATATGCGTTAATATACGATATTTGTTTTTCTCTTTCTGACTTACTTCGCTCTGTGTGACAGTCTCCAGATGCATCCACGTCTCTACAAATGACCTGGGGTGCTCTTGGCACCCTGCTCTGCCTACGGGTGGCCCTGGCCTTCACCATCCCGCACCCGTGCCCGGAACAAGGGCTGCCCCGGTCCCTACCCCGGCCGCCTGAGCATAAGAGCCTCCATTAGAGACCTCTCGGTCAGCCTCATCTGAAAGCCAAGGTTATTTGGGAAAACGGAGCAAAGCCCAGCGGATAAGCCTTTCCAGGGGTCGGACGGGGACCTCTGGGTCCACCCCTACCCCCGCAGCCTGACCTTCGGCCCTGGTGGGCCTCAGTTTCCCCATGTAATACATGAGGAGGGCTGGGAGGCTGGGCGGCAGGGTTGCCAAGGGCCTTTCAGGGTGAGAGGCTGGGTGCAGAGGGTTGCTCAGCCCAGCCCTGAGAGCTTTTCCGCTGTCAGCTTGTTGCAAAACTTGTTCATATGAAAACTGCCCACTTCCCTTTCTGCTATTTTGGCCTGCAGGCCACGGTCTGTGGCGGCCTCCCCTCCCCTCCCCACCCGACTCAGCCCTGTCTGGCCCCTTGGGGCCCTCCTGGGGCTGCCGGGCCTGCCTGCGCCAGGGGCCCAGCCCCTCTCCCTCCGCCCTCCCCTGCCCCACTTGTTCTCAGGCCTGGTTGGGAAAGCAAGGAGAGAGGACAGATTGATTCAGTCTGGGGGGCAGCCACAGAGTTTTCCTCAAATGAGCCTCTCTTTTAAAAAATATTGCATGATTCTTAAAAATGTAATATAAGCAAATATATATATATATATAATATAAGAAAGGATTTACGTAAAGGAGTGTAGGCCTTGGAGTCAGCCTGCCCTGGGTGTAGATCTTGGTTCTGTGACTGGTCAGCTGTGTGACCTTGGGCAGAATACTCACCTCTCTGGGCCTCCCTCTCCTCCCTTGGAAGAAAGGAGCTGGCATCTCCAAGGTGATGCTACCCGCGTCTGTGACAACCGAAGGGCTGGGGCAACAGCGCTGCTCTCCTTCAGATCCCAGCCCCTCCCAGGGTCCCACCACGATGCCCTGCATGGTGCAGTAGAGGGGGGTCTCAGGCCTGCATGTCTGGGGGACCCGGCAGGGAGGGCTTCAGGTAGGGTTGACCCACACTGCTCAGTGCGGGCCGTCCAGCCAGCTCTGGCCCCGACAGGATGCGGCTGTCTCTTCCCATCCCACAGGGACCGTGATGATGGCAAGTCACAGTGGTCACAGGCAACCATGTCCCACCGGCCAGCACTAGCACCTTACAGGCATCCTCTCAATGCTGGGCCTCAGGTGGCAACCTGAGTGTTGAGTGTCATTCTTTCCCTCGTTTAACAGAGGGGTGACCGAAGGCTGGTGACACTGGGATTCAACAGCTGGGGCAGAATTTGTGTTCTCATACTCCCCTCCCTTCCCTCACCCGGTGCCAGGTCGGTGGAGATGGACCAGGGCTGGGGGCATCCCGAGCGTCTGCAGGGCCAGGAAGCAAGAGGGCTTTCTGATGGTCGGGGTCCTCTGGGAGGGAGGGCAGCAGAGGTCAGCAGCCCAGGTCCCAGGGCCTTGAATGCCAAGCTGAGAGTGTGGACTTGAACCTGGGGTCTTAAGCAGACCCCGGCGGTGGCCAGTGCTGGACCATTGTCCCATGGGTGCAACTCTCCCATGTGTCTGTGCCTGAACCTCCTCTGGGGCAGAAAGAGTCTCTGTCTTGACCAAAGGACAAAGACGTCAAGGGTGGGAACCCAAGGGAACTGTCCAGACCAGCCAGCTGGAAATAACACCCTCAGCAAGTTTCTCTTCCGGAAACCCCAACCGTGATCCAGGCTGGACGTGCTTGTCCACCCAACGACTCTTTGAGGAACGGCCTGGGTTGATCCCAGTCTTATAGATGAGAAAACTGACGCCAAGAGACCCCGAGGCACAGGCAAGCTTCCCTGCTTCAAGGCCAGATGCTCCCAACCTCACCAGCCTGAGATGGACTTGGGCCTTGGCTGGAGGCCCGGGAGGGAGGCAGCCCCGGGGCAGAACGAGGTGGGGGGGAGGGCGGAGGGTATGCGGCCTGGGAGGGCAGTGCCCAGGCTCGTAGATCCCCTCGGACAACCTCCTGGGGTGATCAGGTCATCCTCTCTCCTCGTGTGGAGGCCGCTGGGTCATGAGGTTTGGGAATGGTCATGTTTCCGCTGACTCACTTGGAGTTTGGGGGAAGGAGAGGTGACTTCTTCATGACGGGCCCCTGACTGGGGCTCAGCCCTGCACGGAGATTCCTTGTCATCTTTGCCACAGGGAATCAGGAAGCTCAGAGCGGCGAGGGGGACGGCCGGGTGCAGTGCAGGCCTCTGGGGAGCCCGGAGCAGGAGGCGGGCAGCACAGAGCTCAGGTCTCCCCAAGCCTTGCTTTCCCCAGCTGGGAAGCAGGGAGAAGGCTCCTCCCAGGTGGGCCGCGGCAGGAGGAACAGGTGTTCACCGAGGGGACACTCAGTAGCGTGGGCTCCACGTGCCCACCACGGGGCACTGCCCTCTCAGGACCCCTGGTTGCCCTCAGCTCTGTCACTGGCATTTGCAAGGGGGGAGCTGAGTCTCTTTATAGTTGTAATGATTCTCCTTGGAGGGCCCCTCAAGAGGGCTGTACTCACCAGGCCCTCCTGTGTGGGTGCCTGTGGCTTTGCTGAGGCCTGGCAGTCACAGCGGGGCCCCGAGGCTGGGACCGGCCACTGACCAAGAAGCAGCCTTTTAGCCCCACCTCCCAGCACATCCCACCACCAGCCACCAAGGTCCATCTGCCCAGGCGCCCTTCTTCCCCTCCTGGTCTCAGGCCCACCTCCTCCAGGAAGCCTTCCTGACCTCCCTCCTTCCATCACCCAGGGCAGGAGGAATCTGGGCAGATGGGTGTTTTAGGAATGGAAATCCCACCCCCAGCTTCCCCAGAGGCCATGGGTGGGAGCGGAGAACCACCCAAGGGTGGATGGGGGCTGCCAGGGGCTCCCAGGCAGAAGGGGCCATGGACTCTGAGGTTGGGGAATAAAGCTGGGCTGGCAGGAGGCAACAGGATGCAGTGGGCGGAGCCAGCGTTAGGGTCTGGAGGCTGGAGTTCAAATCCTGTTTTTCCCCTTAGCAGCTGTGGGATCTCTGGCTTTTGTTTTTCTGTTTGTGAAATGGCTCGAGCCTCTCCCTCAACGGGCAGTTGGGGGGTAAGCGAAGACGTGTGTGGGAGTGTGCACATACATGTGGTGCTGTCTGGCGGGTCTCCAGAACCTTCCAGCACTTAACCAAGAGTTGATGATGGCCCTGGGAGCCCGGGGTGCAGGTTGGGGGTCAGATGGGGGAACAGGGCTGGTTCTGTCCCTGCCTGGTCCCAGAGCAGGCAGGGGAGGTGATGCTGGGCTCAGCTGTGGGGTTGGCAGGGGACAGTGGGGGCCAGAAACCTGGGGTTCCTGGAGGGGGCGGCCCTGCAGCCTCCACCCCAGCTCACAGTGCCCCCACGTTGCAGCCCTGCAGGAAGAGTGGCCAGGAGTGGACATGAGCGTGGACACGGAGCTGCTGTGGTCGGGGGCGGCCCTACTGCTGCTGCTGGGGGCGGCGGCCGGCCTGTGTGTGCGCTGCTCCCCCCGCGCAGGTAAAGGCTGGGGTCACAGGTGCGAGGGAGGGGCGTGCGGTGTACCCAGCGAGCCACTCAGGCCCAGACCTGGCTGCAGTCGGAAGGGGCAGTCAGATAAGCCTCAGGAGGCAGAAGTGAACCCCAGGGGCCTGGGTTTCTCCTCTGAAGACAATGGGTCTGGCTCGCTGGGGGCTTTGGTTCTGCTGGGTCAAGGGCGTGTGTCTGGGGCCGATGGACTGCGCTGGACAAGCGTGGGGAGGGGGGCTGGGCTGCCTGCGTCCGCCTTCTCCACGCTCCGCGTTCCTAAATAAATGGTGAGCAGCCCCTGCCAGTGTCAGGTGGCCCCCAGTGATCGGTGGCTTAGCCCGCACGTCCGGTCTGAGGCCTGCACAGGGCACAGGGGAGACACGATGGTTGGGCCTCAGATCTCAGTTCCCACCTGGCCCCGGGACGCTTGCTAATCTGGTCCTGTTCTTGCAGGTGCAAAGAGGTCCGAGAAAATCTATGAGCAGAGGAGCCTGTGAGTGTCTCAGTGTCCCCAGCACGGTGACACTGTGTGCCCTGGGCATGGGTGTCCATGTGGGCATCCCCTCGGGCACCGCCACGCCCCACCCCTAACCCTTCACTCACACCTCCTCCGTGCCGGGCTCTAGTGGGTTCTAAGCAGTTAGGGGAGGGCGAGGGGGTGCCCAGGGGCTGTTCGGACCTGGCCCCAGCCTGGTCGGGGAGGGCTGGGGATGCCACAGGAGGGGAGGAGGGGATGCCACTCTCCAGCTAGCCCAGGAGCATCTCCAGAAATCCCCGCAGTGACCCCAGCCCTGGGGAGCGTGCTGTGCCGGTGCTGGAGGTCGACAGAGGAATCCCACCCTCCCGGGGCAGTGAGGGGAACAGAGACCGGGCGCTGTGTCCGAGTCTTCCCTGGAAAACACTAAAGGACCTCAGGGGAGGATATGGGTGTGAAACTTGGGGGACCAGGGAAGGCCTCCTGGAGGAGGCGGGAGGGATTTTAAGAGAGAAAGAAGGCAAAAGGGGACATCCAGAGAGAGAGGAAATGGTGTGGGCATTTGCCGATGTCGGGCCGGGGTGGACATTGTCTTGGGGATGAGGTGGTCGCTGTGAGCATGTCTTGAGAGAGATCAGCTGAATGCGGAGAAAGAAGAGTCTTGACTGTGGAGAGAGACCTTGGCCTTTGTCCTAAGGGCCAAAGGGAGCCACGGGAGAGCTGGAAGCAGGGCAGTGGGGGTGAGATGAAACGGGGCCACTGACCCCAGGCAGAGTTGCAGGACCTGGGCAGGAGGGAGTTCCAGGCACCTTGGGGACAGGCTGGCCGTTCTGTGAGCCGTGGGAGGGTCAGCAGTGCTGGGCACTGCAGATCGGGGGGCAACCCAAGAACAACTCGAGGCAGGAGGGCAGCAGCCAGTGGTGTCCTTACAGTGCCTGGTGGAGGGCTCTGAGACCCGCGTGCACACACGTGCACAGGCCTGCATGCCCACTCGCACCCACAGGCTCTCCCAGCACTCGCTCATGCGTGTACTTCTCACACGCACGGCACTCGCTTGCACGCCTGGGCAGGCACTCACATACAAACTCACACACACACCCTCTCTCATTTCCTTTTGCAACTGAAAAACCACAGAGATTTGAAAATAGAATTTTCCCATCCATGCCCACTCCTGGGGCCGGGGCTGGACTTTCCAAGGCTTTTGGGGCCACTTGGTCCTCTGGCTCGCCAGCCCATAACCTCCACCAGGGCTGGGCTGGGCTCCCCTAGTGCCCACCCACACCCCTGCCCCAGGGCAAGTTCCTCAGTATCTTCCCTCTCCCCTCCTCCCTTAGTCCCTGCCCACTCCAGGCCCCTGATTAATCTTAGAACCGAAGATAGTCAGAGGCACAAGTTAAACCTCCTCACGTGGGAGGTGGGAAAACTAGGCCTAAGTGGGAGGAGCTGGGAGGGGAGACTTGGGCTCTCCCCACCTCACTTGGGTTCAGTCCTATCAGCCTGTGTGTGCCAGGCCCAGCTCCTGCTTCATTTCCTCTGGGAAGCCATGCCTGACTCTCTTCTGTGGTTTTAGGGCATCATTCCTAAATCAGATCACTCTGACCCCCAGGCTGGAAGGCTGGGGCAGGTCACCATTCTGGTCCAGGGGAGGAACCCAAAATGGTTTAATGATTAGCTAATCTGATCCACTATCCTTAGCAGTGGCTTTCATTCCCAAGGGCATTTCATGGTCCAAAGTGGCAGCTAGAGCTCCAGCCCTCATCTCTGCCTTCCAGGCAGTAAGTAGTAAGAATGAAGGAGAAGGACAGAAATGGGGCATCCCAGTTAGCAGTGCCTCCTTAAAGGAGTTTTCCTGAAGGCCCAACAACCTTGGCTTTGCATGTCATTAACCAGAATTATATGGTCACACATAAATGCAAGGGAGGCTGGGAAATATAGCCTTTTATTAAAAATTGAGGTAACACTGGTTTATAACATTATATAAGTTTCATGTGTACGACATTATATTTCTACTTCTGTATACCCTACATTGAGCTCACCAACAAAAATTTAGTTTCCATCTATCCCTTCACCCATTTTGCTCTCCCCACCCCTGGTAACCACAGGTAACCACTATTCTGTTCTCTGTATCTATGTGTTTGTTTTTGTTTGGTTTAGTCATTTATTTTGGGCTTTTTTGTTTGTTTCTTTTTTATATTCCACATATGAATGAAATCATACAGAATTTTTCTTTCTCTGTTTGACTTATTTTACTTAGCATAATTCCCTCAAGGTCCATCCATGTTGTCACAAATGGCAAGGTTTTGTCTTTTTTATGGCTGAATCGTATTCCAGTGTGTATATATTTACCACATCCTCTTTATCCATTCATCCGTTGATGGGCACCTAGGTTGTTTCCATGTCTTGACTATTGTAAATAGTGCTGCAATGAACATACGGGTGCATATATCTTTTCAAATTAGTTATTTTGTATTCTTTAGATAAATACCCAGGAGTGGGATTGCTGGCTCATATGGTAGCTCTATTCTTAGTTTTTTGAGGAATCTCTATACTGTGTTTATCGTGGCTGCACCAATTTACATTCCCCTCAACAGTGCCCAAGGGTTTCCTTTCCTCCACATCCTCACCAACCCTTGTTATTTCTTCTCTTTTTGATAATGGTCGTCCTAACAGGTGTGAGGTGTTACTTCATCACGGTTCTGATTTGCATTTATTTCCCTCATAATTAGTGATGGTGAGCAGCTTTTCACGTGTCTGTTGGCCATCTGTATGTCTTCTTTGGAAAAGTGTCTATTCAGTTCCTCTGCCCATTTTTTAATCAGGTTGTTTTTTTGTTGTTGAGTTAATTATATATTATGTTATAAGGGGTATTAACCCCGTATTGGATATATCATTTGCAAATACCTTCTCCCAATCGGTACGTTGTCTTTTTGTTCTGTCGATGATTTCCTTTGTTGAGCAGAAGGTTTCTAGTTTGAGGTAGTCCCATTTATTGGGAAGTACAGTCCTTTGGATGGGTATGTGGCTGTCTAAATGAAAATCAGGGTTCTGTTTCAAAGGAAGAAGGTGATGGTTAGATACCTGGCTGTGTCTGCTAAGCCTTGAAGTTGCCTCATCAGGTACTGGGGAGTAAATGGCGTGTGTGAACAACTTAAGAGGACCGTGCTCTCTTAGGAACGTTAAACACTCCTGGGATGGCAGGTGGTGGGAGCAGCCTCTTTGTTGCTCCTGGCTGACGTCACTGCCAGGTCCCTGAGCAGCTGCCCCAGCCCTGCCCACAGACTCTCCTGGGCATCCCCAGGGGTCCTGGGGAGGCTCTGTGGGGGCATATGTCTGGCTGGCAGCTGGCTCCAGCGCAGGGCCATGTGAGAAGTGTGGGCGCGCGGTGGGCAGGCAGGGAAGCACTCTAGAGAAGGGGTGCATCAGGAAGCCCTGGATCTGAGTCCTGGGGGGCTGGCAGCCCCTCCTCACTCTCGCCCTGGTCTGTCCCTCCCTGTCCGTCTGTCCTGCCCCTCTGTCCCTGGGGCTGTGGGAGGCCAGGCCCTGGCTCAGCACAGCTCCATGTGTTTCCAGGCAAGAGAATCAGCAGAACTTTGCGGTGGCCCGGACCTATACCCGTGAGTCCCCAGACAGAAGGGTCCAGGGCTGGGCTTGGGATTGGGAGTGTCCACATCAAAGTCCCTTTCGTCCCCATTGTTCTGAGGCTGTGGCCAGGCCTGATCTAGTGGGGTGATGGGGTGAGGGGGCTGTGCTGGGCAGCTGGCCTGGGGGCCCAGCCAACACCCCGTCAACCTTTCCAGTGGTCAGGGAGGCCTGGCCAGGGCCCCTGGTGGACACGGCCTCCAACGCGGCATCAGCAAGGTAGGAAGGAGCCCCTGTCCCAGCCCCACGGGAGGCAATGAGGTGGGCCCCAGGGTCCCCACCTGGCTGAGCCCAGGCCAAGACCTTGCTCCTTCCTCGGACCTCAGAGCCCCAGTTCTGATTCTGAGGGCCCTACCGGGGGGCTGTGGGACTGTGGCCTCCAGACCCCCAGGAAACCCGGGGCCTTCTCCCAGCCCCTCCTTAGCCTCTGCCCCACTCCCGTGCAGGAAGGACAAGCTGCTGCAGTTCTCCCCCAGCCTCGAGGGTGAGTGCCCTGGGACACAGGGTTGGGGGCAGGGGCGAGGTGGGACGGAGATGGGTGAATACCTGGTGGGACAGGTACTGAGCAGGAAGCCTTCCCAGAGGAGAGACGCTGTGAGCTGGGCTGGGAGGCCCGATGGGGCTGGCCCAGCAGGGGGAGGGGACGGAGAGCAGGTGTGAGGGCGTGAAGATTGGAAACACCTAGGCTTCTTCCTCCCGTGGTCACAGCTGGGAGGAGGCGGGGGCTGGGGAACCAGCATTGAGCCAACCCAACAGGCCTGGCCTTTCTTCCAGAGTCTTCATCCTCCAGGTACCAGAACTTCAGCAAAGGTAGGTGGGCTCCATGGAGGAGGGGGCCGCAGTGGGGCATACAGCCCGCGCTCAGGCCTGATTCTCGCCTCCTCCTGCAGGAAGTAGACGCACATCAGATGCATCCTACATGTGAGCGGGCTTCTCCGGGCCCTGGCCACCCCCTCGCCCCGCCGCCCGCCCTGCCCGCCCTGCCCGCAGCCTCCTTACGTGAGAAAGGCCTCCTGCCCTGGAACCTGCTGGCCCAGGCAGGCTCTCTGTAGCTCTGTTTCCCTCAGATGACCGTAGCTTTGGGGGGGCTGAGGACAGGGACAGGAAGGAGCCCTGCTCTGTTTGGGGGTGGGGGAGGCCGTTGGGGGACCTCATCCTGCACCACCCGGTCAGAGACGAGTTCCACCGACCCTCAGATAGGAAGGGCCCCCAGGACGTCTCCTCATCTCACAGTTGGGCAAACTGAGGCCCAGGGCAGGAGGTAACTTGCATAAGGCCACACGGTGAGGTGGCTGGAGCCAGGGCAGCTCAGGGGTGCAGGGAAGCAGGGTGGGAGGATCGGGGGAGACCCTGGCAGGGCCCTCCGCAGGCTCTGGGGCAGTGACGGCCGGAGCAGCCCTGGCCTCACTGCCTGCTCAGGAAGCTCCCGGCCCAACCATGGGCCTGCCCAGCAGTTGGTGCTGTGTCTATGTTTTCTTGCCAGACACCCCTTCGCCATGGACTATTTTGATAGTGGGCGGTTCCAGAAGCCCCCGGAAGGTGAGGCAAAGGTCGATGAAGGGGAGAGGGAGGCGGTGGCCTGGGAGCGCAGCTTCAGAAGTCACACCCCCGGGGCGGGGCCAGAGGTGGCGGGAGGATGTAAAGCAGGAGGCCAGGCCCAGGTTTAGGTGGCTGGAGGGGGCTGGGCGGGGGGACCTGGGGGAGGCTGGCCCTGTGGAGGGAAGGAGGGAAGGGATGGGCGGGAAGAGAGGGTAGGGGGGCCAGAAGGGGAGCTGAGGGCAGGCGCAGGGGGCAGGCTGGTCCCCTTGTCATCCAGGCCCCTCTCAAGGCTGGGCACACAGGGGACCTTGAAGAAAGGCCCTGGACCGGTCAGCCTTGTTGACAAACGCTGAGCCCTCCAGGCTCCGAGGATACTGGCACCCTTTGTGAAGAGCAAAGGTGCTCCTAACACCTTTGCTCTACAGAAACTGAGAACTGAGGGTGGGCAGTGCCTGCTGAGAGGTGCACAGGGCTGGGCTCCTGCCTGGGCCGGGCTGGGGTGAGAGGTGGGGGGGTCCTTTTCTCCCCGCTGCGTTTCTAAATTGGGGAGAGGCCCTCACTTCTCAGAGCCTCTTCGACACAGATGGACGCAGGGTGGGGTGGCGTTTAGAGCTCAGCTTCCCCGTTGGGGGGTTGGGGGGGGAATACCGGGGTACCAGGCTCTGATATGCCACAACCAGCCTAGGCCCCCGGACAAAGGACCCTCAGCCCACCCCACTGCCTGAAGGGTTAGGCAGGTTCCTGTCCCCTGGGCCCCCAGCGGCTCTCCCTGCCCCTCTTTGCCCCATAGAGATGGGCCTCCCTTCTCTGACTGTCCCTCGTGGGCCTGACTGCACCCCCCCACACCCCCTAATCTCCCCTCCCCAGGGCATTCAGGGGAAGACAGAGAAGGAGCCCAGGGTGGAGGCTGCTGGAGCCAGGCCAGCACCCATTAAGAAGCTTGTCCAGGAGAATGTTCGAGGCCCCGGGGGACCCAGAGGGCTGGGGGCTTGATGAGACAGAGGGAGAGAGGAAGGGCCAGGCCTGTCGGGCAGGGCCCACCAGCATCCGGCGCCCTCTCCTCTCTCCCTGGCAGATGAAGATGACACCAATTCCTATGAGAACGTGCTCATCTGTGAGCCAAAGAAAACCGAATCAGGTGAGGCTGCCCTCCCCGGAGCAGGGCAGGGAGGCCCTGCTAGGCCAGGCCCGCCTGCCCCGCTGAGCTCTGAAGTCCCCGCTGCACGGTTCACCAATATCAGACCCTGTGTCCGGGAGGAGTCCCCATCAGTCCTGGACTCTCCCTCCCTCCCTCGAGGGGCCTGCCCAGCACGAGGACACAGGCTGCCCCTCGGGAGGGGTGGACGTGGCACCTCTCTGGCCTAAGGGCTGGCCATGGTGGCTGCCCCTCTGCCAGCCCCTCCCCCGGTGTCCTTCCTGCAGGGGACGAGGAGTCTGAGGGTTATCAGAACTCAGCATCCATCCGGCAGTGGCGGGAGTCCAGGAGAGTCGTGGGTATGCGGCCGGAGCCCCGGTGCTTCCAAACGGTCACCTTCAGCAGGCTCAGAGGGGCCAGGCCTGGGACAGACAGTCGAGGGGAGGGGGAGAGAGGAGAGCTTAGGGGATCTGGCTGGGAGGGCAAGGCCGGGTGGGCTCCCCTACGGCCAGTCCAGCTGATTCCACAGCGAAGCTTCTGGCACATCAGCGGCTGCAGAGGCTCGAACCGTGCCAGGACCCCCCTCAGCAACACCATGGCCTCCTGAGGTTGGGTCCTCCTGGCCGGCTGCCCATCCAGCCGCACGCACGGCATCGCACTCGCCCTGCTCCCCGCAGGACGCACCTCTGGCAAATCCCAGAGAGGACGGGACAGACACACCATCCAGTGTAGCCTTTCCTGCGGGCGGTGTGGTGGCGGGAACAGGGCTGGGCATGTGCGTGTGAACCCTCTGACCATCTGCCCGCGGGTCGCAGAGCCGGTCCCGAGGGAAGCACCTCCCTACCCGGTAGGAAGCCCAGACGAGGACGACGGGGAGCCCGATTACGTGAATGGGGACGTGGCAGCCATCAAAGCCTAGAGAAGCCCTGGAGGAAGGTACGGTCCAGGGTGGGGGCTGCACGGGCCTAAGGGGCTGCGCTCCCAGGGAGAAGCAGAGCTGGGGCGGGAGGAGCCACAGCAGGGACCATGGGGCAGCACCCACGGATGCTGAAACGGGGTGGTTCCTCGGGGCGCTGGGACGCCACCCTGGGTGCTGGGCCTCTCGAGCGGTCCCTGCCCACCCCCCGCTCCTGTGGCTGGTGTGGGGAGGTGACAGACCCACGGTGGACACAAAGTCTCAGGCCCAGGGCGTGTCAGGCAGGGCAGGCTGGTGAGTCATGGGGTGAGAAGGTGGGCTCTGGGTGGGCCTCTGCAACCTTGGGCGAGAGACTTCACCTCCCTCGACCCATTTCCTTGCTTGCAACCTGCAGCTACTGGGACCCGTGTCTTGACAACACGCACAAGGCATAGCACGGAAAACAGGACGAGTTGGACTCAGGGATGGGGCGGGATCGGGAGGAAATGGTGCCAAGTGCTCACACGCACCGTCTCTTGGCGCCCCCAAGGCTCAGAGTGGACAAGCCACCTGCCCGAGGCCCCACTTAGAGCGAGTGGAGGAGGGAACGGTCCCCCAGGCGCTCAGATGTCGGAGCCCAGGCCCTGCCTCACGGGGAGCAGGTCCCAATGTGGGGGACACGGGCAGTCCTCTCAGCGGGCGGCCGGTCTGGGCCGTTTGAGAACGAGCAGCAGGATCGGTGGTAGCAGTTTAAGCCCAGCGGGCAGAGCCCGGGGTTCATTCATTCACCCAGTAGCTAGAGGGCCCCTGCCAGGGGCAAGTCCTGCCTTAGGGGCTGGGGACACAGTGATGAACAGAAGACACACAATCCCTGTCCGCTTAGAACTTCCGTTCTGGTGGGAGAGAGAGAACATAACCAGCTGGAAGAGAAGAGGAGAGAAATGCAGCGCGTTAGGACTGCAGGCGTGGGAAGGGGCAGGGAGCAACGTGGGGTGGGGAGAGGTGGTGCCGTGATTCAAGCCGGGAGACAGCGCAGCTTTTCTGAGCTCCACTCCTCGCCCCTCTGGGGACAGGAAGGACACCCAGGCAGAGGGACTGGCAAAGACCCCCGGCAGGAATCTGCGTCTGATAATGTGTGTGGGCAGACAGAGTGATGGGGGAGCATCGGCAGAGGTGGAGGGCGGCGGCGGGAGGTGTGCAGGGCCAGCACCTGGGTTTTCCTGAGATGGGGCAGGCGAAGGTCTGGAACAGAAGAATGACTTGTTTCTAAAGGATCGCTGGCCTCCGCGTAGAGGGGACGCGGTGGAGGCAGGGAGACCGGTGCGCTCAGGCAGGAATCCAGCGACTGTTTGTGGAGCGATGGGGCTCACTGATGCGCGGCGTGTCGGCTGCCCGGTAGAGCGAGGACTTGAGGAGGCCTGCAGGGGTTTGCCTGAGTAATGAGAGGGTATCGCTGCCAGCAACTGAGATCAGGGAGGCTACAGGCGGGGCGGGTTTTGTGGGCAAGGCCGGTTTATTTCTGGGCCTGTTAAATTGGAGATGCCGTGCAGGAGGATGTATGAAATGGGCAGTTAGAGATCTGCGCCTGGATTCAGGGACAGGCAGGAGTGGAGAGGCTGTGCAGGTTCTTCAGACGAAAGAAACTGAGTATGTTGTACGCTGACAAACGATATGGGAGGTTCGAGTCTGGGTCGGCTACGGCTGGCTGGAATTTACACCTGGGACCCCGCACACAGAAGGGACTGAACTCCACGGGCTGGGGCCCACAGCAGCCCGACAGGACTGCAGAGGCCCAATCCCTATATTCTAGCAGGTGGAAGGGCTGCCAGGCAAGGGGAAAGGCGGAGTGGAGTTAGGGCCCAGTACCCCAGTCAGGTCCCTTCTGGGTTCGAGGGGAGAGGACGCAGCTCAATGGTACTGGTCCCAGGACACGTGCGGGGGAAAGCCGCCAGCTGCTGTGCAGAGGGTGTTCCTGCACCCAAGGCATGTCAGAATAACTCGGGCCTCGGCCAGAACCGAGCAGTCAGGACTTCAAACAAAAAGCAGACGCTCCTGGAATAAGAAACATGCTTAAGGCTGCTTGACGGCGGGTTCTCTGCTCACTGGACTCTGACCAATGTGCATCCTCCCCGACCCGTGCCGGCTGCTCCGGGGCTGAGGGGACAAAGCGTCAGGCCAGGCAAACCTTTCCCTCTTTAACAAATACTTTTCCTTTTCATTGAAGGAGCCAGGGAACCATATACTGCCTCCCCAGGGTCCCTTCTCCAGAGCTGCTCAACTTCTAGACCCCCTACGGCTACTCCTGGGAGGGGCACCAATGCACCCTGAGGACCAGCCAGCCGGCCACGGGGTACCCAGCCCGGGAAAGGACAGTTACGCATGGAGCCGCCCTCTGACCGGCTCCCACGGGCAAGGCAGGAGCCTGGGGCCGAGGGCAGCTCCCGCTGTGGTCAGATGCCCAGGACTCAGGGCAGTCGCATCCCTTTAACCGCATTTAAAACATCATACTACATGGGTGTTCGTGTCCTTTTTTGCTTTGGATTTTGATCCCAAATTGCTTACTAATGTTGGTTGCTGGGATCCTTGTGCGTGGTGGATAAGCTTGTACAGTTAATTTATATAGGTGGAGTTGTATTTAATATTCTGCGTTTCAGAGTAGAGGTTGTGTCCATCTTGTCTCCTGTAAGCATTACACGTACTTAACTTCAGCAGAGTTACGGGGAGCCTTGGCGCTCCTTTCTTTGGCCCTCCGTTGACCGAATCAGAGATGATGCCACGGCCACCTTCATGACCCTTCAGCAGGAGTGTCTGCTGTGGACAGAGCACGTCACGGTTCTGGGGAAGGGGCAGGCGGAGTGGAGTGGCCTGGAGCCTCAGCTGATTGGGCAGAAACAGGACCGTCTCATGGGAAGGACGGGGTCCAAGGGACCTCCTGAGTCAGAGAAGCCAGAGTCAGGGAAACAAAATGCCTCCTCCAACCGAAACATCTCAATAAACCGTTCCAGTTCAAGGGCAGCGATTCTCCCGTCTGCTTTCCCTGCTTCACGTAGAACCTTCTAAGGCAATGAAAGTCAGGCTTCTTGTTTCATAGAAAGGGACCCTGAGGCCTAGAGAGACAGAAGGCTGGGGACAAGAACTTGGTCCCTGAGTCCAACCCTCTTTCCAGAGGCTGCACCGATTCTATGAGACGAAGTTAATGCTGCAAGTTAGGAAGTTAGAAGAGAAAACATCTAGAACACAGCTGTTGGCCACTTGTCTCTTCACACCCCGCAGTCCTGGCCTCACGACGTGGAGAGGACAGCTTAGGCCTGAGCACAGGTGTGGTGGGGCTGCAGTGAGGCTCCAGCGGGAGGGGGTCCTGCCCCGCTGTCACTGAGTGTGGGAAGCTGGGGTCTCACTTTGCACCATGGGCACGAGCATCCCTTCGCCTCACAAGGGTCCCAAGGCTCCAGACAAAAGATAAGAGTGAGAAGGTAGGGAATTCCCCTGGCGGCCCAGTGGTTAGGACTCGGTGCCTTCACTGCAGGGGCCTGGGTGAGAGCCCTGGTTGGGGAACTAAGATCCCGCAAGCCGTTTGCCAAAAAACAAAACAAAACAAACAATTGAGACGGTATGCCGAAGTATTTTTGTAAACCTTCACCCTGCAGTTTCTGAGGACCTTAATTTTTTTTCCCCCTCTTAATCAAAACCCTAACCGCAAAGAGCCAGTGACCCTGGAGCCTTTCCTGTATCCATTCAACCACGTGGTCTGGACACGTGTCTAACCCTGCCTGGGATTTGCTTCAGAACAATCTGGGAGTGGGGTAGGATGCTGGTGCTGGTGTCGGGTACAGAGGAAACAAGACTGGCCACGTGTTGGTAAAACTGCTAAGATGGATGATGAGTATGTGGAAGTTCACTGTATCATTCTCTGTTTTACGTACAATTGATATTTTTCATAATTTTTAAACGTGGAAAAAAATAACACCTTGCCAAAAAGGAAAAAGCGATTCCACAAATTAATGCAAAATTCACTGGGAAATTCTAAAGCGAATGAGTACACCCGTTTGCACAGAAAAGGCGACCTGGTGGGACGGTCCCCTATGCCTGTGATTCTTGCCAAGTCCTTTCTGAAGGGCTCAGGGCCCTGGGCTGTTCTGAGAAGCTGATAAATGACAACAAACCCTGCCTCACCCTGTGGGACTGTCCTCTAGGCCTCTAGAAAGATTGAGATTAGCCTGTCCAGTCTATTATCGAAATCACCTTTCTACCTGTAGGACACTAGGGGCGTAAACACAGAGACGGGAAGCCAGCTTTCCTTGTGGCCTTGCACTGCCACCTTTCTGCTGACAAAGCTGTACGGTTTTATTACTAAAATGCCAACACGTGCACAGATCAGGCACTGGGCCCTGGAGGGTCTCTGGGGCCTTTCCATGCTGTCACCCCACCACGAGTCTGAGGCTGAGGGTAAACACTCCAGGAGCAGGGGAGACGTACTGGAAGGCGACGGCAAGGAAGATGCACTCCAGGGCCATCCAAGGCAGCACTTTTTCCACATCAGAAGGCTATGACTCCTGCCTCTCAGTGACGAGGACTCATAACCCAGCGAACGAGTTCTCTGCTCTAACTGGCCACCGGGGCCATTGTCTTCTGACACAGCCTGGCCAGGAGCCCTGCCATCTGCAGAAGGGAGTTCACACCTTCTGCTATTTTCATATGAGTGTATCCAATTTCCTGAAAAAAAAAAAAAAATCAAATTTAAATCTGGTTAATAAGTGAGGGAAGAAGTTTAGTTTTTAAAATCTGAACATCTAAACGAATGGTTTGCTCAAAATTGATGCAGTGAACTCAAACTCCAGCTGAAAAATGAACTCTGAGGAGTTCAATTTATTTCCTAAAAGGTTGCTGATATTTCTTTGACAGGTACTGCTAAGAAAATGAAAAAGAAAAAAAAAGCCAGACTGGGAAAAAACATTTGTAACACACATATCTGACAGAGGACTTGTAACCAGAATATACAAAGAACTCTCAAAACGCAATAATAAGAACGCAAACAACCCAATTTAAAAATGGGTAGGGCCTCCCTGGTGGCGCAGTGGCTGAGAGTCTGCCTGCCGATGCAGGGGACACGGGTTCGTGCCCTGGTCCGGGAAGATCCCACATGCCACGGAGCGGCTGGGCCCGTGAGCCATGGCCGCTGAGCCTGCGCGTCCGGAGCCTGTGCTCCACAACGGGAGAGGCCACAACAGTGAAAGGCCTGCGTACCACAAAAAAAAAAAAAAAAAAAAAAAAAAAAAGGGTAGACTTAGACACTTCCTCAAAGAAGATCATGGATGTCAAATGAGCCACATGAAAAAGTACTTGACATCATTAGTTATTGGGAGATGCAAATTAAATCCATAATGAGATACTACTATACACCTATTAGAATGGCTTAAAAAAGACCAACTGAGCATTCCAAGTGCTGACCAGAAGGGGCATTGTCTGGAATGCTCACATATTGCTGACACAAAGGCAAAGTTCTATAGCCACTTTGGAAAAGTTTGGAAGTTTCCTATAAAGTTAACCCTTCGATTACCATTCAACCAAGGAATCTCACTCCTGGGAAGTTACCCAAGAGAAATGAAAACTGGGGTTCATGTTCACACCAGTTCACGTACACAAATGTTTACAGTGGTTCTATTCACTGTCACCAAAATCTGGAAACTCAAGTGTCCTTCAACTGGTGAACAACAGTGGGACGTCCACACAAGGGAACACGACTCAGCAATGAAAAGGAAGGACCCACCGACATAGGCAACAACGTGAACAAATCCAAAATGCATTAAGTGAAGTGAGAGAAGCCAGACGTAAAAGGTTACGTTCTGCTTGATTCCACTTGTATGGCCTTCTGGAACATTCTGTCCCCCAAAGAGAAAAGAGATCGGTGGTTTCCAGGTGCTAGGGGGACAAGCTGACTACAAAGCAGCCCATACATTTGGGGAGATGACACAGCTGTTCATATCTTGACTGTAGTGGTGTTTACAAGACTGAATGCTTTTGTCAACAGAATGCACCCAAGAGGCTGAATTTTACTCTATTTAAATTACACCTCAGTTAATCTCACTTAAACAACAAACAAATAAATACCTCTCTCATAAAGAGAGTCATTCCAAGGAACACTAGGTCACTGCCTGGCAGGACTGACTTAAACAAACCCCCAGCCCCCAGGATGACCGGCCACTGACTGAGCATCTTCCAGGCACCTGGTCTGCGAGTAAAACAAAACCTCAGCGTGGCCCACGTTCTTGACGAGAGAAGCACTGCTCTACTCTCACTGACCTTAATAAACTCCAGTTTCAAGTATTCTGCCATTTGGAAGGTTTTACACACTCGAAAAATGTTGCCAATGATGTCTTCTGGGGAATAGCCAAGATGCCACAGGTGAGCGAGGATCTAGACAAAAGAAAACACACGGAGGCCGCGTAACGGTGTGAACAAGGATGCTGGGGGCAGTGAGGTCAAACCCACACCAGTCTCAGGCCCGTCACACAGCTGGGAGCAGACAGGCCATCTGAGACAGCACGAGTGCTTCTAAGAATCGGCCCAACGCAGCGGCCCTGCTGGTGGGCCGCACCCTTTAGGTCATGTGGGGTGATCGATCTTCCCAGCAGGCAGAGAGATAGTATCGCAAATGTTTTAAACCATACTGCAAGATGGTCTACCACCATACCCTGTAACGTCTTTATCCAAGGCTCTTAAAAAGACTTTTTAATCATCCCAGTAAGCACCCCAGAGTGTCTGCTACGCTCTCTGAGCTGCCACTCTTATAAATGAACACCCCCGGGACGATTAGGCCTGAACAAATCCTGACCAGGGCAGAGATGACCGCAGTGGTCTCAGCCTCCTGCCTTCTCAACCCCAGGCCCCAGTTCCAACGCTCACCCCACCCCAACTGCAGGGCCTGGAGTCCTTGGCTCCCTGGGGCAAACGCAGGGGGTGGGGTTAGCCCCGTGTCCATAAATCTGACGGCGTCCTTCAGGCCACGTGCCTGGGTCTCCCTGCCTTGCACGCCAGTTTCACGAGAGGTCGAGCTCTGCCCTAAACCCACTCAGCTTGTAGCTTAGTTTGGTGGCAGCATGGGGGAGGGAAACCGGCTGCAATCAGAGCAATGGCCTCAGATCACATCAGTGCCCCCCACGTGGACTTGAGGGTCACCTACACCCCAACGATGCCCACTGGAATCTGCTCATAGGACCAGGCTCTGGGTCCCAGGATGCCCATTCCCAGGCTCTTCAGGAAGATAGAGGGGGACAGCTCCCCTCCACAAAGAGAAAGATGGCTTTTCTCTATAAAGCAAGGAATTGGGCTGTTCTTTCCTCATGTCCTAGGAGGACAAATTCCTCTTGCAGAGAATATAATTCGAGTAGAAAGGCATGACTTTGAATTCCAGGTCTATTACTTTCAAGCAGTGTGATTTAGAGCAACGAGTTTAGCCTCTGAGCCAGTTTTCTCACCTGTAGAGGGTACCCAACTCCCAGCATCAGTTAAGAATGAGATGGAGCAAAGTCCCCAGCACAGGGAGCGCCCTCTCTGCCCGGCTCAAGAAGCGAGAGGTTCCCCCCGCGTCAGGAAAGGGGGAGGAGACCCACCTTGTAGGCCTCATCGATACTGGCGCTCACACAGTGCTGGATCATCTCCTTCACCAGCAAGGGGTGGGGCTCGTCACAGACCTGAGCAAACAGAAAAGAGAGGCCGGTCTGGGGCTGAGGGGGGCCATCCGAGGAGGAGCCCTGGCAGACCCACGTCTGGGTAACCTAGATACCCACCGTCTTCACTTGCTGTTTACATTGAATTCTCCAGCAAACAGAACAAGGTTTGGGAATGCCTCTCTCACCACCAGAGTCGTCACCAAATAGAGTTTGGTGTCGACCTAGTGCGGTGAGGGAAAGCCTCTGACATCATCATTACAGATTTCTCACACCAGATGAATTCACAAGAGCCAATAAGGAATGTACACGCAAGGGGCAGCTTCAAAGCCACGAGTCACCTGTCTTACATCACTGGGAAGATGACCTGCCCAGTGGACTCTCTGAACCCACTTAAGAACTGGGAGGTCTTTGGGGGCCAATCTCCCACCTGGAAGAGGAACAGGCTTGCCCTGGACAGGGCCCCCAGCCTCAGCGTGATCTCGGGCCTGTTTCCTCAGCCCCAAAATGATGAGAACATCTGCGGGCAGGGATGTGTGAGGACCAAACAGGACACACGTGGAAGCCCTGGGCCTGCCGCAGCAGCGGGGCACGTCCACCACCCACACCACGCCACAGCCGAGCCCCTCCCACTCTCCACGGGGGCGAGTCTGTGCCCCTCCTCCCAACGCCGCCCGCCCGCCCTCCTCTGCTGGCCCCGGCAGGTGCACGACGCTCTGTCGACTGTGATGCCCACGCCAGCTTTTACCTTGAACACATTCTCACTGTTGATGAAGCCGAATCCCGCGAAAGTGGACTGCAAGTTGTTCAACGCCTGCCGAGGAGCAGAAACAAGGCCAGGGTGATCTTCGGTCTCTGCCCGCCCCATCTCCCCTCTTGGGATCCGAACTTACCCCCCTACTTGCAGGCCTGCTCCCCACTGGCCCGAGGCCCCACCAGTGTATCTGGTCAACGTTCCCCAGTCTGGCTACACTCATCCCCAGGCAGCAGTCGCCCCCCTCTCCCCCCAAACGAGGGGTGCAGCAAGCCCGGGAGGCCGGCGCCCAAGCGGTGGCGCACGCACCTGCCTCATGTCGCCCTGGGCGGTGAAGAGGATGGCTTCCAGGCCGTCGTCCGTGTGCGGCACCTTCTCCTGCTCGATGACGCAAAGCAGCCTGGCAAGAATCTGGGCGTCGGTCAGCTTGGTGTAGCGGAGGACCGCGCACCGGGACTGAATGGGCTCTGCACGGGATAGGAAGGGAGTGAGGCTCCCCAGCAAAGCACGGCGTGACCCCGTCGGTCCTTCAGTTACTCGGAAGCAGCCGCAAGAGCCACGAGGCCCAGCCATGCTGACGCCACAGCCCCTGCCCAGCAGTGCCCAAGAGGGACCCGGCAAACAGGCTCAATTTCAAAATACCAACCAATAGTGGCCTCAGCTAGGACTGCCCAGGCTGACCTTGGCTGGCCAGGGCTTCCAGAAGGGGAAAAGATCCTCCAGGATAGAGACAGCCACGTGCCACAGCCCACAGGAGTCAGTGCGCGCCCAGGTGGCCTCCTGAACCACCGGGTAGGAGGTACGTCTGGGCCCTTCTGGGCAGGTCACGACCCAGCCAGTCTGGGGTGAGAACAGGGCACCTGCGTGGCTTCTTTAAGCTTCCACAGCAGATTCTGAGGCACATGAGAACCACCAGATGGACAAATGCCGGACTCTGGGTGCTATCCCTGACCTTCAGTTCAGACCATGACCACAGCATCTCCATGATCTCCACGCCCCGAGTGGGTCTCTGATCCATCCTGCTCTGCTGCCCCACTGGCTTTCCTCAAAATGTGTTGATCCGTCATCACCTCTGCCTTTCTAGGCAAACCCTGTGCCCACCAAGGTCACAGCACAGACCACCTCTGACCCTCCTACATAAAATCTTCCGCAAACCTCACCTGTCTCTCCTCTCCTAAGCCCGCGTGCCTCCCGTGGAAAAATCGACCTGTGCTCTCCTGGCAGCTCTTCCCACCAAGGACGTCCTTTCCCAGCTTCTCCCCACTTAAATCACAGCCGTCATTGAAAAAGCTCTTCTCCCACCCTCCTCCTCGCGGAGCCGGCCCAGACCACCCCAGACCGAAGTGACCGCCCCTCCTTTGCTCTCACATACACTTTCAAGGAACATGTTCCTGTTCGTTTATTTGCATTAAAGAAACCAGTTACCTCCCCCAGGGATGCAGTGGACGAACACCACGACCAGGCCCCGGCCCCTCAGAGCTTAGGTTTGCCGGGGTAGAGGAGTGAGCATCAACAGGGATGTTCCCACACCCCGGGACAGGGCCATGGAAGAGGTTTGTAGGAACGGCTCCAGGAGCCCAGCCGGAGAGCCATCAGCTCAGTGGAGGTGAGTTCTGAGCTGGGCCTTCAGGGACGAGCTTTCCAGGCCGGAAAGGCAAAAGGAACAGCACATTCAGAGGCAAGAGTGATGAAAGGGCACAGGGGCTCTGGGGAGCCGTGAGGCACTGTGCAGCTGCGTCACACAGGGTAGAAGGAGATGAGGCTGCGGGTAATGGGCTCCTGTGTGCTAGGATGGGGGCGGGCGTGGCTGTGTGGGCCATGAGGGACCACTGAAGGGCTCAGTGGGGGAGTGGCAGGGTCAGACCTGTGCTGAGAAGACCCCGGCAGCCAGCTGGTGACTCAGGTGCAGGGAAGCTGCAGGGACACGGCACCAGTGAAGGGGAGAAACTGAGGCCAGACCTAGAGTGAGGGAAGGAGGGGTAGGGGCTCAAGACACTGGGGAGGTGGGATGACCTTGGACCTGATTCTGGTGAGGGGCTGGCTGTGGTGGTGAGCAGAAAAGGGAGGACCTGAGATGGCTCAGGGCTTGCTGGCTTTGGGACACACCCCCTGCCTTGTGTGAGCCCCTGATGGGCAGGGACAGAGCCTCATACAGGTCTGTAGCCTCCACTGTGCCTTGGGTGGAGGAGATGCTGTGCACATAAAACACTGTGTTCAACATCTGCCCAATGGATGAGACGTTTCAAAGAACGGCTTTCCTAAGAGTTCATTTCAATTTGTCTGAAATCAGGAAGATTCACGACAGAACCTTCTTTACATATTTGGCTTAACAGCACAGACAAGAGAAAGACCAATTCGAAACGGGAGTTCTTGGGACTTCCCTGGTGGTCCCGTGGTTAGGACTCCGCACTGCCAATGCGGGGGGCCTGGGTTCGATCCCTGGTCGGGGAACTAGGATCCCACGTGCCACGCGGTGCGGCCAAAAAATAAATAAAATAAAACAAAACAAAACAAAAAAAACACAATGGAATTCTTATCTAAAAGCAATTAATATGCAAACTACACTAGAAGTTTCCTTTCATAGATTTTTCTCTTTGGAGAAGTACCAAAAGCTGCGAATTCAGATACACGTCAGAATAAAGCAGTCCTAGCCTTCCTCCAAGAAAGCAGAGCTCTCCCTTAACTGGTGTAGCTCCAGGAGCTAAGGTGAGGTTGTTACTGACAGTTTCAAAAATCAGCTCTGCAGTGATTTGATCATGAACCATCTCCTCTAAAGCTAAGCAATACATTTCTTTACAGATTTGGTTTACATGGTTCTTATATCCCTTTAGAAATTAAAAAATAATCAGAATGCTACCGATATATACCAGAAAAATTAATTTCATGAAAAGGGAGGGCCAGACCTTTCTCTACCAATAACTGCAGTTTCAAATCACAAAACAGACCCATCCACGTATAGCCCTATGCAAAATGCACTGGGGGGATGGCTTCACAGGCGAAGTCTATCAAACATTTAGAGAAGAGCTAACACCCATCCTTCTCAAACTCTTCCAAAATACAGCAGAGGGAGGAACACTCCCAAACTCATTCTACGAGGCCGCCATCACCCTGATACCAAAACCAGACAAAGATGTCACAAAGAAAGAAAACTACGGGCCAATATCACTGATGAATATAGATGCAAAAATCCTCAACAGAATACAACCAAACAGGGCTTCCCTGGTGGCGCAGTGGTTGAGAATCTGCCTGCCAGTGCAGGGGACACGGGTTCGAGCCCTGGTCTGGGAAGATCCCACATGCCATGGAGCAGCTGGGCCCGTGAGCCACAATTACTGAGCCTGCACCTCTGGAGCCTGTGCTCCACAACAAGAGAGGCCGCGATAGTGAGAGGCCCGCGCACCGCGATAAAGAGTGGCCCCCGCTTGCCACAACTAGAGAGAGCCCTCGCACAGAAACGAGGACCCAACACAGCCATAAATAAATAAATTTAAAAATTCACGACATATGTCAATATTAAAAAAAAAAAAATACGAGCAAACAGAATCCAACAGCACATTAAAAGGACCATACACCATGATCAAGTGGGGTTTATCCCAGGAATGCAAGGATTCTTCAATATACGCAAATCAATCAGTGTGATACACCATATCAACAAACCGAAAGAGAAAAACCATATGATAGGGGCTTCCCTGGTGGTGCAGTGGTTGAGAGTCCGCCTGCCGATGCAGGGGACATGGGTTCGTGCCCCGGTCTGGGAAGATCCCACGTGCCGTGTAGCGGCTAGGCCCGTGAGCCATGGCCACTAAGCCTGTGCATCTGGAGCCTGTGCTCCGCAGCGGGAGAGGCCACAACAGGGAGAGGCCCACGTACCGCAAAAAAAAAAAAAATGATAATCTCAATAGATGAAGAAAAAGCTTCTGACAAAACTCAACACCGATTTATGATCAAAACTCATCATAGAGGGAACCTACCTCAACATAATAAAGGCCATATATGACAAACCCACAGCCAACATCATTCTCAATGGTGAAAAACTGAAACCATTTCCTCTAAGATCAGGAACAAGACAAGGTTGCCCACTCTCACCACTATCATTCTACATAGTTTTGGAAGTTTTATCTACAACAGTCAGAGAGGAAAAAGAAATAAAAGGAATCCAAATTGGAAAAGAAGAAGTAAAATTGTCACTGTTTGCAGATGACAATACTATGCATAGAGAATCCTAAAGATGCTACCAGAAAACTACTAGAGCTAATCAATGAATTTGGTAGAGTAGCAGGATACAAAATTAATGAACAGAAATCTCTTGCATTCCTCTACACTAATGATGAAAAATCAGAAAGAGAAATTAAGGAAACACTCCCATTTACCACTGCAACAAAAAGAATAAAATACCTAGGAATGAACCTACCTAAGGAGACAAAAGACCTGTATGCAGAAAACTATAAGACACTGATGAAAGAAATTAATGATAATACAAACAGATGGAAAGATATACCATGTTCTTGGATTGGAAGAATCAACATTGTGAAAACGACTATACTACCCAAAGCAATCTACAGATTCAATGCAATCCCTATCAAACTACCAATGGCATTTTTCACAGAACTAGAACAAAAAATTTCACTATTTGTATGGAAACACAAAAGACCCCAAATAACCAAAGCAATCTTGAGAAAGAAAAATGGAGCTGGAGGAATCAGGCTCCCGGACTCCAGACTATTCTACAAAGCTACAGTAATCAAGACAGTATGGTACTGGCACAAAAACAGAAATATAGATCAATGGAACAGGATAGAAAGCCCAGAGATAAACCCATGCACATATGGTCACCTTATCTTTGATAAAGGAGGCAAGAATATACAATGGAGAAAAGACAGCCTCTTCAGTAAGTGGCACTGGGAAACTGGACAGCTACATGTAAAAGAATGAAATTAGAACACTCCCTAACACCATACACAAAAATAAACTCAAAATGGATTAAAGACCTAAATGTAAGGCCAGACACTATAAAACTCTTAGAGGAAGACATAGGCAGAACACTCTATGGCATAAATCACAGCAAGATCCTTTTTGACCCACCTCCTAGAGAAATGGAAATAAAAACAAAAATAAACAAATGGGACCTAATGAAACTTAAAAGCTTTTGCACAGCAAAGGAAACCATAAACAAGACGAAAAGACAACCCTCAGAATGGGAGAAAATATTTGCAAACGAAGCAACTGACAAAAGATTAATCTCCAAAATATATAAGCAGCTCATGCAGCTCAATATCAAAAAGACAAACAACCCAATCCAAAAATGGTCAGAAGACCTAAATAGACATTTCTCCAAAGAAGATATACAGATTGCCAACAAACACATGAAAGGGTGCTCCACATCACTAATCATTGGAGAAATGCAAATCAAAACTACAATGAGGTATCACCTCACACCAGTCAGAATGGCTATCATCAAAAAATCTACAAACAATAAACGCTGGAGAGGGTGTGGAGAAAAGGGAATCCTCTTGCACTGTTGGTGGGAATGTAAATTGATACAGCCACTACAGAGAACAGTATGGAGGTTCCTAAAAAAACTAAAAATAGAATTATCATATGACCCAGATATCCCACTACTGGACATATACCCTGAGAAAACCATGATTCAAAAAGAGTCATGTACCACAATGTTCACTGCAGCTCTATTTACAATAGCCAGGACACGGAAGCAACCTAAGTGTCCACTGACAGATGAATGGATAAAGATGTGGCACATATATACAGTGGAATATTACTCAGCCATAAAAAGGAACGAAATTGAGTTATTTGCAGTGAGATGGATGGACCTAGGGTCTGTCATACAGAGTGAAGTAAGTCAGAAAGAGAAAAACAAATACCGTATGCTAACACATATATATGGAATCTAAAAAAGAAAAAAAAATGGTTCTGATGAACCTAGGGGCAGGACAGGAATAAAGACGCAGACGTAGAGAATGGACTTGAGGACACGGGGAGGGGGAAGGGTAAGCTGGGACAAAGTGAGAGAGTAGCACTGACATGTATACACTACCAAATGTAAAATAGATAGCTAGTGGGAAGCAGCTGCATAGCACAGGGAGATCAACTCCGTGCTTTGTGACCACCTAGAGGGGTGAGATAGGGAGGGTGGGAGGGAGATGCAAGAGGGAGGGGATATGGGGATATATGTATACATATAGCTGATTCACTTTGTTATACAGCGGAAGCTAACACAACATTGTAAAGCAATTATATACTCCAATAAAGATGTTTTAAAAAAAAAGATAGCACAGCTACCTTGTTTGATACCACTCAGTTGTTAGTTAGGGGAGCAGGGATTTGATTTGAAATCTGTTTGCTTACAAAGTTCATGTTGTTTCCAGTTAAGCTGCTGATCTGGAAAGTTGAACATTATTTGGTAAAATCTGGACTCTGTAGTTTCCCTACTCTTGCCATTACCTGTAGATAGAATTTTGACTTCTAGGATATTGTTCATTTCACTTTTACAGTAAAATTTATAATAAAAATTTAAATTAAAAAAAAATGCACTGGGGGGTGGGGGCAGTTCTTTAAGTATAACACAGCTCCCGCCCTCCCAGACCTGTCCTACCACTGGTAAGGAGACAAGCATCATACGCGGCCATAAATCAAGACCTTTTAGCACAGTTTCCTCCACTGCACCATGGGTGTCTTGAAGGTAGAGAACGTTTCCTGTTAAACTCTGTCTGCTCTGCACTAGCCTAGTGCCCGACGCCTACTAGGAACAGAGTAGATGTTTGTGGAATAGATTCATGACCTGGGGAAGGTCAAGGGCCACGAGCCCACTGGGGCTGGAGACAATGACTTTGGGGGGCATCATGGTTGGTACCACGCTTGTCTGGGTGGAGGAGCCGGACGGCTGAGCTTACACAGGCTGGGGGTTAGCGGGGCGGATGTGAGGCAAGGACAGAGGGACAAGAGAGCTGTGAGAAATAGTCAGAGAGAGAGTGAAAAAAAGCTGGGCTGTGCTCATAGTCTGTATCAGAAAGGGAAGGGTGTGAAACCAGCAGGAAGTTGAGACACTGAGGTGGGAGGGCTCAAAGCAGTGAGGAAGAAGACAGACTGCTGGGAGGGAAGGAGGGAGGGAGGGAGGGGGCTGGAAGGACCAACGCCAGGTCAGGAAGATGAGCGTGTGAGGTTTCACAGGGGAGGCAACTCCTGGTAATGACAAAACCCAGCGTGCAGACACACTGTATGCCAAGCGCTCCAGACACACAGAAAGCGCAAGAGCGCATCTGCACAGGGGCCATGACCGTGACACTGCGCACAGGATACCAAAACATCACACGCGCCTGTGATGCAAGAGTCAGACAGACCTGGGGTTCCAATCCCAGCTCTTCGGCTTGCCGTGAGACTTTGGGCAAACTATTCGACCTCTCTGAGCTCCATGTTTTTTTCATCTCTAAGGTGGAACTAATAATACCTCCTCATAGAATTATATAAGATTAAATGAGAAAGCAGATTATACAGTGCTCAGCCCACGGCAGGCGATCAAAAGCCCCTTCTCTTCTGCTGCTAAAGAGCCAACGTGAACGGCACGTGGACCCCGAGCCATGCAGAGCTGACCCTCACCTATGATTTTATCCGAAGCGTTACAAGCAAGAGCGAAGCGGGTCGTTTTGGAGTAGATTTCCATCGTTCTCCTCAAGGCTTGCTGGGCTCCATCAGTCATGCTGAGAAGAAAAACACAAGGGGCGGTTTGCAGCTGGGACCCAAGGTCCATGGGACACAAATCCCCTCCTATGGACCCTGGGAAGCCTACACTCCTGATTGGGCATGCTCAGTCTCTCTCTGGGACCCCGTGTGGGCCTCACGCAGACAGGCTGCACATGGACAGAGCAGAGGCCCTGCAGGCAGGCTGCCTGGGCTCACCTCAAAGCTCCTTCATCCACTCCTGTGGGACCTTTAGGCAAATTATCTGAGCCTCAATGTCATCGCCTATAAGGAGATAATGCTACTGCCCACCTCAGAGGGTTGTTATGACAGTTAAATAAAACAATAACATGTAAAGTGTGTAGCAGAGCACCTAGCATAATGCAAATGCTTACAGATACGTGCTGGATAAACGTTAGCGGCTATTACTGCTGTAAATAATGTTACAGTAAAATGGTTAAGGTGTATCCCCACTATGGAACAAAATGGCACAGAATACAGCAATTAAAACCTATGTTCAGGGCTTCCCTGGTGGCGCAGTGGTTGAGAGTCCGCCTGCCGATGCAGGGGACGGGGGCTCGTGCCCCGGTCCAGGAAGATCCCACATGCCGCGGAGCGGCTGGGCCCGTGAGCCATAGCCACTGGGCCTGCACGTGCGGAGCCTGTGCTCGGCAACGGGAGAGGGCACAGCGGTAAGAGGCCCGCGTACCGCAAAAAAAAAAAAAAACCTATGTTCACAACAAGATTACAATAACATGGAACTCTGCTTTTCGCGTTAAAACGCAAAACCAGGATACAAAAATTATAATTATTATCATCTCAACTATGTAAAAATGCACAGTGTAGAAAAACAGGAGATAAAATAAAGCAAGAAATTACCCATATCTTTAAAAGTTTCTTCAAAGAACATGAATTACTGTTATTTTTCTAAATGGCACCTAACATTTTCTCATTTATGCTGATAATGATCGCACAATGTTGTGAATGTACTAAGTGCCGCTGAATGGTACACTTGAAAATGGCTGAAATGGTAAATTTTCTGTTAGATATATTTCACCACAATTTAAAAAAATCATTTAAATTATGCATGTAAGTGATGCTGGAACAAACACCTTAACTGTCTTAGACAAATGTTTGTAAATTACTTAATTAAGATCAGGTTCAGGGCTCAGGCCTCTATTAAATCTCTTTTGAAGATGTGATAAGCAAATCTGTCACAGAAGTGCCAAGGTGAGAGCTCTTCCTCCTGATTTAATACAGCCGATAAAAGACTCAGAGATCAAGGTAAAAAATTCCTGGCAAAGCACTCTACCTGTCTGCTTCATCCAGGACGATGATCTTGTGTCGCCCTTTGGGAAGGGTGACTTTCTGTTGGGCAAACATTTTGATTTTGTTCCTCACAACGTCAATGCCCCTGAAACAATGAGCCACAATATTACTGTCACCTTCTGAGACCAATTCACTCACCTTCACGGGGACTGTTAACCCTCAGGACACCATCATGGACCCAACTTTAGTTTTTAAGTTTCTTTTTGGGCACTCTAACTATTTATAAGGATTGTCATTCATTACTTTTATTCCTTCTTGGAGGTCTTCAGAAGAACAAAGGAAAAAATTTAGTTACTTTTTAAAAACAGAATGAAACTCATTTTATCTTGCAACTATCATACGGGTCCACTGGATTCTTTATAATCTAAGATACATTTTGGGGGTCTCAGTAATCTTATGCTTCCTGTATCTTAAAATGTTTGCTACTTCATCATCCTAGTACTTATTTCATCATTACTCATCAATTATTCCCAACTATGCTAAAAAAGACTAAAATAATGAAATGAAAGTGATAGAAATGCTTAGAAGATCGATGCAATATTCAGAAAAACTGTTACTACTGCCTCATCCTTCGGTTTTTTATTGTTTTGTGAGGTACTACATTATCTTTCTGGAAGATACAAAAGTAGTTCAGATACACCATCTGAAAGCTTTCATTGACAACAGCCAAAAATTCAAAATTTTTCATTTTCTACCCATAATGTCACAGAGAAAAGAAATGACAGCGGAAGATGTTTCATCATTATAAGACAAGTCAGAAAATGAAGTAGAGAGACAGCAGGATTCTAGACTCTGATGATGCTGATGGTGAAATAGATCACATAAACAAAATTTTAGACTACGAGTCTTCAGATGCCAAAATCCTCCATGAATTTTCTCAAACTTAAGAATCAAGGCGTGAACATATTTCTAAGGACAAAAACTAAACATATTTTCACCCAGTTAGTCACTCAACAGGAAGGACTTAGCTCTCCAATGTCTTGTGACAAGAACTTGGACCATCCTGTTTTGCTAAAAGAACATGTGACAGGACTTCCCTGGTGGCACAATGGTTAAGAATCTGCCTGCCAATGCAGGGGACACGGGTTCGAGCTCTGGTCTGGGAAGATCCCACATGTCGTGGAGCAACTAAGCCCTCAAGCCACAACTACTGAGCCTGCGTGCCACAACTACTGAAGCCCATGAGCCTAGAGCCCGTGCTCCATAAGAGAAGCCACTGCAATGAGAAGCCCGAGTGCCACAATGAAGAGTAGCCCCTGCTCGCCGCAACTAGAGAAAGCCTGAGAGCAGCAACAAAGACCCAACACAGCCAATAAATAAATAACTGTATCAAAAAAAAAAAAAGAACATGTGACAGTATTCGTTCATCTTTGATATTCGAACACCCACATTTACAGGGTACAGTTTGTAAGTGATCAAAAGCTGAAGGTAGGTGTGTATAATAAGGTTCCTGGAAGGAAATAGATGATAAAGGAACCAAAAAAAGCCATTGTATGGATCGCTCTAATAAATCTAAAATTGAAAATATTTGCAATTATGGGCCATTCTCTCTTCAACAAAGTTAAGAGCCACCAAAATTTTCTGCTGGTATCTGCCATCTGGAATCGGCGTTTACAAAACGGCTCAACTGCAGGCGTGTTCATGGCATCCGATGAGCTGTTAGTTGCATTCAAACAACAGAGCCCGTTTCAGGTCTGTATACATCATCAAAACCAGGAAAACGTTGCAGAGTAGAGAACCACGTCCTCAGGGAATAACCAAAGGCAGACTTCGCAGACATTTTATTCAACAGGTCCTCATTTTTTAATCCTCTACTATCCCATGTCTAAAAAGTAAACTGGGGGAGTTCCCTGGCAGTCCAGTGGTTAGGACTCGGCTCTCTCACTGCCATGGGCGGGGGTTCAATCCCTGGTCGGGGAACTAAGATCCCACAAGCCACGCTGTGCAGCCGAAAATAAATAAATAAATTTATAAAAGCAAAAAGGTTAAGATGGTAAATTTAATGTTAAAAAAAATAAAAGTAGTAGGGACTTCCCTCGTGGCGCAGTGGTTAAGAATCCGCCTGCCAAGGCAGGGGACACAGGTTCGATCCCTGGTCCGGGAAGATCCCACGTGCCGTGGAGCAACTAAGCCCGTGTGCCACAACTACTGAGCCCGTGCTCTAGAGCCCATGCTCTGCAACAAGAGAAACCACCGCAGTGAGAAGCCTGTGCACCTCAACGAAGAGTAGCCTCCGCTCGATGTGACTAGAGAAAGCTAGCGTGTAGCAATGAAGATCCAACGCAGCCAAAAATAAATTAAAAAAAAAAAGTAAACTAGCAGCCCACCTCCATTAGGATGGTTACTAACAACAACAGAAAATAACAAGTGTTGGTGAGGATGTGAAGAAAAGGGAGCCCTTGTGTGCTGTCGATGGGAATGTAAAATGGTGCAGCCACTATGGAAAACAGTACGGCGGTCCCTCAAAAATTGAAACATAGAATTACCAAATAATCCAGTGATTCCATTTCTGAGTCTATATCTGAAAGAATTGAAAGCGGGGTCTCAAAGAGATATTTGTGCACTCCTGCTCATAGCAGTATTATTCACAGTTCATAATATTCAAAAGATAAAAGCAACGCAAGTGTCCATTGTCAGCTGAATGGATAAACAAAACATAGTGGTATATACCACTCAGCCTGAAAAAGGAGGGACATTCTGACACGTGCTACAACATGGAGGAACCTGAAATATGCGTGAAATAAGCCAGTCACAAAAGCACAAATGCTGTATGATTCTACTTGTGTGCGGTTCCTAGAACAGTCAATTCATAGAGACACAAAGTCACATGGTGGGTGCCAAGGGCTAGGGGAGGGGAATGGGGAGTTGTTGTTTAATGGGTGCAGAGTTTCCGTTTGGGAAGAAGAAAACAGTTCTGGAGATCTGTTGCACAATACTGTGAATGTACCCAACGCCACTGAACTGTACACTTAAAGATGGTTAAGATGGTAAATTTTTTTTTAATAAATTTATTTATTTTATTTATTTATTTTTGGCTGTGTTGGGTCTTCATCACCGCGCACGGGCTTTCTCTAGTTGCAACGAACGGGGGCTACTCTTCGTTGCGGCAGGCAGGCTTCTCATTGCGGTGGCTTCTCTTGTTGCAGAGCACGGGCTCTAGGCATGCGGGCTCAGTAGTTGTGGCTCGCGGGCTCTAGAGTGCGGACTCAGTAGTTGTGGCACACGGGCTTAGTTGCTCTGCGGCATGTGGGATCTTCCCGGACCAGGGCTTGAACCCGTGTCCCCTGCATTGGCAGGTGGATCCTTAGCCACTGCGCCGCCAGGGAAGTCCCAAGATGGTAAATTTTATGCGATGTGTATTTCAGCACAATTAAAAGTAATTTTTAAACTCTCCATTAAAAAAAAAAAAACTAAACCAACAAGTCAAGTGCTTATGATGCCACATCAACAAGCCAGCAATCCCCATTCTCTTTCATTGGAAAGATTAAAGGAAAACACAAAGCCAGCAAAACAAGCTCTATAAGTGCTACAGAGACCTGAAAAATGTTGTTTCTATAACAGCTCAAAAGGTAAAACACTTGCCACCCTTCAGGCCTAACTCCCAGGTGTACCTGTCATTTGAGGCATTGAGCTCCAAAACGGCATCCTTGAAGGCCGGGCCCAGCAGGGCTCGTGCCAAACACAGGATGCTGGTAGTTTTGCCGGTTCCTGGGGGGCCCTAGGAATGAGATCTCCAGTAAGTGCTTCAAGCCAACAGAATGAACGTAATGAGAACTCCCGATTTACTGCTCACCACTCTTTGCACTCAGGCCCCGCCTAGAGCCCTCCCAACCCATAGCACACACCAGATCAATACAGCAACCAACCCGCAGGCCTCACCAGTGGGAGGTGGGAATGGTATGGGCTCTGGTGGTCATGGGCTTCTCTGAGGAGGAAGCTCTGTACATGAGAAAGCGCTTAAGAGGGGGCGAAAACGAGCCTCCAAGATGTCCGACAGGGCCAGGACCCAGTACTCACAGCAATGATGATATTGGGCACATTCCCTTCTCTTGAAAAGACCTGAAGGAAGAAATGCTCGTTAAAACTGGTTCATCTGCAAACTTGAGGAGCCAGGTCTCCCCAACCACACAGGCCCGTGTAGCAAACATGGCTACAAACTGTTCCATGTGGATGCCCCATGGAACACTCAGGTCAACACACTCTAACCTGAATTCAACACTTTCCCCTATAAACCTGAGGTCCCCCCATGTTTCCCCTTCCGTGGACTGTCAACGGCGTCAACCCTCCCGCCCACACCAGGAACCTGGAGGTCACCGTCATCCCTGATTGGCCTTCTCCCTCACCCCATGCAGCCCCTCAGTGACAAAGGCTGGGCCCCCCTTTCTCCTTTATCTGGAGACCACTTCCTTCTCTTCAGCCCACTGCCACTTTCTTAGCCCAGGACCTCTTTTTAAAAAATTATTATTTTTTTACATTTTTATTGGAGTCTAGTTGATTTACAATGTTGTGTTAGTTTCAGGTGTACAGCAAAGTGAATCAGTTATACATGTACATATAGCCACTCTTTTTTAGATTCTTCTTAGCCCATTACCTCTTGCCTGCATTGCTTTCAACAGGCCATTGGCTGGTCTCCTTGCATCTAATCTTGCCCCACTCCAATCCATTTCCCATATGGTAACATAACCAATTTTCTAAAATACACATCTCTGAAAACACTCTTACCTGACTGGAACTCTTGGATGACTCAAACCCTTAAACCTGGCTCACGAGGCCCTGCCCACCTCACCAGCTCACCCCTCCCACCCCTCCCACCCCCCAGGACATGTGCTCTACAGCCTCGTTACTTGGTAGGCTCCACAGACCAGCAGCATCGGCATCTCCTGGGAGCTTGTCAGAAATGCAGACTCTCTGACCCCACTCCAGAACTACCAGATCAGAACCTGCATTTTGACAGCACCCCCAGGCGATTCGTATGCCATCCATGTCGGGAAAGCACTACTCTGTATTCCACTCAGATGGCATTCCCCACCCCCCACCCCCCACCCCCGCCATAGAATAAACCATGCTCTCTCTCACCTCCGGGCCTTTGCACATGCTGTTCCTGCTGCCTCCCCTCTCTCCACCCCCGACCCCCCAAGTCTGGCTGACTCCCACTCACTTAGCTTTGGTGTCACTTCTTCCATTTGGGAATTAGGACTCTGTAAACAGGTTAACTCTTCCCTGAACTAACCCACATGCCCCCACAGCCCCTGTACGTCCCCTGGCAGAGTGCTTATCACATGGCCTGATGACTTTAATGCTGCCCCAGTTCGACTGTAAATCCCACGCAGAGCTGGGCTCAGGTCTAGTCTGTTCACCATTATATCAACCGTTCCTAAAACCGCACCATAACTAGCCCAGAGAAGATATTCAAATATTTGCCACATGAATAAGTCTGTAAAATAAATAAATACCTTGGTAGCTATTGAAGTCTAAGCCCCAGTTACTACAGAGACTGCCTCTGTCATGTCTCAGATAGCTGGGCTTCTAGATTCTGCCTAAAGACCTCTAGGGCTGGGAATTCAAAGCTTCCTCTACTGCTGACTGTTTCTGCTTGCTCCCGGTTTGTGTCATCCTGAAGTCGGTTGCCTTGTCACTTAGTTGCTTTAGGCAGGGCTTAGCAATTATGATGGAGAGGAAGGTGGGGGGAGTGGGGGGAGTCCACCCTGAGACCCATTTTTATAAGCTCCCTAGCTAAGAATGGTTTTCACATTTTTAAAGGGTTGTTTAAAAAATAAACAAAGGGACTTCCCCTGGGGGTCCAGTGGTTAAGACTGCGCTTCCACTGCAGGGGGCGCGGGTTCAGGGGGCGCGGGTTCAATCCCTGGTCGGGGAACTAAGACCCCATGAGCTGCACACGCGGCACGGCCAAAAAAAAATACAGAGAATATGTGACAAAGACTTTATATGGTTTGCAAAGCCTAAAATATCTATTCATCGACTTTTGCAGACAAAGTTTGCCACCTCTGCTCTTGAAGAATACAAAACAAGTCTGATAAGCCCTCTCCAATGAGCCAGTCCTTCAAACATCTGAAGTTACCCACCCTGTCTTCTAGATTCCTCTCCAAACTGAATGTCTCCCATTCCCTTAATTCTTCTGGATTTGTGGCCAGCCCCCAGCTCGCTACCTTGGCTGTCTTCCTCCAAATGCCTTGAGCTTATCAAAGTCACAATAATGAGATGTAAGATCCTCTTTTAAAAACTCACCTCCAGCCTGCTCACTGTGTCTTCATTCCCGACAATTTCATTCAGCTTTACTGGTCTATATTTTTCAACCCTGTTTTTAAGAAAATGCATAAAGATGTTGACACGGCTATTTTCACGCTACCCAAAAGAAAGCACTAAAGGGCAATTCTGGGAGCTTTGTCAGAAGATGATATACATTCAATAAAAATACATCAAATGGTTGCAGGTTTTAAATTTAAAGAGATGCCCGAGTGCCATTTGAAAAGTCAAGTGCATGAGAATTGTGCACCAAAGACTTCAAACCCGCCACAGCAGAGAAACACCTGCTGGTGCTGGAGAAGGGCCAGAGCAGGCCATCTGGAGAAATGTGACACTGTGTGGCCACACAGTCTGCCCATCACAACAGAGGTCCAGCGCACGCAGCACTGACACCATTTGCTCTGACAGACATGGATGCAACTGGGCCCCTTCTCATCCTTTAACTGCCAGTGTCTGCAGACTTGTGCCAGGTGCCCAGCACGGCTGACTAGACAGAAACCGCAGGCCTATCCTGTGATCCTACTAGGCTGTGTGGACTGGACAGCCTAGTGGCCTTTTCAGACCAATACTTCTTCTACTAAGCAAGCTATGCTATGAGAGAAAGTGACTTTCTCTGGCTCTGAGAATAGAACAGGAAGTAGATTTGCAATGATTTGACCATCAGGACTTCCTCTGCCTTTATGATAGTCCCTGATTTACTCTTAGCTTGTATTCCCTCCAGGTACTGGTTTTGCACCAGAAGGAGCTGCATGCAAAGCTTTTTTGCCACATACTGCAGAAAACAGAGACAGCTCTCTTCCAAGGTCCGCAGATGCAGCATGCTTGTTCCTCCTCATTTATTCTTCATGCTCAGCCCCCTCCAGGTGCCAAGCGGTGGGTAAGGAGCTAGCACACTCAACGGGAAGAAGGTAGCAGGTGCAGACACGAGCAAAACATAGTTCTTGCTCTCAAGGGCTTTCCCACTAGCGGGGAGACACAGCTTGGCAAATCCCACTACAATGCTAAACTGCTTATGAAAACCACGGGCTGTGGAAGCCCAGAGGAGGGAGGAATCGCCACCTGGGAATGTTTGCAGCTGAAATCTCAGCTAGATTTTGTTCTGTTTTAATAAATTTATTTTATTTATTTATTTTTGGCTGCATTGGGTCTTCGTTGCACGGGCTTTCTCTAGTCGCGGTGAGCGGGGGCTACTCTTCGTTGTGGTCCATGGGCTTCTCATTTGCGGTGGCTTCTCTTGTTGCAGAGCACGGGCTCTAGGCGCCAGGACTTCAGTAGTTGTGGCACACGGCCTCAGTAGTTGTGGCTCGCAAGCCCTAGAGCGCAGGCTCAGTAGTTGTGGCGCATGGGATTAGTTGCTCCACGGCATGTGGGTTCTTCCTGGACCACGGCTCGAACCCGTGTCCCCCGTATTGGCAGGCAGGTTCTTAACCACTGAGCCACCAGGGAAGTCCCTCTCAGCTAGACTTTGAACAAGGCAAACATACTCCTCCTTCAGGACCTTCATAGCTGCTCCCTGACTGAAAGCTCTCTCTGCCTCCATGGCCACATGGCTTCTTCCCTGAATTCAGGTCTTTACTCAAATATCATCTCATCAGAGGCCTTCCCTGACCACCATAGCGATTTACTCCACAGAAGCTGTCACCATCAAATATATTATATGTCTACTTGTTCATTTTTTACTTTGTCTTTCTCTATCAAATGTAAGCTCTGTGACAACAGAATTTGTTTTGCACACTGAAGTATCTTAAGCATCTAAAATAGGGTCGTGTGTGAAAATTATAATGCAAACCACATATGTAATCTTAAACTTTCTCATAGTCACATTTAAAAAGGTAAAAAGAAAATGGGTGAAGTTATTTTACTAATATGATTTAGAGAACCTAATATATTCAAAATATTATCATTTTTAACATGTAATCAATATAAAAATTACTGAGTTTTTTTAAAACTAAGTCCTTGAAATACGGCGTGTATTGTACACTTACAAGCCCATCTCAATTCGGACTAGCATCAGACTCATGTGGCTAGTGGCGGGGGGACTGGATAGCGCAGCGTAGATATTCCAGTAAGCTATACTGCCCATCATTTAGGTATCTGGTCTCGCCAAGAAGAGGGGTGGGCTGGAGGGATGGGAATACGCAGCGGACAGGGAGGAAACCATTCCCACGCCCAGTGGGGAGTTCCGAGAGGTGCGCACAGGGAGTGGAAACCGAGTGGAGAGCCTGCCCTACACCTGCGCCTGTTGGCAGGTGACTTCCCAAGTCACCTTTCCTCCCAGCTGCCCAGGATGTTGCTATTTAAAGTGAGCAAGCCACGGAAAACAGGCGGGTGCCTTCACACCATCCCGATTCCGGATCTGCGTCCGACACTGCCCGCCGAGCGACCATCAGAGTCGTGGCTGGCACAGCGCCTGGTGCACAGTGCGTGGTCGCAGCGGGCGGCTATTATCACAACTAGCATTGTTCTGACCAAGACCCCGCTTCCAGAGTTCAGACTGGTCACTCTCCACCCCAGGTGGGCTTAGCGACCCACATCCCTTGCCTTCTTCAAATAATAATCTACTGGACACCACCCCGGGGCCTCCTGCTCCGCTCAGGTGACCCCCAAATGAGCTCCCGCCCCTGGTTACCCCGGGACACACGGCCCGCCACTCGCCCACCCACATGTCCAGAGAACCCATCGTTGATGGCCTGGATCCTCACCACGGCAGCTCGTACTGGCCGGCACTGCCGGGGGCCTTGCTGGGGGCCGGGTCAGGGTCCTGGGCCCCGCACTCGCCACTGCCACCGCCACTCTCCTGCGCCTCCATTCTCCCGCCGCCTCTTCCCGCCTCCAGAGACCTCACCCCATGACGCCATCACGCAGGCACCGCCCCTTGCTTGCGAGGGACTCTGGGCGCGAGCGGAAGCCTTCTGCCCGCCCCTTTCTGCGCCTGCGCAGAGGGCACTGGCCTGGCGGGGGAGCTAGTTGCTATTGACGGCAGTTGCTATGGGAGACCTGGTGTACGGTCTGGGTAGTGAGTGGAAGGCGAGACCGGACCGCATCGCCTTCCGAGAAGGCTGGTCGCTCCAATAAGGGACGTTCGTTGGTTTTCGTCTTTGTGAGATTTGTCGGGGAGGCCCTGTCTGTGCGGCCCGTGGGGAACCGCTGCACGGAGGTGGGGCCGCACGCCAGACAGGCCTGGCAGGGTAGGAGCATCCTGCCCGGTGCAGGGAGAAGCCGGAGCCTGTGGACATTCCGCCCAAACGCAGGACCTGACGGCGGACACAGACAGGGACTGATGTCCAGCGGTCCTGGACGGCGGAAGGCCGGAGCCGACGTCTGGGACCTGCCCTTGCCCACTTTTCTCGATTGCTCAGAATGTCCCCATGCAGAACACTAGCTCCCATTGCAGGTGGGCTCCTGCACCCTGGAACCTGACGTTTATTATCAGGAAATTCTCATAATGCTACAAAATGGGAATTACTCTCATTTTGCAGAGGAGGAACTGCCCCTCTGTAAAATATGAATCAGTTTCATTCCAGAAAAATAGATACTGCATATTCACAAGTGCTTTGAGTATTCTTTTGGGCTGGTTTTCTACCTGTTGAACTAATCTTTCCTCCCATTGCCTAGCTAACATAATAATAACAACTAATAAAAATAACGAATGGTGACTATATTTACTATCCTCTACTATGCACTAGACCCGAGGTGGATACTCACATTACCCTCGTTTTACAGATGAAGAAACAGGCTTGAGAATGACTAATTTGTCCAGTGTCATTTGGGTTGTAAGTGGTGGAGCCAACCCACCATGTTGCCAAAACAGTTCATATAAAATTGTGTTTTATTGCACATACCGTATTGCGTCATAATTTCGGGATGAAATCTGACTTTAATGGTTAGGATTCTGTGATTTCACTGCCGAGGACCCAGGTTCAATCCCTGGTCAGGGAACTAAGATCTTGCAAGCTGCCAAAAAAAAAAAAAAAAGTCTGAATTGAAGGCAAGGATTGGGACCTCTTCATCTCTACCCTGTTGCTTAGCACAAGGCCTGGTGCTCTGTAAGTGTTCAATATGAGTATCTTTAATGAACAGTAGGGATCCATGTTTCCAGACCAGCTTGGGTCAGCTGTGAGGAACTGGGTTGCTTTCATCGGAGAACTGACGAAAGCCCCATGAATGTTTTCCTTTCATCATCAGTTAAAATATGTGTATATTACAGAGAGAAGACTTCTCTTCTAGGCAGTTGATTGGTCTTTCAAATAAATATGTGCTCCAGAATATATACTGCAAGTAATTGTTTGTTTTCTCTTTTTATCCTTATTTTTCAATTTTCTTTCCCTCAAGAAACCCAGCCCATTATGGAAATTTATTGGGGAAGACAGTATTGCTGTTCTATTCATTTTTCATGTGTAAACTCTGTGCTTCATCTTTCCAACCTGAGTGTTTATTTAGCTCCTTGAGGACATGGGACCTGCCCCTCAATTCCTATTTTCTTCCCTTGTATATAAGCGGCATGGAATTGATGTCTGCCAGTTGCTTCTTCCAGTTATGCAGCCAGGCTAGCAAGCTCAAGACAGTGGGCACAATTTACAATTGTGTTCTATGAGCTGGGAAGAAAACATGTGCTTCCGCATTCTTTTCAAGCTGTTGCCAGTTGGGCAGGAACCTCAAATGACTCGGATTCTGAAGCAGTTTGTTTTAATGATGGTAATTATTTAAGTCTCCAGGTTCAAAACTAACTCAGTGTTTTTCTTCTCCCCTTTTATATGATTTGGGAAAAAAATACTTGAAGTTGGCTATATCTCATTCGTTCCCCTTTAAACTAACAGAGCCATCCTGTGTATTTTCAGAGTCACTATTCACAGGTCCTTTATTTCTCTGGAGGAGAAAATACAAGTTTTCTTGAAATATAAACGTTTTTTGAAATGTCTCTTTGTGGTTTTCCCTTGGGATTGTTCCCATGTGGTAATATTCATATTTTCCTGAGAGTCAGCTGTCACTCACACACACATGTCCCACCACATACACAGTTTAGAAACTAAACATTTTCAGTAAATGCAGAAAGTGGTGTATAATTCTTTCCTCTTTCTTGGTTCTCCAAAAACCCCACTCTAGAGGGGCTTAGTTGGTGCTCCCAGGACCCCGCGTTCATTGATGTGATTGGAATACCAGGAGAATCAGAAGGAGATGACCTTTGAGGCAGAACTGCACCATCAGGACTTTTTTTTCTTTTTTCTAGTCTGAGCCTTCTGTGATTTGTTGGACTTGGGCCCAGACAGAGCTTAGATCTTTTTTTTTTTTTTTTTTTTTTTTTTGCGGCACACGGGCCCCCCATTGCTGTGGCCTCTCCCGTTGCGGAGCACAGGCTCCGGACGCGCAGCCTCAGTGGCCATGGCTCACGGGCCCAGCCACTCCGCGGCATGCAGGATCCTCCCGGACAAGGGCACGAACCTACGTCCCCTGCACCGGCAGGCGGACTCCCAACCACTGCACCACCAGGGAAGCCCCAGAGCTTAGATCTTAAAAGCTCCAGCCACTCCCCTAGGGCCACACAGCAGCCACATGGGGGGACCAAGGAGTGTTGGGGAAACCACAGGCTCTTGTAAAAGGGCAAGAGGAGTCCAAGCAAATCTTCCACTTCTCTCCTGACAAATCTGTGAAATGCCAGGAAATTGAATTCACATATAGGCTAAGCTCCCAGACTCTTATCACAAGAGGGCAATTAGAGAAAAGAGGAAAGATGTCAAAAGGTAATCAAATTGAAAACAAAATCGTTTACCTAAAGCCAGAAGCTTTCAATCAAATTTATCAAATGGGACAGGCAACAAGTCTTGGTCAAGATGACACCTTGACTTTGACCATTAAAGTACAGCTCACTTCTCACGTGACGTTGCAGGATGTGGGTTTGGAAATCTGGTGGCATCTCAGGACCAGGACTGCCAGATATTCCAGCTTTCCACCCACTTGTAGCCTCCATTGGCCCAGAATGTTGAACCTACCTGATGCTGTTTGCTTTGTTTACACTGAAGTTTTAAAAATTCATTTGTTGTTTTCTAGTGGATTTCCTTATGAATTTTAGCTAATAGTGATACTATCACTGAAATAATTGTTTGCCCTCAGACACCGCAGTCTTCCATCACCGGTAGAGTTTTTCTAGCATTCTCATTAGCATTTACAATATTAAAACTAACGCTCATTTTGTAGTGAAAAAGCATACATCCTAAACATATCTACAGTATAAGGATTTGTTCTCGGGAATTGCTCTGATTAGGTTTGCGGGATTTGGAAGCTGGAAACCATTTAGCCTGACTCTTGGTTTCTGTCTAACAATATTGATTGAGAGCCTACAGCCGCTGTTATGGGCACTGGATGTGTGAACAGGGCAGGCTTCAGTCCCTAAGGAGCTTGTAGGGAGAGAAAGGGACACCAGGCAGCCAATCATATGTTTACTTAGCTGTGATTATGATGTGTTGGAAAAAGCACTGACTGGTTGTTAGGATATCAGCCCTAGGGTACCACCTCACCTGAGAGGTCAGGAAGGGCTTTGCTGGGGAGGAAGCATTTAACCTGAGATCTGAATCCTGAATCTCTGTTGGCTTTGCCTGGCAAGCACCTCCTAACCCCCTCCTTCTCTCCCATGACTGTCTTCCCTCTCACTCTGTTTATTTCTTTATTGTACTTACCCACGATTATCTGGGTTTATTGCCTTGTTTATCGTTTGTTTCACCTCCTAGAATGACAGCTTGTTAAGAACAGGAACTCTGTCTGTCCTGGTCATCATTTCTCCCCGTTGCCTGTAGTGCTAGCCCAGCGTAAGTGCTCCATTTGTCCTGAAGGGATGAGTGACGGACAGATGGATCTGGGATGAGCGGGTGTTGGGGTTGGAGAGAGTTGAGGCCTACAGGGACCAGAGCATGCAGGGCAAGAGTAGGGAGCCCCTGGAGGAGGCTGGGTAATAGCCACACGACCCAGTTTATGTTTCGATCACTCTGGTTACTGTGCCTCAGGTGGTCTGGAGGGAGGCAAGCGTGCATGTGGAGGAAATGCGTACAGAATTGTTTGTGTTTTTTTGTGATCTTTTAATTTCTAATGATGATACTTTTTTATTTTTGGCCGCACTGAGCAGCTTGCAGGATCTTAGTTCCCTGACCAGGGATCGAACCCACACCCCCTGCAGTGGAAGCGTGGAGTCTTAGCCACTGGGCCGCCAGGGAAGTCCCAATTTCTAAATTTTAAACTGTAAAACATTTCAAATAGACTGAAAATAATATCCACATTCATGTACTCGCCACCGAGACAGATGTTAACATTTTGCCTTGGGCTTCCCTGGTGGCGCAGTGGTTAAGAATCTGCCTGCCAATGCAGGGGACAGGGGTTCAATCCCTGGTCCAGGAAGATCCCACATGCTGCGGAGCTACTAAGCCCGTGTGCCACAACTACTGAAGCCTGCAAGCCTAGAGCCCATGCTCCGCAACAAGAGAAGCCACTGCAATGAGAAGCCGGCGCACCGCAATGAAGAGCAGCCCCTGCTCGCTGCAACTACAGAAAGCCACACACAGCAACGAAGACCCAGCACCGCCCAAAATAAAAACAAACAAATAAATTTATTATAAATAAAATAAAATAAAATGACCTTGTATAAAAAAATTTTTTTTTGCCTTCTTTTAAAAAAAAAGAAAGAGGGCTTCCCTGGTGGTGCAGTGGTTGAGAATCTGCCTGCTAACGCAGGGGACACGGGTTCGAGCCCTGGTCTGGGAAGATCCCATATGCCGCAGAGCACCTAGGCCCGTGAGCCACAACTACTGAGTCTGCGCCTCTGGGGCCTGTGCTCCACAAAGAGAGGCCGCGATAGTGAGAGACCGCGCACCGCGATGAAGAGTGGCCCCCGCTTGCCACAACTAGAGAAAGCCCTCACACAGAAATGGAGATCCAACACAGCCAAAAATAAATTTAAAAAAAAAGAAAGAAAAATTTATGGATGCAGCCAAAGCACTCCATCCTGTTCTCTCCTCTTCCCTTTTCCACCTTCACTTTACAGAAGAGGAAACTGAGGCACGGAGAGGTCAAGCTGTGGTTCCCAAGGTCTCTCCATGAGGAAGGGGTAGAGTCTGGATCTAGACTATAGATTAGGTGGTCTGAGCCCAGGGCCTGGATGTTTATATGCTTTTGAACTTGGTTAAGGCATAGATTCTCTGTTAACATGATGTACTATTGTTTGGGGGGGGGTTAAAATTTTCCATAAATCGAATCATGCTGTGTATAACTTTGCAATTTGTTTTTCTCACTTAGCGTTATGTTTCTGAGCTTTATCTAGATAGGTCTGTTTCCTTTTCTAGGATGTAAACTCCCCGAGAGTGGAATTGTTGTCTCTTTTTTTTCATTGTCTGGAACAAAGTAGGTGCTCAGGAAAACTTGCTGAATGAATTAATTTGTTTTCTGCCACAGAGTATTCCATTCTGAGACAGTTTCTCTAGGGTGGATACCTAGAAATGGAACTACTGTGCCCCGGGTAAGGGCATCTTTAATTTAACAAGAGTCATTAGAATGACTTTCTGGAGAAGGTCTCCAGATAAAACCTCACAGCATATTTAGAGTAAAAACCCAAGCCCTGTAGGGCCCCGTATGTCTTACCTCCATGCAGCCATTTCTCTGACTTCCCTTTCTACCACTCTTCCCTTGTACACTCGATTCCAGACACATGGGCCTCCTAGTTCTTGATGAAAAGGGCCAAGCACATCCACCTCAGGACCTTTGCACTTGCTGTTGCCTCCAATGTCCACTTGCTTCCTTCTGATCTCTGCTCTGTGTCATCTACTCACCAAGGCTTCCCTGCTCCCCTCCTCCCACCAATTCCTTTCCTCCCTACCCTGCTTTTCTTTTTTCTCTATAACCTAACTCTAGCTGATAAATAGGTATTATGTATGTATTGTGTGTGCAACCCCCCTCCCCCCATTAGAATGTTTAATGATGGCAAGGATTTCTCTTCATCTCAGTCACTGCTGTTGCCAGTGCCTCCAGTGGTGCTTGGCAGACATTGGCACTTTGTTTCCAATGAATGAATAATCCCAGGGAGTTTCGGAAGTACAGACGTTTAAATTGTTAGATTTATGAGATATATTTAAATACTTGGAAGGTTTGTCAGATAACTGAGATACTTAAGAAGGGAATCAAATATGTTGAATTTATAAATGTAGTTCCAAATGTTTGACAGATAAAATGTATTGTATCTATAAAGACCTTTAAAAGTCACTGTCAAAAAGAGCTAGAGGGAGGGCTTCCCTGGTGGCACAGTGGTTGAGAGTCCGCCTGCCGATGCAGGGGACACGGATTCGTGCCCCGGTCAGGGAAGATCCCACACGCCACGAAGCAACTAAGCCTGTGAGCCACAACTGCTGAGCCTGCGTGCTGCAACTACTGAAGCCCGTGTGCCTGGAGCCTGCGCTCCACCACAAGAGAAGCCACCGCAATTAGAAGCCCGCGCACCACAACGAAGAGTAGCCCCCGCTCGCCACAACCAGAGAAAGCCCGTGCACAGAAACAAAGACCCAATGCAGCCATAAATAAATAAATAAGAGCTAGAATTGGGAATTCCCTGGCGGTCCAGTGGTTAGAACTCTGCATTTCCACTGCCAGGGGCCCAGGTTTGATCCCATGTCAAGAAACTAAGATCCCGCAAGCCACACGGTGAGGCCAAAGAAACCAAAAAAATTAGCTAGAGTGATAAAAAGAAAAATAAGATTTGTAAAGTGAACTTGAAAGCTTAAGGAAGGACAAGGTTTTTCAAATGCATAATTTTCACAAGTCAGGAAAATCTTAAGGGGGATTTCCCTGGTAGTGCAGTGGTTAAGAATCTGCCTGCCATTGCAGGGGACACAGGTTCGAGCCCTGGTCCGGGAAGGTCCCACATGCCACAGAGCAACTAAGCCCGTGCACTACAACTCCTGAGCCTGAGCTCTAGCGCCGGCGAGCCGCAAGTACTGAAGCCTGCACTCCTAGAGCCTGTGCTCTGCAACAAAGACAAGCCACAGCAATGAGAAGCCCACACACTGCAATGAAGAGTAGCCCCCGCTCTCTGCAACTAGAGAAAGCCCACTTGCAGCAACGAAGACCCAATGCAGCCAAAAATTAAAAAAAAAAAAACTTAAGTAGCTTTGCAAGTAAAATTTCAGTGCACAGAAGTTGTCTCAGGGCCCACCAGAAAACCCCCATTTCCCCTGGGTGTTGTCACTGTATCCTGCAGTGTGTACCAGCATAGCTCCTACCGCAGTACCAGGAGGTAAGTTTTGTTAAGTGCTAATCAATGCTTGAGTACTATTGTTAGTACAGATGAGACAACCACAAGGGTCACTGAGATTCAGTCTGCCTCTCTGAGGACATCGTGGCATCCTGGGGGCCTTGATGGCCTGGGGTTAAGGTCAATCTACCCACAGAGAAGGTGCACTGGCCACCTGAAAGTCCCTCCCTCCGTGCCTGTCTCTGTCTCTCCTGGAGTCTCTCCCTCAATCTGGTGTCTCTGAATTTGCAAGCTGCTCCTGTCATTCGGAAAACGAGGTCACAGAGTGACCTCCAGCCGGCTCTCTCCAGAGGCGCCCCAGAGAAGGCAGCCCATCTTTCCAGGACAGTCCTAGCTATTGAGCCAGGATGTGAGTCTCACATTGTCAGTCCACAAAGGACCGGCCCTGTGTGAGCTCTGTTCTGGGAGCACTGTTCTGACCACAGTGGGAGATGCAAAAATAAGCCCGACGAGAAGTTCATGATTGGAATGTCCTCGCACCTGGAGAGCACTTGCGGCTGGAGTGGCCCAGGCCCCACGGGGAGATGATCTGTGAGCTCAGCCTTCAAAGGAAGCACAGCTCAAGTTTAACTCGATGCTCCTGAGCAAGAGTGTCCAGAGGAAGCCTGATTTTGAAACGTCTACACCTCTCAGAGGAAAATCTTGGGTCCTGGGCCCCCAGACACCGCCATTTTGAGGGGCAGGGGGAAGATGCCTACACAGGACCCTAAGATGCACCTTTTAAAAGACCTTCATTTTTCCTCACAAGGAAAAATGGCATTTTAGAGGGGGTGGGACTGGGGATTTCAGAGAGCCCACCCTGCTTTAGGCAAATCCCCAGTAACAGTCCTTTAAAAACCCTCCCAGAGTACCAGCTAGTCTACAAAAATGCGGTTCCAGTTCAGTGCCTTCTGTATGTAAATTTTTCACTTTAACCGTTTCGTTACATTTTAGCAATCGGGAAATTTTGAAAACTGCTTTACATACTTCCTTGCCTTCTTAAAATAAAAGCGGATGCATGTTTCCTGGCGCCTTAGGGCTTTCACTACAGAGGCTGCCTGACTTGTGTGCTATGATGGGGGGTTGACCCCAGGGCTGGGGGGTTTAAGTGCAAATGCTGGACCACTTGTCCTCACCCTTGACAGCCCGGATCGTTAGTCTCTTTAGATTTTTTACTTCTCATTTTGTTCTGTTTGTTTATTCATCCAAGCTCTCCCTTCTTCCTGCTCTCAGTCTGTCTGCCCTGGCCTCCGTGTGGTTACCTCTCAATCCGCTAGTGGATGGGAGACCAGAACATGAAGTTCGTTCAGTTATGTCCCGGCTACCCCTCCACCAATAATGTTAAAATTACTACATTTTAACATTATGCAAATGAGAGATGAGAGAGAGTACTTTTGTTTTTTTGCCAATCTGGTGTGTATATATGTGTGTGTATATATATATATATATACACACACACACACACACATACACACACGCACACACGTATATTACATGTAATATACATATTATCTATAAATGATAACATATGTGTATGTATAATTACTGTTTTAATTTTCATTTTCTTTTTTTTTGGCCACGCTGCTAGGCATGCAGGATACCCCCACCAGGGATCCAACCCGTGCCCCCAGCCCCCGCAGTGGAAGCGTGGAGTCCTAACCACTGGACTGCAAGAAAACTCCCTAGTTTTTTCCTTGATAAGCTCCTTTTAATATGTGTGTTGACCTTTGACATTTCCTCTTCTGTGACTTGTCTGTCCATTTTTCTGTCCTGTACAAATTATAAGGCCCTTTTGGAGAGCAATGTGTCAGTTTCTAGGGATGGTTTGTTTTTTATTTCTATTATTATTATTATTATTATTATTATTATTATTTTGGCTGCGTTGGGTCTTCGTTGCTGCGCACAGGCTTTCTCTAGTTGCGGCGAGCGGGGACTACTCTTCGTTGTGGTGCGTGGGCTTCTCATCGTGGTGGCTTCTCTTGTTGCAGAGCACAGGCTCTAGGCACGTGGGCTTCAGTAGTTGTGGCACACAGGCTTAGTGGCTCCACGGCATGTGGGATCTTCCCAGACCAGGGATCCAACCTGTGTCCCCTACATTGGTAGGCTGATTCTTAACCACTGCGCCACGAGGGAAGTCCCGATGCTTTAGAACTATACATTTTTTTGACCCAGAATTTGCTTCTAGAAACTTGTCTGAAGGAAATACACATATTCACAAAGATATATGCACTAGGCTATTCATTGCAGCGGGTTTTTGTTTGTTTTGTTTTGTTTTTGGGGAACACACACTGAGCAGCTTATGGGATTTCCGTTCTCTGACCAGGGATCGAACCCGGGCCATTGGCAGTGAGAGCATGGAGTCCTAACCACTGGACCGCCGGGGAATTCCCTCATTGCAGCAGTTTAGAATGGAAACAAACAGAAAATGATAGAAATGTCCATCTGTAGTTGAATGAGTAGGTAAATTATGGTATATTCATGCTGTACAGTCACTTAAAAATGAAGGCCATTTACGTATACTGAAATGGAAAGATCTCCGTGTGCCCCCCCCCCCCGAAAAAAAAAACTCACAGGAGAAACATAATCCAATGCATTTAAAAAGAAACTACATCTCAGCCTGAAACAACCAACGTTAGTTGTGTTTCCCTCTGGGGAGGACAGTGGTGTGGAGGCACTGCTGGTGAATTGGGGAAGGAACTCTTTCTCTCATGGACTTCTGTTAGTTGTAACCTTCTACGACAAGAGTTACCTGTGAGCTACTTGTGTCTGAAATATCTTATTTCAAATGAAAATTATTCTGTCTAAAGTCTTGCCACATCAGCTGTGGTCCAGGGTCCAGCAGCATGGGCACCAGCTGAGAGCAGGTTAGAAATGCAGGCTCTCAGGAATCTCTCCACCAGTAATGAAACCGGCAGAACGCGTCTCAGTGCTCAGTAGAGCATAGGTTCTTCTGTCTCAGGGCAGAAAGAATTCAGCGAGAGGCAGAGTGACAAGTAAGGAAAGAGTTTATTAGTATAAGACACTTGTGAGAGATACAAGCAGGTGGGCAACAGAGTGCCACCTTGAGAATTTAGTGGGCTATAGTTTTATAATCAAAGGAAAAGTGGGGAGGGGGAGAAGACCACCTTCTCCCTCATTCTTTTTTTTTTTTTTTTTTGCGGTACGCGGGCCTCTCACTGCTGTGGCCTCTCCCGTTGCGGAGCACAGGCTCCAGATGTGCAGGCTCAGCGGCTATGGCTCACTGGCCCAGCCGCTCCGCGGCATGTGGGATCCTCCCAGACCGGGGCACGAACCCGCGTCCCCTGCATCGGCAGGTGGACTCTCAACTACTGCGCCACCAGGGAAGCCCTCTCCCTCATTCTTGAGTAGACGTCAAGCTTCCATCATCAGCTCCGCCTCCACCTTAGGTGGGGGAGTTTTTTTGTCCCTACATGGTCAAGCCGGGACTGTCATGGTGCAATGGAAAAGAGGCAAAAGGCAGTAACATATACTAAAATATGGTAAATCATCTCAGGTTTCAGTATAATGTCACCTTTTCCTTATATTTTTGTTTTTCTTGGGCACCGAGAAGCATGTTCTAGAAATCATTAACTTACTGAGCTCACTGGGCAGGATGTGGGTCTCATTCCACCATTTATTGTTTTGGGGCATGTCTCATGCTTCTGTTGCATGGTTTTGTTGCTAAGCAAGCCTGCTTGGTTTTGTGGTTGAGCAAACCTGCTTTCTTGAGTGATCATTAACTTACAGGGTCGCCCATAATTTTTTCTTTACTTAGAATCCCCTAGTGGGATTAACTATTTAATCACCTACTCTGTCCCTTTACTCTGTCCCTATCAGTAATGTTAAAATTACTACATTTTAACGTATGAGGATGATTAATGAGACAGCATGTTTTTGCTCAAGCCTGGCTGCAGAGAATCACCTAGAGAGTTTTACACAAATGCAGAGGGCCCAGAGGTTCTGATGTAGTAGGTCTGGGGGCCTGGGCATGCAGCTGGGCTGAACCTCTGCTAAGGCGTCAATAAATGAGGGGGAAGCAGTGTGAGTAGGGGTGGGGGGATTCTCCCAGCAGGAACGTGAGAGCCAGGGCAGGCTCTTTAGGCTGATCTGTGGGGTATATATTTTTATTTTTTGCTTCCTGTTGGGTACTCTGTGGCATGGGATATTTGGACTGCCAGATCAGGAAACCCACTTAAGAAGTCCTGGGAATTCCCTGGTGACCCAGTGGTTAGGACTCTGTGCTTTCACTGCCTAGGGCTCAGGTTCAATCCCTGGTCAGGGAACTAAGATCCCACAAGCCACCTGCCCCCCCCCCAAATTTTTTTTAATAAGAAAAAAAAAAAGGCCTATACTGAAGAAAACTGTGTGTCCTCACAGGATCAATTAGGGGTTGATTAACTGCATTCAAAAACCCTCATCTAAGCAGTTTCACATTTCTTTCAGTAACAGCCTCCCCAGGACATTATTTCTCAATCTGAGGTCATGTCCACCATTTCAATACCACATCCACTGCGAATGGTTCATGTTGGTCCAGTCTAGCTGGCTGGTGCTCCAATTTGGGGGGTATATTTTATGTTTCCCCTAATCCTAGAAATAGCCAAGCATGGGTCTCATCTGAAGAAGACATCATGTACATTTTAAACAAAGCTTAGTCCCAGCATGCCCACTCATGCTCACACAAGCACGCCACATTCCTTGGGAAGCCCCGAGGGCATCAGTTCCATGAAGGATGTGTCTCACAGGTGGAAATGTTTTCTTCATACCTGAGGCCCTTGGGTGCAGGGTGTAACTGTGAAAGTCCTCTGTACCCTGATTCCACCAAGACTATAACTTCTTATGCTCCAGGAAGTGTCCTGGGTGCAGGGATGTGTAGTACACAGGCTGAAGGGTGAGGCGGTGAGGAGACACAGCAAGAAAGGCTGGTGCGCAGTGTGTGTAAGGCCCTAAAAGAGTAGGGTCTGACATCCACGGAGCAGATGCGCGGGAGTGAAGGGTTCCATCTGAGGGTGGTAGCAAGAAGAAATGGCCACAGGGCTTCTCTGGTGGCTCAGTGGTTAAGAATCTGCCTGCCAATGCAGGGGACACAGGTTTGAGCCCTGGTTCGGGAAGATCTCACGTGCCGTGGAGCAACTAAGCCCATGCGTCACAACTACTGAGCCTGTGCTCTAGAGCCCATGAGCCACAACTAATGAAGCCCGCACGCCTAGAGCCCGAGCTCTGCAACAAGAGAAGCCACCACAGTGAGAAGCCCACGCACCGCAACGAAGAGTCGTCCCCACTCGCCACGACTGGAGAAAGCCACGTGCAGCAACAAAGGCCCAATCAGACAAAATAATAAATAAATAAATTTATTTTTTTAAAAAAAGAAAAGATGGCCACAGACACAGGTGGTAATTGAGTTCTCTTCAGCCATCCATCCATCTATCCATCCATCCATCCATTCATTTATTCAGCAAGTATTTATTTAGTGAACCAGGAACAAAAAGTCTGGGCCCTATTAGAGTGTGGGATACGGATGAGGAACTGCTTTAGCTCAGCATTGCAGGTGCTACCATAAGGGAAATCCCAGGCCATGAATGCAGGGAGGGGGACTCCAAACCCAGATTTGGAGGGGAAGCATCAGGACCCAGGCTGGGACCTGATAGTTGAGAGGGAGTTATCCTCCTGGGGGAGCCCAAGAGATGGGGTGCCCTGGGTTTCAGGAAAGGGTGTAGTCCATGCAAACATCTGGAGGGGGTGTCTTAGAGATCAGCTGAAGCTCACAGAGGTGAGTTCGCACCGGGTGGAGCAATTGGAAAAAACAAAGGGACAGCACCCTGAGAAGGTACAGTTTGGGGAATGACGGGGGAGGTGGGGGCGGTTGTTAGGGACACTCTTAAGTAGCTGAGACAAAGGATGCCCAGCTGCAGGAAGGGCAGGTGAGGGGCTGGAGAGGAGGCCAGGCACTTCTGCGAGTGCCAGAAAGTCAATCCTGTCTCAAACCGAGGAAGAGGGGATGAAGGGACCCATGAAGGGATTAGGGGAACCGGATGCACCGTAAGGTTAGGCGGCATCCCGACTCACTTGGAGGGCACTGGAGTCCCAAACCCGGTCTCCAATCAGGGGGTGGAGCCTGTACATGCCCCCCATTCCCAACCTATAGAGGAGACGGAGGTGGGCGGGTCCCAAGTAAGCATTGTCCAGGAGGTCCCCACTTTGGACAGTCCCCGATCAAATACCACCTCTCCACAATCACCCGCAAATATTTACATCCTGTTTCTGCCGAGGCCTCCCAGGGCCTCAATTTTCATGAATAAAATATGAGTTTCCGGGCCGAGCCAAGGAGGGAAGAAACCCCCGCCAGCTGGTAGGGACCAGAGGCAGTTTAGCATTTCGGTTGCTGTCGCCTCCCGCGTGGTATTTGGAGGAAATTTGAATTGGCCCCGGTCAAGGTGACCCGGGGCGGGAGATTCGGCAGTTTCCATACTCTCTGAGCGTTCCTGGAACTAAACTATTTGCAGTGCACATACCCGGAACTCTTTTCATAAGGCTGTTCCCTGAGAAACTCAAGACTTTTGCTTGTTTATCCTTCAGAAATGCTGAAGTCTGAGCATGTTATAGCCAGAGGGAGGTGTTTAGAGATAATCTAGCCCAAAGCCCTCATTTTAAAGATGAGGAAACAGGCTCAGAGGGCAAGGAGCTTGCTCAGGGCCATTCAGCGAATCGGTGATAATCTGCCGCGGTTCCCTGTCACCTGGTCCGATGTTCTTTCCACTGCATCACACTTCCGGCAAGTACAAAAAATTTAAATTAATACAGTATTCTTCAGAACAGTTTTAGTTTTACAGAAAGTTAAGCAGATAATACAGAGAAGTTCCCCTCTAGCCTATTCCCTGGCACACAGCTTCCCCTATTATTAACATCTTGCATTAATGTGGTGCATTACTTATAATTAGTGAACCAACATCGATACATTATTATTATGTAAAGCTCACAGTTTACATTAAGGTTCACTCTTTTTTGTTTGTTTGGGTTTTGGTTTTTGATTTTTTTTTTTCTTTTTTTGACCGCGCTGCACAGCTTGTGGGATCTTAGTTCTCTGACCAGGGATCAAACCCAGGCCCTCGGCGGTGAAAGCATGAAGTCCTAACACTGAACCCGCCAGGGAATTCCCAAGGTTCACTCTTTCTGTTCATCAGTTTTATGGATTTTGACAAAGGCATAATGTCATGCATGTATTCACGATTACAGTATCTAACAGAATCGTTTCAGCACCTAAAAATCACCTGTGCTTCACCTATTCAATCCTCCTCCCTCCCTCTCCCTCCCAGTCCCAGACAACCACTAATATTTTTGCTTTTACAGTGGTTTTGCCTTTTCCAGAATGTCATATATTTGGAATCATACAGTGTGTAGCCTTTTCAGACTGGCTCTTTCACTTGGCAATATGCAGTATATATACATATATTTTTAATACCCATAGAAACTTCCTCATGAGTAATAGAGATCTTATAGGTTGATTGAATATTTCATATTCTTTGCTCCTTCCAAAGATGTGGAAATTCCTGGAAAATGATGCAAAATTCTTCCTTAATTAGAGAGACGGATTCAGGTTGGTGCCTGGACTTGCTTCTTCGAGCCTCAGCAATTTTTCTCCCTTGCCTTTCAGATACCTTCTCTTTAAAAAAATGTCTTCGCCAGCCTTTCTCGTCGGGATTGCCTCTCACGTGGTCTTTTTCTCGGTTCCGACTTCTCTATAAAACCTGAGTTGGGAGTGGGTAGGGGAGAAGTTTTGTTTCTTTGGACATGGAGTGTTTTTCCTACGCCAGGCTCTGTGCTAGAAGCTATTTCCCACATTTTATTTAATCTCTACAAGTCTGTAGCAGAGAAATCCTTCTTCCTATTTTTATACAGGAGAGAACTGAGCAAGTCCCTGATCAATTAGCCCACAGCCTGGCAGCCAGCAAGTGCCCCGAGGCGGGGGTGGGGTTTGAACCCAGGTCCCAGGTCCAGATCTGGGCTTTAAACCTACACTGCTTCCTTGGACGGCCTTAATTTTAATTCGGATCCAAGTAAAAAGTCCCCCAAATTTCCCCCGTTTTCAGAGTGGGGTGACAATGTTAGTAACCTGAGGAAATACTACTTGTGGGAAAGAAAGTTCTGGTTTAGAACTGCTGACCGAAAACAAAACAGGAAGTCAAGCATTCCTGGCTTAAATGGACCATCTGGGAATCTACTAGAATTAGTCCTGCCGGAGGCCAGGCTGCGCGCGCTTCACCCTGGGCTCGGAGGAGAGGAGAGGGACTCGAGTCTGCAAACCGCCCTGGGCCGGATCTGCCCTCCCACGAGGGCAGGGAGGGGGTGGCCACATCTGAGCTTAAGGGGGGGGGTGGCCACATCTGAGCTGAAACACCAAGCGCGGGAGAGAAGCGGGAAGGACAGGACACCGGAAGTCCTGCAGCTGATGGGGAGGCAGTGCTGTGGGGAGGTGTGGAGGGAGTGGGGGGGGCGGGGGCAGATGCCAGGGCTGGTGCGGGGATGAATCAACCTCGGGGGCGTGTGGAGAGCCTGCCTGGCTGGAGCTGGGTGGGCCCTTGCAGTGCACTGGAGTCATTCTTTCCCACTGGGCCGGTGGTACAAATCCCTGGCACCCCTGCTCCTTGAGAGCATAATTACTACCCCCTCCAGAGGACCTGCAGAGGTGCCAGGGCCAGGCGCTGCGTGCAGAGCCCTGGAGAAAATGCTGTCTTATTTTGCTCTCCCAGAGGGGCAAACTGAGGCACGGAGCAGTGAAGGTCGTCATCCAGGGTCACACAGTCAGTGGCAGGACCGGGATCTGAAGAGAGGCTGTTGCTCCCCGGACGTCCCTCCTACCCCTCTGCCCGCAGCCTCTGTCTAGACACCTTGGACCGCCTCTGTGTCCCCTTTCCCAGGAAGTACCAGGGACCTGGGTCCGAGGTGTCATCTGATCTCCTCTCTGAGGCAAAAAGGGGGGAGCCAGGATGAGGGGCCCCAGATGTCTGTGGCCTCAGTCCGGTTAGATGGTAGGAAGGACTATACCAGAGAACGGGCTGCAGCCATGGGAGGGGAAACAGGATCCATGGATTCTTTCCCAGTTCCAGGCTCCTTGAGTTAGGGCCTCCAGGCCAGAAAGCGGGCCCCGCACCAGGGCGATGCCCTCTCCACCCCAGCCCACCTGCCTCAGTACCACTGGGGTCTGAACCATTCAGCTGGAGGACAAATGGCCATACTTAGATTTTAACAGACAGCTGGAACAGGGCCCAGGTGGAAGGGGAGACCAGGTGGGGCTGGCAGGGTCCCTCACCTTCCTGCTAGGGGCGCTGGAGCCCAGGTCCCAGGCTGAGCTGGCGCTACCCGCCAGCAAGGCAGGGATCAGTTTCGCCGCCCCCCACGCCCCGACGTGCAGCCGTTCAGGTCTGAGAAGCCCGTCTGGGTGGAGAGGCTTCGTTCACTGCCCCTGCCCTCCTGCTTCCTGGAAGCTCTTCATCTTTCGGAGGCCTGCTCTGGGCTTTTTGCATCTCGTACCTTTGAGGAGGGGATGGGCTGGAGAGGTGGGTGTAGGGGGTTCAAAGGTCCAGGGAACGTTACTTTCTTAAGCCAGGGGTTCCTAACATCGCTGTTCTTTTTATGATATTTAAGCCATGTCTACAAATGTGCTTTATATGCATGATATTTTATGATCAAAACCAAAAGCAATTTACCACCCACCTCCCCACCCCTATTCCCATCTTATGAACCAAGGACCAGGATGGTAGGGGCAGAAATCTGACCCCGGGCTTCCCTGGTGGTGCAGTGCCTGAGAATCCGCCTGCCAATCCAGGGGACACGGGTTCGAGCCCTGGTCTGGGAAGATCCCACATGCCGTGAAGCAACAGCCCATGCGCCACAACTACTGAACCTGCGCTCTAGAGCCCGTGAGCTGCAACTACTGAGCCCATGCGCCACAACTACTGAGCCCGTGTGCCACAACTACTGAGCCTGTATGCCACAACTACTGTAGCCCGCGCGCCTAGAGCCTGTGCTCGGCAACAAGAGAAGCCACCACAATGAGAAGCCCGCGCACCGCAACAGAAGAGTAGCCCCAGCTCGCCGCAACTAGAGAAAGTCGGCTCGCAGCAACGAAGACCCAACGCAGCCAAAAATAAATAAATTTATTTTAAAAAAAAAAGAACTCTGCCCCCAAATCACACAGGGAGTTGGGAGCAGAGCGCAAGATTACAGCCCCACCCTGATCTAAAGACCCCCCCCAGCCCCACCCTGACCTACACACTCCCCACTGTAGGAAAAACCCCCTATGTGTCTCCTTTATTCCCACCCGATACTTCGCTGAACTCCTGATACCAGATGTGTGGGATCCCCACACCAAGCAATGTTCTCTGCTACACCAGCTGGGGTCCTGCAAATTTTTTTTTTTCTCCACACCGCGTGGCTTGCAGGATCTTAGTTCCCTGACCAGGGATTGAACCGGGGCCCTCGTCAGTGAAAGTGCAGAATCCTAACCACTGGACCACCAGGGAATTCCCAGGGGTCCTACAATTTAACTCAATTCTGATGCTCTCTACCTGGAGTTAGCACTCCTAGCTTCTCCCCAAACATCTGGCCCATAAGTTAAGGGCCGAGTCCCATGAGACTGTCCCCCACCCCCCCCCCCACCCCCCCGAGATGCCAGTCACAAGTCCAGGTTGTCACCTGTGCTTTTGATCAACTGGCTGTAAATTGGACGTTCCCACGACCCCTCCTTGGGTTCAGTCATGTGCTGGAGCAGCTCACAGAACTCAGGGGAACACTTACGTTTACTGGTTTATTATATAACAGAGGATATGGTAAAGGATAAAGATGAACCGCCAGTTGAAGAGATACATATAGCCGAGGTCCAGAGGGGTCCCAAGTGCAGAATCTTCCGTCCTCGTGGAGCTGGGGTGCATCACCCTCCTGGAGTGCGGATATGTTCGCCCACCCAGAAGCTCCCCGAACCCCATACTTTGGGGACTTTTATGGAGGCTTCATCATGTAGGCACCATCGATCATTAACTCCATTTCCAGCCTCTCACCCCTTCTTGGAGGATTACGGGGGTGGGGCTGAAAGTTCTAAGCCTTTAATCATGGTTTGTTCTTTCCGGTGACCAGCCCCCCCATCCAGGAGCCCACCCAGAGCTGGCTCATTAGAACAGAAGATGCTCTTGTCACCCAGGAAACTCCAAGGGTTTCAGGAGCCCTGTGTCAGGAACCGGGGGTCAGATACCAAAGAACAGCACAAAAGATGCCCCTAGTGCTCTTATCACTTAGGAAATTGCAAGAATTGTAGGAGCTCTGTGCCAGGGGCTGGGGGACAGAGACCAATATATTTTTTCTATTGTTTTCCACCCGCCCATCTGCGCCCTGATCTAGAGACACTCCCACCCCCCCACCTCCACGCTTACCTAGAGACCCTCCACCCTACTCCCACCCTGATCTAGAGACAGCCCCACCTCCACCCCTCACCCCTACCCCAGTCTAGGGGCCTTGCTGTGACTCTGATCTTGGTGTTTCCACGAGGCTCCAGGGAGGAGACCAGGGTCAGTGTGCTGATCCCAAACCCGGGGCAAAGGGGCTAGAGGGTGATCTGTCCCCAGTGCACCCTCACCTGCGGGGAGCTGGCAGGCACAAGAGGGGGAGGGGTGGCCTCGAGCAACATGCCGGGCCTCAGACAGAGATCCTTGTGGACAAGAAACCTGGGGAGACTGCAGCTGCAGGCTGGGTGTGGGCAGGCGGGCACCCCCTGATTTGATAGATGGAGGCCCTTTGGTGGCTAATTCTGGGGAGCCTTTGGTCAATGATACCCTCTTGATTTCTGACAGCCCCTCTGACTTGCCCTGGGGCCTCTGGACACTTCAGCTCGGGGCGCTGGCTGGGAGGACGGAGTTGCAGGGAGAAGAAGGAGCACGTCGGAGGGGCTGCAGGACCTGGGCTCCTCCCTGCACTGGCACCAGCCCTGGGACCTTGTGGCGAGGGTTGGGGGAGCTTGGCCGTGAGAAGAAACAGCAGCGGCGTGTGGTGGGGAAACTGAGGCAGGAAGTTGTTAGGTGGCTTTCTCAGAGCCCCAGGGAGGGTTTGTGCAGGAGCCGCTTTTGGCTCTCCAGGCTGGCGGAGGAGAGGAGCCAGCTCGCTGATGACATTCACAGACGCCCTCCCTCCTGCCAAACACGGACAATGTTCATTTTGGTCCCCTCCTCCTCGCCTCCCTGCTAAATCTCGATCAGAGCTGCCCACTCTGAGCCAACATCGCTGCTTCTGCCTCTTCTTGCCCAACCAACAGGAAAAGACAGGCGTGGCAATGCTTTACAGACACGGCCCCACTGCCCTAAATTGCCTGTCTTCTTAGCCCCGCAACTGAGAGGGAGACGTGGCCCCAGGCACCCTGACCATGACTCCATCAGAGCACTTAGGCTTTGAACCCTGTCTGTCTGTCTGTCCATGCAGGTGGAGGTGGAGCCTGTCATTCCCATTTTGCGGACAAGGAGACTGAGGCTGCCCCTCCACCCTCACCTCAGTCCCAGTTCCCTGGTGCTCTGCGGGCTGAGCTCTTCAAGTTTCCTCCCAACGTCACTTGTGAGCTGCCCCCTCTGCCTGCGCACCACACTTATCCTTCCAGACACATCGGGGCTGTCACCTCCTCCAGGAAGCTGCATTGAGAATTAGATGTGGCCCAAATCACTCTGCCCACAACTTCATCAGAGCTCTTATCACTTTATACTGAGAAACCGTGTCTGCATCTTTTCAAAGCAATTTTGTAGCCACACACTGGGCAGAAAAGTGGTGAAAGTATTTAAAAGCAGTAAAAGGGGTTTTGTTGCTGGGACACTAACATTTTGAATATGAGCTCTAACTGTTGTATGTTATGCACACCTGGACCACATCTGTGGGATGTTTAAGAATGATGAAGCTGCAGGGGTGAGCTGTAGAGTAAGGAGGCTGCCGGTGGTTTTCCTAATGATGCTTTGTCTAACGCACTTTATCCTTCCTGCTGAAAAGCAACAGGGGTTGGACAAACGACCTCCTAGCTTCTCCCCAAACATCTGGCTCACAGACACTGGGGGTGGAATGACACCAAAGCTCAGAGCGTGCCAGAAGGTAGGGTGGGGAGGATGGAAGGGTGTGTGGGTTGGTCTAAGAAAAGCCAGATTAGGCAGCGCAATTCTGTCAGGCAACCAAGGTGGCCGAGAGCCCCAGGAGGGGTGGGACCAGGAACGTCACTGCCCTGGGCCAGCGTGAACCTCCTTAGGACACTGGTTCCCAAACATTCCAGGAATAGCTGCCAACTTTGACCTCCATCTGCCACAAAGTGAATGGAAGTTTTCCAGAAAGCCAGGTTCACTTCATTCAAAGGGCTGTCTTTTATTCCAAAATGACGTTCTTACCTTTTTCTGGTGCTAAAATGTCCTTTCTCGCAGGCCATGATGGTGGTAGCCCAGTTGTTTTTTTTCCCAGCGTCTTTTTATGGTCAAATCACAAACTGGTAACCTTCTGTCAGTTTCAAGTTTTGTGTTTCTGGTGGGGTGGGGTGACTGGTGATCGGGGTGACTTCTCAGAAGGACCCGAAAGACCGAAACCAAAAGAGATGACCCCTTAGGCGGGGGCTGCGGAGAAGGTGCGGCCTGTGAGGGGCAGGCGGCCTGGGAGGGGGCAGGGGCCAGCAGCTGGCATCCTGGGGAGAAGGACACTGGCAGTCTCCCCGGGCAAGAGGCTCACAGAGACGGAATAAACATGATTCCAGGGCGTGTTACCACCTCGGCCGAATGATGCAATGCACAGATGTGCAAACTTGGGGACGTGGAGAGAGGAATGAGGGATGGCAGCTGGGAAGGAAGGCTCTTTCCCTCGGTTGGAAAGCAAGGGACTGCAGAGGGGCCCTGCAGGTAGCACCTTCTAGAGGCTTCCCTTGGCGAGAGGAGGCTGGGTGCATGTGGCCCAGCTGGGGACCCAGGGAGGAAGTAACCCCAGGGATGTGGCAGGCACCGGCACCTAAGGCCTCTACCCACAGAGGCAGATTTCCACCCCAGCGGGAACCACGGCAGCAGCAAAGTCCTTAGCCACACGTCACCCGATTCTCAGTGATTGTGGGTGCTGTCCATCCACGCAGGGGGTGGCTTCTTCCCTCCACAGTCCCCATTTCCAAGGCCCCCCGTTGAAGGAGCCCATTCAGGAGTCGCCCAAGGAGAAGCGCCTTCCCCCGCCCATCAGGCCTCAGCGGGGGACTTGCGCCACCCCAGGGTCACAGGTGCCCCCCCGATGCGTATTCACAGCCACTGCTTCATCTGAGAGGCCGGAAATGCAGGGATTAAAACATGGACTCTGGCCCTGGGCCGCCTGGATCCCACAGGGTGCTTCTCCCTACCTGCCTGTGAGCCTGGCCGAGATTCAGAACCTCACCTGTAAATGGGGCGGGTACAGCCCCTGTTCCTGGGGCGTCCTGAGGATGACGTGAGCTTACAGAATCTCAGGTGCTTAGAAGGATGCCTGGCATGGAGCGAATCATCAATGCAGCGTATACAATAGGCTCTCAAAGTGTACGCCTGGAACCGGCACTTTGCGAGCAGCCCTGTGGAGCAGGCAGGATTCCTGTGTTACTGGCCCAGGGTCATAAAGCCGGGGAGCAAACAGAGCTCAGGTTGGAGTTTAAGGTGGCATCTATCTCCCTGCTCTTTCCTTACAGGCTGGAGGGAGCCTGGCTCTGAACCCCGGGGGCCTGGCTAACCTTGCACTCACAAGCTGTGTGACCTTGGGCACGTCTCTTAACCTCTCTGTGACCCGGTTTCCTTTTCTCTAAAATGATATAGTAATCCCACCAGCTGTAGAATATTTGGTGAGGATCACAGGAGTTGATACTGACAGGCTGCATAGACAAATGGACAATGGCAGACCGTATATAAAAAACAACTGACTCACAGTCTGAAACCTCCAGTCCAGGAAGGCAAATGGTAACCCCCGGAGCAATGGGCCCCGAATGGCCAAGGTTCGATCAAGAACTGCCGGCTTCCTGAGTTTTTTGCCTCTACTTCCAGCTTAGGGCCAATCCCCGAAAGCCAGATGCGCTCCCCTCACCAGTCACAGAGGTGATATTCATCCCTCTCTAGTTACCTAGCCTCCAGCCTCCCCAGCCAACAGCCTCCAATCAAAACACACCCAAGGACTTCCCTGGCGGTGCAGTGGTTGAGAGTCCGCCTGCCAATGCAGGGGACACGGTTTCGAGCCCTGATCCAGGAAGATCCCACATGCCGCGGAGCAACTAAGACCGTGCGCCACAACTACTGAGCCTGTGCTCTAGAGCCCACGAGGCACAACTACCGCAATGAGAAGCCTGCACACACTGCAACAAAGAGTAGCCCCCGCGCGCCACAACTAGAGAAAGCCCGTGTGCAGCAACGAAGACCCAACACAGCCAAAAATAAATAAATAAATTTATTAAAAAAACAAAACAAACCCCACATCCGAACCTTCCCTCTGGTCCTCTCTGAAGCCCTCCCACTCCTGGCCTGTGCGTCTTTGCCAAACGCGAGTGTTGCATCCGACTCCGTCGCTAGACCGAGCGCTGCATAAACAGTGCTGGCTGGTTCTCTGCTGGGTGGGCTTTGTGGATTTCCATAATCCATATAACTACTCTGTAATAAGTAGTCAGAAATGCCAGCTTTGGGTCACTCAGCGAGCCTGGGTACGGGCTGTATCAAGCCTGTACCAAGCGGAGGGAGGGGGCACGGCTTCCTCTTGAGGAAGGAAGAACTGGGCTCAGGCATCTTCCTTGCGTTTGAAAGTAAGGGTGTGGCCTTCAGAGTGATGTGGCCTCAGCTCCTGTCTCCATGGTGATGTCACTCCCAGCTCAAGGCCACAACAACATCCAAACAATGTTTTGTGTGTTTTTAACAGAGACACAACATCCAAACAACCATTTGAACAGACAGGGGTTTGGGTTTACATTTCTTTTGTTAGTTCTAAAAGTAACACATGCCTGTAGGAAAACACAGAAAAGGGAAGAGAAAAATCCCATTGGCTCCCCCTCCCCAAAGGCTACCACGGTTACATTTTTCCCCCTTGACGGTTTACAAGGCTGAGATTGTACCATATGTACATTTTGTTTTTCATTTGACATAAATCCAGGAGTGTTTCCCATGTTATTTATTACAAATTCCTTGTAAACAGCAATTCAGAAGCTATAAAATATTCTATCATGTGAATGTACTATTGGTCCTAAAAAATTATACAATAAAAAGTATCCCAGGGAGGCAGCAACCTGCAGGGCAGCCAGGCCTCTCGCCCCACCACAGGCCCCCCGCAAGAGCGCTGCCCCGGCACCGCCCCCCCCCACCCCCCACCCCCCGGCTGTTCCCAACGTGCTCTTCCCATGAAACTCCCCCTCCCGTGGGGCTGCCAGTCGTGGCCAGTGTCAGCAAGAAGATGGCCAAATCAGCACTTTCTGTGGAGACAAAAGAGCCGGGTGAGAGGTCTATGGGGACAGCCACCTCCCCCAGGCCTCCCCCCTCCCCCCATCCCCAGGCCTGATGCCCAGGGCATCGTGCCCAGTTCCACCCTCCACATCTACAGCAGAAAACCCCAATCGAAGCTTCAGCAAGGTAGAAGCGGATCTTCTCTCACGTAGAACAAGCCTGGCAGTAGCAAGGGCAGAACCTCTCAGGTGAGTTGCCCCTTTGCAGCTCCGCCCACCGTTCAGGTGAGGGGAAGCTAGGACTCTGTGGTGTTCCCTGCTGCTCTGAATAACTGGGGTGGGGGGGAACGGCTGTCAGTGAGGGAGGGGGGCCAGTGGGGGCCGGGGTGGGAGGAGGGCAGGAGAGGGGTGACTGAACCTGCCAGGTGGCACAGGTGAGCTCAGGTGCGTCACAGCAGCACCTGGGTAAATCCCTGTCTCTCTTTAGACCTCAGTTTCCCCACCTGTACAAGGAGGGGCCAGTACTAAATGGTGGTTTTGTTTCCAACAAGGAAGCTTCTTAGTCCATCCCTGATGGGCTGGTGTCCTGGGAACTTTATCCAGTTTCCTGGTTCCAGAAGCCTCAGGTGTTGAAGAAGGGAGAGGTGCCCACAGGGCCCAGGTGCCATTTGATCTGGGTCAACCCCCCTCCCCGGCCCTGCCCCAGTTCGGGCAAATCACACTTTCTGCTACACCCCACTTCCCCCCTGTCTGTTCTGAGCTCTCTCTCCTGCCCTAGAACCTGGGTGTACAGACCAGGTGGGCTTCAGGGATCTGTGAACTGCCTGAAGCTGTCTGCAAAACTCCGTGTGTGTGTGCACGCACACACACGTGTGCACATACATGTGTGCATGCGTGTATGTGTGTAAGCATATTGCATGTGTCTGGGGAGAGTCCCCATGGATTTCAGAGTTTCCAAGGCATGTGTGGCCCTAAAAACTTATAAGAACCCCTGGCCTGGGCCTCTCCCTTTGTTTTCTGTGCTGTCTCCCCTCCCCAACAGAATTCCAGACCCCCAGCTCTAGCCTGGAGCCTCCCAGCCTCCCAGCTGGTCTCTTAGGGCTTCAGCCTACTCCCATGGGCTGCCAGGAGAACTTTCCTTTTTTTTTTTAATAATTTTTTTTTTTGGCCACACCTCAAGGCATGTGGAACTTCCCCGACCAGGGATCGAACCCACGCCCCTGTAGTGGAAGTGCGGAATCTTAACCACTGGACCACCAGGGAAGTCCCAGAACTTTCTGAGTAGTTTCTGATTGAGTCCTACCTGCTTTCTGTCATCAGGACCCCCCTGGCCTTTGTAGCCATCCTGGGCTCCCTTCCTACCCCACACTAATTCCCAGGCAGAATCTTCAGAGGAGAGTAACCTGCAAAAGCCCTGCCCCTTTACTCTTTGTGTTTCCTCCTCTCCGTGAGACAAGTCCCTTTTAGAACTCATTGCCCACAGGAGAAAATCCAAACTCCTAATAGGCACTCAAGTTCTTTTCTAACCCAGCCACTTGAAACAAAGTTCACATTTCGCGAATGCAGGCACTATTTGCTCTTAGCACTTCACCTAGATTAACGTATTCAACCTTGATAACAGCCCTAGGAGGTAAGTGTGTCACTAGCTCCATTTTATAGATGGGGAAACTGAGGCCCAGAGAGGGTTGCCCCTGAGCTGGTAGGTGATGGAGCTGGATTCTTACCACTGCACTTTGCCTAAGGTCTTATGTCTCAGTATCAAGACCGTCCATCCCAGCCACGTGGAACAATTCACTCCATGTTTCCCGAGCTCAGCCCTCTCCTCCCTTCCCACCCTGTTGACACCTCCTCCAGAAGCCTGCTCTCCACTGGGCTCACTCTGCACCCTCCTCCTACCTTGGTCTCCAGGTCTGGCTCCCCTGACCAGCGGAGACCTCCTCAGGGCTGGTCCAGTGCCCACACTCCATCATCAATATCATGACCCATTTGCTGAACTGAAGTGAAACACTATCTCCAGTTTATCAGTGGGGAAACTCAGCTCAAGAGGTGAAGAGGACTTCCCTGGCGGTCCAGTGGTTAAGACTACGCGCTTCCACTGCAGGGGGCACGGGTTCCATCCCTGGTCGGGGAACTGAGATCCTGCATGCCAGGCAGCGCGGCCAAAAAAAAAGAGGTTCATTCATTTCTCAGAGATTATGGATACCGGTGGAGAGATGGTTGGTAGCAACTTAGCAAATTCATCCATTCAAACAGTGTCATTGAATGTCGACCCTTGGCCAGGCAGTGCACTTATTCACAGGGCATATAAATAAGACTGGGCCTGGCGCCTGCCCTCCCCAGTCTCACTGTACAGACCACACCTCCCACGACACACCCACATTCCCATATGCAAGGGAGATGGAGGTGAATTTGAGATGGGCTTTGAAGGGGAAATAGGATTTGTCAAACCCAGAAAGTGGCGAGGAACCAGCAAGGGCAAAGGAACTGAGGTTAGCTCATCAAGGGGAAAACGGGGAACAAAGGCACAGAGGCCAACCACAGCCAGGTACCTTGGGTGTTGGGATTCAGTTACTTCTCATCCCTGGACTGCCACTTAGCCTCTGCCCTTGACCTACCTGGGAGGGGGTGGATGGTAGGGGATGTGGGGTAGGCGGGTAGCTATCCCAATCCTCTGATATTGTAGGAGTCAGCTCCTGCCGGGGGAGGATGGTGCAGGGTTCAATCTGTATCCTGGGTACCACTTTTTCCAAACTAGTGTTGGGAGAAAATCACCAAGACACCCGTGCCATTTGTCCCCACCCGTTTTGGCCTCAAGACAGCTCAGTAAGACCTGGAGTTCGCACGTCAGCTACCCTGTCTCCTCCTCATCCCTTCCTGTCCAGTTCAAACGTCACCTCCCCTGTGAAGCCTTCCCGGAAACTCCAGGAACCTCCCCAACCTTCTCCGCAGCTTCCCGAGCTTCCATCTCTCGCAGTGCTCTGGGACATCCTTGTGAGCAGAGCAAGGCTGAAGGATGCTCTTCCGCCAAACACGACTGAAGCACCAATAGGTGCCCAGAGCTGAGGTAGGGGATGGCGCGCCTCGGACGCCCCACGATTGACTGCCGCTGGAAGCGGTGGACAGGGCTCCACTCCGTTTTCCGCCCGCCCGCCCCCTTGCGGCGCGGCGCCGCAGCCTGAGAAACGCGAGGCCGCGCGAGCGCGCGCCTGACCCCCGCCGCGCCAGGCCCCGCCCTCCCGCGCCCGCCCTAGCGCCGGCCCCTTTTGTTCCCTCCTGGAGCCCGGCCGCTCGCTCCGCTCCCCCTCAGCTCCGCTCTGCTCGGCCACCGGGAGCGCAGGCGGCGGCCGGGGCTGCCAGGGTCAGCGGCGGCCGGGGCTGCCAGGGTCAGAGCCTCCCGCCTTCCCGCCGCCGCCCGGCCGGCCGCACGCGCGGCGCGAGGCCCGGGCCCGGAGCGCGAACGCGGAGCCCCGGGCGCCAGGAGGGGCTGCAGCCGGTGGGCAGCGGCGCGCGGGGAGGGGCTGCAGCATCCTCTGTCCCCGCGGCGCCCGGGCCGGGAGAGGAGGGGGCCGGGTGCCCGGCCACCCGCCGCTCAACCTGATGCTGGAAGGGCGAAGGTAGGAGCAGCCGGAGGGACCCCGAGGGAGGGGGCTCGATGGGCAACAAAGGACGGAGGGAGGCGGGAGGCCGCGGTAGCCCCGGCCTGGTCCGAAGCGGGGCGGCCGGCCCGCAGGCATTTTCGGGGTGTGGGGGAGGTCTAAGGGTCGGGGGCTGGCGGGTGGGCGTGAGCGGGAGCTGGTCCTGGGTGCACCCCCAACTTCCCCGTCGCCTGTAGGCGAGGAGGGGGCGCTGCTGGTGTTGGCGGACCCTTCCCGGGCTGCGGGTCCTCTCGGTGAAGGCATCACCGGCACCCTCGGTGCCCCCAACAGGGCTTCGGCACATATACTGGGGAGCCGCCCGTTCTTCCTCCCAAGGGCAGCGCTGGGCGGCTGGACGCGCCGCGGGGCTCTGGGCTCACAGGCCCGGCGGAGGGGGGTGGGGTGAGGGTGGTGGTGGGGTGAGCCTGGTGGGCGCGGCTACGCAGCCCCAGGATCCGGGAGGACACGGAGCCCCCGCTCCGCTGGCCGGGGTCGCCTGGCCAATGCCCTTTGCACAACTTGGTTGAAGTGCATGGCGGAGGGGGTTGGGGGAGACTGGGCTGGGGCGGCTTTCCGCAGGGGTGCCCCCCCTCCAAGCTGGCGCTCCTGGCTGGTGAGGCAGCACATTTTCTGCCCTCCCCGCAGGGAGGGGCCGTGGCCGCGCGGAGGATGCTTCGCTGGGTCTCCAGGGCCCGCCCGTTTGGGTCCTTCAGGCAGGGCCTGGGCGGGGCGGGTGCCCACTGGGCACTGCCATGCAAGTCCCAGCCCCACCCTGGATAGGAGGGGGCACCTTGTGGGGAGTCACACACCCAGCTGCGAATCCCCCAACCTCTGAGATGCCGCCTCTCCCTTCTGGGTGAGAAGTGGGAGTCCAATACTGGGGGGGGCTGCCCTCCATCCTGTAAGATGCCCTGGGAGGCTAGTGGGGGTGCTGCTGGCTTAGGGTTGTGGGCAGAGGAGGGGGAGGGTGCAGGGATACCACGTGGGGCGAGACTCCCAACCAGTTGTAATGTAAACAATGAGCTCTTCATTCATCCAGCTGCTGTCACCTGGCCCCGCACTGCCAGGGGCCGACAGGTACCCAGGACTGGGGCCTCGCTGCTCCCACGGAGCACAGCCCAGCAGCCTTTGACGAGTGCAGTGATGAGGGAGCTGGGAGCACAGAGGAGGGACACCTGGAGGATGGGGTGGAGCAGGGAGCTTGATAGAGGTCACTGTAGAAGTTTGCTGTCAGGATGCCAAAGGGGGCTTGAGGGAGGGGAAAGAGCATTGGCAGGGGATAGGAGTCAGAAGAGGAGGCGGGAGGCCTGGTGGCTGGTGGCTGAGAGGAGCAGCAAAGGATTTGGGTGACTGGGGCATGAGGTTTAAGGCAAGAGAGGTTCTGTTGAGGGAAGGGATTGTTCTGTCCCTCCTACTTTCCCAGGTGGAGCTCCTTAGATGCCCTTCTCCATAAGCCCTGGATGCACTGGCATCTGCAGTGCCTGGCCTGGGAGGGGTGTTGGGATACAGGCTCTGGGACAGGTGGAGGGGGATGGGACGGAGAGGAGTTTCAAAGGCAGAAGAGTCTGGCGGAGGAGACCTGGGGGGACCCTCAGCACACAGGACTGTGTACCCGTAAGCCCCCAGGTGCAGCCAGCAGGCTGGGAAGGAGGTGCCTGGAATTTGTATCCAGAGCCTGAAATGCCAAGGGGTGCCGCCCACAGAGGCACTAGTCCCTTTTCAGCATCTGCTGTCCACTCTGGCGATTAAGAGTTTGGATGCTAGAGCCTGACAGCCTGGGTTCAAAGCCCAGCCCTGCCACTTACTAGCTGTGTTACCTCAGACAAGTCACTATACCTCTTTCTGCCTCAATTTCCCCATCTATAAAATGAGGATACTTAAGGTATCTACCTTTTAGGGTTATTGAGAGACTTGAATGGATGGATGTGTGCAAAGTGTGTACTGTGATGGAGAGAATGCCCGGTGTTTGTTGTCGCCGCTGTACTAGGTGGCCCTCCAGCCTCCCTCTACACCCACGAGTGACCCATCCCCTCCCCAGCTGTTTGTCCACTGTCAGGTAGTCCTGCCTTTAGCCCTGCCCAAGGCCCTGCTGTTCTCTGCTTCAATGCAGCCTCCTCCCTGGGCTGTTCTCTCAGCTCTGGTCCAGCCTCCCTTGGTGATGAGAAGGCCGCCATCCCCACAGCCCTGGCCATCCTTGCTCCTTCTGCTCTGGTCCACGATGTCGGGGACAGTTTTCTCTTGACCTTTTCTCCCTGGCCTTGCCACCCTAAAGATTGATGCCGCCTACCCTACCTCTGCTTCAACACCCAGAGGAGAGGAGCTGCGTTCTTCACCCCTCCTGGTTCCCTGCTATCTTAGTCTGAGCTGTCCTAACAAAATACTAGGACTGGGGGGCTTATCAACAACACATCTATTTCTCACAGCTCTGGAGGCTGGAAGTCTGAGAGCAGCATGCCAGCATGGTTGAGTGAGGACCGTCTTCCAAGTCGCATTTATTTTTGTATCCTCACGTGGTGGAAGGGGCTCGGGAGCTCTCTGGGGGTCTCTTTTACAAGGGCACTAATCCCATTCATGAGGGATGCACCCTCATGACCTAATCACCCCCCAAAGGCCCCACCTCCTAATACTGTCTCCCTGGGGGGGTAGGATTTCAACCTATGAAGTGGGGTGAGGGGGGACACATTCAGACCAAAGCACCTGCCCGATGGCCCTTGGGGAGAATGTCAGCCTTCGTATAGGTTAAAAAAACCAAACAAACCCAATGCGTATTGAATGCTTACTCTGCCAGGAACTGTTTGAAGCTCTGAGTGCCTGTATTAGTTTGTGGATATCTTGATACCGTCGCCTCCATTTTACGGATGAGGAAATCAAGATGTGGAGAGGTTTCCCTGTTTGCTCTCCACACGTTTGTTAAACACCTACTGTGTGCTTGGGAGACCTGCTTCCTTCCCCCGCCCCACCCACCTGCCTACCTGGTTCATTTTCCGAAAGCGAGGTTTTGGCGGTGCCTTCCTCAAACACCTCCACCTCACTGGCTCAAGTACAAAGTCCAGACACCCCCAGCTGGCTGTGCCCTGCCTTCCCAGCAAGGCTCTACCCAGACAGGCCTCACCTTTTATAAACTGACCAGTGACCCTGGCGTGATGGGCGGGCCTGGCCCTGAGCTGGAAGCGGGGGGAGGGCCCTGACACATGTCTTAGGATTTTGTCGCAGGGAACAGGAACCGCCTCCAATTAGGTTAAGTGAAAGGGGAGTTGAGAGGAAAGGAACTTTGCAGGAAACAGTTGCAGGCAGCCTGGCTCGGCCTGGCTCCCCCAGGACCCGGGAAGCTGGCAGGCAGCCCCTCCTCCGACTTTGCTCTCTCTGGACTGTGGTTTCATTTTCTCATCCTCTCCCAGTGCCTCTGTCCCTTCTCCTCTCCCTGTAGGCTGCTCTCTCTGGATCGCCGGCATGGCCGCCCTGAATGGTGGCTTCCGCTTGAGGCCCCAGGACCACCCAGGGCACTCCCCTCAGTCTCTGGGCGCCTAAGAGCTGGATGGGCCCAGCCTGGGTGAGGGCGCCCACCCCATCCCCTCCGCTGGTCGGGGCAGGCCACGTGGTCTCTGGGGCTGGGAGTGGAAGACAGTGCTGGGCACAGCTGGTACAGTGTCAGCTGCAGTTATGACGCGGGGTGTGTGCTAGGGGAGAAGGGGTGAGTGGTGGCCTCGCTGTCCCTGGCAGCCCACCTCAGGCCTCCCGCCCCCCTGCCCCGCCCCGGGCTCAGGGGCAGAGGATGTGCTCTCCCTTCAGCACCTGGGAACTGGTGTGGGGGGGTGGCGATTGCTGGCAGGGCCCCCCCCCCCCCGCCCCCGTCCCACCACTCCTTCCTCTGGGCTGTGCTGCCAGGCGCACAGAAACAGTAACACAGAACTCAAGTTTTCAGAGGAAACGCTTCAAAATGATAATGAAACATTACCCCTCTGAATAGAAGGTAGAGCATATCAGGTGGTTTTTATTAACAGGCATAAATCTGGGGCCTCGTGCACTTACCGGCTTCCGTCTTCCCGGAGCAGCTCTGGCTCCATCCCTGGAACCTACCTTTGACTCCAGCTGCAGCCCAGAGAGACAGACGCCCACTCCTCACTCACTTCCATCTGTGCCTTTGTCACCCTGCGAGGGGGGAATTTGAGGCTCACACCGAGGGCCTGGTTTTCTAATCTCTCCTCCCTAAGGAGGTGACCCTGTGGTGTCCAGGGCTGATCTGCTCCTGTTTGCACCCATCTCCTCCCCGGGGTGCCCCAGTCCTGCCCTCCAACCTGCAGCATCGAGGGTGATGGCTGGGGGGAAGCCAGCCCCTCGCTGTGGGGGGAGCACAGTACACCTTAGTTTTGGACCCTGCCTTTGAGAAGCTTTTGCTGAATTAGGAAGACATCAGCCCCCTTCCTGAAAGTGGAAACGACACCAGCATCTTTGAGGAACATTTTAAGGCCAGAGCAGAAGAGCCTCCCTGCCCAGTGGGGTCATTGCCCCGGGAGTGGTTCAAGTCTCGCGAGGGTTGCTCGGGCAGGGCACGGGGTGTGTGGGAAGGCTGAGGAGACTGGGGGAAAAGGACTGGGCTGCGTCCCGAAGGGTGGGTGGACTTGGGTAGGTAGGGAGTGCCTTCCGTATGGGCACAGGGAGAGAAAAGGGAAGGAGAAGTTTGGGCGGCAGGGTGTCGAGTGTCCGGCGGGGGTGGGGTTCAGCGTGGAGCCCACCATTCTTCCAAGTCCACTGTGAAGTCGGGCATCTGGTTGTCGGACCCTGCGGTGAAGGAGGGAATGACGTTTGGTGTTTCCCGATTTGTTTTTTTTTGGCTACCTTGTGCGCTGACCCCGCTCCTGCCGTTCCCTTTTCTGCCGTAGACTGTGCCCTGCTTAACGTCATCTGCTTGTAAGTTCGCTCCGTCAGCTCTCATTCAGCTTCTTTCCCATTCAGCTGGGCACTGGGAACTCGGAGCAGAGGAGGGAAGGCATCTGAAAGGGTCTCGTGTCTTCTTTGTCCGATTCCAGAAAGGACTTGACGTGATTTACAAAGATAAATGCAGTATAACGGGATGAAAAAGTTGTGAGAAAATCAGAGCGAGGAGAAACCCTGGGTAGCAAACATCAGATGAAGCTGGAGGAGCTGCGGCACCTTCTATCGGCGGTAATTTGACTCTGAGCTTTCTAGCAGCCGGATCGAGGGGGATAAGGGGTTTGGAGTGTCTTCGCATTGTCACATTGTCTCGTGTAAGCTGCTGCTATATATAACATGAAAGCCTGAGTGAGGGGCGGCAGCTCCAGGGAGGGGCTGGACAATGTGGTCCTGGTTCTGGGGTAGGGTCCCCGTGAACCAACGTCTAGAATGCGGTGGTGGGGTGGGGGGGTTGGAGGAAGGCAGCCACCTTCTGATCTTTCTAATTCTCCTCCTGGAGGATCCTTACAAGCAGCTGTGGGAGCTGGGGCTGATGCTCACAGCCAGCCCCCTCCGTGAGAGCCTAGTGGGCTCCAGGGCTGGGTGAGACCTCGTGAGCCAGGAGCCAGACTGGTCCCTGCTGGAGAATCCCCATCCTGCTAGGAGGCCTCAGGGGCTGTGGTACAGGGGTGTGCAGAGAGCTCCGGACACACCCACTTGGCTCCAGGACTTGGCTAAGGGGCAGAAGAGGGGTGAACACATTCCAGCAGAGCAGGCGATGGGCTGGGGTGTCTTCAGGAGCAGTGAGAAGTTCAGGGAAGCTGGAATCAGGGTGCTGGGTGGGAGGGGTCCCAGGAAACAGGCCAGAGGCGAGTGGGGGCCAGGCCAGCTGGCAGAGGTGCTGTGGACCATGACCTTGGCTCCCAGGGCCGTGGGGCACCCTCATGACCTCCTGCTTAAATCTGTGCCCTTGTTCCTGCAACCCTGTGCCTGGAGGAGCGTTGGTCCCAGTTCTGAGGAAGTAAAGAGCAGTGGTTAAGAGCATGAACTCCAGGACTTCCCTGGTGGCGCAGTGGTTAAGAATCCGCCTGCCAATGCAGGGGACACGGGTTCGAGCCCTGGTCAGGGAAGATCCCACATGCCGCGGAGCAACTAAACCCGCGCACCACAGCTACTGAAGCCCGCATGCCTAGAGCCCGCGCACCACAGCTACTGAAGCCCACGTGCCTAGAGCCCATGCTCCACAACAAGGGAAGCCACCGCAATGAGAAGCCCGCACACCGCAACTAAGAGTAGCCCCCACTCGCCGCAACTAGAGAAAGCCCGTGCCCAGCAGTGAAGACCCAACGCAGCCAAAAATAAAAATAAATTAGTAAATTAATTAAAAAAAAAATGTGAACTCCATGGCCAGAGGGCCTGAGTTCGAATCCCACCTGCCGCTGCTCAGTTGTGTCATCCCGGGCAAGTGACTTGCCGGCTCTGGGCCTCAGTTTCCCTGTTAGTAGAGCTCCCAACAGTATCTTCTTCACAGGGCTGCTGTGAAGACTGAACAGGTTAATATCTGTAAAGGCCTCCGACATGCCTGCAGCAGAACAAATGTTACTGGTCTGGGAATTCCTTGGGCTGAAACAGCTTGGCAGGGGATAGAGCCTCATCCCCTCTGAACCACCCAGCACACCGCACAGGTTCAGAGTCAGGCGCAGTGAAGAGCACTGCTGCAGTGGACCAGCCCTGGGGGCGTGGGGCAGGGCTCAGCAGGTTCTGGTTAACCTTACTGACAGTAATAATTGCTGTGCAAGCTCATGAGAGCCTCTCAGGGCAACAGGAACCCACTCTGAGAGCAGGCCTCAGTCTCTACTTGATTCCCTCCAGAGACAGGGAGCTCACTACCTGATTCTTTGCTTGTTGGATCCACTGGTGAGCACTGGCTTTGTGCTGGGTGTGCTCAGTGCTGGGATTCAGAAGAATGTGAGTTAATCCTCTCTGTTCTTATCAAAGATAGCTCCAAGCCGACCGGTGAGTGCGGCCATGGGGTGTGACAAGCTATTGTGGGCCTCCAAGTCAACATGGGAAGGATGATGGAGGCAGAGGACTGTATTTAATTCATTCATGTATTCCTTAGACATCTTTTGAGCTTCTCTATGTGCTGGGCGCTGTCCTAGGTACCGTGAGTCCTGAAACCAACAAGATATGCAAAGAACCTGCCCTTTAAAGCTGCTGTCAGTGAGAGAGTCTAGGGCTTATGCCAGCGAATGAGAGGAAGGGTATTCTAGCAGAGGGAACAGCGTGTGCAAAGGCCTGGAGATGTGACAGAGTGTGCGTGGGGTGGCGGTGGCACTCCGCCAGGATTTGGTGGCTGGGGAGCATTGAGGTGGGGAGTGCCTTTCTGGAAGCAATAAAAGAAAACACTGACTTTGAGAGCTTGTTAGCGACTGACCTCACCCCTGGGACCACCAAGTTCTACCCCTCCTCCCCCCTTCTTTCCCCAGCAGCCCTGGCTGGCCCTGCTGGTAACCATGGCCCCCTGCCTGGTTCATCCCTTCTCCAGACCACCCAAGCGTGACCCCCTTCCCTGATTTCTAGCACCATTAATACATTTTGCCTGCCTTTGAGCTTTTTTTTTTTTTTTTTGCGGTACACGGGCCTCTCACTGCTGCGGCCTCTCCCATTGCGGAGCACAGGCTCCGGATGTGCAGGCTCAGCGGCCATGGCTCACGGGCCCAGCCGCTCCGCGGTATGTGGGATCCTCCCGGACCGGGGCATGAACCCGCGTCCCCTGCATCGGCAGGCGGACTCTCAACCACTGCGCCACCAGGGAAGCCCTGAACTTCCTTTTAAATGGAAGGATAAGGTCACACTCTAAGCACCTTTACATCTGCCTTCTTTCACTCAAGATTCACAAGGTTCATACGTATTGTTGCACGTGGTTGTACTGACACTTTGTATATTCTCATTGCTGTGCTTTATTCCATTGTGTGACTAAGCCACCAGGTATTTACTCATCCTGATGGAGGGGTAATTTGGGTTATTTTCAGTTCGGGAGTATTAGGAAGAGTCCATATCTTTTGGTGCATGTGTGTGCCCTTTTCTGTGGTGGCATAGCTAGGAGTGGGATCGCTGGTCATGCTCAGCTTAAGTGTGTAATGCCAGACTGTCTTCCACATTGCTTACACCAATTTCCACTCCTACTAGCAGTGCACGAGCGTTCTCGATATTCCACATCCTCACCAACGCGTGGTGTGGTCCGTGTTTCATTTTATACATTCCGGAGGATGTAGTGTTGGCATGATGGCTAATGAAGGTGAACATCTTTTCACCTGTTTATTGGTCTTTTGATTACCCACTCCCCCCCCCCTTTTTTTTTTGGTGAAGCGCCTGTTCAGGTCTTTTGCTGATTTTTCTAACTCGATTTTTGGAGTTATTTCCATATTCTGAATAGGAATCCTTTGTACAATACAGGAATTACAAATTCTTTCTCTCCCTCCCCACCCACCCCCACTGGTATCATTTGATGCAAGGGAGCTCTAAATATTGTCCAGTTCATCCGTCTTTTCCCTTATTTTCAACACTTCCTGGGTTGAAACCTTTGCCTGCTCCAGCGTTAAGGCAGATCTTCTTTCATGTCTACTTCTAAAAACTGTATTGTTTTACCTTTCACGTTTAGATCTTCTATCCATCTGGAGTTGATTGTTGTGTACGATGTGAAGTAAGTGTATTAGTTTCCTGTGGCTACTTTAACAAATGACCACAGACTTAGTGGTTGAAAACAACAGAAATGTATTATCTTACACTTCTGGAGGTCAGAAATCTGAAATGGATCTCACCAGGCTAACAGCAGGATGTCAGCAGGACTGCGTTCCTTCTAGAGGCTCTAAGGAAAAATCTGTTTCTAGAAGCCTTTTCCAGCTTCTAGAGGGCTCCCGCATGCTTTGGCTGTTGGCCCCTGCCTCCATCCTCAAAGCCAGCAATGTTGGACCGGGTCCTTTGCAGGCTGCCATCTCTTTGCTTCTCTCTCTCCTGCCTCCCCCCTTCCACGTATAAGGACCCTTGTGATTACATTGAGTCTGCCTGGATAATTCAGAATAATCTTCTTCTGTCTGGTCAGCTGATTAGCAACCGTTCTCTCTGCAACCTTAATTCCCTTTTGCCACGTAAACTGACATGTTCACAAGTACTGGGGATGGGGCCATTACTCTGCCAGCCGCAGAAGGGAGCATGATTTTTTTCCCACGTGGCTGTCCATTTGATCCAACACCACTTATTGTAAAGACTCTCCTTTGCTCAGGGGTAATTTTGAGTTGCGTGTGCAAATTCCACCCCGACAGGCTGGGTTGGGGAGGAGAACCCAGGAGATGGGGGTGACTTTCCTGCAGCTGCCCTGGCCTGGATGTGTTGGATGGGGCTGCCATGGAAACCAGAAGCGAAGGAGGCAGTAGTGAAAGATGACTGGGTCAGCATCCTGGCCCGGAAGGCAGGATACCAGAGCCCGTTCCTTCCTGTTCCCCTGATCGCTGGGCGACCTCAGCAGGCCCCTCCCCACCTTGGGCCTCTGACTCTGTCTGGTCTTAGGGCCCTTCTTGGCCAGCACAAGTTTTCTTCATTTGGGCAGCTGACGCTCACTGTCCTGTTTGCTTCACTCCTGTGCCCTGGGCCTCAGTTTTCCCATTCTGTGAAGTGGGAATAAAGGTGGGTCAGGGGGCAACTTGAGGTGTGTTGTTCCCCAGCCCTTCTTTTTGGGCCTGATGGGGGAGCCCATCCAGCGGAGCCAGGGTGATGCCTGCCCAGTGTTCTGGGCCAGTAGCAGGAGGGCTACAGATGTCCAGTTGCTGGGGCCGTGGGTGGCCACACAGCCAGGAGTGGGTTCTGGGGCCATGGCTGTGCCCTGGTTCTGAGCATGCCAACTGTGTGTGCATGCGTGTGTGTAAGACAGGGAAGTATATTGACGTTCCTTCCCCTCCCTAGACCTGACACAGCCCTGATCCTTTTTTTCTTCTTTTTTTTTGGCTGCCCCACATGGCTTATGGGATTTTAGTTCCCCGACCAGGGATTGAACCCTGGCCCTCGGCAGTGAGAGTGCGGAGTCCTAACCAATTCCCAGCCCTGATCCCCTTTGCCAGGAGACAGGATCTGAACTCCAAGCTCGAGGGGAGGATGGCCACACCCCAGTGTGTCCAGCTCAGGTAGGACTGACAGGGTGGCCCTTCCCAGGGCTCTGCAGTCACCCCGGGGGTGGGCAGGACACGGAAGATACCAACTGACTTTACAAAGTAAGAACCGCAGGCCTGAGCTCAGAGGCCGTGAGGATGGTAGGATGGTGGGTGTGTGGCACTGATGCCAGCCTTCCGGCCTCAGCCCCTGCTTGTCTCCCCCCGGCAGGTGCCAGGGAAGCGGGGAGTCGACGGGCTCTTAGGTCGGTCTGTCCTTCCCCGCTCAGCCCCGCGGGTGCCCCTGCACCCCATGTCCGAGCTGCTGGCACGCATGCCCTGCCGTCTTCCCAGCGTCATCCTCCCTCCCCGTCCTTGAAGCCATATCAGCTGGTGTGGCGTGGGTTCCTGCCCCGGCCCTGCCGTGAGGCTTGGCTGGGTCCCTTCCCCACGCTGGTTCTGGATGGCCACCAGGCCCCTGGGTACTCCCAGGGCGACTCGGGGCCCCAAGCCGGGCCCACCACCACCACATTCTTCCTGGGGTCTCCCGTCCCATCTCCCGCTGCTGGCCGGCCCCTGTGTGAATGTTGGGCTCACACAGCCCGCCCCGCGGCCTCACTGACCGGGGGAGAGCAGGGGTGGGTGGGGGGCTGGGGCGCGGGCAGACGGGCGCCGTCTCCTCCGCTCTCCCAGGCCTGAGGGGCAGCTGGTGTGAGCTGGCAGGACTCGCGGGGGGCGGGGGGGGGGGCTGTCCCAGATCTCCTCTGCTCTGTGCTTGCACGTGGCGATTCTCGCTTCACCATTGGGTGGAATTCCCTGCACCTCAGTCGCATGCGAACAAAATGGGCCTCTTTTCCAAGCAGGGTGGGACAAGCAGTGGGTGCCGCCTGGGCGGAGGCCCATGGGGATGTTGGTCACACTCGCCCTTGGGGCCCCTGCTGGATATGGGGGTTGGGGTAGCACTGGGTTTCTAGTGCAGGCGGGAGTGTTGGGATGCCCCGTGGGGCAGCTGGGGGGGCCCACGCCACGCCCACGTAGGGGCCTGCCTTTGGGAGCCTGGCGGTCAGCACCCGTGGGGTTCACTCTGTTTGGGGCCTGTCCCCCATTCCTCTTGGTGGGTGTGCATGGGGAGGGGAGGAACTGTTTCCTCTCCCCGTCCCCTGGTGTCTGTCTTTAAATTTTTTTGACTTAAAAAATGTTCTGAAATATTTGAGGCACTCAAAAAGAATAGACAGGGCACAGTGAACTCCCACGTACAGCCTGCAGGGCTTGAGCAGATCTCGGGACTTCCCTGGCGCTCCAGCGGTCGAGACTCCGCGCTTCCAGTGCAGGGGGTGCAGGTTTGATCCCTTCCCTGGTTGGGGAGCTAGGATCCCACGTTGCCATTCAGCCTGGCCTACAAGAAAAAGACGAGGAGGAGGAAGAAGCAAATCTTACAAATAGAAACGAAGCCCCAGTTGCCCAGCCCCGGCCCCGTTCCCATCCCCCAAACTGCATTTTTGCCGTCGCGTGGGATGCCGTGGATAAGCGCCATGTAGGCGCCTCCAGGACCCTCGGCCACGGTCCCCGGCCGAGTCTCCACTGCACCTGCACTGTTCCCCCAGGCCGTGCCTGCCCTTCGCCCAGCCCTTGGCCCACCTGCCCTTTCCCGGAGGCCTTTCTAGCAACTTGGTATCACCTGGCTTTTTGACTTTTCGCCCATCTGATTGGGTGGGAAAGGGGATCTCCTTGCAGCGTGGATTTGCATTTCCCTGCTGACTGGGGAGGCCCAGCTGCTCTCCAGCCTAACAACATCCTCTCCTCGAAAGCTGGCCCGGCTGTCATCAGGGTGCTCTCAGGTCGGTGCCCTCTGCTCCCTTTCTTCTCTGCCTCCAGCCCCGTATACTACACACCAGGTGGGTGCCCCAGGCCTCAGTCACTTCGCACCCAGCCTGTCCCCAGATGAGCTCCCCACCCTGGCCCCTTCCTGCTCCCAGGTCCCTCCAGGTGTTGAGAGGTTCTCCTGACTTCTGCCGTCCTCAGCCCTGCCTCCCCCCCACCTCCTCCCACCTGCCCTCCTCCACCAGTACTTGTCACCTGCTCTGTTCCCTCCAGCCCCTGCCTCCGTCTCAGCTCAGGCCTCGTGGAGTCCCTGTCTATCACGGCACCCCGTCCTCCTCATTAGCTCCCAGAGGTTTTGCCGAGATGCTCATCCGATCTGCGGGTCCTCTGGCGGATGCCCTCCGTGGCGCATCGTCCCCTCAGCCTGATGCCTAGGCATGATCGGAAGACCCCCTCCCCCCGCCTGGATACCCACCCCCTGCACATTGTAGGCAGTCTAAATCCTTAGCTGTTTGGTTGACCTGGCAGAGCGGAGTCTGTGCCCTGCAGTTTCCCCAGCTTGGACCCAGCCCCCCACCCCGTGCGCCTCCCACCGCCCGCTTCGCCCCGCGGCACTGCTGTGGTCTGGAGGCTTTGGGCCTGCAGTGAGGGGGCAGGGGCCACACTAAGTCCATCTCTGGCTGCCATGTGGCCCGGCACATGGGTCACAGGCTCAGGAGGTGGGGGGAGCATGGGCACCCCGACTGCTGGGACCCCCGGGGTGGGCAGGAGGAGCGCCCCCCCCCCCCCCCCCCCCCCAGAGAGCTGCGTCTGCTGGGCAGCAAGAGAGCCCAGGGTGTGGCTCTTGGCCGAGGTCTCTGAGCTGAGGTCTGGTCCTGGGAGCCTGCTTCCTGGTGCCCGCCTCCCATGCCCTCTGGGCGACGCTGGCACAAGGACATGGGCTTTCCACTGCCCTAGTTGGCATCTTTCCCCCTTCTGTCGGGGCCGCACCCTGGGCCGCTGATTGGTGGAAAGTTCCTGGGCCTCATCCCCCGCCCCCGAAGCTGCAGCCCGCCACCCCCAGGGCAGCTGAAATGGAAACCCTGAAACGCAGCCCGGGTTTGTCTTTGGTAAATGGTAATTGAGGGCGGCACAAAGGGGGCCTGTTGGTCTGAACGCCACCCGCCCTTGCTCGCCTCTCCCACACCCGCCTTGTCGGGGCCCCGGCTCCCTGGGGGAGGCGGGGTGTGCATCCCGGGCCTTTGGAGAACGTAATAGAGACCAGATCGTAGTGCTGCTGCCCTTTCCACACAGCCTGCGCGCCGGGCACAGAGGGACATTCGTGGGGCTGTCTCATGGACTCGCTCATTTGTGCTCCCCGCACAGCAGCAGTGCTTCCCCCCCATTTTACAGGTGATGGCACTGAGGCTCGTGCGGAGCCAGGGTCCCACAGCCACTCGTGGTGCGTCTAGGGTTTGGACTCCATGAGACTGGAATCTACTTCCTCCCAGGCCTCCCCCATCGGCTGCAGTGTGGCCAGAGGCCAACTTATCCCCACGTCCCAGCTTTTCCCAAGAAACCCCTCTCTTCCTCTGTCCCACAAGCAGGGCTGAGTCATAAAGGGGCCTCCTCCCCCTCTTCCTGTTCACCATTCTTCTCTCCATCTCCCCTTCCCTGTGTTCCCCCAGCACCGGAGGCCTGCACGGGGGCAGGGGTGGGACTGGGGTGGGCCAAGTAATGCAGCCTTGGTTCTTCTCTCTCCCGCCAGCTCCTCTGGTCTCCTTTGTCCGTGAGGCACGTGGGTGCTCTCCCCAGAGGCCAGGGGTCTCACAAATGTTATTCCAGGCCTGGACCAGGCAGTGTAGGGAGGCGGAGGGCTAGACCTGGGTCTGGTTCCAGCCCAGCTGCTGAGCCATGTGTGACTTTGGGCTCGACCCCGCACTTTCTTGAGCATCGGATGTTCCTCCTGTAAGGTGACCACCGCCTCATCAGGGCGTAAGGCCTGGCACACAATAGGTTCCTCACGCTGGACGCTGCTGGGTCATCAGGGTCTGGGAGGGTAGGAGGGTGACTGTGAGAGCCTCCAGAAGCCTCCCGTGGGAACAATGTCCCTGGGGATTTGTGGCCTTGAAGGCCTTTGTCCTCTGGGCCGTAGCACGTGTGCTCTCATACGGGGTTTCCAAATCACAAGCTCTGTGCCGGGCGCCATGCTGGGGCTGGGTTCTCAGAGAGGAGACGGTGGCCCCACCTGGGGTTACCCGTGGGCTCCCAGGAGGCATGATGAAGGTAGGAGAACGGTATCTTCTCTCCTTGGCTCAGTGTGTGATCCTGAGGTCTCTGGGTCAAAGATCCTGGGAGACTTCCTGGAGGAGGAGGCATCGAGCTAAGTGTTCCATATGTGGTTGGAATAGGTGAAGTGAAGCAGGTGGGAGAAAAGGCACAGGCAGAGTCTGGGAGGTGGGAGACGGTCAGGCGAGTGGTAAGGAAATGCAGGGTCATCGGCAGCAAGGCTGGTTGGGGAGCCTCCAATGCCGGACACAGTTATGACGCCTGGTCCCTGTCTCAGAGGGCATGTGGGCTAGTGAGGAGTCTAGACCAGCTGCATGAAAAGCTGTGGTGTCAGACGGCCAGCTGGGCTGCTCACTACAAGCCACTCAGTCCTGAGGGCTGGGCCCTGAGGAGGTGACGGGGGCCTCCCGGGCCTCTCATCCCCATAAGCCAGCATCATTCATCCATTCAAGTGTTTTCCTGAGCACCTATAGGCACCAGGCATCCCATCAGTGCTGAGGATACCACAGGAAACAGACTCAAGTCTTTTCCTTGTGCAGTAGAGAAAAACAAAGCTGGGGAGGGCTGGAGAGGGGTTGTAATCTTTGAAGGGGACGTTGGAGCAGATAATTGGAGGAGATGAGCAACACACTGGATATTTGAAGGAAAAGCATTCCAGGCAGAGGGAACAGCATGTGCAAAGGCCCTGAGGCTGGAGTGTGCTTAGTGTGAGCTAGTGTGGCTGGAGTGGAGTGGGTGAGGGAGAGCCTTGGAGGTGGTGAGGAGGGCCTTGAAGCCCATCGCACTACTAGGGGGAGCCTTCAGGGATTTCTTTTTTTTTTTTTTTTTTGGCTGCGTTGGGTCTTCATTGCTGCACGCAGGCTTTCTCTAGTTGCGGCGAGCGGGGGCTTCTCATTGTGGTGGCTTCTCTTGCTGTGGAGCGTGGGCTTCAGTAGTTGTGGCACGCAGGCTCTAGAGCGCAGGCTCAGTAGTTGTGGCACATAGGTTTAGTTGCTCCGCGGCATGTGGGATCTTCCCAGACCAGGGCTCAAACCCGTGTGACCTGCATTGGCAGGGGGATTCTTAACCACTGCGCCACCAGGGAAGCCCAGGGATTTCATTTTTTATAGAATTTTTTTTTTAAAGTTGAGATCTAATTTACACATTATTAAATCTATCCATTTTAAGTGTACAGTTTGATGACTTTTAGTATAAACATACAGGTGTGTAGCCATCACCACAATCCAGTGTTAGAACATTTCTACCACCCAGAAAGTTCTCTCATGGCTGTTTCAAGTCAGTCCCTGCTCTCAACCCCTGGCAACCGCTGATCTGCTTTCTGTGTCTATAGTTTTGAAATTTCAAATAAGTGGAATCAAACTATATGTAGTCTTTTGGGTCTGGTTTCTTTCACTTAGTGTAATGTTTTTGGAGGTTCACCCATATTGTTGCAAATGTCAACAGTTGGGTTCTGCATTTGCAGATGTGGAGGGCTGACTGCACTGTACCATTTTATATGAGGGACTTGGGCATCCTCGGATTTGGGTAACCTCAGGGGTCCTGAACCAATTCCCCAAGGATACCGAGGGGCAACTGTGTACTATTGTCTAGATGAACTTTGTGTTTATATATTCACCAGTTGATGGACATTTGGGTTGTTTCCACGTTTTGGCTATTGTGAATAAGGTCACTATGAACTTTTTTTTTTTTTTTTTTACAAATGATTGTATGGTTATATGCTTTTATTTCGCTTGGGTGGTTGGGTCATATGGTAGGTATATATTTAACTTTTTTTTTTAAAGATGTTGGGGGTAGGAGTTTATTAATTAATTTATTTATTTTTGCTGTGTTGCATCTTCGTTTCTGTGCAAGGGCTTCCTCTAGTTGTGGCAAGCGGGGGGCACTCACTATGGCGGCCTCTCTTGCTGCGGAGCACAGGCTCCAGACGCACAGGCTCAGTAGTTGTGGCTCACGGGCCTAGTTGCTCCGTGGCATGTGAGATCCTCCCAGACCAGGGCTCGAACCCGTGTCCCCTGCATTAGCAGGCAGATTCTCAACCACTGCGCCATCAGGGGAGCCCCTATATTTAACTTTTTAAGCAACTGTCAAACTGGTTTCCAGTGGGGTTGCACCGTTTTTCATTTCTACCAGCAATCTGTCCTGATTACTCGACATCCTCGTCAGCACTTGATATTGTCGGTTTTTCTGATTTTAGCCATCCTGATCTGCGTGAAGTGGTATCGCATTGTGGTTTTCATCCACATTGCCCTTGTGACTAATGATGTGGGTCATCTTTTCACGTGCTTATTGCTGTTTACGTATCTTCACTGGTGACATGGGTATTCAAATCTTTTGTTCATTTTTTTATTAGGTCTTATTAGTAAGTTGTAAGGGTTCTTCATATGTTGGTGAATAAATGACCTTTGTTAGATATATGATTTGTAGCTTGACCCAAGCCTGACAGCGAGTGACTCCTGGGCCCCAGAATTCCCGGGGTGTCAGGGAGTTGGTCAGGGGATTAGAATGTTGGATTTGGCGGACTCTGGGGGGCAGGCCAAGGCTGGCAGGCATGCCTCATACTCCCATCAGCCCACCTGGGCATGTAGGTGCCACTACTTTGTGCCTTGCAGGAGCTCATTTTCCTTTGCTCTTATGTCTAACCACCCTGTGTGAGGAGCTGATCCTTCCCATGGCTATGCCAGGACGGTAATAGTGTTGTTGGCTCATGCTGCTGGCTTGGGAGCCTTTCCGGGGACACATATTCCTGCTGTGAGCATTGTGGGTTGGCTTCTGTATTAGTCAGAACTTCTTTGGTTGCAAGTGACAGTGTCCCTCAAAGAGAATTAGGCAAAAAGACATAACAATGCCTGTGTGTGTCAGGATTTGTTGGCTGATGTAAGTGAAGGGCTCAAGTGACCAGCTTCAGGTTCAGCTGGATCCAGGCCCTCCAAATCCTGGGACTTAGCTCTGCTTTCTCTGTGTTGGCGTTGTTCCCTGGCAGTCTCTTCTATGTAGTAATCCTGCAGCTCCTGGCTTTCATCCCACACCTAGACAGCCCCAGAACAAGAAGAGCACCTTTTCCTAAAGGTTCCAGCCAGAGTCCAGGCCCTGATGCTCCTTGGGTCACATGATCTTCCTTCAGCTAACCATGGGGCTCTGGCCAGGCCTGGGTCATGTGTCCACTCTAGGTGTGGGGATTGGGGGTCAGCTCATGTAAGTCATATGGCTCAAGAATGGAGAAAAGGGTTCTCTAAAAAGGAATAATATTCTGTGACCATGAGTGGGATAAGGATACGGCTGGACGGGCGAAGGGTGCGGCATCCCCTACTGCATGAGTTTAATGTCCAGAAGGCACTAATGTCCCCGTTCCCGAGGTCCTGAGGGGGTGATGCTTTCTCCCCAAATCCTCTGTCCGTCCGCTGTGCTCTGCATCCCCTCTCCCCACTGGACAGTGTGCTCCCCTAGGTGGAGGACGCATCCTGCCTGCGGCTCTGGGGCAGGACAGGGCCTGGCCTATGGTGAGCCCTACATGAATACCTAGTAGAAGAGAGGGTGTGCACACAAGACAGTGGGGGAGTAGGGGATGTGGGCCTGTCCTTTGTGCCTCTCCCCCAACTCCCCTGCAGCCAGTCCCATCTTTCTGTCACCTGGTACCCTGAGCTGATCACCATGGAGATTGGGGGCTTCCCCTCTCAGGAATCCCCTTTGTCAAACACTAGTGCCCTATTGGCCATATGCATCGCATCTTTCTCTGCTTAGTCGTGAAAGCAGGGAGCTGTAATCGCGGGAGGGCAGGCTGAGGGCACGGCAAGTCCGTCCCGGCAGGGGGTTGAGGCGGATGTAAGCTCCTCTGTGTGTGTGTCCCCGCACCTGGGGTGGAGTGGGTGAGTGCTGGATGGTGAACCCAAAGCTGGCGTATGGCCTGTGTGGTGAGGCTGGTTGATTAAACTAGATGTTGCTTTGTCCAGCCTGCATTGAGGGATGTGAGCTGTTGGCTGGTCCTAGAGGGTGTGGGGGCCACTGGAGAGTGACCCACTGGGTTGCCCATGCATGTCAGGATCTGCTGGCCAGTGCTGTGTGGTGAGAGCTGCATTCAGCTGTTGGTGGCCATGCTGAGCTGCACGGTCCTGCTAAGGGGCTGCTGGGGTTAATACAGCCTGTGCCGCAGACCCCTGAGCCAGCTTCCTCCCGATTTTCACCTCCTGGGTCCCGGATGTAAGAGAGAGTGTGTGCCCGACCCAGAGTCTGGCGGACTGGAACACGTGTCCCGGCAGCGCCGCCGCCATGCTGGGCCCACGCCCGCAGCCACTTCTCTGTACCTCAGTTTCCCTGTCTAGAAAATGGGGATGACCATGGTCCCTGCCTCACGGGGCCAGGGGTGCTCTGCCATCTGGTGACGTTGTGATGTGATCCCTCCTGTTCTCTGCCCACAGGTGAGTGACGATGGTGGAGAGCACGTGACCTGCACAGACCCTTCTCTGCCCACCGAGTGGCACCACCATGCAGAAGCCCAGCGGCCTGAAGCCCCCCGGCCGCGGGGGGAAGCACTCAAGCCCCATGGGCCGGACGTCCACTGGATCAACCTCGGCCTCTGCCACTGTGACGGCCACTGGCTCCAAGGAAGGTGCGCGGGGCCAAGGGTGGAGCGGGGGTGGGTAGTGGTTCTTCCGGAAGAGCCAAGGGAACTTGGGCTGCTCCCTGACCAGCCTGGAGGCCAGCCGTTCCCAGAAGTTCTTCTGGATGTCTGACCACATCCCTTTGAAAGTTAACGGGCAGGGACACATGCTTTATGTGCAATTGTTCCTTTTCACGCTCCTCCAAATTTGGGAGGCGGTACCACTGTTGGCTTCCCTTAGGGATGAGGAAATGGAGGCCCAGGGAGGCATGGCAACTTGCCCACATCACTCAGCCTGGGAAACACAGGCCGATTCAAACTCCAGCCTCTGCCAGCCTCCCTGCCCCCACTCATTCCCCTTCCAGGGTCTGAAATGCTCCCCATCTTCCCATCAGCTTTCTTGTCACCACCCAGACCTATGCCCTTTGAGCTTTACTTGTGTAACCTCTAGTCGTCCTGCTGGTGGGCAGAGGGTTCCTGGCAGGGCAGGGGTAAGGCCAGGTGCTCGGGCTGGATGCACCAGCTCTGAAGGCAGATGGGTTGAGGACAGCTGTTAGCTATTGGCTTTTTCTAGTGATAAAAAGTAAGAGAGCCCCCTCTGTAATATTTGGAAAGTTGGATGTAGGGGTAAAATGGCCTATAATCTTCCCTAGAGGTAACTATTACTATTTTAGTTTATATCCTTTCACTTTTTTTTTTAATATATATCTTTGCAATCATGCTGCATATACAACTTGAAAATCTGCTTTTTTATTTTCTTATAAATTTATTTATTTTATTTTTGGCTGCATTGGGTCTTCTTTGCTGCACGCGGGCTTCCCTCTGGTTGCGGCGAGCGGGGGCTACTCTTGGTTGTGGTGCACCGGCTTCTCATTGCGGTGGCTTCTCTTGTTGCGGAGCTTGGGCTCTAGGTGCGTGGGCTTCAGTAGTTGTGGCACGTGGGCTCAGTAGTTGTGGCTCATGGGCTGTAGAGCGCCGGCTCAGTAGCTGTGGCACATGGGCTTAGTTGCTTCCCGGCATGTGGGATCTTCCCGGACCAGGGCTCGAACCCGTGTCGCCTGCACTGGCAGGTGGATTCTTAACCACTGCATCACCAGGGAGGCCCTCTTATTTTTCACTTTGGTAAATAATGCTGTGATGAACATCTTTGGCACAAATTCCCACTTTGACGACACTCCAGCCAGCAGGGTAAGACAGGGTCCATCTCATCTGATTGGCATAGAAGTTTGGAGAGGCAAAACCAGTCACAGGCCAGACTGGGCAATCTGGGCCCTGGGTAGGGTCAAGTGAAGTTTGAGCCAAAGGCACGGGCAGTTGACAGAACCAGGTCCTGGGAAAGCCAGACAGCTAGCATGGAAAGGTGAGGAAGATGTGTCATGTGGCCCGTGGACTGCCCTGCCTGGTACAGGCTCTTGTGGAGGCCCAGACAACCCCTTTCAAGGTGGCAAATCCTCCTTTCCTCATTTCTGAGCCTCAGAAGAACCTAGGCGGGGGAAAAAACAAGGGGAAAAGGCTGTTCCAGGTGAGGGAACAAGTAACGCAAGGACCCTGAGGCAGGAATGGATTTTTTGTTAAAAAAGAGAAAGAAGACAGGTCTGGGTAAAGAGGAGTGCGAAATGAGGTTGGGGAGGGCAGCAGAGGCAGGTGGTGAAGGGCAGGGGGACTGGGTTTGTTTTAAGTGTGATGGAAGCTGTTGGAGGATGTTAGCAAAGGTCGTCTGGTGGTGTTGGCATTCCTCAGGCCACCAGGCAGAGGGCGGGTTGCGGGGGTAAAGAGCGGGGCTGGGGAGACTGGTGAGGAGGCATGTGGTCACCCGGGCGAAGATGTTTGTACTCACTTCCAGGGCTGTGGGAGGTGAAGGGGGCTGACCACCATGGGTGGGCTGCAGGGAAGACTTCCTGGAGGAAGTGTGAGTGAGCTCAGCCTTAAGGAAGGAGGGAGTGTAAGTGTGGAGGAGGAGGACGATGTGGGGCCTGGAGACAGAGCATGGGCAGAGGCACCAAATGGGCCTAGTGGTCTAGAGCGGGTGGGAGTTGTATATCCCACTGGCTGGAGAAGGGCTCCAGCCAGGCTTGGCCCTGACCCTCTTCTCCACTGGAGAGAGCCCCTAGCACCTTCTGGATTCTTTCCTCATTGCCTCCTCTCTGATCCAGAGGGCCTGGGTTCTGGCTCCGATCCAGCTCTAATGTCCCTCCTGTGTGACCTTGGAAGCATTACTTAACCTCTCTGAGCCACAAATGGGATAATGTCATTTCTCTCAGGGAATCAAGTGAGTTAATAAATGAGAAGTGCCTGCAGGCACAAGACTCATTAAAGAGTAATTTCTTTTCCTTTCATCCCTCCATAATCTCATTACAGAAAAATTTGAGTGATAAAAGAAGGAACTCCCATTACCCCTCCACTTAACCTAATCACAGCCACCACTGTGACCTATTCCTTCTGGTCGTTTTTCCTGTTCACATGTTGTTGTTTCAAGCAGTTAAGTCATGGGTTGTATCCAGACTTGCATCCTACTGCTTCACATTTGATTGCGTTCTATGCCAAGCGCCCCCGCCCCCGTGCTACGGCAGTGTCCTCTTTGCCATCATTTTGAATGGCTACATCCTGGTCTCTCGAGGGAAGGGGAATGGACCACACTGTGTGGCCTGCTGATTGCCTCCTGGTCACACCGCACGGTGGTCTGGGGGCCGCTGAAGGTGGGGCCTGGGTGGTCTGACTCTGCCTGGACCCCAACCCTGCAGGGCTGTTCCTGTGCCGGGAGAGGAGGTGCCGCTCTATGAATGCCCAATTGATCACAGAGACACGCCCCCTACCGAGGGACACGGTGGCGGCAAAAGGCTGCAGCTGCGGTTGGTGCCGCCCTCCTTCCCGCTCTGGCACCTGCTGCCTTTGCAGGTCAGAGAGAGACAGACCCCTGGGCTGGGGGAGGGAGCAGAGAGCCGGGAGCAGTTGGCCAGGGCAGTGGAGCCCTGTGACAGGGGAAGGGAGCTTTCTGCGGCCCAGAGCTGCTTTCGTCCCTGCTCCAGGTCTCATAACAAGAGTCCCAGCAGAGGCAGGATGTGTGGCAGCAGCAGGGGAGGACAGTGGCCCCATTCCTGGCCCGCAGGCTCCCTCACCCACCCTATGGAACTGGCCATCAGCTCTCCGAGGTGCTGGAGGCGCCCACCCCCGTGGGAGGCTGGGAGGCTGGGACTCCGGAGGTGGGTGCTGGAGCACCAAGAGAGGGTCTGGCAGAGGCTGGAGCCTGGTGGTGGCTGGAGGGGGGCAGTGGCTCTGGGAATCGGGGCAGTGGCAGCCTCCCAAAGCATGAGCTCAGCCTCCGGGCAGAGGATCTGCCAAGGGTCAGGCCTGGGCTGATGCCTCCGCCCCGCCTGGCCTTTGTCGGTTCCCAGAGCCGCAGGACCAGAGGGGCCGTGGGAGGGGGTCTCTTACACCAGGAGGTGGCCCAGAGGCGGTCAAAGCAGGTGCACAGGAAGGCGGTCTGGGACCCACCGGTGGGCCAAAACCTGGGTGGGGCCTCTAGGTCAGGGGCAGCCCAGCCAGATGGGATGGACCCCCTGGAGACTGCTTCAGATCAGGCAGTCGGGGCGGGGGAGGGGGTCCTCGCTCAGGAGGTGACGCCGGCGTGAAGATCTTAGTGACAAGCAGGAACCCGCAAGGTCAGGGAAAGGGCATCCAGGCAGAGGCAGTAGTGGCTACAGAAGTCCTGAGTCTTGAGACGTCTAAGGACGGGGATGGAGGCAGAGCGGCTCGAGAGGCCCGGGGAGGGGTGTGCATGGGCCGGGGCGGGCGTGGCGACTGGAAGGGAGTTGGGGAGCTGTGGCCCAGGCCGCCTGGGGGTTGGGAGCCTATCCTGGGCCTGCGGAAGATGTGGGGGGAGCTCAGGTCTCCGGGCTGGTGGCCCAAGATGCCGCTGGGGTTAGGGCTTCCGTTTGGGCCAGGAGCAGCCGGCGCTGGCCGGGCAGGTCCAACACTGCTGGGTAGTCGTAGGACCACGGCAGGCTGTGCATAGGAGCCCTTAGTCCTTCCCAGGGTCTGCTTCTGAGCCTCAGGTGGGGGCAGGCCAGGCTAGGCCATGGGTGTCCCTCTTGGGACAAGAAGGGCTGGCCGCTGGGGAGGGCTCTAGGGACAGGGACAGACCATAGGCCACTGTGAGGTCCCTCTGCCCTTGCCCCCCACTGGGGCAGGAGGACCCTTGGAGGGCCTCTCCCACCCCTTGCCCTCTGGTCCAGCCCCAGAGATTTCCCATCTAGGAGGGACAGCGTTTGACACTTGTGTGTCACAAGCCGGCCCTGCAGCAGGTGTCTTACCACATTTCTTTCTCATTAACAACTGAGTGAGAGAACTGCTCTTCTGTCCATTTGAAAGATGACAGAACTGAGGCTTGGAGGTCTCAGCTGAGTTGCTCAGAGTTACAGGGCCAGAGGGTAGCAGGGCTGGGCTTGGTCTAAAGCTGGTTCAGGCTGCTGGCACCTCCTGCCCCCAGGGTTGAGGCAGCTGCGGTGGCTGGACTCGAGTCCACTCCTACGCTCTGCTCAGGCACCGGCTAGACGGGCGGGGCGGGAGGAGCCATCTGTTCTCGTTAGGTTGGTCACAGCTATCCCCCAGTGTGCCTGTGGCCTTTGCACATGTGGACCCAGGACACAGGAGGTCGAGGACGCGTGTGCATGGGCATCCCCCTCAGAAAAGCAGCGGGCCACTTGGGGCAGGGTCCACTTCCTATATGTTGATCTCCCCCAAGGGGCCCAGAGCTTTGAAGTTCTGGCTTATTGAGCTGGGGCCCGGGTGCTCCCACACCCTGTGGGTGCTCCAGACATGGGAGCCAGCCTGACGTGCCCGGGGTGGGGTGTCCCACAGAGCTTCACAGCTGGCCTCTAGTCCTGGACACTGACCCCACTCCACTCCACCCGCGGAGGTTCGTGTCTTTCACCTTGATCCCCATGCTCCCTACGAGGGTAGGTGGCTTCATCCCCGTTTTAACTGACCTGTCCCAGATGCTGCGCAAACCTGGGCAGAACCGGACCAGCTGCCAGCCCTTGCTCCTGCGGAGCTAGCCCTGGCTCCAGGCGGCACTCACTCCCTTCAAGGTCAGCTCTCCTGCTCTCCTCCCCTGACCACATCCTAAACTTTTTAATGGCATCAGGATGGGGAAAGCCAAGCTGAGCTTTTCTGTGGCTGGGCTGCGGATGGGCGGGGGGCAGGGCAGCCTCCTAATGTTCCTGATGACGCCCAGAATCGATCGGGAATGGGGGCGGGGGGGGGAGCAGGGGCCCAGCTGCCAGCACCTGCCCGCCTGCCTGCCTGCCCTGGCTGGCGTGGCTGTAGCAGGGCTTCTCCATGGGAAGCTGGCTCTGCTCCTTCCAGGGTAAGCCGCCCGCATCTTTTTCTCCCTGGCGCCTCAGCTGAGTCTGCTGGGTAGGGGCTCTTTCCCCCTGGTTTGGGAGTAAGGGGAACAGAAGGGGGCTTCTGAGTTCCCTTTGGTTCAGGAAGGACGCTGAGCAATCCTTGGGACTGGGGCCCGCCCCGGAACGGCCTGGTAGAGGGTCCCTTCTGCAGGGATGGATGGCTGGAGACGGCGTAGCAGGGGAAATGCCGGGCCTGTGGTGGCCACAGGGGGCGGGCCCTGCCTTGGTCAGAGTGGGTTGGGAGGGGTCTTTCCAGAGACCATATGGGCGGGACGCTGTCAAGGGACTGACTGGAGGGTGGACCGGGCTGGGGGACTCACGGTGGGAAAGCTGGTGCCCTTGAGGAATGGTCTAGAGACCCCATCCCTTCCTTTGGACCTCGGTGTTGAGTCCCTGCCAGGAGAGACGGGATCTTAGAACAGAAAGCTGCTTTGGGGTTTGTGGGGCATTTATGTATGTTGCATTGAGGAACCAAGGAGGGGAGGTCAGGGTCACGGCCAGGGTATATTTCAGCCCCATTTTGGGGCCCCGGGGATGGAGAGGGGGTCTGTGTGGACCCCACCTCCCAGGGCTTGTCTTCTGGGTGGGGTGCAGACGTGTACCCTGGCAGCCTGGGTGGCAGGCTGTGCCAATCAGGGAAGAATGGAGTTCCGTGGGGTGGCAGTGCCAGTGAGGGGTGGTGGAGCTGGCCTGATGGGCAGGCAGGGTTTCCTTAGGCGACACAGAGAAAAAAATGCTATAATTTTAGGCCAGAGTGACCGTGTACTGCCTGTGACAGCCCTAGTTTATGCTTGTGGTCTTGGCATGACACTATATTAATAGCACCTCTTTTCTCTCCACCGTGTCTAGTTTTGGATGATAAATTATGTAGTCACCTTATTTATAGCCCTTCCTAAGTCATCACACTGCTCATTTGCACATTAAAGGCTCAGACAAGTCCTGCAGCAAAGTAACCTTAACTTTGCTTAAGCCCCTGTTCCTCAAGTTGTTTGAATTTGGAGATTAAGGTTTTGTTTTCATGATACTTATTAACGCCTTGTTGAACTATGTTCTATGGAACGTTTATAGATACGCTTTTTTTCCCTCTGGCTTTCAGGGGCAAAGGGCCAACTTCATCATGCTCCTTGGTGCATGTCATATCATCACTGTGGGTCCCTCCAAGGCCCCTCTTGTGGGTTTTTTTTTTTTTTTTTTTTTTTTGCAGTACGCGGGCCTCTCACTGTTGTGGCCTCTCCCGTTGCGGAGCACAGGCTCCGGACGCGCAGGCTCAGCGGCCATGGCTCACGGGCTCAGCCGCTTCGCGGCATGTGGGATCTTCCCGGACCGGGGCACGAACCTGTGTCCCCTGGCATCGGCAGGCGGACTCTTAACCACTGCGCCACCAGGGAAGCCCAAAATTAAGTACATTCTATTAAAAACATAGGTAATAAATATTCAAAACTCATGACTTCTAGTGGTTCTCCTAGTAGTGTTTATACCACTACTACTACTACTATTTTACTACTGGTAAAAAAGCTACTATTTACTACTAGTAAGATTTTGTAGCATCTGTGTTTTTTTTGTTTTGTTCTGTTATTTATTTATGGCTGCATTGGGTCTTTGTTGCTCCCATGGGCTTTCTCTAGTTGCAGTGAGCAGGGGCTACTCTTCATTGAGGTGCACGGACTTCTCATTGCAGTGGTTTCTCTTGTTGCGGAGCATGGGGTCTAGGCGTGCAGGCTTCAGTAGTTGTGGTGCACGGGCTTAGCTGCTCCGTGGCATGTGGGATCTTCCCGGACCAGGGATCAAACCCGTGTCCCCTGCATCGGCAGGCGGATTCTCAACCACTGCGCCACCAGGGAAGTCCCCAGCATCTGTGTCTTTGAGGTTATTTACTCTATGTTGGAAATACTATATATAATCTCTTCCCAATTCTGTGTTCAGTGGCATCACGCTGGTAGCTTGAGATGGATCATGGTGGGAGAATTTACACTATGGAAATTGGCAAAGGCTACAAAATCAGGGTTATTATTATTATTATTATTTTCTCTTGGAGAACTAGTTAAGCCTTTCCCAGCACAGCACTGGCTGGCATATAGGTGGAGAGGTAGTGGATGGAGACCACCCCATCGGAGAGGACCACCAGTGTGGGCCAGGGTGGAGGACTGGGGAGGCCCCAGTCCTGTCGCAGGAACAGGGAGCCTTGAGAGGAGCATGGACAGCAGGGCCAGGCACCACAAGGCCGGGAAGGGCCCCCTGCAGTGCAGCGAGGCATCCTTGCAGGAGAAGTTTCCAGAGCGGGGAGGGGTCAGGAGCTGAGGGTCAGAGAAGGACTGGGAAGCAGAGTCTTATTAGGGCATGGAACCGTTTCCTTCTAGACACTGCTGGATGGAAAAATACCAACTGCAGGGAGAGCAGAGGACCGAGTAATATCTAACTACAGCCTGGCTTGTGTTTTTTACTTTTAAGTACTACACACACACACACACACACACACACACACACCCCTACACGCACAGGATAAAGCGTGGAAAAACACACACCAAGATGTCAACTGTGATTATGTTTATATGATGGAACTATAGATCCTTTTCTTTTTCTTTTTTTTTTTTTTTGCGGTACGCGGGCCTCTCACTGTTGTGGCCTCTCCTGTTGCGGAGCACAGGTTCCGGACGTGCAGGCTCAGCGGCCATGGCTCACGGGCCCAGCCGCTCCGCGGCACGTGGGATCTTCCCGGACTGGGGCACGAACCCGTGTCCCCTGCATTGGCAGGCGGACTCTCAACCACTGCGCCACCAGGGAAGCCCAGGTCCTTTTCATTTTTTTAATCAGTAACTATGTTTAAATTTTTTTCTGCACTGGACATGAATGATCTATGTAAGAAATATTTAGAGAGAGAAAAGCTTGTTTGCTGGGAAGGAGAATGGGTGATGGCAGGATGGGGCAAGGTGAGGGAAGCTGTTTTGTGGGCCAGGGCGGTATTCATGCCACCCGTGGGCTCTGACCTCTGTTGGAGGGCCATCGCGGGGAGAGGAGAAAGGTGGCGGGGAGGCGGGTCCCAGGGAAGACCAAAGCGGGATGGAGGTTTGCTTCTAAAAGGAGAAGAGGGTTCTTAGCTTTCCTCTGGAAACACAGGGAAAATGGGAAGGGCTCAGGGAGGTACAAAGGCGGAAGGGAGACCAGGTGAACCGGAAACTGCCTGGAGTGAGCCTCAGATTCCTTGACTGAAGAAATGGGAGCGACGTTCTGCAGCTCGGATTGTTGACTGTTCCGTGCACCCAGCACAGAGCCGGTGTGGGCCCCCGTTCTGAGCTGGCAGTGCAGTGCAGCCTGCATGGAGGGCCTGCTGCGGGGAACCAGGCTGGGTGCTGGAGAGGAAACAGCCCGTGTGAGCTTCCATTTCAGTCTGGAGGCAGACATACTCAGGTGAAGACGGGGTAAATCTCTTGAAGAATGAAGTGAGTAGAGGGTGCTGCAAGTGGGTGGGCTTTTAGGTGAAGCAGTCAGGGAAGGCTGCTCTGAGGAGGTGAGGGAACGAGCCCTGTGACTGTCAGGGCAGAGGTTCTGGGAGGTGCTCCCACCTCTGTTTGCAGTGAGCCCTCTCTCCCCAACCCCACGGCCCCGTGGACCTTGGTGCCTTCCTGCCAGGCAGAAGGCCTGCTGAGTTGTAGCTGCGGTCCTGGTGTTCCCCCCACCCCTTTGCTGGGCCCACTTTGACACTGGGTGCTTAACGAATGGGGTCCCTGGTGGCTGAGATTCGGCAGGTATGAAAAATGCCTGTCTCCGCTTCCCAGGCAGGGCAGGACCAAAGCCCTTGCGGAAGCAGGGGAGGATGCGCTCTCATCTGGGCACCTCCCACCACCCCCGCCTTGAGCGCCCCCCGCTCACGTTGGAACAGGCCACCAGCTGCTGTCACTCCACACCATGTCCTTTAGCCCTTTTTATCAAAGTTCTACTTTGAACTTGAAACCAGCAGTCAATTCCCTTGTGCCTGGTGTCTGGGGAAGGGTCAGCTGCTGGCGTGAGGTTTAAGTCTGTTGCTGCCCTTTGCTTCCTTGGGGCTTTGCCGAGCCGCTGCTGGTCCATTTGGGAACTAGGAGATCGGGGAGGCCCAGGCCCTGCCCTCAGGGAGCCTCCAGAACCACCCCAGAGGCTCAGCCCATCAGCCGGGTCTCATAGCTCTGATGACACGCCCCCTCCTCTGGGAGAAGAGGTGGGGCTTGTAGCATGTCAGTGCTGGCCGGTACCTTAGCAATTTCTGACCTCGCCTTTCGTTGCCCCATGGGGAAGCTGAGGCCCAGATATGGGAAGGGGCTCGGCCAGGCCCAGCCAGCGTGTTACTGACGGCTCCCTGGAGGGAACGGGGCTCTAGTGGGGTTACCACCCTTTCCTCAGCTCAGGCGGCTGCAAGCTGCCCAGGGTGAGTGGGGGAGTGGGTGAAGTTTTGTGCCTGTGAGACTGGAGCATCAAAGAGGAAAAATGCAGCAGAACGCCCAAGTGTGGTCGCCAGGCTCGTGACCTGGATTTTATTTTAGCAGCTGTTCAAACAACTGGTCCCCGGGGCCTGTGACCTCTGGAAGGGGCAGGGGTGGGGAAGAAAGGAGATTACCTGGGGGTCTGCCTGGGCCAGGACAGCTGGGAGGACAGCTGAGTAGGCAGCTTCTTGCCAAGAATAGCCACGCTGGGTCCCCCTCGACCTGGGACCCTCCTCTATGCTCTCTGCACAGACAACAGGTAGGGCAGGGTCTCACCTGAGCCACGGCCATTCCGTTAAGCAGACATCACAGAGCCCCTCAGCATGAGGAAGTGTTCTGGAAACGGATATGGGAAGGGCACTGACACCTGCTAGACACCTCCTATGCCTGCCTTACGGGGAGGCTCTGAGCCAGACCAGGTGGGCCTGGCTCCTGCCTGGGTAACTTTGGGCAAGTTTTATAACCTCTGTTTCCTAACCTGCAAGATAAGAATATAATATAGAAAAAGTACCCAGTCCAGGGCTTCCCTGGTGGTGCAGTGGTTGAGAATCGGCCTGCCAATGCAAGGGACACGGGTTTGAGCCCTGACCCGGGAAGATCCCACTTGCCGCGGAACAGCTAAGCCCGTGCACCACAACTACTGAACCTGAGCTCTAGAGCCCGCAAGCCACAACTACTGAGCCCACCTGCCACAACTACTGAAGCCTGCATGCCCAGAGCCCATGCTCCGCAACAAAAGAAGCCACGACAATGAGAAGCCCGTGCTCCGCAACGAAGAGTAGCCCCCACTCGCCGCAACTAGAGAAAGCCCGTGCATAGCAACGAAGACCCAACACAGCCAAAAATTAAAAAAATAAATAAATAAATTTATATATATATAAAAAAAAGTACCCAGTCCGTTGAGGGCACGTAGTCTCACTTCATGAATGGTAGCTGCTGTCTTCATGATGATAACCTTGACCCCTCGTTGTTAGCAGGACCCACGGGCTGCTTGGGCAGTGTCACGAGGGACCTGGAACACCATCTAACTTGTGGCTTCCTCCCACTATGGCTGCTTTTCGGAGCAGGTTTTTTTTTTTTTAAGGAACGGGCCCACCTGACCTAGCGGGGTTCCCAGGCCCCGTACTGCTGTGATCCCAGCAGAAGCTCCTTGTAACAGGATTGTCCTAGATGAGAACCAGGGACCCGGAGCTCAGCCCAGGCACAGGGAACAGCAGGACGAGGTCGGCTGCTCTGGTGGGGGGTGTGTGTGGTGGGGGCAGAGCCATGGGTCCAAGGTCACCAGAACTTGCTGGAAGCCCTTCTTCTGCCCCCTGATCCTTTTGTGGTTTTAAATTTTTTCTAATCCCTTAGTTTGAGGATCAGTCATTTTCATCCCAGTAAGAACGGTCAGCACTTGTTCACTTGTGTGGCCCAGGCACCGTCCCTAGGGCTTTGTGTCCATCACTGTACAGAAGCCCCGTGGCGGAGGGCAGGTGAGGAGACCGAGACGGGGCTCCAGGGTCTGCTCCCTCAGCCACTGTGGCCTCCACCTTGTGGGATCTCAGGGGTGGAAGAGAAGAGCCTTGGGGACACCCCCACCCCCCACCCCCAGGGTCCCACAGAAGGAGAAGGAGACATCCCTCTGCAGGAAGGAGTACAAGATGAGATTGTTCCCTGCTCGAAGGGAACTGTAGGGTTTGGTCAGAGTCTAGGAAACGGGTCCATGCAGAGGAGTCCAAGATTGGGGTGGTTGTAGTTTAGGGCTTGGCATGGCGGGTGCCTGGTGCACATTTCCTGGACGAATGAAAGCGCCCTGCACCAAGAGCCAGGGGCTGTTGGCCGGACCTTGGCGCTGCTGCCTCCTGCCTGGGGGGCCTAGATAAAGCACCTGATATCTCCAGGCCTCAGTTTCCTCATCTGTAAAATGGGATCATGGAATCACTTCACAGGCTTAACTGAGGGTCCAATGAGCTACTGTATGTATGTCTGCCTCTTAGCACAGAGCATCAATTCGTGGGTGTGATCACTCTGGTTGTTAATCAAGTTCAGTAGCAAAGCTCACTGATGTCCCAGGAGCCCAGCTCACAGCTGAGAGGGAGCCCCTTGCCCCTCAGTTAGGATGCCCATCCTGGCTCCCCAGGCCCTGGCTGATCACATGCTTTCCCACCACTACCAGTGCCCCCGAGGGAGAACCTGCCTGCTGGAGCTCATATGTCAGCCCTGCCCTGGAGTTGTGTGGCTTCCTCATCTCCCAGAAGCTCTGTCCTTCCAGCCTTGAGACAGCATGCAGCCAGGCCTGCGGCCCCAGGCACCTTGGCCTTGGGTACAAGGAGGATGCTGGTGGAGCCGCTGCCCCTGTGGCCCCTCTACTGGCTACCCATGGAAAGGACCAGAAACACAGGCAACTCTGATGGGGGCATGGCAGTGTCTGCTTGCCTCCTGTCCCCATCTGTATTTGACAAGTCCGTCAGCCTCTGGAGTAGAGGAGGAAAAGGATGAGTCCTTCCCTGCCTGATACTTCGTCTGGCAGGAAGGCGGGGCAGCCTCCAGACCTTGAGGTGTAAATGGGCAGGCTTGCCGGCATCCGCTTGCACAGCAGGCCCTGCGTGGGGCCCAGGAGCCAGACACGCACAAAGCATGGTGGGTTTGAGCTCTGCTTTGTCCTTTTGTGAGCAGGTTGCCCCCCTTCCCTTCTTCTGAGTCTAGAGCACATCAGAGCCCAGGCCTGGGAGGCAGGCCCCCTCCAAGGGTTTGAGTCCCCATTTCTGCTGTGTGGCCTTGGGCGAGGCCCTGGCCTCTCTGAGTCTCAGGGTCCTTCTTTCTGTAAAGAGGGGCTGGATTAGGGTACCCAGTTCAGGCCAGAGAGCCTGGAGTTCAGTCCAGCAATGAGGTTAAGTGCTTGCTTCCGCCTCCCACCCTCCTCACACCCCCTTCTCCTGGTCTGTGTGCCCTGAGGCTTGGCCTGCAGCTTGGGGACCAGGGAGGAGAGGGAGACTCAGGAGTGGAATAAGAGGGTTTTCTGGCTCCTTCCTTGTCCCGAGATGTCTGTGGCCAGCTGCCAAGGAACAGTGAGGAGCCCTTCGTGGGGCCCAGAACTGGCTGGAGAAGAAGGCGGGGGGCACAGAGATCCCCCCACAAGACCTGAGTCCCACATGGGGCCATGGGCGGCCTCAAAGTAACAGCTGAGGGCCTGAGCCCACCGGGATGTGGAAGTAGCAGCTTGTAACCCTCGGTCATGGGTTCATTCTGCCCTCAATTTCGAGTGACCCTGAGCAGTGGAAAGCCTTCAGAGGAGGCACTGTCCTGAGCTTTTCATCCCTAGAACTTTCCAGAGGGGTTGGCAGAGTAGGGAGCCGCCCGGGGATGCCTACGGCCCAGGAAGAATGAGACCCGCCCCAGGCCCCACTCCCAGCCCCACCTGCCTCAGTTTCCCCCGGCCAGCTGGACTACGCGCTCCTGGGACGGCCGAGGGTCCAGCCCCCACCCGAGCCCTAACCGCTGCCTCTCTCCTCCTCCACAGGCTCCCCCCTGCATAAGCAGGCCTCGGGCCCCCCAGCCGCAGCCCCCGCCGCCCCCGAGAAGCCCGGCGCCAAGGCGGCCGAAGTGGGCGACGAGTTCGTGGGGGACTTCGTGGTGGGCGAGCGCGTGTGGGTGAATGGAGTGAAGCCGGGCGTGGTGCAGTACCTGGGCGAGACGCAGTTCGCGCCGGGCCAGTGGGCGGGCGTGGTGCTGGACGAGCCGGTGGGCAAGAACGACGGCGCCGTGGGCGGCGTGCGCTACTTCGAGTGCCCGGCCCTGCAGGGCATCTTCACGCGGCCCTCCAAGCTGACCCGGCAGCCGGCGGCCGAGGGCTCGGGCAGCGACGCGCACTCGGTCGAGTCGCTGACCACCCAGAACCTGTCGCTGCACTCGGGCACGGCCACGCCGCCGCTGACCAGCCGCGTCATCCCCCTGCGGGAGAGCGTCCTCAACAGCTCCGTCAAGACCGGCAACGAGTCGGGCTCCAACCTCTCCGACAGCGGCTCTGTGAAGCGGGGTGACAAGGACCTGCGCCTGGGAGACCGTGTGCTGGTGAGTCCCCCCAACCCAAGCACTCCACCCCACGTAAGTGAGCTGGATCCCTGGGACTGGGCAGGGTGGGGGACCCACGGGGCTCGGGTGGGGTCCAGGCTGGGGTACCCGCTCCTGGTCAGAACCACAGAGTGACCAGGGAGACAGGTAAAGTGGGTACCCTGGAGACTGTCACTGTGTGACCCTGGACAAGTGTCTTAACCTTCCTGGGCCTCGGTCTTCCCATCTGTAAAATGAGAACTTTAATAGTACCTGCCTTGTGGCTTGAAATGTGTGAATACATGTTAATGCCTTTAGACAGTGCCTGAAACTTAGTGCCCTCAAAATGTTAGCTGTCATTGATATTATCCACTGATCCAGCCCACCAGCGTGGATGTGCCAGGATTATACTGGAAAAGGCTGGGGACCAGAGTGCTCAAGACCCTTGGCCCTCCACTTCCTAGAGTAATGAAAATAAAAACAAAAATAAACAAATGGGACCTAATTAAATGTAAAAGCTTTTGCACAGCAAAGGAAACCATAAACAAAACGAAAAGACAACCCACAGAATGGGAGAAAATATTTACAAACGAAGCAACCGACAAGGGATTAATCTCCAAAATATACAAACAGCTCATGGAGTCAATATCAAAAAACAAACAACCTATTCAAAAAAAGGGCAGAAGATCTAAATAGATGTTTCTCCAAAGAACACATACAGATGGCCAAAAAGCACATGAAAAGATGCTCAACATCACTGAGAGATGTTGAGATGTTATTAGAGAAATGCGAATCAAAACTACAATGGGGTATCATCTCACACGGCTCAGAATGGCCATCATCAAAAAGTCTACAAACAGTAAATGCTGGAGAGGGTGTGGAGAAAAGGGAACCCTCCTACACTGTTGGTGGGAATGTAAATTGGTACAACCATTATGGAGAACAGTATGGAAGTTCCTTAAAAAACTAAATATAGAACTACCATATGATCCAGCAATCCCACTCCTGGGCATATATCCAGAGAAAAACATAATTTGAAAAGATACATGCACCCCAGGGTTCACTGCAGCACTATTTACAGTAGCCAAGACATGGAAGCAACCTAAATGTCCATTGACAGAGGAGCAGATAAAAAAGATGTGGTACATATATACAATGGAATATTAGCCATAAAAATGAACGAAATAATGCCATTTGCAACAACGTGGATGGCCCTAGAGATTGTCATACCGAGTGAAGTAAGTCAGACAGAGAAAGACAAATATCATATGATATTGCTTATATGTGAGTTCTTTAAAAAATAGTACAAATGAACTTATTTACAAAACAGAAATACAGTCACAGACATAGAAAACAAACTTACAGTTACCAGGGAGGAAAGGGGGGGATAAGTTGGAAGATTGACATATACACACTACTAGATATAAAATAAATAAGTAATAAGGACCTGCTGTATAGCACAGGGAACTCTACTTAATACTCTGTAATGACGAATATGGGAAAAGGATCCAAAAAAGACTGGATATATGTATATGTATAACTGATTCACTTTGCTGTACACCTGAGACTAACACAGCACTGTAAATCAGCTATACTCCAATTAAAAAAAAAAAAAGACGCCTGGCCCAAGGTCGGGTGGTTCAGACATCTAATCAGCTAGAACCCAGAGTGGTCAGGCAAGCCGGCTTACAGTCTCACTGAGCTGTCCTTGGGGGTGCCTGGGATCTGAGGGCACCTGCTGGCCATGGCCACTGCAGGGAAATCAGGCCCAGGTTCGTGCCTTTGCTGCTACTTCCCAGCCGTGTGATGCTGGGTGATTCACTTAACTGGGCCTCATTCCCATTCATTCATCATCTGTCCATTCAGCAAAACGGGCATAGATAACTCCCGTGTGATACTTTCGTTGGGATCATTGAGAAGCTGCTGGCCGTGGAAGTGCATCGTAGTTACCAAGGACTCTGGCTGTGCAAGACCTGGGTAGTGTCATGTGAGTGCCCTGTGGGGTGGGAAGTGGAGCCCCTTAGGGTTATTGACCATCCCTGAATGCTCCTCAGGTTGGGAGAGGAGAGAGGTTTAACCCCAGTGTGATCCTGCCTGGAAATCCTCTTGCACCTGCTCCGCCCTCAGGGAGTGAGAACTGGACCTACTGAGCAGGGGGCACTCAAGCTGTCACGAGGCAGGCCCTGCTCTGGAAATCTCCGCCAGACTGCAGCCCTTCAGCAGGGTTGGCAGTAGCAGCAGACGGGCCCCAGTGACTTCCCAGCCTGAGACTGGGTTGCATCCTTTGGTTTGAAACACTGCTTTCTCCAGGGCGAATCCATGCCCAGCACTTTCTGCACCTTGTCTCTTTTGGTTCTCCCCGCTGCCTTACGCAGTGGGTGTTATCTGCCCATTTTACAGATGAGGAAACTGGGCTCAGCCCTGGAAAACAACCTGCCCAGGGCCACTCAGCCAGGAGGTGCTGGGCCATTCATTCCTTTATTCACTCATCAACTGTGACTGCCCTGGAAACAGGACATGCTTGGATTCTGGTGGGTTGGGGAGAGGAATTTGAAGGAGGGATTTACTTTCACCTCAAGGATGGGCCCCACATGCCCCACCCTAGTCCACAGCTTCCCTTGGGTTAGTCCTCCAGCCTGGACCGCTGTGCACAGCCAGGATCCAGCTGGCTCGGCCGACCCTGGGACTTGCTACTTCTCCCTATAAACACCTGACACAGCATCTTCCTATCCCTACCCCTCCCTTTAACAGATTATATCCTGGACATGAATGAAGGTAGAGGCCTGAGCTTATACAATTTGAGGATGGGGGCCTTTTAGGAAACAACAATATAAAAAATATTGCTTTCGCAAATTTTACAAATCACGTGATCCCATGAATGTATTGTCAGGGCCCTCCCGACTCAGAGCCTCCAGAGAGGCTAGTGTATGTGAGGGGCTCTGATTACCTAAGCTACGTTAGCTTCACCAGCCACAAACCTGCTTCTGACCCAGGTCAAAGGCATGAACAATATTTGTTATTTTTGAACATAAATAACAGAATTTATGTCCATTAAGTTACGCTGCTCTTCAGTGATACCTCTGGGTCCTGGTTTCATTTGGGCCTCAACACTACCCCAGGAGGTCCGAGTACTCGCCAAATAGTCGTGGGCAAGATGTTTATCCTCTCTCTGCCTCAGTTTCTTCACCTGTAAGATGGGGATGAAAGTTCACCTGCTGGGAATTCCCTGGCAGTCAAGTGGTTAGGACTCTGTGCTCACTGCCGGGGCCCAGGTTTGATCCCTGGTTGGGGAACTAAGATCCTATAAGCTGCACAGCATGGCCAAAAAAAAAAAAAAAAAGTTCACCTGCTGCATATGTAGTGTTTAGAAGGTGGTCTGGCTCCAAGTAAGCTCTGTGAAGTGTTAGCTGGTATCAGCATTAAAGTCCATGAAGGGTGGGCATTCTCCCTGGGCCATGGGGTCCTGGGCACAGGGAGGGACTGAGCTCGGGGAGCCTCTCTGAGGTCACACAGCGGCTCACGTCGGCCTGCATGTCCTTGGCTTTCACTGGCCGAGTGCTCGCTGGGAACGGAGCCTTGTGCCAAGAACTTTACACACAGAATCCATTTCCTCTTCAACCCTGAGGGGCCCTGGCCCCCGGAGGAACCCCTGGGAGGGTGACACAGGGGGAACATGCCTGACCTTCCTGGAATAGTGTCACTTAAATACTGGGCATCTTGTCACATGCCTGCCAGAGTGAAACTGGCAGAAGTTTCAGGTGTGGTTTGGAGTTTCCACACTGAGCTGCATGGACTCACCTCTTACTATCCCAGCTGCCCACGACGCACATGCGCATTGTTCCGTTTTACAGGCTGAGGATGAGAATCAGGCCTGAGTTTCCCACAGCACCCAGAGTGGAAGTGGCAGAGCTGGGCTGTCCCGCCTTTGTCCTTCCCGCCCTCGGCCCCTCCCCCGCCCCAGGACACACACAGGCACACACACGTGCACACACGCACGCACACACACACAGATAACCTTTCTGGCTAATCCCTGAAATTCCTCCAGCATTGAATCATTCTATTCCGCCCCAACTTCCTCTTCTGAAATCCTCCCTCCCCGAGTGCTCCCGTAGCTCGGACTGGGTGAGTTTGGGGAAGTACTCAAGGATCCTGGGTGTCTGGAGTTGGGGCGCATGGCAGAGGTGGGAGCAGAGAGTTGCAATGACTTGTCCAAGGACACGCAGACTTTTAGAACATGCTTGGCACAGCTGAGACGGGACCCAGGCCCACTGGCCCAGGCTGGTGGGACCCTGGCATCCCAGGCCACCTCTCTATTTCCTTCTACCTGGGAACACCCACCACTTCCTTTGGTCCTGGGCACCTTCCAGGCCCGGGGAGCCTATGGGGGGGCACTCAGCTGCCTAGCTGGCCGGAGACATAGCTGCTGTGTGTGTTCCCCAAGGTGTGGTCCCGAGGGTCCATCCCAGGAAGTGGGTCTGTCCGCGTGGTTTTAGGGATGGTGCTCCAGAGGCAGCAGGGCTGCTGCGGCAGACTCTAGAGCCAGCCATTGGTTTGGGATTTAGGTCGTGGAAGAGAAGAGACGTTCCAGGGGAATTAACGGAGAAGCAGGAACCGAGACTATGTAGAAAGGCAGCTTGAGAACTGGTGGCACAGAAGAGGGGTAGGAAGACAGCCCCACCTGGGGGCTGATCCAGACTCAGACAGGCCTGCTGGGGCAGAGACCACCGGGCCTTAATCACTCATCGTACAGGGAAGGACCGTGAAGGCCAGAGAGGGTGAGCGGTTGCCTGGGGTCACACAGCACATCATGGGCTGGCCTGGAACAGGAGCTCTGGGCTTCTATCTATCAGTCCTGGAATGTCCTCTGTATCCCCCCCACCCCGAGTGGATCCAGCAGTCCAGGTGGAGGGCTGGAAGTATCTTGGTAGCTACGGTTGCCAGCATGGGGTATGATCAGCAAGGACCAGAGGAGGCTGTCTCAGGAAGGAAGAGGCCTGGCTGGTTGCTTGTGGCTCCAAGAGGTGCCCCAGGGCCAAAGCCGCAAGGAATGGATGTCAGTGGGGTAATGGGAGAGCTCTGACCCCCAAAGATGTCAGATGGCTCATAGGTTGCCGTGGAGGGTCGGCTTCTCCAAAAGTAGGCGCCAAGGTGGGGTTTGGGGTGTTTCTTAGGGCTTTTAACTTCTGTGAAAGATTGGGCAGAGGGAGAAGTCAGACCGCTCTGCAGGCCAGACAGAGTCTCGGCCAACCTGGGGCAGCTCTGGAGCGAGATTGCCCATCACAGAGTCCCATGCTGAGCCAACGTGTCCGGGCCTTTCTGCCCCGGCCTTGCTCAGTCACCGCATGTGAGTGCCCCATCTCAGGCTAGGGGCTCCGCACAGCAGGGCAGCAAGGGCTTCCTTGAAGCGGGATCTGAGTGGAGCATCTCCAAGTACTTGAAGTCTCTGCCCCTTTATGTCCCTTCATGTACTGGCCACAGAAGCATCCTGAGGAGGGTGGGCCAAGAAACCTTTCCAGGGAATTGCCTCTACTGCTGACACCCTCTCCCGGCGTATCCCAAAGCTCCCTGCCGGTGCCAGCCTGGCCTTGCAGATAACCCAGAGTGTACCAGCCCGCGAGGCGGTCTGAGCAGCCCGGCCCCTCTGCACTGGGTGGGTAGGTTCTCTGCAGGGCTGTGTCCTGCCTGCTGCCCCCTCGGCAGCTGGCCTGGGCAGTGTGGGACCAGCCTCCTGAGAGATGAGGAATGAGGTTTTCTCTCTGCAGGTGTCTCCCTCTCTCCTCAGGCCCTGGTCAAGTTCCCACCACTCTGCTGAGAACTGATACCCAGCAGGGCCATCTGTAGTGTAGAGGCTGCAAGGTGGCCTCTGGGGTGTACAGGCCTGGGCGTGAGCTCAGCTCTGCCCTTCACAGCAGTGTCCCAGGGCAGGGTGCTGAGCCTCAGTTTCCTCATCTTTAAAATGGGCCTGATATTCCCATTTCGTAGGATTTGTATAAATTGAATAAGGAAGGGACTTCCCTGGCGGTCCAGTGGTCAAGACTCTGAGCTTCCACTGCAGGGGGTGTGGGTACCATCCCTGACTGGGGGACTAAGACCCCGCATGCCATGGCGTGGCATAAATAAATAAACAAACAAATAATTAGAATAAGGAAGACTCCCGGCATGTAGTGAGCCCTCGGGAAAGGCTGGTTTTCTTTCCTTGTTCTGGGTGTTGTTTCTTCACCCCGGAGTCTTCACAGCTGAGGGGCAAGTGCTGTGATGCCCAGTGTGAGGCCTGGCTGTAGACGGGAGAGGTTTGTGAGGACCGGCCAGGGGGCATCCTGGGGGCTGCTGTCCTGGGTACTCAGGCAGAGGGAGCTGGTGTCTGTTGGGAGCGGGGAGGGGTTAGCAGGAGGGGACTCGGTGGCCCACCGAGCACACAGGGCTGCTGGGCCTCCGTGTTCAGGCTCTGCTAATGGGGGGCAGAGCCAGGTAAGGCAGGGGGCCCAGGAGGTACTAGAGCTGCCTCCTGCTTCCTCTGTGTGTCATGGGGCTTCTGGCTGGGTTCCATCAGGGTTCCATCCCCTGTCTCGTGTGTCAAGCCCTTAGTCAACATCTCCACTTAACCTGCATTAGTTTCCTATGGCTGCTGTAACGAGTACCATAAACTGGATGACTTAAAACAGAAATGTACGCTCTCCAAGTTCTGGAAGTTAGACATTTGAAATCCCAGGTGTTGGCAGGGCCATGCTGTCTCTGAAGGATCAAGGGAAGCATGTGCTCCATGCCCTTCTCTTGGGTCCTGGTGTTGCCTGCACTCCTCGGCATTCCTTGGCTTGTAGGTGCACTCCTTGAGTCTCTGCCTCAGTCTTTACGTGGCCTTCTTCCCTCCGTGTCTCTTCTCTTACAAGGACACCAGTCATACTGGATTAGGGCCCGCCCTCATGACCTCATCCTAATGTGATCACATCTAAAAGACCCTATTTTTATTTATGTATTTGTTTGTTTGTTTATTGGCTGTGCCGCACAGCTTGCAGGATCTCAGTTCCCCGACCAGGGATTGAACCCGGGCCACGGCAGTCAAAGCCCGGGATCCTAAGCGCTAGGCCGCCAGGGAACTCCCATAAGAGACCCCGTTTTTTAATCAGGTTACTCTCAGAGTCGTGGGAGTCAGGGCTTCAGCATGTCTTTTTGGGGAACACAGTTCAAACTATAACACACCCAACCCCCATCCCCGACCTGCTCCCCCGCCCCACCGTCCTCCCCCCATCCTCCCCATCTCAGTAAATGGCACACGTGTGTCTCCAGCAGACCAATCCAGGAACTTGGCAGTTGGCCTTACGTCCTGTTTTTCTCTCCTCCTGACCACGTGATTCACAATCAGGCCTGTGGTGCCGCCTCCAAAAATACACCCCAGTTGGTCCCCAGCCCCCCGCCTCTGTGGGCAGGTCCTCTCTCTCCAGCAGTGGAACCGCTGCCCCCTCCTGGGTCTCCCTGCCCCCAGCCCCCCGCCTCTGTGGGCAGGTCCTCTCTCTCCAGCAGTGGAACCGCCGCCCCCTCCTGGGTCTCCCTGCCCCCACTCAGGGCCCAACACTCCAGGAGGCCCCGTCTCACGTGGGATAAAACCCACCCATCTTCCCATGGCCCCCAGACCCTTGTGGTCTGCCCGCCCACCCTCGTATGATCTGACTTCGCCCTCCGTCCTGGCTGCACTCGGCCACCCTGGCCTCCTTCTCTTTGCTCCTGTACCAGGCCAGTGCCTCTGCTGTGCCCTGCTGACCTCCTCCACCTGGGACTCTGACCCCAGGGCTCCCCACAGCTCACTGTCCCGCTTCCGTTAGGCCTCTGTGCCAGTGTCACCTCTTGGAGACGGGGCCCTCTGGTACTCTTCCACGTAGCCCTTGTCATCCGCCTGGAATGACAGCATTTGCTCACTTACTGCTGGGCTGTCTGCTTCCCGCCCTGACGAGGAAGGTTGTGGTGTTTTGCTCACATGGTTGCTCCCCCAGTGCCTGCAACAGAGCCTGGTGCCAGGAAGGCGCTCAAACCTTCCTGCTCAGTGAATGACTCACGGCCCTGCCGGGTGGTCCTGAGAGCGAGTGAGGTACCTCGTGTATGACGTTGATGCCGCAAAAGCTAATTGAGCCCCAGATGCCCCTCACTAGCTGTTCAGGTCAGCGACCGTGGACATGGTCAGGGAGGGTCACCGAGAGGGGCTGCTCACCTCTGTCCCCTCATCTCCCTGAAGGTGGCCCAGTGGCACCACTCACCTGCCTGTCTCTCCCAAGCAGCCTCTTTCCTACCAGGACCCCCTCCTTCCCCGCTTGCTCTGCTCTTCCGCCCCACCGGCCCAGCAGGTGCTGCCCCAGGCCTTGGAAATGAGCCCCTCACTGGACCCTCATGGCTGCCCTGTGAGACGGGGGGACTTGCCCCAGCCTCCTGATGGCAGAGCTGTCTGTCCTTGTGGGCGAGATGCATGGGTTTATTTTAAACGAGTCACCTGTTTTAACTTCCTCAGAGGAAAATCCCGGAGAAACAGATAAATTCAATCTGCCCACCTCCCTTGTTTTATGAGACCCGGGATGTAGTCGCTGTTTGGCCCAGGCCAGTGGGGATTCCAGCCTCACAGATAACCCTCAGGGGCTGGAAAAGGAGCGGGTGGGGCTCATCCCTCCGGAGACTGGGGCCCAGCCTGTCCCCCAGTGGGGGTGTGGGGAGGGACAGTCCCTTAGTGGAGCTACAGGGACTCTGGTGCATTGCTGGGGAGGACCAGGATGCAAAATGCACAGGCACTTAGGAAGACAGCTTGGCCACTTCTTACAAAACTAAACATACTCTCACCACGCGATTCAGCAGTCCTGCTCCTTGGTACTTACGCAAATGAGCTGACATATCTGCATGAAAACCTGCACACAAATATTTCTAGCAACTGTATTCCTAATTACTAAAACTTGGAAGCAACCGAGATGTTCTTCAGTAGGTGAATGGATAGATAAACTAAGGTGCGTCCAGACAGTGGCGTGTTATTCAAGGCTAAAAGGAACTGAGCTGTCAAGCCATGAAAAGACACTCAGGAACCTTAAATGCGTCGTATTAAGTGACTGAAGCCAGTGGGAATATGCCACGTACTATATGATTCCAACTGTATGACGTTCTGGAAAAGACAAAACTTTGGGGACAGTAAAAGATCGTTGGTGACCAGGGGGTAGGGGAGGGAGGGATAAATAGGTGGAACACAGAGCATTTTTAGGGCAGTGAAACTATTCTGTGTGATACTATAATGGTGGGTACGAGTCATTATATATCTCAAAGTCCATAGAATGTACAACACCGAGAGTGAACCCTAATGTAAACTGTGGACTTTAGTTAATAACAATTTGTTGGCTCACCATTGTAATAAAGGCACCCCACTGATGCAGGGTGTTAATAAGAGGGGAAACTGTAGGGGCGAGAGGTGAGGGGATATGTGGAAATTCTCTGTATTTTCTGCTCAAATTTTCCAGAAACCTAAAATATCTCTATAAAACAAAGTCTCTTAGGGACTTCCTTGGTGGTCCAGTGGTTAAGAATCCGCCTTTCAATGCAGGGGGTGCGGGTTCAATCCCTGGTTGGGGAACTAAGATCCTACATGCTGCAGGGCAACTAAGCTTACACACCACAACTACTGAGCCCTCGCGCTGCAACTAGAGGGAAGTCCACGCGCTGCAATGAAGATCCCACGTGCCACAACTAAGACCTGATGCAGCCAAATAAATAAATTTTAAAAAGCAACATCTTTAAAAAAGTCTATTAATTTTGTACAGTAAAGACAGGTTAAATATAATAAAAAAAGAAAGAAGGGAAAGGTCTCATACCTTGGAGGGCAGGGCCTGGCACACATGCAGTGGGATCTGGTGAGGAGGAAACTTGTCCATTTCTTCTAGGTTGTCGAATTTGTTGGCATGTAATTGTTCGTAGTATTCTCTTATGGCTTTGGGGATTTGTTTTGTTTTGTTTTTTTCCCGTGCGTCGCGGCATGCAGGACTTATTGCCCCAACCTGAGATTGAACCGGGGCTACCGCAGTGAAAGCGCCGAATCCTAAGGCCACCAGGGAGCTCCTGAATTGCAAGGTTTAGAATTCATGTCTTCAATGTGCCTGGCACGTAGCCAGTCCTTAAGAAATGGTGGGAATAGAGTGAGTTTTAATTAGGGAGCTGGTTCCTTTCGGGCACACCTGAGGCATACTTAAGGGTGTCAGAGAAGGTAGCATTTAGAAAGTCCTATTTTGGTTCAGATAAACACAGTAGATAAACACACACATTTATTTTCACCCTTTCCTGAATTTGCTCAAGAATGACAGTGAAGGGATTAAAAAAAAAAAAAAAGTATTAAAGCCTCAAGGACAAAGAGAACAGGAGAGGAGACAGCAGAAATACCACTGGAAACCCAGTGCAGCCCAGCGCACAGGCAGCCGCGGGGAAAGCAGAGAAGCAATCAGTGTTTCCCTCAGAAGCCCCCTGAGGATGGGAAGTCAGCCGTATGGTGGCCTCTGGAAATGGAGCTGACGTTGTTTGAAAAATCTTCAGACTCAACCTCTGTGCGGTGACTGCCCCTCCAGCAGACGTCTGGGGTGAGTGGTTGTCTCGTGAGAGGTTCAGAGAAGGAGTCTTTGGATGGGGGAACCCCTGGCATGTTGGACTGAAAAGGGAGGATTAAATGAACATGTCTATCCTAAAAGCTGAGCCCCTTTTTCCCACTGCCTTCTCCCTCGTTCAGCTCCTAGATCACTGGCGGCCAAGCCTCCACCCTCTAGAGGGCGCAGAAGCTGCTTCTCTGGGGAAGGTGGCCGGTCCTGTGAGAAATAAGAGAAGGTGATACCAGTGTCAAATCTGAACAGAAGGCCACGGAATATAAATACGGATATTCAACAAAAAAGCTCTGGATAATGAAAAATCTGATTGCAGATACAAGAAACATCACAGAAGTACTAGAAGATAAATTTAAGATAGAAGTACTAGAAGATAGAAGTACTAGAAGATACATTTAAGGAAATTAAGTTTAATAAATTTATTTAATGGAGTCTGATCAAAATGAAGCCATCACTGCGTGGCAGGGGTAGAAACCCAGTAGGGGTGTGTGCAGCCTGGTGATGGGGAGGCAACGCCTGCCCTTCCCTGATGAGACGTAGATGGATGTCACCCCCAAATTGAAAAATTGACAAGTAGCAATATTAGCGTGTCATTTAGAAATATGGAGGTCAACACCAAAAACTTCATCTTAAAGAGTGAAAGTGCTTCTGGGGAGAGGTGGAGAAACTTACAAGGTTTTTTAAGGCTTTGGAAGTGTATATATATATACGTATATGTGTGTATATATATATATATATATATATATATATATGTAAAACTTTATGTATATATATAATTTGAATTGAAAGTTTTTTAAATCATTGTTACAGTAGTATTCCTGATTATTGGCCTGTCCTGAGTTATTTTAATTGTGGTAAAATACACGTAACGTAACATTTACCTTCTTAACCATTTTTGAGCGTACAATTCAGTAGTATTAAGTACATTCACATTGTTGTGCAACAGGTCTTTTTCATCTTGCGAAACTGAAACTGTATTCCCATTAAACAACTCCCCACTTCCCTTCCTGCCCAGCTCCTGGCAACCTCCATTCAAACCATTTGTTTCTTCCTTTTGACCGCACAGCTCGGTTTGTGGGATCTCAGTTCCCTGATCAGGGATTGAATCCGGGCCCTCGGCTGTGAAAGCGTGGAGTCCCAACCACTGGACTGCCAGGGAATTCCCTAAACCATTTTTTTTTTTAAAACATCTTTATTGGAGTATAATTGCTTTACAATGGTGTGTTAGTTTCTGCTTTATAACAAAGTGAATCATCTATACATATACATATATCCCCCATCTCCTCCCTCTTGCGTCTCCCTCCCACCCCCTAAACCATTTTTAAGGATAACGTTTATTGAGACTCTAGTATGCTCCAGACACTGCACATTCAGTACTTAATCTTCACAAAAGCCATTTTGACAGATGAAGATGCTGGAGCTCAGAGAGGTTAGGTAACTTGCCCAAGCTCATACAGCTTGTAAATGGCAGGGTTTGAACGCAGGTCTGTCTTCCTGACTCCAGAGCTCTTGCTCGGGACAGCCCTGGGAAGCACTGTTTATACCTGTACCCCTCCCAGCTGTCCTTGGGCCTCCTCCTCATCTCCCCTTGCCCTTGCACACTGGAAGGGAGGCGTGGGATGAGCCCGGGCACCTGGGTGCCTGTGCCCTCTCTGCAGTTCCCACTGCATCCTCTGGACCTGAGTCTCTCTGTGTGCCTATAGGTTGGTGGGACGAAGACTGGTGTGGTACGGTACGTCGGGGAGACAGACTTTGCCAAGGGCGAGTGGTGTGGCGTGGAGCTGGACGAGCCCCTTGGGAAGAATGATGGGGCAGTGGCGGGCACCAGGTATGGTGGGGAGGGAGGAAGGGAGTCCTCTTCTCCTAGGGTGGGTGCAGGGGTCGGGGTTGGGGCATCTGAGAATGCCAGTGTTAAGCATCTGGGTGGCTGTGCCAGATACCATGTACAGATGCTACCACCTCCCTTCTGTCATAGCAGCTCACGGAAGCAGGCGGTGGGACTATCACCCCCATTTTACAGATCAGAGAACCAAGGCCAGAGAGGTCATTGCCCAAGGTCACACAGAGAGTCACGAGCAAGCGCTAGGAGAGTCATCTGTCCCTGGGTTCCCCTCCCCCTGCCACCCATGACTAAGTGAGGTGGGAGCACCAGAAAAGGAGAGGCAGGGGTGCTGCCTTCTGAGAGTTGCCCTGGGTGACACAGGAAATAATCAGGCAGTGCTTGGTGCTCTACAGCCAAGGTTAGGGTCACAGCTGGGTCCCAGGTTTCTCAGCATCTCTGATGAAAGGGAATTGACTGCCAGGAATGCTGGGTTGAGAAGGTCTGAGGCCATGCCTGGGCCCTTTGGGGGGGGCGTTGATGCTGTGGCTGAGCAGTGTCGGGGGTGTGGGGTAAGGCACGGTGGCCTGCGAGCCTGTGTTGGCTGTCCCTGGGCTAGGTTCTGTCATCCAGGTGAGGCTGCGACAGCTCTGAGAAGGAAGGTGTGCTAGGCTGGGGGTCAGGCTGCACAAAGACCTGAATGTGGGAAGAGGCAGGTGGGGTGGCAGTTTCAAGGTGAGCGGGAAACTGGACAGAACTAGGTCCCTGGTCCCACGTGGAATCCATGGCTAGAGAGGTTTTGAGAGAAGAGGATCCAGACTTCCATGACAACACTTGCCTTCCTGTTTTCAAGACGGATGTTTCTCTCAATTTACTCTTGCTTTCAGAATCCAGGGACAGGTTGGGCAGCATCCCTCACCCCACGCCTAAGGTGCCTCCTTCAGGCTTCTGCTTCTCCATTCGGGGCTCCATGGGCAGAGAGCCTTGGGGCTGGGGGTGGTCCAGAGGCAGCCATGAGAGTGGGGCTGCAGATACGGCTGGGGGCCTCTGACTGATGTTTGGGAGACAAAGCACAGTGGGCTTTGGAGTCCACTGGGTCCAGTCTCAGCTTTGCCATTTAACCAGCTCTCTGACTGTGGGCAGGTTACTTAACCTCTCTGAGCCTAAATCTCGTCTGTGAAATATGGATAACAATAGAGTGGTTGGGGGATCGAAATGAGCATTTTTGTAAAGGGACTGGCATAGAGCAGGTGCTCGGTAATTGTTACTCCCCCATCCCCCAGAAATATGCCCAACCGCTGTTCATGGCTATGCAGAACATCAGGCCCTGCTCACCTCTATTCCCTTTCTGGGAGTCCTGTCTATTGGTCTTAGGGTGTGGGTGACGGGTCCCCCAGGAGAAGCCTCTCTCTGCTGGGCTCTGAAGAGGTAGGGGAGGCAGGCCAGGCTCCAGGCTGTGGGGTTGTGACAGCAGCATGGTCTCTCCTACCTCTCCAGGTACTTCCAGTGCCCACCCAAGTTTGGTCTGTTCGCGCCCATCCACAAGGTAATCCGCATCGGCTTCCCATCCACCAGCCCAGCCAAGGCCAAGAAGACCAAGCGCATGGCCATGGGAGTCTCGGCACTGACCCACAGTCCCAGCAGTTCCTCCATCAGCTCTGTCAGCTCTGTGGCCTCCTCCGTGGGGGGCCGGCCCAGCCGCAGTGGCCTGGTGAGGGATACCCTGGTGTGTGTATGGGAGTGGGGCGGGGACAGAGAGACCCAGTTGTCCCCTGACTTGCTCTGGTTCCGGGCATCCGTCAGTTTGGAGTTTTTGAACAAAGATGAAAGTATATATTTTTTAACAGAGAAATTGACCCATTTACATTTATTGTTATTTTTATATTACCAATTTGTCAGTAGCTTAAGCCCTTCCCTGGGAGTTAAAGAGGGTCATACAGAGGCAGGGCAGGTAATACAGGTGCACACAGGTGATACAGGTGCAGGGCAGGTGCTTTAGAAAGGCTGGCACAGCCACCTTGGGTGAGGAGGGAAGGTGAGGTTGCCCTTCCAGCAGAGCTCTGTCTACACGGGAGGTTCCTCCTAGTCCAGGAGAAGGTGGCCCAGGTGAGAGAGCCCACCTTGAGGCAGACCCCCAGGGGCTGTGACTCTCCTGAGAGAGGAAGTTCCCTGGATCGCAAACATCATGATTCCCTCTACATAACTAGGCAGAGTGTCTAGGGCCCTGGGAGGGGAGGAACCGAACCCCAGGAGTTGAGGCACTTGGGCCCCCCACTTGCTGGGTAGTGGTGGGTTGCCTGGACGGTGCTCCGCATCCCTGAGTCCTGCCTGCACCCACGCCTTCCTGCAGCTCACGGAGACCTCTTCGCGCTATGCCCGCAAGATCTCGGGCACGACTGCCTTGCAAGAGGCGCTGAAGGAGAAACAGCAGCACATCGAGCAGTTGCTGGCTGAACGGGACCTGGAGCGGGCCGAGGTGGCCAAGGCCACGAGCCACATCTGTGAGGTGGAGAAGGAGATCGCCCTGCTCAAGGCACAGCATGAGCAGGTGGGTGGCAGGCAGGGCCACGGAGCACCCGGAGGGCACCAGCGGTCTCCTCGGGCCAGTCTTGTCCCTCAGTCACGCTCAGTGAGCAGAACTTGGGGTGTGCAGAGAAAACTGAGACGCATGTTACCAACACCCCTCATCCTCCTGGTGAATTTCCTTCCAGTGGTAGGTCCACATTCCACCTCCAGAACCTCGATACAAAGTTGCGTGTCCTGCTTTTTCCTACTTCTTATAGTGCGAGCACGATTTCTAGGTCATGGAAAATTCTTCCCCGTTTGAAGGACTGCGTGGCCGTCTGTTGCGGGCCGTGTCCTTACTGACGTGGCCTGTCCCCTGCTGGTGTTTAGGTTGTTTTCCAATTCCTCACTTTTTCTAAATAATCCTGATGTAAACATTTTTGGGGTACCTCTGTCCACATTTCAGACTGCTTTCGAGCAGGTTGATTCCTGGGTTGGGTTTCAGGGAAGGAAGTCCTTGCCCATAGCCTTGGCTCTGCTGCTGTCATGTGTCTACCCTTCCCTGCTGCTTGTTCCCCACGTGGGAGCTCCCTCCGAGGCCCCTGTCCCCATTTGGAGCCAGGCTCACTCTTCCCTCGGGTTCTGGAATTACTAAGGCCAAGCTCATGTGTGTGCCGTGACAGGGGCCTTGACAAGACAATAGGTCTTAGGCCCTCAAGGGCTGAGGGAGGTGGCAGGGACTGGGCGCAGGTGGACCTGAGGTTCCCGTCCCTGGCACGCAGCCGGCCCTCTTCCCTCACATCTAGGTCCACGGTTCCGGTCAGACTAGGGCTGGTAGGGGAGTAGGGGTGGCTGGGTTCCAGGCCTGGCTCCTTGCACCCCCTCCACACCCACCCCTCCCCCACCTGGCTCCCGGTCCCCAGGAGGAGGCTGACCCTGTCCTGGCCCTCGCTTGGGGCCCAGTATGTTGCAGAGGCAGAGGAGAAGCTGCAGCGGGCCCGGCTGCTGGTGGAGAGCGTGCGGAAAGAGAAGGTGGACCTGTCCAACCAGCTGGAGGAGGAGAGGAGGTAGGTGCCGTTCCTGTCCTGGTCCTGGCGGGACACTTTCCCAGAGCCTTGTTAAGGATGACCAGGAAAAGCAAGGCTCGGGACCAGCAGGCACAAACCCCGCCTCCACCACGTACTGGCTGTGTCACCTGGGCTGGTGACATGAGCTCTGTGGGCCTTAGTCGTCTCATCTGCTAAGTGGGGTGATGATCCCCATCTCTGCAGGCTGTTGGGAGGACTTACGAGATAACTCCAGTAAAGCACCCAGCATGACACTGAGCACATGGGAGACACTACATACGTCACTGTTTTCCTTCCTGACATGGGGTTCACCGTTCCTGCCCAGCTCAGCTCATGCAGCATCATGAGAACGCCCAGGCGGGTGGGGGGACCTCTCACTAGGGAGACGTGCATCCGATGTCCCCACCCCGTGACCCAGTTCAGCGCAGGGAACACCCCTTCTGCATCAGGTCCCTCACGTGGAGCTCACAGCCCGTGTCCCGAAGCTTCATTCCCATTTCATGTGTCAGGAAACCGAGGCTCAGAGAAGCAGCAGGAAAAGGCCCCTGGAAACACCTTGCGCCTGGGGCTCAGCCCCGGGGCTGGGGGCGCTTTACCTGCTCTGTCTCTCTCTGGCTCACAGTTAGCCCAGGAGGCAGGTTTTGCCCCCCAGGTCACAGAAAAGGAAACTGAGGCTCAGAGCAGGGAACGGACTTGCCTGAGGTCACCAGCCTGTTAGTGGTGCCACTGGCTCTTGCTGTCCTACCAGTGGCAAGTGGGAGTTGTGTTCCCTCCGTGTGGGGACTCTGGCCTGACTTGGTCCTGGGTCACCTGGTGGAACTCAGAGCTGACTAGGGCCTGACAAGGGTTTCCCTCAGCCCAGAAGCCTCTCTTTGTCTCCTAGCTGCTGACACACAGATTTCTGCAGCTTCCTCTGCTCCCCTGCACAGTAGCACCTCCCAGACCCAGCCCTCCACCTCCCCCCGACTTGGGTCTGGTTTTGGGCTTTCAGCTGAGGCATGTGCTCCACGAGCTGTTGTTACTGTCTGACTTGGAGACAGGAGGGCTTATTCATATCTGCCTGAGAGGGTCGGTGGGGCCCACGCATCTGGTTCCCATGGCAACTTGCCTGATGCCAACAAACAAAAACAGATCTTTGAGACGTCGTGGGAGTTGTGTTCAGGAAGGCCTGGGTGCAAGTCCCAGCATTGCCCTGCACTTGCTGTGTGACCTTGGCCAGGTCACTGGCCCTTTCTGGGTCTTAGTTTCATCCTCTGCTGGGAGCTGTCACGAGGCCCTAGGAGTAGCAGCTTTGTGAGCTGTAATGTGCCTGTGTCTCTTCCCTGTGCTCTCTCGGGGGTGGGTGGGTGTCTCCTTGAGGGTGGGCCCCACACTTGCAGCAGGGCATTGGGGGCCCTCCACATCAGGGAGCAGCCCAAGCAGTGGGGGCTGGGGCTCTCGGCCCTGATTTTGAGGGGAGGGAATGAGAATGGGGTCAGTAGGGGAAGAAGCCCACCTGGCCTCCTTCCCCACAGACTGTTCCATGCGACAGGTCTGTTCCCTGCTGTGATGAAAACAGCTGTTAGTGCCTCCATTTACTATCCATTCTGTTTTTTATTTAACCACCCTAGCGGGGAAGGATGCTGCATTAAACATTCCTATTTTATATGTGTGTGTGTGTGTGTGTGTGTGTGTGTGTGTGTGTGTGTGTGTATTTTTTTATTTTTTTTATTTTTTTGCAGAAGGAAGGATTTATTTCTTGCAGCAAGTAAGGAGAACACTGAGGATCTTTCCCAAAGCAGTGTCTATTTTAGAGAAGCCAGTGTTCTCTGTGTAGAGCATGGATCAGTAATTTGGGAGGGCTGGATGTTTCCGGGAACTTGGGGCTCTGGGCAGTGTCTTCTGCATAATCTGAGTGTGGACTTTGGGCCACCTGTGGCCTTGGCTCTCTCTGCTATTGCTGACTTGGCAAAGCCCACCCCTCTGGGTGATGCTCACTCAGCCCCCTCTCCCCCTGCAGGAAGGTGGAGGACCTGCAGTTCCGAGTGGAGGAGGAGTCCATCACCAAGGGAGACCTGGAGGTAATGGTCAAAGGCCCCCCCACCCCAGGCTTGCACCCCAAGCCCCGCCCTCGAAGGGCAAATGGCCATGAGGTCTAGGCAGCAACTCTGGGCCCCCTGGGAGGGGGCGGGGGTATTGCAAGGAAGAAATGGGGAAGGGTCTAAGATCATACCCTGGCGGGGGGGGGTTGGGGGGTGGCGGTCATGAGAGACTCAGGTGTCAGAAGTGGGAATGGCTCAGCTCCAGGAGCCCCAGAGGGACCATGCTTCCTGTGTCAGCAGCTGGGTGGAATGGACCCAAGGCATCCACAGAGCTGGGCCTGAGGACATAGTGGCCAGGCTCCCCCATCCCTTCTTTCTTGGGCAGTAGCCCTAAAGGTGTTCCCTGGGCCCTTTGTTCATCTTGAATTCCACGTAAAATTTTGGCTGGAAATAGCTTGTGGTTGAGTCACAGAATTTATAGACGGGAAAACAGGCTCAGAAAGGCAAAGGGACCCTCCCAGTCATGGAGCAAGTCAGCAGCCAGTGGGACCAGGACCCAGGACTCCTGACTCCTGCATCCAGCCCGTAAGAATGGCTAGTTACAGCGCCTCCTCAGTTATAGCACCTGGACGAGGGGTCTGGACCTTTCACTCTCACTCTGCAATCCAACCCACCCTTTCTGAGCTGAGGGATGAAGGATGCTCACATCAATGAGTAAAGCACTTAAGGATCCCTGTCCCCCAGGACAAACACTAGCCCCCCTCACCAAATCATTTGGAGACCACGGGGCTCATTAGGCCTGCTCACAGTTGGGTGGGCAGGAGTGCCTTTCCACTGAGACCCTTCCTGCTCCCTGGGAGGTGACAAAAGACAAGGACTCCCAGAACCGTCAGATGGGGCAGGGGGCAGTCAGTTCAGTCCCTCTCCACACTCTGGTCCTGGCCCTAATTGGCCTTGGGCAGCCTCTTCCTTTCCCTGGGCCTCTGTTGGCTCCTCTGTAAAATGAGGAGGTTGAACTAGGTCAGTGATTCTCAGACTTGAGAATTCATCACCTAGAGGGTGTGTTCAGACACGAAATGCTGGGCCCTGACCTGAGTGGCCGTTCGGTAGGTCTGGGTGGGCCCTGAGAATCTGCATTTCTAACAAGTTGCCAGGTGATGCTGGTCTGGGGACCATGCTTTGGGAATCACTGCACTAGATCATGTCTGAGCTCCAAGGGGAAATTACGGTTTCTGATTTTGTGACAAAGCCGTGTTAAGACCCCTGTGACTTCCAACGTCCAGCAGAATTGTGCACATGGCTGTCCTGTCCCTGGATGACCACGGCTCAGGGAGAGACATGTGTGATCTAGGGTCACGGACAGCTGCCCCTGTTGAGGCAGGTTTTGCTGCCTGAGCTTAAAGGATGGATACTGGGGCACAGCCTGGTGTAGGGACCCCAGCCTGGTATCAGGGTGTTCCAGTGTAAGTTTCCGTCTTAGCCAAGGGGGCAGGTCATGTGGTGATGTGTAGCAGGCTCTCCTGCTGGGCGGCTGCCCTTCTGCAGAGGCTGGGCGGGGGGGGCTTCTGGGAAAAGCACCTGTGGTTGCAAAGAACAGAGACCCCTCCTGCTAAGTCCAGTCATCCGGGGGTTACTGAAAGGCTGCAGGGAAGTCTCACAGCCCCAATGGCAGGCAGTTCAGGGAACCAGAAGGAGGAACAGCATCAGAAATGGAGCCTATTCTCCCCCACTGAGGGGCCTCCCTCTTCTCATGACTCATGGTCAGTCTGTCTGTCACCGTGTCTGCAAGTCTCCTGGCACATCTGCTCCCTTCTCCCCGACACCCATCCTCCTGGATCCGCCCAGCCTTCAGCACCCACTATCTCCCAGCTGTCCTCTTGGGAGAATCTGATTGGCCCCAGGCTAGCCAATGGGCTGGCTGGCTTTGGATCAGGTGTCCAGCCCAGATCCAATCAGCCTTGGCTGGGAGAGGCGTGGGGGTGGGACAGACAGTGACAGACAGCTAATTCAGTCCAAGGGCAGTGGAGCCCCGTTGCTGCTGTTTTTATTGTGACTATATTCATGGTAACCAGAAGGCAAAAGTCCCTCTCATCCTCACCTGTCTTAAAAGTCAAAAATAAAACCCAGAATACATCCTTGAGCTTCTGGTCCCCCTCCAGCTATGTCACCCCAGTTCTCTGCTTGTCCTTCTCCTGTCCTCACTCCCCCAGCTACGCAAGGTGCCCCATTCCAACCTCTCACCTCCTTCCTGACCTTGAATGTTGGCCTGTCCAGGGGCTCAGTCTCAGTCTACACTCTCCCTGAGAGCGTCCAGTCTGTGGCATTAATGCCCTTTATAAGCCCACGATTCCCTTGGTCCTCCCCTGAGCTCCACACCAGTATACCCACTGGACATCCCCACCAGGAAGAGCAAGTGGCAGCTACTTGTAGTAGTTCCCGGGGCTTCAGGAAAAAACTACCACAATTCAGTGGCTTCAGACAGCACACGTTTATGCTCTCACGGTGCTGGAGGCCACAAGTCTGAAATCAAGGTGTGGACACGGCCGGTCCCATGCCTCTCTCCCAGCTCTGGTAGGATGGCTGGCAGCCCCTGGGGTTCCTCGACTTGTCGCCGCATCACTGCCTCTGTCGTCACGTGGCCTTCCTCCCTGTGTGTTCCTGTGTCTCTTCCCGTGACCTTCTCATAAGGACACTAGTCATCAGACCCACCTTAACCCAGTATGACGTCATCGTAACTACTTCCATGTGCAAAGACCCTATTCAAAACGAGGTCACATTCTGAGGTTCCAGGTGGACATGAAATTTGGGGAGATGCTCTTCAGCCCAGGACAGCACCCCCCACATGTAACGTGCCCCAGACAGATCTCTCCGTTTGTTCCTGCCTCCCCTTCACCCCGCACCCCCCTTATCCTTCCCATCTCAGTAATTGGCCCCACAATCCACATGGTTGCTCAGGCCCCGCAGCTAAAATTCATCTTGAACCTTCTCTTTCCCTCGTCCTTCCATCAGAAACCCACTTGACCTTGCCTCCAAAATTGTCTTCATCCCCGCCGCCACCTTCCTGGACCAGGTCACAGTGGGTGACCTGGGACAAGTTACCCCTCTGTTTGGCCCCTGTGTTTCCTCTCTTGTTCCACACTGAAGCCAGATAGCCTTCAAAAAGAATCTTTAAAATTTTTTAACGTGGGAAAAAATTTTAACATAAGTAGAGAGGATGGTGTGATGCACTTCCATTTACCCATCGCCCAGCTTCAACAATGATCAGCTCCTGGCCACTCTTGTTTCACCGCCATCCGCAGCCCTGTCTCAGGTTATTCTGAAGCAAACTGCAGACAGCCTATGACCAAATCTCTTGAAAACATAAATCAGATCCTGCCCCTTCCTTGCTCACACATCTGGTGGCGCAACTCTAGATAAAAGCCGGGCTCTGTAGCCCAGGGACGACCCTGGGGATCCAGCCCTGCTCCAGGTGTGTGGGGCTCCTGTCTGAGCTAGAACACCCCATGCTCTGTCTGAGCTGCTGCACGCGCTGGTTCGTCGTTTCTCCTCCACCCCTGCCCTGGTCAGCCAGTTCCTGCTTTTCCTGCAGGTCTCCCCTTGAATTGTATTTCTCAGAGGGCCCTTCTCTGCCTCCTTGATTTTGCGTCATCCTCCTTGCTCTGTTCCTAGGCCAAGTCACAGTCTGAAATGGTCCTCACTGGTCACGTATTGTTTGCATCCCCCCCCAGATGTAAGCCCCTTGGGGGGGCCCTGTCTGTCTTGCGCTCCTTCCTGTCCCCGATGCCAGAGCAGGGCACAGCATGGTGAGATGCTTCTGGAAAACAGGCCGGGGACATGTTTTGTGGTTCTTGAATGGGTGTGGCCTCATGTTGCCTCATGAAAACATGTGCCACTCCCTGCTGCCCCCCTGGTGGGGACGTCAGGCAGCTACCTTAGACTTGAAGATACTGGGGTTTTGCTGTTGTTTTATCATCCAGGGGATTTGTGTTACTGTTTTGTGAATTAAATAGCGCCTCGCTGTTTTTTTTCCTTGGCATGGGAACGCCCATTGTAAGGGGAAGAGTCAGAACTCAGAATCAGCTATTTGTTGAGAACTGGCTGTGCAGCTCAAGGCCTGGAGGGAGATTAAGAGGGGCGACGTGCCTCTGGCCTTCAGGAGCCACTGGTGCAGTTGGGGAGACTCCTCCCCAATTAATAATAGCAGCTTTCTGTTATCCGAGGGGCGTCCCAAGGCAGTAACTTTGTGCTTTGGAGTGGGGTAGACACCGTGCGTGCAAGGAGAAGGGGGAAAGCTGTAGGTCAAGGGCTCAGGCCAGGCTTCACCGAGCTTCTGGGATTTGGACGGGGCCAGGGACACAGGGAGTCCCCCATTTCAGGAGCTTCCGTCACTGCTCAGTGTTGCTGCTGGAAGTCTGTGTCTCCGCTCCGTGGAGTGAGGCTGGTTTGGGGGTGGGGAGGCCCTGGCTCTAGAACCTGGGAGTCTGAGGTTTAGGCCTCCTGCTGCCCCAAGTTGCTGGATGATTCTGAGCCTGAGGTGTTCCCCTGGAGTGGCCGCTGTGAGATAGGGAGATAACCGAGATACCCCGTGTGTGTGTGTGTGTGTGTGTGTGTGTGTGTGTGTGTGTGTGTGCGAGGGGGCGGGGCTTGGGTTCTAAAGTTGGCACGTGAGACAGAAATTACATCCTCCCAGGTCGTCCATCTCACCTAAAATCTAGGCTTCAGGGGCTCTCCCCCCGCCCCAAGCTCCTATGGGTTCTCCTGTGCCCCCATGGACCAGGAGGCTGGGAGTTCTGAAAGTGAGAGTGAAGGGTCCTTTTGGAGGGGCTACCAAATGAAGTTGCCCGTGAAATTGTGAAGCTGGAGGCTTTTCTTGCCCTCGGGGCCACAGATATGGTGTTTGTGATCAGGCTCTGTGTAAGTGTGGGTCCTGGGCAGGGTCGCTGTGCCTGTCATCAGAGGAGAAGGAGCAAGGTGACACGGTCCCTGCAAGGCTGGGGTTGAGGCACCATCTTCAGCCTGTAATTTTCTGGAAGAGACTGAGCAGGGCTGTATTTTAGCACTGGGGCATGCTGCCCTCTTGGGGGGAGAGAGAGAAGAGGCATTTGTTCCTCTAGGAAAATTCACAGGAATACGATCATGGGCCAGAGGACATAAAGGTCTCTGTAGCTCCTGGTGAACTGCACGAGTATTTCTGGGACGGTACTGTGAGTCTGCACCGTCACCATTACCCTTGCCCGTGTCGGGCGTATTCTTGGTTTTCACACAACAGGCTGCGGTGCTAAGCCCTGCCTCTCCTGAACTGCCGCTCAGATTTGCTCTCACCTCGTCTCTCCTTGGTGATGACGGGATGCGCGGGAGGATGCAGACAGAGCACCCTGGCTTCTCCCTATGGAGAGCTTGGTGTCCAGACCCCTCTGGATGCCCTGGGCCTTCAGCCTTCTGCTGCCCTCGCAGATCTCTTAGGGGAAATCCAAATGCCAGCCTGGATGCCCGGAGAATGTCGGGCTTTGTCAGTGTGTGAAGCGGGTGTTGTGAGGCAGGGACAAAAGTGCTCTTGTGCTTTCGGGAGGCCGGGCGTCCTCGGCAGGGCCTGGGGAGTGGGCAGTGCTGGGGCCGGGTTTGGGGCAGGGCGGTGGGAGGCCTAGTCCAGCCTCCGCTAAGGAGGCCTGGCCGGGAGAATCCTGACCGTATGGGTATATTTGAAAACCTCCTGTTCAGTCGGTTCTTTGACCTTTAAGACAGGCCTGGGGGCCAGGAATCCTGGGGTCATTTACAGGGGCTTCCTGTGTGCAGGATTCTGTGCCTAAAATGAGAAACAGCCCTAGGCTTCCCGATGGGGCGGGGGGAGTAGGCTTTGGCTCCTGCCCCGGGGCTGCAAGGGGAAGGGCCACCTGGGGGTGACAGAAGGGATCCAGGTGCCCGTTGTTGCCCCTTCCAGGGGCCGGCTTGGGCAGGGTTACTGCAGTCTGTGCTCTGCCCTTAAACACACCCAGCAGGGACACAGTGAGGGGCGGGCAGCAGGCCCACCCCGCCCCGCCTCCCCAGACCTCCTCTCTTTCCTTCACCTGCTCTCCTGCCTTGTGCACAGAAGATGACCTGCCTCTCTCTCTCTTTTTCTCTCTTCCTCCGGCTTCCTGTCCCTGTGCCCCTCTCTCCTGTCCCCACCTCGCCACCCGCCCCGGGTGGACCAGACCCAGACGCAGCTGGAGCACGCGCGCATTGGCGAGCTGGAGAAACACCTGCTACTGGAGAAGGCGCAGGCCGAGCGGCTGCTCCGAGAATTAGCCGACAACAGGGTAACCGCCGCCACCTCCTGCCACCAGCGCCTTCGCCTGCTGACGCCCCTTCAGCTGCCCTGTTTTTATTATTTTCTCTCTCTCTGGCCGCTCTCCTCACTTTTTTTTTTTTCTTTCCTTTTGCGCCCCTTCTAGGGAGGTTTAGGAACGTGCTTCTATGCTCCGTGGCCATGTGGTGCTTGTTGAGAGGAGGGGGTCTTGGTTCTCTGGGACTTTGCTCCCCAGCTCGTGGACCCACTGGCTGGGAGCGTTCTGTGCGAGCCTCCCCCCGCCCCCCCACCACTGCATTGCCATGACCGTGCTTTGTCATCTTCAGAAATCGGGGGCTCTTGGGAACATTCTGCCCCTTCTGTGGCCAACCTATCCATGCCTCCCTTCTCCCCAGGCTGGGGAAGGCAGAGGTTGGGAGACTGTGGGTCCTTTAACTGTGGATTCTTTAGCCTGGAGGGTCTTAAATAAAATGGCATGGGGGGCCAACCTGAAGGACCTGGGGCAGTGGTGGGCCTTCGAGGGAGTGGGGTGTTCCCAGGGCATGAGACTCGGTGTCAGCCCCAGGGTGGGAGTGGTTCCTGGGCCAGGGAGAGCTCTGCGTGGGAGTGAAGTCCCCCCTGATTCCCAGGGCATGGGTCTGAGTCCAGTCTCCAGACCCTGCGAGCCCCTCCACGCCCATCATGCGTGCCCCGGGGGCTGGGCCCCCAGGCAGGCACACATCCAAACAGCTGGTCAGCCCAGCGGACAGCCCAGCTGCAGTTCCCCCGGCCGTGGAGTTAAGCAGCCGCAGAGCAGAGCTTGGGGAAAACCACCGAACACAGGCTGTGGGTGTGGGGTGGGCGACCATTGGCTTCCGCAGGTCGGCCTCAGTACACGAGTGAGCACGTGTGTGCCCGTGAGCATCTGGAGACACACACGGGTCCCTGTCCACACACTGGCCTTTGCCAGGTGACTGCGTGTGCAGTACACATGCATGGACACGGAGTCTGCTTGAAGAAACGGACCCAGTCACGGTTGACAGGCTGGAGTCCTCCACACCAAGGCATCTTCCTCTAGGGTTCAACCTGATTAGAAAAACAAAAGCAGGTTTATTGAAGTAAAGGTCACCTTCAGAAACAAATTTCTTAAGCTTGTAAAAGATTTAAAACTTTCAAATATATTGCACCCAAACCTGTGATCACTGACACGGTCGAAGTAGGTTTCTGGCGGGCGGAGCCTCTGATCTCAGAGTTTTCCATCAGAAGGAGGGTCTGGGAGCATTCTTTTTTTTTTTTTTCTTCTGCGTTAAACATTAAACTGGACCCTTCTTTGGCCACCCCCTCCAAAAGGCCTCTCTGTGAATCAGCTCGTTCCGGCTGGAACTTTTCTAGAGCAGGATAGTACGGAATTCCCTCTGTTGTGTCTGCCCTTTAAAAATAACATGAACTTGAAGAAAGCCATAACCTCAAATAGATGGTTTCCTTTTGCCACCGATTTTTCCCAAACCGCCTAGAGCAGCGGGGACCAGGGAGTCCCCGAGTCACTGGGACACAGGCTGGGGAAGCCTCCCTGGGAGCTGCGGTGGGCAGGGCGGCGCTCAGGTGGAGTGGGGCGTCCTTCCCTTCTCACGGCCTTCCCCCGTGCCCTCCAGCCGGCCCGCTGACCCCGGTCTCCCTCTCTCCCGGTAGCTGACCACGGTGGCCGAGAAGTCACGGGTGCTGCAGCTGGAGGAGGAGCTGAGCCTGCGGCGCGGGGAGATCCAGGAGCTACAGCAGTGCCTGCTACACTCCGGCCCGCCACCCGCCGACCACCCCGAGGCCGCCGAGACCCTGCGGCTGCGGGAGCGGCTGCTGTCCGCCAGCCAGGAGCACCAGAGGGAGAGCGGCCTGTTGAGGGACAAGTACGAGAAGGCGCTGAGGGCCTACCAGGCGGAGGTGGAGAAGCTGCGGGCGGCCAACGAGAAGTATGCGCAGGAGGTGGTGGACCTCAAGGCCAAGGTCCAGCAGGCCACCAGCGAGAACATGGGGCTCATGGACAACTGGAAGTCCAAGCTGGACTCGCTGGCCTTGGACCACCAGAAGTCCCTGGAGGACCTCAAGGCCACCCTGAACTCGAGCCCGGGTGCCCAGCAGAAGGAGATCGGGGAGCTGAAGGCCGTGATGGAGGGCATCAAGATGGAGCACCAGCTGGAGCTGGGCAACTTGCGGGCCAAGCACGACATTGAGACGGCCATGCATGTGAAGGAGAAAGAGGGCCTGCGGCAGAAGCTGCAAGAGGCCCAGGAGGAGCTGGCCGGGCTGCAACAGCACTGGCGGGCCCAGCTGGAGGTGCAGGCCAGCCAGCACCGGCTGGAGCTGCAGGAGGCCCAGGACCGGTGCCGCGACGCCGAGCTGCGGGGGCGCGAGCTGGAGAAGCTGGACGTGGAGTACCGGGGCCAGGCGCAGGCCATTGCGTTCCTCAAGGAGCAGATCTCCCTGGCCGAGAAGAAGATGCTAGACTATGAGCTGCTGCAGCGCTCGGAGGCCCAGAGCAAGCAGGAGGCCGACAGGCTGCGGGAGAAGCTTCTGGTCACTGAAAACAGACTCCAGGCTGTCGAGTCCCTGTGTTCGACCCAGCACACCAACGTAGGCGGCCACCCCTCCTGCCTGGCTGTGCGGGGACCACGGACGGCAGCGGTCCGGGCTCGAGGGCCTGGCTGGGGAGGGTCTAGGCGTCTACTGACCGTTTATTTCCAGTCCAGGGAAGCGTCCTCGTTGCCCCCAGGAGCACGCCGTGCGAGGTCGGAGGGCACCTGGCTCAGAGGAGGAGGTCCTTCCATTAGAAGGGCAGCAGGCCCGGGTGACTGTGGGGCCCCAAGGCGGTCTGAGCTGACCTGGCTGGGTCCCCACAGGCCAGGCCTGGAGAGATGTGTATCTAGGCACAGGGAACAGCCTTCTTCCCAGTCCCCAGACACGTCCTCCTGTGCAGGCTCCTGGGCCTCCCCAAGGCACCAGTACCAGATGCTCTGGCACTGGGCTGGCAGACATGTGGAGGGCAAACCCTGCCCATCTCCGAGGCGAGCACCGACCTGGGGGACCCGAGGGCGGCCCCCTACCTGCTGGTCCTGATGAGACTGAGCAAACAGTTCAGCAGCCGCTTTCCCAAGAGTGGGCTGGTCCCTGGAGCGGGACCCTGGAGAGGCTGCTGCCATTGGAATCAGCTTTGCTCCAAATCTAGAAGTCCCAGCTGAGCATGCTGGGGAGGCCAAGACCCCGGGTAGCCTGGGCGTGTGCTCCAGCAGGGGCAGGAAGGGCCTTATGAGTGGCTCTGGGCAGCACACCGGGTGCAGGCCCTATGATGCCCTGTCTCACCTGGACTCCTTCAAGGTCCATATAGGCTTCGTTTCACAGATGAGCAAACAGATTCCGAGGCAGAGTACCTTTCCCAGGTTTTCTTGTCCATCAGTGGCAGAGCTTGCGTCCAGCCCCACTGCCTAAGGGCCAGCAGAGGGTGCCCGGGATGACAAAGTCAAATCTTACATGATAGGACAGCTAGCAGCAAGATCGTTGCCTCTTTATTAGCCTTGGGGGTCCCTGAGCTTCTGGTTCCCTTTGTACACTTAAACCAGCATTTAACAATTGAGCCACAAGTATTCAGGAGTTGCACGTACAGGGGGTGCCTTTTTTGTAAAAGGAGCTCTGCCCGTGTCACACCTTGAGGTCCCACTGCACCGGCCTTTCTGCCCCCTTCTCCCAGGGAGGGACCAGCAAGTGCTCTCCCAGGATGCTGGGCAGAGAGAAAAGGAAGATCCTCAGGTTAGCTGTGTACGCATGACCTGATTGGCTGCTCAGGCAAGGAGGGTCAGGCCTGGGACCCCAGGACCTGGACTCCTTAGCCGGGGAGGTTTGGGGCTGCGGTGGTTCCACAGGATGGCCTGCTGCCCCTCAGTCACAGACCTCAAGCCAAGGAGTGGGTGGTGATCTCAGGAATGCCCATCTCTCGATTTCCACACACGTGGGGACTTGGTCTGGACCCACATGCCTCCCAGATTCAAAGATTTAAGTCCAGGGACAACTCAGTTTTTGGTCTCGTGTAGTAAGTATAGGAATTTGGAAAAATTTTAGTGTGTGCCTCATTTTCCCTGCAGTGTGTGTAAATTAAGATCTAGGAAGCTTAGTTAATCGCAACAAACTGAGATTAAAGCAGGGCTTGGGATGTACGAGCAGAAGTATGAGGGGCAGGTGGACGGAGGTGACTGCCTGCTCAGCTCTGTGCTGCCCTGGTATGCAGTGCAGAATCGCAAACTGCAGGCTCAGGGGACAGCCAGCTTGGGCAGGAGTCCAGAAACTTCTACCGAAAGGCAGCAAGGAGCGTGCTGATGTTTGCCACGCAGATTTTTTTTTTTTCCTTGGTTGATCTTTTCTTCTTTGGCTTCTGGATTTATTTTTTTTAAGATGTGTTAGAAAAGAAGTAGCATTTCTTGAAGTCCCTCCGGGAGCCGACCCCGGTGCGTGCCCAGCACACGCTGCCCCATGGCGGTCCATTCTTGCTTTATGGATGGGAACCAAGGCCGGGAGTCTTGCCTCTGGATGATGGTGGAGACAGAGTCCCAGGACCAATCTCTGTAGGCATCCCAGGGAAGGAGACATCTGTTTAATATAATAGGCGTTTGCACGAAGGAAAGGTTAGGAGGTGATCACGTGGAAGCTACGTAAACAGCCTTCCGGGGCCCTGGGAGCAGAGGGGGTCCTCTTGTCAGGGAAGCTAGCCCAAGGACCTCTGTGCCCCCTGCTTCATCGAGCCCCTGAAAGTCTCCTTGAATTGGGGAGAGGTGGGCTGGCTGGGGCTGAGGGCCGAGAGGGGGAGGCGAGTGTCCCCCTTACCAGGCTCTCCTTTCAGATGATTGAGTCCAACGACATTTCAGGGGAGAAGATGAGGATGAAGGAGACTGTGGAGGGTGAGTGGCCGCTGGGCCGGATGAGATGCGGGGCAATGGGGAAAGGCTGGGCGGTCCTGCCTCTGAGCTGGGTCCCGCTTTGTTTTGCATCATCTGCCGATTGGTGAGAGCACTATTGCGTGCACCAGCCACTCACCCACGAGGGGAGGAGGGCGGAGGCTCAGTTTATTGAGAACCTGATTGTATGTTTGGTTTCGTGTTTTTTTTTTTTTTTTTTTTTTTTTTTTTGCGGTACGCGGGCCTCTCACTGTTGTGGCCTCTCCCGTTGCGGAGCACAGGCTCCAGACGCACAGGCTCAGTGGCCATGGCTCACGGGCCCAGCCGCTCCGCAGCATGTGGGATCTTCCCGGACCGGGGCACAAACCCGTGTCCCCTGCATCGGCAGGCGGACTCTCAACCACTGTGCCACCAGGGAAGACCTGGTTTCGTTATTTTTAAAATAGGTATAAACTTCAGATTGTTCAAAGGGCATATGGTGAAGCATCCTCTGTCCCCTACCTAGTTCCCTCCGCAAAGGCACAACGTTGGCCAACTCATGTCTCTCTTCCAGAGATGTTTTATGCACATACAAGCACAGACACAGATGGTGCCACACTTCCCACACTATTCGGGCCCCTTACTCTTTTTTTGGCCACGCCGTGCGGTTTGCGGGATCTCAGTTCCCTGACCAGGGATTGAACCCGGGCCACGGCAGTGAAAGTGTGGAGTCCTAACCACTAGCCCACGAGGGAACTCCTTCGGGCCCCTTACTTCTTTTTGCCCATTTAATATTGTATCTTGGAGACTGCTCCCTGTCTCCACATTCTTTTGTATGGTGTAGAATATTCCATCGTGTGGAGCTACCATCATGTATTTCGCTGATGGATCACGGGTTGTTTCCAGTTTTTGTCCGTTACAAACCCTGCTGCAGGAAATTACCTTGCCCTCCATCAGGCTCAACCCGGGCCATCAGCAGTGAAAGCGCAGAGTCCTAACCACTGGACTGCCAGGGAATTCCCAAGGCTCAACTCATTTTTTTTTTTTTTTTTTTTTGCTGTATGCGGGCCTCTCACTGTTGTGGCCTCTCCCGTTGTGGAGCACAGGCTCCGGACGCGCAGGCTCAGCGGCCATGGCTCACGGGCCCAGCCGCTCCGTGGCATGTGGGATCCTCCCGGACAGGGGCATGAACCCACATCCCCTGCATCGGCAGGCGGACTCTCAACCACTGCGCCACCAAGGAAGCCCTCAACTCATTTTAACTCCCACCGGCTCTGGTTGAAAGTATGTTTCCCCACAAGCTTCACCAACAAAATATTTCATCAAACTCTGTGATCTTTGTCTATCTCAGCTGTAAAAGATGTTACCCGCTGTAGCTTCAACTTGCCTTTCCCTTACTGTGAGTGACACTCTATTGCCATTTCTCCTTGCATCCTTTGCCCATTTTTTTCCCTGTTGGGTTATTGATCTTTTTGTTGATTTTTAGAAACTACTTATATATGACTTTGCAAACATTTTCGCCCCATTTGTGGTTTGTCTTTTGACTCTTCTTTGGGTGGTGGTTGCCGTGCAGATTTTTAAACATAGGTCTTTTCTTTTTGGGATCCTGGGTTTATTATTTTTAAAATGTATTCCGTGGTTTCCTCTAGTACCTTTTTTTTTTTTTTTTTCCCTCTAGTACCTTTTAAGTTCCATTTTCTATGTTTAAATCTCTGATCCATCTAGAATTCTCTCTTCTATAAGGTGTGAGGTAAGGATCCATTTTTATTTTTTTTCCCAAGAGTACCCACTTATGCCAGTACCATTTTTGAAAACCTCATCTCCTGCCTCCACTGATTTGAATTAACCATATTTACCATCTTTAAATTCCATCGGGTAATTGGCTCTATTTCTAGACTTTCGATTCCTTTCCAGTGACTTGTCTGTCTCTTCATGTGCCATTTCTACAGTGTTTTGAAGCTTTGTTTATATTTCAGTTACTGGCAGGGCTAGTCTTCCTGTTCTGCTTTTCCAAAATTCTCTCAGCCATTCTTTTTTTTTTTTTTTAATCGAGACAAAATTAACGTAAAATAAAATTAACCATTTTAAAGCAAACAATTCAGGGGCGTTAATACATTCACAATGTTTTGCAACCACCTCCTCTATCTAGTTCCCAAACATTTTCATCACTCCAAAAGGAAGCCGCATGTACATTATCAGTCACTGTCTATTTTCTCCTCACTGCAGCTGCTGACAACTGCTAATCTGCTTTCTGTCTCTGTGGATTTGCCCATTCTTGATGTTTCATATAGATAGAACCATACAATATGTGGCCTTTTATGTCTGGTTTATTTCACGAGGCATAATATATTCAAGATTCATCTGTGCTGTAGCACATGTCAGTGTTTCATTCCTGTTTATAGCTGAGTAATATTGGCATCGTACGCACCACCACATTTTGCTTATCCATTCACCTGTCGATGGGCATTTGGGTTGCTTCCACCTTTCGGCTATTGTGAATAGTGCCGCATGCGCAGGTACTTGTTGAGTACCTGTTTTCAGCTCTTTGGGGTATATACTTAGGAGCAGAATTGTTAAGTCATATAGTAATTGTGTGTTTAACTCTTTGAAGAAGTTTTTTGCCAGACTCTCTTGGCTAGCCTTGCTTATTTTTTCCAAGGGATTTTAGAATCAGTTTATCTAGTTCCACAAAAATTACAATCTGGCTGGTGTTTTTATTGGTATCATGTCAAATTTATACATTAACTTACAGAAAGTTAATAGCTTTCTAGCACTTTCCGTGAATCTTTTTCATGACTGTTCTGAGGCTGTCCAGTATTGAACGCACATGGCCAAGTGACCTGGACACCGTTACTATCCCCATTCTTCACTTGAGGAAGCTGAGACTCTTGAGAGTTAAGTTGCCCAAGACCACACAGTATTGGTGCCTCTTCTTCAGGGTGGGTTACCCAGAGGGACCACTGGAATGAGGAAGAACTTGGACTCTTGAGGCCAAGTGTGGCCCCATTTTAGGGTTTTGATGGAAGGGCCAGCCCCTCACCCACTGGACCGCAGTGTTGGCCCTGGAGTATTGATGGCCCCTCATCTCTCCCTTCACCCCAGGCCTGCAGGACAAGCTGAACAAGAGGGACAAAGAGGTGACAGCCTTAACATCCCAGACCGAGACGCTCAGGGCCCAAGTAAGTGGTAAGTCTCCCTCCTTCAAGGCAGATGCGGGGAGCTTTCTTTGGGCCGTGTGCCAGTCCAGCAGGGGGTGGGTGGTACTGCGTCAGGGTGCCCTCCCCCACTCTGCCTTGAGGAGAAGGCGGCCTGGCTCAGTTCCCATGCACTGGGCTTCCACCTGGACAGCAGTGAATGGGGAGCAGTAGCCCACACTCGGTCCATAATATAATTGGGGGCCCCAGCCAGCTTCTCTCATCAGAGCCAGGTCTGTGTTCTCTGTGTTCTGAAATTGCATCACTAGTTCTCACTTTCTGGGCTTGAAGTCCCTTGGGTTTCAATCTCTCTACCTTTTGATACAGTATTTGTGCACCAGCCCCTAGAAGAAATACCAGGATTTCAGAATCAGGGAGAAGGTCTTTGGCCACAGCAGAAAGCAAGGCACAGGGAGAATGAGGCCAGAGGGGAGACTAGGGAGAGACGGGGGGTCTGGAATTTGTGACTTGGTGACAAACTGGCCCTGCTTCTTGTCCGCCAGAATGCCATTGGTGGTGTCCATGAGACGGCCCCCATCCTGGGAAATGGTTCCCACCCCCACTCCTATCCAGTTCCCATCACGTTCACGTGGCATAATTGGTCCCGACAAAGGTCAGTTGACCTCAGATTCCTCCGGGGCCAAGGTGAAGTTTTAGCTTTTCCTTGTCCAGGCAACAGTGTAAATACCCGGGCCCCGTCTCGGGAAGGGTGGACTGCTTTCCTGACACCAGAGGGCCCAGCTACTGTGTGGGAACTTTGGTCTGCTTTTCGTAGTAGCTCCTCTCGGCCCCTCGCCGCCTGGCCCTACAGGACGAGAGAGGCCTACTCAGTGAAGTGTGTCCCTGTGACCCCTGGGAAACCTGCTCCCTGCCCGGGCCTTGGCCCCCAGGTGGGATAGATTCCCACGGTGATCCCAGCGCTCTCCCTCCTTACCCTGCCGGCTGGCCCTTAGCACTGGAGAGCAAGTGCAGGTCGGGAGAGAAGAAGGTGGACGCCCTCCAGAAGGAGAAGCGGCGCTTGGAGGTGGAGCTGGAGGCCGTGTCCCGGAAGACCCACGATGCCTCGGGCCAGCTGGTTCTCATCAGCCAGGAGCTGCTCAGGAAGGAGCGGTGAGTCAGCCGTGGGCTGTGTGTTCAGACCTGCCTGACCCTCACTCCACCCAGTTAATATTAGCCAGTCTTCCCGAGGCGGGGCAGGGATAGACCCGGTGGACAGATGGCTGGCATCACCGATGATCACCATACTGTGCACTGCTAAGCTCCGATGAAGCCTCAGAATCCTTCTTAACACAGTTCTCCAAGCAGAGCTTATAGGAAAGCTTAGTGGTTCCCAAGCATCCTGGGCCCAGGGACTCCTTGAAACTCTTAAAAATTATTGAGGATTCCCACCACCTCTTCCTTGAAGCTCTTCTTGGTTGATGTAGGCCACTGTGAGCTCCTCCATGCTTCTGTGGTACTTAGGATGGGAGTGGGAGATCAGCAGATTAAACAAGTAGAGATTTATTTTCCTCACATAACAAGAAATCTGGAGGTAGCTGTAGCTGGCATTTGGTTCAGTGGCTCAAGATATCAGTGCCAACACCTTTGTTCTCTTGGGTTCTGCTAGACTCTCCCTCGTGGTTGCAAGGTGGCTGCTGAAGCTCCAGCCATCAGGAGCCATCATTCCTAGCAGGAAGAAGGAGGAAAGGGAAAGGGTCAGTGCCAGCAGACTTCCACTTTGTTCTCAACTACCCATGGCCACCTAGAGAGGGAGTTTTCCCCTCCTCTATAGTAGATGCAAGCAAGGGAAAGAGCTTAGAAGGTGTGTGTCCTTTTCTCCCGTGCTGTGCCCATGGAAGACATTGCTACTTGATCACTGCACTCTTTTTCTGCAAAGCCCAGAATCATTCTCACCACAGTACTCCAGGTAGCTACTGCCAGTTGATTAAGTTGACATAGGAAATAAAACTTATTTGACATCAGGCATTTAAAATGTCTTGCCACGTGAGCTAGCTCTCTTGGATAAATGTTTTTTTAATTTAACTTTATTATTATTTTTTAATTTGAGATAACATTGATTTATAACATTATATAAGTTTCATATGTACATTATATTTCTACTTCTCTATTATTTAGTTTTTAATTAAACAAATACTATATTCTCTTTTTAAAATTTATTTTATGGAAGTATAGCTGATTTACAATGTTGTGTTAGTTTCTGCTGTACAGCAAAGTGATTCAGTTATACATGCATATACATTCTTTTTCATATTCTTTTCCATTATGGTTTATCACAGGATATTGAATATAGTTCCCTGTGCTCTACAGTAGGACCTTGTTGTTTATCTATTCTCTATATAATAGTTTGCATCTGCTAATCCCAAACTTCCAAATATTCTCTTTTTTAAAAAAAACTTCAAAATCATCCTAAGAAAGGCTAAGTCCTCTTGACCGTACCATCCCCGAATCCTGGCCCCTCTCGGGTTGTGGTTGGATGGTTTCGGGCCTTGTATTTCCTCTCTGGCCCCTCCTGGCACAGGTGCTGTCTTAGTAGCCAGCGTCCCCCTTCAGGGTGGCCAGTCTCCAGGCACTTGGCAAATTGCGGAGCACGGGAGGGGAGGGGCCCATCTGAGTGCAGGTGTTCTGTGCGCCCCCCGCCCCCTCCAGGAGCCTGAACGAACTGCGTGTGTTGCTTCTGGAGGCCAATCGCCACTCCCCAGGGCCTGAGAGGGACCTGAGCCGCGAGGTCCACAAGGCCGAGTGGCGGATCAAGGAGCAGAAACTCAAGGATGACATCCGGGGCCTGCGGGAACAGCTGACCGGGCTGGTACGTGGGGAAGGGGGCGGCCTCGGGATGGCAGACACCAGGGAGGGGCTGGGGCTATCTGCTGTCAGCCATGGAGACTGGTGACCTCCTGGAGCCACCCCAGGGATAGCCAAGGCACAGGGAGCGTTCAGAATCCCCTAGAACCACAGGCAGGGCCAGCGAGGTACCTAGTGAGGGGCCGTGGGCGGCCCCTTTTGTAGATATTGTGGTCGGCTGTGTGTCCGTCTGGGTGATGCAGTGCAGAGGAAGACTTCCTAAGAATCTCACCAGTCCAGAGGTGGGATGGGCTACCGGCAGCTGGTGAGCTCACCATCCAGAGAAGTAATCAACCAGAAACCAGCTCCTTGTTCAGGGTCCAACAGTGGCGATTCACGCATCCACCTCAGGAAGGAGAGGGGAACAGGGGCCTGACTGGGCAGAGTCTCCAGAGGTGGGGGTACGGTAGGCGAGTGATGCTGGTAGCACAGGACGGAACCATCCCACTCCATCCCTCTGTGGTCAACCTTCAGGACGAGCCTGTGGCCGGTTCCTGGGCCTGGTCAACTCCAGAGCGTTGACAAGATAGGGTCTGGGAGGACAGGATTGCTGTCAGGGGAAGCTGCTCCAAAGGCCCTCGCTGCCCTCCCACCCAGCCACACAGGCTCAGCCACGCTGGAGGAGATGGAAGGAGAAGAGGGTCCTGCAGCCATGGAAGCAGCCCTGGGCCTACAGGGTTAAGCGAGAAGGGTATCACTCTGGCTGCACCCAACTGTGTGTGTGGGGACCACCGGGCCCAGCTGCCCTGTGGCCTTTCAGTCCTGGCAGGTCTGGCCAGCAGGGGGTTGGTTACACGTGGTCCTCGTGGTGCTGTGAGCCTGGGCGTAACTCAGAAGCCAAGGCCCCGAGGCTGGTGTGGATTTGGGAGCTCTGATTCCAAGGCTTTCCCAGAGCCGCGTGGAGGGGGCAGAGCCGCGCTGACTGTCTCCGTGGGCCACAAGCTGGTCAAATTTACACGTGACTGGCTGCCCCTTACCCTAGGAGAGCCTCTCCCATGTCCCCCTGCACTGTCCTCAGTGCCACGGAGCTGCCCCCCTGGGAGAACTACGCACGGGCTTCGTGGTTAGAAAACCTCCGGAACGAGGAAGGTTTGGGTAGAGGGGGAGGTTTGGGTAGAGGGTCAGAGCAGAGCAGAAGGACCCTGGAAGCACCGGCCCAGGGAGGGCAGTGCAGGGAAGCTTCGTGTGGGAGTGAGGAGGCTGGCCTGCCCACAAGGCAGGTGCATCTCCAGGTACCACGGTGGGCGGGGTCAGCTGCAGAGCACTTGGAAGGGAGGGGAAGGCATGTCCTGTTGGGGCAGGGGAGGGTTCTGAGGAGAGGTTCGGGAATGAGGCTGTAGGTCTAGAGGTGAAGAGGAGGGACCCACATAAACAGTGTGGAGGGAGGCGGGGGTGTGCAAGAAGGAAAGAGGGGGAGGAGGGGTCCTGGGTTTTGGGACCTGAAGAATGTGGAGCATCTGACAGAGCCTGGGAATTCAGGGCGGGGGCCAAGGAAGATGCTTCAGAGAGAACCCTTAGGTGAGGGAGGCCTGGTGATTCTCAGGCCTGACCCAGAGATGAGGCGGGACACATGAGGTTCCGGCCTAAAGGAGAGACCACCCTCCTGCAACACGTACACGCATGCACACGCTCTTCCTCTCCTACTGCTTCCAGGACAAAGAGAAGTCCCTGTCGGATCAGAGGCGCTACTCCCTCATTGAGCCGTCCTCGTGCTCGTCACCGGAGCTCCTGCGGCTGCAGCACCAGCTGATGAGCACAGAGGATGCCCTGCGGGACGCGCTGGACCAGGCTCAGCAGGTGGAGAGGCTCATGGAGGCGATGAGGGGCTGCCCCGAAAAGTCCCAGGTGAGCTGGGTCTCAGCCAGGTCCTGAGGGGAGAGACTCCGCCCTGCGCCCCGGGAGTCCCAGCACAAGGGGTACATGGCTTTATCCCGAGGAGCTCAGACTAAGGGCGGAGATGCCCTGAGAGCCTGTGTTTCCTGGGGTGTGTCCTGGGACCCCTATTCTGATGGGTTCTGCTCAGAGTTTGGATCCTGAGATGGTCCTGTTGGGAAAACCTCGCCATCTAGTGGACAAGCCAGGAAATGCTGCCTGGTGAACCTTGCTCAGCATCTTGCCCTTGACTCTTACAGGCCACCGGCAATTCCGGTTCTGCAAATGGCATCCATCAGCAAGACAAGGCCCACAAACAAGAGGTAAGGGGCACCCTGGCCCCGGGGAGATACTCTGCCACTCCCACGGCCCTCCCGTGCAGGCCGACCTCTCTGGAGAAAAACTTTGAAAAGCCACCAAAAATACACAGATACATCGTGCAAGCGGCTTTACAATAGGGTCGCTCACAGAATGTAGTCAAACTTGATTCAGTTACCATCCTGCTCTTTTAACCTTGTTTCTCTTTCAAAAAAAAAAAAAAGAAAACCTTTTATTATAAAGTAATACATGCCTACTGGGCAACTTTTGGGGAAAAAAATTAAAAATATATAAAGAAGAAAATACTGGGAGTTCCCTGGCAGTCCAGTGGTTAGGACTCCGTGCTTTCACTGCCACGGGCCTGGGTTTAATCCCTGCTTGGGGAACTGAGATCCCACAAGACACGCAGCGAAGCCAAAAAAAAATTACTTACCCGTAGCCCTTCTACCCAGAGATGACCAAGGTTAACATTTTAAAGTGATGTCCTTCCTGAACTTTGCGAAGCATGTACACGTGTGTATGTGTATGGGTGTACAGTCAATTCTCACTGTTCCGTATTTGCAGACTTACCTACTTGGTAACATTTATTTGTAACCCTAAAATCAATACTCATAGCACTTTCCTGGTCATTCGTGGACACCCGTGCAGAGTGGAGAAAAAATTTAATCACCGGACATGCATGTTCCCAGCTGAGCTCATACAAAACACCGTGCTGCCTTCTTGTTTAGCTCATTCTGCAAACAAGTGTCCTTTTCACGGTCTATTTAGTGACATGTTTTTCACATTTTCATGCTTTTTTTCTTGGTGATTTCTGCCGTTTAAAATGGTCCCCAAGTGTCTTGCTGAAGAGCTGTCTAGTGTTCCTAAGTGGAAGAAGGCTGCAATGTGCCTTCCAGAAAGTACTTTAGAGAAGCTTCATTCAGGCATGAGCTACGGCGCTGCTGTCCTTGAGTTCATTATTAATGAGTCAACAATATATATTCAGTGAGGTGTCTTTAAACAGAAGCACACATGAAACATGGTTACATATTGATCAATCAACGAAAATGTCAGACCAGAGGTTTGCAGGAACTTTGTATTTCCACTGGGAGCAATGGTTCAGTATTTGCTGATTCCGCATCTGTGTGATTCTGTAGAACAGAACTCCTGCAAATAATTGTTATATGTATATGTATGTGTCTGCAGATGTGTGTGCACATTAACTTTTAAAAAAATTTATTGAAGTATGGTTGACACTTAGACATTAACTTTTTATTTGGAAATAATTTCAAGCTGACAAAAAAGTGGCAAGAATAAAATTAGCACCTAGAGCATCAGCTCTCCTTTCCCCCAACATAACATGTTGTTACTCCTTTGCCCCATTTGCTTTATCTTTTGTTCTCTATGTGTAGATGGGTGTGTTATATGCATGGAGTATTCTTCTGAACCATTTGAGTATAATTGCATGTGTCATGGTCCTTAATACTTCAGTCCATATTCCTGAGAAAAAGGACATGATTTTACATAAACACAGTACAATTCACAATCTCAGCGGCTTCCCTGGTGGCGCAGTGGTTAAGACTCCACGCTCCCAATGCAGGGGGCCTGGGTTTGATCTCTGGCCAGGGAACTAGATCCCACATGCATGCCACAACTAAGAGTTTGCATGCCACAACTAAGGAGCTGGTGAGCCGCAACTAAGGAGCCTGCCTGCCACAACGAAGGAGTCCATGTGCCACAACTAAGGAGCCCACCTGCCGCAACTAAAAGGAGCCCACGTGCCACAACTAAGGAGCTGAGAGCTACAACTAAGGAGCCCGCCTGCCACAACTAAGACCCTGCGCAACCAAATAAATAAATATTTTTTAAAAATTAAAAAAAAAAAAATCTCAGCAAATGTAATGCTGATACGAGATTTATATCCAATCACTCTCCATACCCAATTTCTTCACTTGACCCGGGAGTGCCTTCAAAGCTCTTTCCCCCTCAGTACAGGATCCAGTCTAAGGTTGAGTCAGCTCATTGCATTTACTTATTATGTCTCTTTAGTCTGCTTGAATCTAGAACATTTCCTCAGCTTCACTTTGATTTTTATGACATTGATATTTATTTATTTATTTATTTATTGGCTGCGTTGGGTCTTCGTTGCTGCACGCAAGCCTTCTCTAGTTGCAGTGAGCGGGGGCTACTCTTTGTTGCGGTGCACGGGCTTCTCACTGCGGTGGCTTCTCTTGTTGCGGAGCACGGGCTCTAGGTGCACAGGCTCAGTAGTTGTGGCTCGCGGGCTCTAGAGCGCAGCGTCAGTAGTTGTGGTGCACAGGCTTAGTTGCTCCGCGGCATGTGGGATCTTCCCAGACCAAGGCTCAAACCCGTGTCCCCTGCATTGACAGGCGGAATCTTAACCACTGCGCCACCAGGGAAGTCCCGACATTGACGTTTTTGAAATACCGTCCTCCCTCCTTTTTTAATAGAAGATTCCTCCTTTGGGGTTTGTCCCATGGCTCCTGCTGCTCAGAACCAGGTTCTACAACTGAGGCTGGAATACACAGTCAGTGCCACGTTCTCCTCCGGGCATCACGACTGCGGTGTGTGATGTCCATCTGCCCTTCATTCCTGAGTGAATCTTGATCACCTGGTCAAGGTGTTGTCTGACTCCTCCGCTGTGTAGTTGCTGGTTATTTCCTAACGAGCATTCGGTGGAGACTCTGGAAGACCTTGTGAATCCTCTGTTCCTCACCCAGATGTCCCCTGGATTCGTCATCCATTCATGAATCTTGCCTGAGCCGGTCTTTACTGTGATGGTTGCAAAGTAACATATAAATTACTACACTGTATTGTATTATTATTATTTTTTTGGACATGCCGCGCAGCTTGTGGGATCTTAGTTCCTCCACCAGGGATCAAACCTGGGCCCCCTGCAGAGGAAGTGTGGAGTCCTAACAACTGGACCGCCAGGGAATTCCCTAAATTATTTTAATGGAGTAGGTAGTGTGCTCTATATTCTATTTCACCTCTTGTTTTTTTTACTGAATATTTTCTCTCTTCCTTAAGCAGTCTTCGTAAAGTCTATGTTTTATAAAATTGTGGGTGGAAAATTTGTTTCCTAAAACTTCATGGACCTGACTCCCTTGCTGGGAATGTCTTTGCTGTGTTGTGTTTTAAGAGGGTGCCTGGTGGCCTCCACCCCACAGTTAGCCACTGGCATTCACCCACAGTGTTAGAGAGCCCACCTGGGGCCCAGGTGCTAGCCCGATTAGGCTCTGTCCCTGGCTCGCTGTGTGACCTTTGGGCCAGTGAGGCTGGAGCACAGGAAGGAAGGCTTAGTCCTTCCAGCTTGGCCAGTGGGACCACGGCCGCAGGCGCTCACTTAGAGACAGGAGAACCTTGGCCACAGCATCTGCCGAGGGCCTGGCCCTGTGAGTGAGAAGCAGAGAGAGAGATGGGCGCGGGGAGGAGGGGACCCTGCGCAGGACCTGAGAGCAGGGTGGAGGCACGGAGCTGTAGTGGGACGTGGTGGGGTTGTGTCTGCAGAGGAGCTGCCTGTACCAGGCACCCTGGGAGTTGATGTCCAGACCTTGTGCGGCTTTGTCCTGCAAGGCACACGGGGGTCATCCTGGTTTACAGACGCGAAAACTGAGGCTTGGGGTCTCAGCACCAGTTTTCCTTTCCTCGGATCCAGCCTCCGTGCAGGCCCTCAGAGCTGTCTGTAAAACCCACCTGCTCTCGCCTCTTCCCCTCAATTCTCATAAACTGCTCCCACCCGGCCTCCTGTCTCACCAGACACACAGCGAAGAGACTGCTCCTGCCTCAGGGCCTTTGCACATGCTATTCCCTTTACCTGGCCCAGGTGGGTCTCCTCCCCCAGCCCCACCCCACCCCCTCTGCCGCTTGTCCCTGTGCCCACTGAGACACTTGCTGACCAAGCCCATTCTCTCTCCAGGACAAGCACTGACCCTGAGGGACACTGTGGAGCTGCCCGGTCCACACCAGAGCCCCTCCAGCCTGCCCCAGCGGCGCCACCTCCAGGCAGGGGCCAGGACTGTCGCTTTGGAGAAGAGAACAGTGTAACAATAACGTACCCACCACCGCGGACAATCCCCTACCCCGACCCCCCTGCCGGACCAGGAGGCTTCCTCAAGCGCGACCTTCCACAGAAGGCGGTACAGCCCCGGCCTGGCCCCCGGGACCTTGAGCCTGGACGCCCTGGACACCCTGGACACCCCGGCGGTTTCTGGAGTTGGTTTGGGGAGGCCGAGATGATCCGGCCAGGCCCCCTGCCCAGAAGGAGCTGCCCTGAGGACCATCGTGGCCCTCTGGGCACATCCCTGCCCTCCCTTTCTTCCCGTTCTCCTGGGTCCCTCTCAGACCCCAGAGCCGTTGTTCCGGGAAGGGGCCAGAGGAGGGCTCCAGCTTCTCCTTCCTTAGGAGCCAGTGGGGGACCCCCTTTTCTGCAGCTGCTTCCAGGCCAAGGCAGTCCCCAGGGCTTCTTGTCCCCGCATACTGAGCCTCTTTCATGCAGTGGTACAAGCTCCCTTCAGCCCGTCTGCCCAGTGAGGCCCCAGGTTCAAAGTGCTTGGGAGGCAAGGCCCTTCGTTCCCACCCTGACCCCAACGCACACACGGCTCCGAGCTGCTGGCCGGAGGGTGGTCACCAAGGCCGGGAGCCACGGTATTAGGAAAGTCTGGAAGCCCCTCTCCTTCCTGCACCCCCTACCCCCAGTGACCTGGCTTGGAGCTGGGGCAGGGCGGCCCCAGGGGGGCCCAGGACTAGGGCTCTGGGTATGTTTTGATTGGTCAGTAATATGCTGTCCCCTGGGTTGACTTGATGTTCTGAAACCGGGCCTGCCACCTGCAGACTCACCCACGCAGACCCCGACATATACACCCACTGACCCTTGGCACACACACACTCAGAGGGGTCATGCGTGCACACGTGCCATGTAGGTGGGACTTTTGCAGTCAGCCACACTCAGACCATGTGGACGCTCACCCTCGGGTTCCAGGCCCCAGCCCCAGGCCTGGCAGGGCCGTGACCACACACATTGCAAATGCTCCTGCGACCTCACCGTGCACATGCACAGCCAGGTGCGCGTGGGTGAGCCTTCAGGGGGGCGTGGCCACACATGCACAGGAACACACAACCCAACAGCCCCCTTTCGGTGGTACAAGGCATCTGCCTTGGGCTTTCTAAGCCCTGTCTTCTGTAGCCAAGAAAAGAGCCCAAGGATGATTGGGACAAGAAAAATCTCCCTGCCTCCCCCGCTTCCCCTCAAGCCCTGCCAAGTTACTCCAGCCTCATGCGTGGTGGGAAAAGAGCGTCTGCCCAAAGCCCCCACTCTTAGAGCTGGAGGGCCCATGGGTGACTGCCTTGTACCCTGCAGCGTCTCTGTGGAGGGCCTGCCCCTCCTCCCGCAGCTCAGGGAGAGTGCTCACAGGGGCCTCTCCCACTAGGGGCTAGAGGGGGGGATCTGATGGCCCATCACGGTGTTCCTGAATTGCACCAGGACAGGTATGCAGTTGGTGCCCTGGGAGCAGCCCAGGTAGCCTCTGAGTGCTCCTGGGTACAGGTGGGTGGTGTTCATGTCCCTGCCCCAAAGCAGCCCATCCTGGGGATGGCCAGTTAGTCCCATCGGTCCCCTCCCCTCTCCCCGTTGGCTTTCGGTAGCTCTTGCATGCGGTTTTATTAACAACGGTCTAGGAGCAATGCTGTAGTGGCTTAACCCAGAGTCAAATTCTACTCTTTCCAGCAGTCAGGCAGCCGCCCTGCCCACTGGAGATTAGTCTACTAACAGCCAAAAGCCCACACCGGGAGGGGCTGAGCCCCCGGGGCGGGCTGGCGGGTGGCGAGTGCTTTCCCTGTGAGCATCTGCGCCTGCCCAGTGTGCGCTCAGCCACGCCCCCTCCCCAGGTCCTCCCGCACCCTTCCCTTCCCCAAAGTGGAATTGTTGAAGTGTGGCGAGTCCGTGCTCGAGACAATAAAGCTTGTGACTGAGGTCCAGGACCCCTGCAGTTTCTGCTTCTCTCTGTGGGTTCCCTGGGCTCCCCCATCCTCCCTCAGCTCACTGGCACCCTGGTGCCAGGAGTGTGTCTCGATCCTGTTCCTGGTGGACTGCCAGCTAATTCTTACTCAGGTGTGAATGGCTGACAAGAGCCTCAGAGGGCCTGGTGTGGCTGCCATGTCCAAGGAGAGGGAGCTCAGCAAGAACAGGCAGAGAACCAGAGATGGGGGGCAGCAGCGGAGGCCAGGCAAGGTTGCCAGAGAGGTCTGGGGGGTTGGATTTGAATCTGTTGGAGGTATAAGTGGGCCCACAAGGAACAATTGAAAATACAAAATAGTATGTACAAAATAGTGATGGATCAGCTAACACAAGTTTGACGCGTTTGGGGAGAACACTTAAGACTTCAGTGAGCTAATCCTGTCTCCTGCAGCGAGATGTCTATGGATCAGGTGGTCAAAGTTTTGCAAGCCTTATGGTCATTTTGCAGGCTGTGCAGTTGAGGGTCCTCCCCCCCGCCCCCATGGAGACTGAACACGGCTCTCGAGGTTAACAGCTGAACGTACCCAGAAGATCTGTGCTCCTTCTCAGGCACTGTATCAGCAGAGTCCTGGAGGAAGCAGTGGGGCCATGCGAGGGGGAATGAGAGTTTAAGGAGGGTCTGTGTGCACAGGTGTGGACAGGGCAAAGGAAACCTATGAGGGTCTCTACTACCCCCCACCCCCGGCCGCTCTTGCCAGCCCCTCCCATTGGCTGAACACAAGCAGAAGCCAAGGCAGGGGAGCCTATTGGAGGCCGTAGAGGTCAGCTCCTGGGGCACAGCCAGGATGGGGGGGGGCGTGCACAGTGGGTCTGGAGGTGGGGACGGATGGAGAGCAGTCAACACAGTGTCCATCCGGGGCAGATCTCGGATAGATTGAAACAGCAGCCAATTCTTAGGTTTCTGCCGCCTCCGATATAAATGGTCTCTATCTTTCCAGAACTCATCAGCCCAGTATTCTGAAAGTCAGAGAGCTTCTGCAAAGACCCTTTCCTCTGAGACTTACCAAGCACCGCTGTGACTTATTGGGTTTTTTTTTCCATTTCACCCAAGGCACCGTGTTAGCCCAGTCACCCACCTGGCGATGATGCTAAGTGGGTCACCCTCCCCGAGGTAAAGCGTTTCCGGGACCAGTTTAACCTTCGGTGGGAACTCCACGCTGGGGGCTCGTGGTCGGAAAAGAGAGAGACCCCCCCACCCGCTCATGGCTCCCAGGCCAGCAGTTGACGTAACCCTGTGTTAGCTGCGGTGAAGAAGAGGTTGCTGGGGGCGGGGGCGGGGAGGAAGGAAGTGTGGGCAGGCAGGGACTGTCAAGGGGAGGGCGAGGGGCCTGGTGTCTCTGGCCCTTACAGGGGCTGGGGGTGCATGCGACCTGAGGCCAGATGGAGAAGGAGGGCTTGAATCTCATGGAAGGAGCTTCCTCAGTCCTTATCTGTCCGGGGCTTGGCATCCAGCAGGTGTGGGATGAAAGGAGGACACCTGAAGGAGAGTGAGGGGGCCGTCCGCCAGGGGTGAAGTGGTGACGACAGCCTGCCACAGAGTCCTGCTCGCAGGGGCTCAAAGCCTGGGGGGCGGGAAGCCCAGGGGTGGGGACTCAGGGAGGTGTGTGCAAAGTCGAAGACCTGGAGGGCGGCCTTGAGCCCTTCAGAGCTGTACCCCTTGGGGGGGGTGTCTCTGACAGCACTACCCTGGGAAGAGCTCAGGCACTGGACGTCCTTGGGGTCCAGCCCAGCCCGCCACCCTCTGGCTGTGGGCCAGGCCCATTTCTCTGCTTCCCTGAGCCTCAGTTTCTTCATCTGTAAAATGGAGAAAATGAAACTGATCTTGTGCACCGTGGGGTCTAAATGAGACCGTGAGAAGCCCTTAGCTTATGGGCTACACCTGGTGGTTTCCTTCACTCTCCCAGCCTAGCAGGGAAGTTGTCCTTTCTCCATCTGTAGGCCTCTGGGAGCCCTCACCCCCAGCTTGGTGGGCCCCTGGGCAGTCCAGTGTAGAGGCAGCAAGCTCGCTTCCCCCAGAGCCGGGTCTGGGGTATGGGTGGCAGGGGGCGGGAGCCTGCCAGTCTGGGCAGAGGGTGTCTCGACACCACCCCGGGTCGATTTTTTGGTTTTTTTGGGCTGCACCACGCAGCATGTGGGATCTTAGTTCCCCGACCAGGGATCGAACCCATGCCCCCTGCATTGGAAGGTGGAGGTTTAACCATTTAAGCACCGAGGAAGTCCCATCCCCTGTCCCTTTGGTGTGCCCTCATCCTTTTGTCTTTTGAGCACTTCCATACTTTCTGCAGTGCGCTCCAAACTCATTTTGTATGTTTCCTGCCTCAGCCCTGGAATCAGCCACTGAGATAAGAATCTAAAACACAAGCAACCAAAGGGGAGAAAAATAGATCAATTGAATTTCATCAAAATTTAGACCTTTTTTTTGCCTCAAAGGATATCCACCAAAGGTGAGAAAAAAATGTTTGCAAATCATTTACCTGCTAAGGGTCTAGTATCCAGAATATATATAAGGAACTCTTTCAACTCAACAATAAAAAGATAAATACCTCAATTTAAAGTATGCATAGGGGGACTTCCCTGGTGCGCAGTGGTTAAGAATCCGCCTGCCAATGCAGGGGACATGGGTTCGAGCCCTGGTCCGGGAAGATCCCACATGCCACAGAGCAACTAAGCCCGTGCACCACAACTGCAGAGCCTGCACTCTAGAGCCCGTGAGCCACAACTACTGAGCCCAGGTGCCACAGCTACTGAAACCTGTGCACCTAGAGCCCGTGCTCAGCAACAAAGAAAAGCCACTGCAATGAGAAGCCCGCGCACCGCAATGAAGAGTAGCCCTGTGGGCAGTAACGAAGACCCAACACAGCCAGAAATAAATTAATTAATCAATTTTTTTAAATAAAATAAAATTAGGCAAAGGATCTGAATATACGTTTTTCCAGAGCAGATGGACAAATGGCCAAGAAACACATGAAAAGAAGCTCAGCATCGTTGGTCATTGGGAAATGCAAATCAAAACTTCAGTGAGGGGACTTCCCTGGTGGTGCAGTGGTTAAGATCCGCCTGCCAATGCAGGGGACACGGGTTCAATCCCTGGTCCGGGAAGATCCCACATGCCGAGGAGCAACTAATCCCTCAAGCCACAACTACTGAGCCTGAGCTCTAGAGCCCATGAGCCACAACTGCTGAGCCCGTGAGCCTACAGCCTGTGCTCTGCAACAAGAGAAGCCACCACAGTGAGAAACCCACGCACCACAACGAAGAGTAGCCCCCGCTTACCACCACTAGAGAAAGCCCACATGCAGCAACGAAGACCCAATGCAGCCAAAATTAAATTAAATTAAATTAGTAAATAAAACTTCAATAAATAAATAAAACTTCAATCAGAGGGGAATTCCCTCGCAGTCCAGTGGTTAGGACTCTGTGCTCACTGCCGTGGCCTGGGTTCAATCCCTGTTCAGGGAACTAAGATCTTGTAACGGGGCGGCACTAACCCCCACCCTCCCAAAAAAACCACTTCAGTGAGATACCACTTCACACCCACTAGGAGGGCTACAGTTAAAAGGCAGACGGTAACAAGTGCTGACAAGCTTGTGGAGAAATTGGAATTCTCATACATTGCTGGTGGGACTGTAAAATGGTGCAGCCACGTGGGAAAATAGCTTGACAGTTCCTCAGAATGTTAACCATAGACTTACCATATGACCCAGCAATTTTACTCCTAGGTATATACCCAAGATAAATTTTTAAATGTCCACACCAAAACCTGTGCACAAATGTTCACAGCAGCATTCTTCACAGTAGCCCCAAAGTGAAAACAGCGCAAATGCCCATCAGCTTATGACTAGATAAACAAAATGTGGTCGATCCACATAATGGAATATTTTTCCACCAAAAAAAGAATGAAATACTGATACATGCTACCAGGTGGATAAACCTCCAAATCATGATGCTAAGTAAAAGAAGCCAGTCATAAAACGTCACATACCCTATGATTCCATTTAAATGAAATGTCCAGAATAAATTCATAGAGATGGAAAGCAGATTGCTGGTTGCCAAGGTCTGATGGGAAGAGGCAGTGGGGAGGAAACTGCTTAAGGGAGGTAGGGTTTGACTTTGGTGTGATGGAAATTTTTTGAAACTAAATAGAAGTGCTGGTTGTTGGACTTCCCTGGTGGTCCAGGGCGTAAGAATCTGCCTTCCAGTGCAGGGGACGTGGGTTTGATCCCTGGTCGGGGAACTAAGATCCCACATGCTGCAGGGCAACTAAGCCCACACGCCACAACTACTGAGCCCTCGCGCTGCAACTAGAGAGAAGTCCACGCGCTGCCGTGAAGATCCCGCGTGCCACAACTAAGACCCGACGCAGCCAAATAAATATTTTTTTAAAGCAACATCTTTTTAAAAAAGTCTATTAATTTTTACAATACAGACAAGGTTAAATATAATGAAAAAAGAAAGAAGGGGAAGGTCTCATACCCTGGGGGGCAGGGCCTGGCGCACATGCAGTGGGGTCTGGTGAGGGGGAAGCTTGTCCATTTCTTTTATGGAAACTTGTCCATAACTACTGAGCCCGCGCACTCTAGAGCCCGCGTGCCACAGCAAAAGATTCCCGCATGCCCCAACGAAGATCCCACGTGCCAGCAACGAAGATCCTACGTGCCACAGCTAAGACCCAACATGGCCAAATAAATAAATAAATACATTTTTTAAAAAGTGTTGGTTGTATAACGTCATGAAAATACTGAATGCCACTAAGTGATCATTTAATCATTTAAAATGATTAATTTTATGTGATATAATTTTCACCTCAGTAAGTTACTTTTTAAAAAAGAAAAGGAATTTTACATTATGATAATTGCCATGTTTCCACATGTGTACCAGTAAGATTGTGGGAGGAGTGTGACTTGTTCATATTAACACCAGACTGTATTGGTAATCTTTGTTAAGCCGTGATGTGTGAACTTTTTTATTTGTTCAGCTAATTTCAGAGAAAAAAATTGCCAAGAACCTGAGCAGGCTTAAGAACTGGACAGTCTGATCTTGTATTCCAGCTCAGCCACTTACCAGGTTTATGACCTGCACCAGACCCCTAAACCTCCCCGAGCCTCTGTTTTTCCATCTCCAGTATGGCAGGGATAGTGGGATACATCTTATGGGATTGTTGTGACATCCCCTCCCCCCAACACAGGGTCTGTCTCCTGGGGGGTGCTGGTCTCAGGAACCGGGATTTCTCTTGTCCCACTTCCCTTCTTTACTCCGACTTCCTGGGGAAACATCAGTCAGACCAGCTAGGTCAGTTGGGAGGTCTTGGCCATCTCCTCCTGAGGGAACTGGGGGTGAAGCTGGAGGGTGGGTGAAATACACAGCCCTGGATCCACGGGAACCCATCTGGCAAGCCAAGCCTGTGATGCTTCCCACTCACCAGCAGGTGTCACCCTCGGCCACCTCACCACTGCGTATCAATCCACCGTGGATGGATGCGGAAGGGGAGACTGAGGCCCAGAAGGCACATGGCCACGTTCACAAGCCAGAACCAGATGGGGACCCAGATGTCCCAGTGCGTGACCCTAGAGCTCTCCACCCCTGTGGGCTCCGAGTCTTGCTTCCGGGCTCTATGTGAGTATCTATCTGGGACCGAGGCCAGCTGGGGATGGATATTCATTCCATCACCAGGACCCTGCAGACCAGGACCTGACCCATCTCCCTCCTCCCATCACGGTGGCCTCCCCACCCTGCAGGACCTCGGGTCTTGTTTTTGTTTTTGCGGTACACGGGCCTCTCACTGTTGTGGCCTCTCCCGTTGCGGAGCACAGGCTCCGGACGCGCAGGCTCAGCGGCCATGGCTCACGGGCCCAGCCGCTCCGCGGCATGTGCGATCTTCCTGGACCGGGGCACGAACCCGTGTCCCTTGAATCGGCAGGCGGACTCTCAACCACTGCGCCACCAGGGAAGCCCAGGACCTCGGGTCTTGATGTACCCCCTCCTAACTCTAGGCTCTACCCCCTCCATGGAGATGCCTCCTAGACCTAGAATCTCTGTCCTAAACGTTTTCTTCATGTCCCCCTTGCCAACCCCAACTCTGGGTACTTTTTCTGGTCCCCCTCCTACACCCCAGGAGTGGCTGAAAAATGTCTTAAGACAGAAGTGTGGGGCCCAGTGTAAATTTAGGAGACAATATGGGATACAGCAAATAACCAGGAGACCGAGTTCTAGAGTCTTCTCTGGAAACTTGGGCAAAGTTTTCTGCTCTTTCGCTCGGGTGTCCCAGCAGAGGGAAGGACCTGCTGCCTCCAGGGCTGCCCCAACGCCCATCTAGATGCCCCTTACAGCCTCCTTCTCCCAGTCACAGTGACCACCCTCCCCTCTGACCCACACAGACAACTTTGCCTCTAATTTCCCAGAAGCCTTGAGCCTGAAATTTACCAGGAACCTCTTCATTATGCCCCTAGCTAAGTGCGCATCTCTGGACATCATTACGTTTGTCACTTTCTATCCTTCATTTCTCAGTCCTGCGTGGACCTCCCCCAGGTACCCCGTCCCCTTTCTCACAACTCAGCCCTCAGATCCTGGCTCAAACCCCATAGCCTCAGAGAAACCATTCCAAGTGGCAAGACACACACACACATAACCCACGTTTTTCTCGCCCTGCACGCTCCCCACCCCCTCATGGCACAGACCACAGTCTGAACTTGTGTACCACCTGTCTCTTCCAGGGGCAAGCACCGTGTGGGGCTCACTCCATATCCCTCACAATTAGCGCAGTGCCTGACACAGAGTAGATGCTCAATAAACGGTTGTCAGACGGATCTATCCCCACCCGACACACACACCTAAATCTTCAGCCTTGCTTTCCACTTGGCCATCTTCCTTGAACTCCAAACGTTCCCAGGTTTGCCCTCCATTCTAAAAAATATAGCCCTTTATGGGTCTCTTAATTGTCCTCATTTACTTGTGATCTGAGTTTATTTTCTGTATCTGTAAACTTCTCCAAGTTTTTTTGCTCTTGTTTCCTTTAAAATGGTTTTTCCCTTAGTCCTCTTTCAAGTTTACTTCTTGTTTAGAAGGTAAACAGCACCGTCTTCGTTCTCGAAGTCACTTCTTCATCCAGGGTCCTGTCCTCTTGAAAATCTCTCTATCTCATGGGTGGTTGTCCGCATCTTCTTAAACTCTTACATCTGTACCTTTCCTAGGTTTAATCTTTTAATCTCAGACTTTAGGCTTTGATCTTCAATCTTAAATCACATTCATTTTGTCACTTTATTTTGTCATCATTTTAAACCTCTTAACTTTCATCTCTCATTCAGGGTAATTCTAGGCCCGATTTCCTGCTTTTTCACTTCATTTTCATCGGCTGATTACAACTTTGTATTATATATGCACATTTACATTTTAAAGTTGTCATCTCATTGGTCCTAGTCTTTGATTTCTGTCATCTTAAATTTTTTTCATTATTTCAAATAATTCTCTACCATGAGTCTTGGCTGGCTTTTTTTTTTTTTTTTTTTTTTTTTTTTTTTTTTGCGGTACATGGGCCTCTCCCATTGCAGAGCACAGACTCCGGACGCGGTCGTGGCTCACGGGCCTAGCCGCTCCGCGGCATGTGGGATCTTCCCGGACCGGGGCACGAACCCGTGTCCCCTGCATCGGCAGGCGGACTCTCAACCACTGCGCCACCAGGGAAGCCCTGGCTTTTTTTGTTTGTTTGTTTTTTTGGCTGGCTTTTGATTTTCTCAGTTTAAAATCTTTGTTTTTCTCAGGGATTACGTCTTCTTCATCTTCCAGGCATTCAAGCTTCGCTAAACCCTGTGCAACTGGTGTTCTGGGATTGCCGTCAGCTCTTTTTGAAAGGTGAGCAGATGAGACCCAAGGAGGATAAACAGTTGCTGGAGGTCACACCGCTGGTGCATGGCAGGGGGGATGGCAAGCCCAACGTGGCTGAGTCCAGGCTCTCACTCTCTGCTTCCCCTTCTCCTGGCCCCTGCCACCGCTTCACCTCAGGAGCCCCCTGCCCCTCTGCAGAGGTCCCATGCCTCATTCCCCTGGCTGTCCCTGTAGGCCCCCTCAGGTAGCCCCATAGATCTCCCCACCCATTCACTGCTGCTTTTTCCAAAAACTTCATTCCAAGAAACTAGAGAGGCTCACTAGCCTCTCTGTGCAAAGGTCACCTTGACTTACTGAAGCACATGGTTGCCTAGAATCTCATGCCACCCAGGCTTTCACTAAGAACCTGCAGGTTTTACAATCCGTGGTCTCTGACACCCACAGCTATTGGAGTCAGGGCAGATTCTGCCAGGAGGATGCCACGAACCTAGAGGCTATGCTGGGCAGGAGGTCCTGCCCATGTGCACTGGTCTCCAATGGGAACTGATGCCGGGGTCCTGGTAGCTGGTGATGGAGGACAGGAGAGGGTCTACACCAGGAACCTGGCCCAGCTTTATACCAGGCTGCCCCGACACATCCATTTCCTGGATGGTCCAGTCCTGTTCTCCGAAAGGCTGCGTGAAAGCCAGGACGCCATGTTGCACAACTCCAGGGAATGCTATTCACGTAGCGCTGCGCAGGGCTGCTGTGTGAGGGTCCTCCTGACGGGCCGAGGGTCAAGGAGCAGCTGGCTTTTACAGAGTTTATCCCAAACAGAGATCATCTTTGGGGTCACACAGGGGCTCCTGACTCAGGCCAGCCAGTTAGGTTACCTCCTCGCCCCCAGCTCTTTCCTGCCAGGACCACCACAGGTCACCAGGATCCCCTAGAATGTCCATCCCTTAGGCTTGTCTCACCTCCTTCCCACACTTCACCCCCAGCTATAAAGAACAGAAGCGTAGCAGACAGTTAAAAAAAAAACAACAAAGGACTTCCCTGGTGGTTCAGTGGTTGGGACTCCACACTTCCAAGGGGGGCAGTGCATGGGTTCGACTCCTGGTACCCTGGTGGGGAACTAGGATCCTGCATGCCGCACGGCGTGGCCAAAAAAAAAAAAAGGAATACATCTTAAAACAAAAGGTGCCAGGCAAAACAGTGCATACTGTAGAATCCCATTTGTATATGAAGTAAAACAGGCAACAGTAAGCTATGCTGTTGGTTGTCAGGGTATGAGTAGCAGGAAGTATGGGGGTACTTCTGGGGGCCTGGAAGATTCTATTTCCTCACCTACATGCTGGTTACATGCAAGTGTTCAGTTTATGAAATCCAACATGCTGTACACTTGTGGCATGTGTCCTTTTCTGCATGCAATACCTCAATAAAAAGTTTTTTAAAAAGCAAAAAAAGACGCGTTCTCCTGCAGGCAGAGGATATAGCTTCCCCTGGGCCTGGACCAGGTCTGACCTGCCCTCTGATTATCACACTAAGAGGGCTCAGACCCACCATCCCAGGTCACGACTCTAGGAGATGCTCCAGGCTTTCAGAGACTTTTAGGTAACGATCCATTTCTTCAAGTCACCCCGGTGAGTTTGGGGCCTGATTTAGAGCCAGGAACCACAAGACTCACACCCACACATCTATGACACCTTACTGTGTGTTATTCTTTGCTCTCCTTTCATTTTTTTTAACAGCTTTCTTGAGATATGATTCACATACCATACAACTCACCCTTTTTTATTTTAATATTTTATTTATTTATTTGGCTGCGCCGGGTCTTAGTTGCGGCACACTAGATCTTCATTGCGGCGTACGGGATCTTTAGTTGCAGCATGAGGGATTTTTTAGTTGCGGCATGTGGGAATTTTTAGTAGTGGCATGCAGACTCTTAGTTGTGACATGCGGACTCTAGTTGTGACATGCAGGATCTAGTTGCCTGACCAGGGATCGAACCTGGGCCCCCAGCACTGGCCCCCAGCAGAGTCTTAACCTCTGGACAACTGGGAAAGTCCCCAACTCACCCATTTAAAGTGCTATTTTTTTGGTATAGTCACAGAATTGTGTAACCATCATCACAATCAATTTTAGAACATTTTCATCACCCCAAAAAGAAACCCCATGCCCCTTAGCTGTTACCCCCTCAATTTCTCCACCACTCTCAGGAACAACTGTGTTTACCTGGTAATGGCCTGCTTTTACCTTTTAGATAAAAACGGATCATGTTTCCCTCTGTATATCAGATACCAAAAATTTCATAGGGAAATCGTGGCCCACCTCTGACAACTACACAAGCCCTCACCTCTGGCTTTATCTTCTTTTCCTGCCGTTATTTTCCCTAATTTCCTAACCTGTGTTTGTTTATCTTTACAAATATAACTTGAAAAACCCACATTAGGATTTGATTGGGGTGGCATTGAATTTATAGATTAATTGAAGGGAGAATTAGCTTCCCATCCGTGAGTTACCCTCCCATCTGTAATCATGGTATATCTTTCCATTTATCCAGGTGTTTGTTTTGTTTGTTTGTTTTGGGGCTGTGCCATGCGGGGATCTTAGTTCCCTGGCCAGGGACTGAACCCGTGCCCCCTGCAGTGGGAACGAGGGATGCTAATCACTGGACTGCCAGGGAATTCCCCATATCTAAGTGTTTTTTAAATTTACATCCCAAAGTTAATTTTACAATGTTATCTATTAGGTCTTGAGTAACTTTTATTAAACGTATTCCAAAATACCTTATACTTTGTTTTGGACTATTCAATAAATGATGCTAGGACAATTAGCTGTCCAAATGGAGAAAGAATAAAATTAGATTCCCACCTCCTACATAAGCAAAAATCAACTGCAGATGAATTAAAGAACTACTTGTGAAAAGTAAAGTTGTTCAACTTTTAAAAGAAAATGTAGGATAGGGAAGTGTGTTCAACTGGAAACACCCAAAGCAATAGTGGCTTAAGTAAGTCCTCTCTTATTTAAGATCATTTCTATCTCAGGTATAATCACTCTAGAAGTAGGCAACAAAACAAAACTAAACAAAACCAGAAAAACTGTTATGACTGATTCACGGTGATACCAAGAATTAGGTTTCTAACTTTGGCCCTGCCATATTCAGCATGTTGCTTCCATTCTGAGATCGCCTCAAAGTCCAAAATGACTGCTGGAGCTCCAACCATCACATCTACATTCTAGACGGCAGAATGAAGAAGGTAAGGAAGGGAAATGTCCCAGAAGTCCCACAAAACACTTTCACTCATATATCATCGGCCAGATGTCAGTCTAATGGCCACACCCAGCTGGAAAGAGGACTGGGAAATGTAGTCTTTTAGCTGAGTGGCAATATGTCCAGCTAAACACTGGTATTCTGTTACTAAGGCAGAAAGGTAGAATGGATGTTGGAGGCCCCCAACAGAATTAGCCGTAGTAATTTTTTTGAAACAAGATGCAAAAAGCACAAATGTTAAAGGAAAATATTGGCCACTGTGACTAAATTAAAATGTAAAACTTCTAAGAAGTAAAATATTTAACTTATTTTAATAAATAAATATTGACAACAAATGAGTGTTAACTCTTAGTTTGGGGAAAGATTTGCGGTGCATATAGCTAAGTGTTTTAAAATTTTACACAAAGAATTGGGATCCATCGTATCTAAGGAATTCCTGCAAATCAATAAGAAAAAGGTTAAAACCCAGTACATGAAACTTACTCTCATGCACCTAAAAAAGACCATAAAGGATGTGTCTGGGCGGGGGGTGGGTTCCAGACAAACCAGCAATGTTAACACTGAACCCCAGAGTACACGGCGGGAGGCGGAAGCGGTGGCCTTAGGGACCAAGCTGCTGCAATGGGGCAATGTCAGTTCATAAGGCACGGGATGACCCAACTGACATGAGTGTTATACATGTGTTGTTGAAAGTGGCTTTAAATTTTCTCTGAAAGGAGGTACCGTCGAGATAACTGAATAAATGAAAGAGTAAAGATGCAGACTTTTTCCACAGATGCTTACTTCTGGGGTGTCTCAGCCTTTATAGCTTCAGACACCCCCTCTTCCCCAGGGGTTCTGCAGCCCCATACTCCTGGGCTGCTTCTTAAATAGGAGTCAATCCCAGAGAAATAGGAAATTCTGGCTGGCTTTGCTCGAATTCCCCAGGGATTTAAGTGCAAGTGATTGGGAGGTGACCCAGGATGACTGTGGAGGGGGTGGGACAGGGAGAAAAGCCAGTAAAGGGTGTGTTAGTTAGCAGGTGACTTTGGGGTAACTGGGGCCCGGGACCCTCTGAGATCTGCGGCTCGCTTCGTGCCTCAGGATCGTCCCACGGAGCGGGGGCAGCTGGGGTGCTCAGTTTCCAGCTTCTGCCTTTCACTGGTTGAGGGAGCCCCCCTTATCTAGAGCCAGACATCACCCTTAGGCGGAGTCATGGGATGATGTTTGCAGGTAATGCCAGGTGGGTCAAGGGTATATGGGGAGGACACCAACAGCAAAAGTGTCACAAACAGCATCATGTCACCCCAACATTATGACTGTGGTCCACCACCACCCCTGCCTGCAGGGCCCCCCGCAGTAAATCTGCCGTTTCTCCTTCCCATCTTCTCTCCCACATTTGGGTCAAGCTGGGCAACTCGTTATTCCTGACGCTTCCTGTGTTGTCTCTGCCTCCTGGCTTGTCCACAGGCTCTTTCTTCGTCCTGATCCGTCCTTTCTCTTCTCCCCTCACTGAGGTCCAGCTTAGAAGCTAGTGTGTGTCTCTCCGCTCACCTTCTTTTGCCCTTTATCTCTCTCTTTCTCTCATCCCCACGGCCTGTTGCCTTCCTCAGAGGATCCATCTAATTGCCTGGTATTTATTCTTGGATGCCCTCTCTCTCCAGCTAGGCTTGGGCTCCTAGAGAACAGGGAATGGTCAGATCTGCTTCCTCTGTGGGTCCCAGGGTCTATCACTGGGACCTGCTCGTACCAGATGCTCCACAAAACGCTCAAGAATTCTCATTTTGCAGATGGAGACACGGACCCAAGAAGCAAAGTGACTTACATCCCAAATGCCTTATTGAGCACCAACAGTAAACTCAGCCCCGTACACGGAGATCCTGGGCTAGGACGTGTTGGTCAAAAAAGAGGAGACGACTTGGTCCCTGCCCTCCGGGAGTGTCCAGTCCAGCCGTGGAAAGAGTGACCTACGTCAGCGCCCAGGGACTGGCGCTCATTTACATGTCCAGCGCGCATGGAGTGTCCTGCCATGTGTTGGGAATGCAGGTAATTGGGGATGGCCAGCCCTGTTTGCTCAGGTCTGTGCAAAGCCACGTGTGGGGCTCAGAGGCAGGAAGCCCAGGAGCCAAGGGGATTCCTCCTTGACCTCAGTGAAGCCATGGTCCATCAAGGAGACCAGAGCATCCTGGGAGAAGAGGACCACCTGGAGGGTCAGGTGTTGGTGGGCAACATGGACAGTAAGGGGTGAAGTAGCTCAGAGAAGTGAGAGATCCAGGAAGACTTCTTGGAGGAGGTGAGTTGGGGCTGAGACATGGAGAACAAAAAGGAAGTGTTTCCTGGCTGCCCCAACCCTGAGGGACCATGGCCTTGTCTTGCCTCAATTTTCCTTTTGTTGTTTTCCAGTGAGGGCCTGGTCTCCCCAAATTCCCTGGGGGCCCATCTCATCCCTATGGGGTGAGATGAAAGGACATTGAAGCCCTGAGTGATGTTGGACAAATCCCTCCCATTCTCTGTGTCTCAGTTTCCTTATCTGTTAAATGGGTCCATCCCCTTTATCACCCTTACAAGTTTGCAGGGAGGAAAAGAGACGATTTGCAGTTTCTGAGCCAGGAGGGGGCAAAGCTCCTTAGAAATCACGTCACCAGCCGCCTCATTTCACAAAGGGGAAACTGAGTCCCAGAGAGGCAGAGGGCCCTCAGTCAGGTTCAGTGAGACCCCATCTGGGACTGAGCTTCCAGGACGATGGCAATGTACTCCTCACCGGCAAAGTGGATTTCCTCCCAGAGCAAGGGGGTCCCCACTTGGGGTGTGTGTGTTGTCTTCTTCTTTGGCACCTTAGAAATGTTAATTGAGGGACATTATGTAAAGAAGCCCAGATTGGAGATGCTCATTTGAATCCCAACAAGGTTCTATATTAAAAATAGCAGGAGGGGCTTCCCTGGTGGCGCAGTGGTTGAGAGTCCACCTGCCGATGCAGGGGACACAGGTTCATGCCCCGGTCTGGGAAGATCCCACATCCCACATGCCGCGGAGAGGCTGGGCCCGTGAGCCATGGCCGCTGAGCCTGCGCGTCCGGAGCCTGTGCTCCGCAACGGGAGAGGCCACAACCGTGAGAGGCCCGCGTACCGCCAAAAAAAAAAAAAAAAAAAAACCAGGAGGAGGAGGTGGCTTTGGGCTTGGAGGGAGGCAGCCGACCCTGTGACCTGGGAGGGTCCAGACTGTTGGGCCCCTGGTGGGGCGTCCAGGTCTCAGAGCCTGAGTGTGGTCCACAGCTCTGACAGCCCGGGGTCCCCACTGTAGTCAGGCTCCCACGAGTCCCTTTAGCACACTGGACACCCAAGCAGTGGTTCTAAAAATCAGATCTGACCCCGTCACTCTTCTGTATATAACCTGCTGAGGCTGTCCGTTGCCCTGTGGATAAAACCTCAGCTCTGTGCTCAAGGCCTGTCCTGTCTGGTCCCTCAGCCTCATCTCCCACCATGTCCTCAGGGCTACCCGGCACTCCAGCCAAGGGAGCACCCTGTCTGATCACCCGGCCTCACCCTCACGCGAAGCCGTTGCACAGGCCACTCCTGCATCCTGCGACAGCAGTGTCTCCTCTTTCCCACCAGGACAGCTACGTCATCCTTCAAGCATCAGCAGCTCAAAGGCACCTTCCTGGAGCCTCCAGGCCAGGCTGGTTATCTCTGTCTCTGCTCTTCCACAAACTTCTCTTGTAGCGCCTGCTCTTAGAATTGATGTGTCTGTGGGTCTAGCCATCCTGGGCTACATGCACCCCAAGGTCGGGGGCCACATTGGGGACCTCCCCTGGGCCTGCCCACCCCCACCCCCAGAGCCAGCCCTTCTGCACAGAGCACGTTGAGGGGGGAGTGTCAGAAATAATCACAGGGCTGCCTCCCTGGGCCCCGCCATGTACCCCTCCCTCCAGAGATGGCCGAACTGGCCTGGGCGACTTTGGGTCCCCCACCCCGACCTGTCCTCAAGGACATCAGGGGGAAGGGAGGGGAGTGAGGAGGGAGGCTGGTTATTAATTAAAAAGCAAGTCATGTGCAGGTCCTGCCTCATTCCAATAAAAACCGTCAAGGGTATTAATTACCAGATCTGGTGATAGACGCGGGGTAGGTTTACTCAGGCCGGGTAAGGATGCTGGTGGTCAGAATGCCAATGAGCGTGCAGCCTCTGTGGCTCGGGCCTGGGCCTAGGAGGGGCTGGGAGCTGAGGGGCACCTTGGGTTGACGTCGGTAATGAAATAACACCACCGCCAGTTACCTCCTGCAGAGCAGTTTCCGAGTCCCAGGCAGGGCCCACGTGACCGCTTTTCTGTGCCTTCTGTCGTCTCACTCCCTACAGCCTCATGAGGTTGGTCCTATTTTTATCTCCATTTTTCAGATGGGGCCATTTGGGCACAGAGAGGTTTTGTAACTTGACAAGGTCACACAGCTAGCAAGTGGCTGCACGAGGACACCAGTCTGGGTCTTCACCACAGGGACACGAGGACCTAGACGTGCTGGCTAGCACCATCAAGCAGGCGGTCATCGCACAGGTGGGGAAACTGAGGCAGGAGAGGGCGTCACTTGCCCAAATCATACTGCACGTTGGTGGCATGGAAACCATGTCCCTGGGTGCTCAGTCCAGGAGTCTCTCTCCTCCTCAGCAGTTAAGTATGCGTGTTGGGGGTTCCCACCAAGAAGGAATAGGGTGGAGGGGCCTCAGGTGGGCCAGGGTTTGGGGCCAAGGCCACCTGTCCTGTCCCGCCACCCTCCCCACCTCCCCACCTCCTCCCTCTGCCACCTCCCAGAAGCCTCAGGAACCTAGCCCGTCTGAACCAACCCAGTACTCCTCTGTGTCAGCCCCAGAAGGCGGTCTCAGCCCAGCACTCGTCCCAGTGGAATTAAAATAGGCCTGACCTAAATACAAGCACAATGCCAGCACTGAAAATACGGCTGTGTCAGCAGAAACTCCAACTGGTAGGAAACCAATGCACTTGGGGATGAACACCCCACCCCCACCCCAGAAAGGCGGCCAGCCTGCGTGACCGTGAACACCGACAGTTCCTTATACCATACCCGAGCGTGACATAGAGGTGGGCAAGAGAGAAGGACACCTCCCTCCTGCCGGCCTGGCTGATGGCAAGTTCACAAAGCTGGTCAGGCAGCCGCAGCACCATGGCTCTCACCCCAGGGAAAATGAGACCCAGAGAGGGGAGGTACCCTAGCCAACGCTGCACAGCTCACGGGCAGCAGAGGTCGGGAGACAGGTCTCTGGTTTCTGGGAAGGAAGACAAGCTGGGAAATGGGCTCCTGAAACAAAAGTCTGGGCCCCTGAGGAGGACCAGGCGGGGGTTGATGCCTTTGACTGGCCTTAGGGTGGGGCCCCGGGAAAGCCCCTAGGGTTGCTCACTCCCTTTGGTCACCAAAAAGAACCAGCGCTGCAGGTGTGCACTGATGATGTATAAACAGGCAGATGAGCAAACTGTGCTCCCCTTGACAGGGCCCACCTCCTGGGCCACACAGGACCCTGCGCTCAGAAGGGCTCCACGCTCAGTTAAATGCTCTGCTGTGGCCATCTCAAAATTCTTAATAATTCTGTCACTGAATGTGTGTTTTGTAAGCGAATTCCAACAGGATGATGAACATGCGTGGGAACAGAGGAGGTACCTGGTTCGTATCCGTGCTCTGTGCCACCATGGTCCACAGTGGAGGCGATGCCCGTCAGGCATGAAATTCCAGTGGACCCGTCCAGAGCAGGAGACTCGAAGCAAGTACAAGGTGAGCGTGTCATACCAGGGGGCTGCTGACAACCTCGAGAAGCCCTGCTCTCTGTTCAAACCACAACTTGCTTCGAGTGCAGAAAAGAAGGCAATGACTTCTAAGAATCACAAAGGACCAAGGACCCCTACCATACACTTCCTTATCCGTTACTTCCCTGAATTAGCCAACCACCCTTGCCGAAAATGATGACACAGAAGGAAAAGAATAAGTAGGGCAACTCAGAGTTTCTTTTCCTTTTGGTCCTTTCGTACACATCATAAGCCAGAGGTAGAGGGAGTTGGTTGAACGCATGTGTATGGTAAAGTGAAATTAAAACAGTTGAGTTAGTTTTGTGCCGTGTTTCCACCTGTTGGAGTAAGAATGACATACACAGGCGTGTACAAGGCATGATATAAACTGCGTAAACTCGGGGGTTCCACATATGAGTTAAACGATCTTATAGCTGCATTTAAAACTGGCCCTGGGCTTCCCTGGTGGCGCAGTGGTTGAGAGTCCGCCTGCTGATGCAGGGGACACGGGTTTGTGCCCCGGGCCGGGAAGATCCCACGTGCCGCGGAGCGGCTGGGCCCGTGAGCCATGGCCGCTGAGCCTGCGCGTCTGGAGCCTGTGCTCCGCAACGGGAGAGGCCACAGCAGTGAGAGGCCCGCATACCGCAAAAAAAAAAAAAAAAAACTGGCCCTGAAGAATATAAAGATGAATGGTGAAGATGAAATGGCACAATGCTAATCACTTTACATTTGAATTTTTCTTTACTTAGAATGACATTAAATAGTAAATTTTGGGGCTTCCCTGGTAGCGCAGTGGTTAAGAATCCGCCTGCCAATGCAGGGGACACAGGTTCAAGCTCTGGTCCAGGAAGATCCCACATGCCGCGGAGCAACTAAGCCCGTGCGCCACAACTACTGAGCCTGCACTCTAGAGCCTGTGAGCCACAACTACTGAGCCCGCGTGCCGTAACTACTGAAGCCCACGTGCCTAGAGCCTGTGCTCCGCAACAAGAGAAGCTACTGTGATGAGAAGCCCACGCACCACAACGAAGAGTAGCCCCCGCTCGCTGCAACTAGAGAAAGCCCACACGCAGCAAGAAGACCCAACACAGCAAAAATAAATAAATTAATTAATTAATTTTAAAGATAAATAAATAAATTCTAAAAAAAAGTAGCAAATTTTTCAAAACACCATGATAAGTCGAAAGAGATACTGCGGAAGAAAGGGAAAGTTTTATATTTTAGTACCTTTAAGGACACATTTTTCTTGCTTGTTGAACAATGAGCACCTGCCCCCCTCACCTACCCCCAAACCCCATTTTCATTCTGCAGTTCTGTAGCAGGCCCCGGCCTTGGGTCAGGCAGGAAGAGAAGCATGTGTTATGTGGTTTTATTTTTCTTCTTTATTCAAGTCTCTGCAAACCTGATTGATCAGGGGCAGAGTGCCGTGCGTCCACGGGGGCCCAGAGGGACAGCTGACCAGCCTGAGATCAGGGACTCCTTCCTGGAGGCAGCGACGTTGAGAGCTGGGCCTGGAGAGGTGAACAGAATGCTGGGAGGCAAAGGCGCTTTGAGGATGCCGGGCAGCTACCCACCTTGGAGCCTCAGGGCTGAGCGCCCGGCTGGCCCTGGCACGTGTGTCCACCTGGGCGGCAGCTCCAGGTGGCCTTGCACTGGCCCCAGAGGACCTGTCACAAGGCAAGGTGAAAGATGGTGCCCCAGGGACAGGGGGCCCAGCACTGCAGATCCAGGGCCTATAGAGGCCTACTCACCCCTCATTCAATGAACACCTCTTGCACTTCTTCAGGCGGTCTTCTGGGCGCAAGACATAGAGCAGAAAATGACACAGACCAGAGTCCTGGATGCGTGGGGACAGCTGGCTGGAAATGACCAAGAGCTTGGGGAGAGATAGTCTCGGCCGTCAGTGGTGACAGGAAGCGCCGGGTCCAGCAGGGCCTCGGGTAAGACAGGCCTGGACCAACGGTATCTCCGAAGAGGATGTTGCTCTCCGGGAGTTTGGGCAGGTGACCCAGATCCCACAGGTATCGAGGGATACCTCTCAGGAGGGCTCAGCAGGCAGGGGGCTGGTGGCCTCTGAACACATTAGAAAGGGTCTCTGCTTTGGGCAGATGCCATGCCGGGGCGCTAAGTGTGATGGGCTGACCGTGGAAGCAACCTCACACCACTGAGCCCGGGTGAGCTGAGTGTGACCTGGACTTCAGCCCTGGTCACCTGCCCACAGCCTGTCCAACCACCCAGGTCTGGCTCAGCAGGTCTAGACATCCAGTGTGTCTGTCCCTGCAGGTGCCTGGCCTGCTTCCCCCATAGGGTCCCTTAGAGCCGGGGGTAGTTGGGGGCACTCATAGCTGGTGCCGTGGAGCCTTACACATGCCAGGCACAGTGCTGACCATTCAGACGCACGGACTCATTTAGCTCCCACAGCACCTCCTCGAGGTAGGCAAGTTCCTCATTCCCATTTGATCAGTGAGGTCACTGATGCACAGAGAGGTGAGGTTATTTGCCCAGAGACACACAGCTAGCGAGGGGCAGTGCTGGGATTTACACTCTTAATCATTAGTCTGAACAACCTCTTTCTCTTTAATCTCTTGGTTCCCTTAGGTTCTGGCTTAAGTGACCCCCCCTTTTTTTTTTAATTTTTACTGGAGTATAATTGATTTACAACGCTGTGTTAGTTTCAGGTGTACAGGAAAGTGATTCAGTTATACATATACATATATCCACTCTTTTTTAGATTCTTTTCCCATATAGGCCATGACAGAGTATTGAGTAGGGTTCCCTGTGCTATACAGTAGGTCCTTGTTGGTTATCTGTTTTATATATAGTAGTGTGTATATGTCAGTCCCAATCTTCCAATTTATCCTTCTCCCCTAGATGGCCCCTTTTAGACCATTTAGGATGAAGCCCAGGGAAATTCATTAGAACGTTGGATAACTCCTCCCATTTTGAAAAAAACGGAGGCTCAGAGAGGGAAAGGGACTTGCCTGCCGTAGCACAGCAACTCCTGACTCCTTGCTCCAGAGTAAAGCAAACAGTCCCATCTGTCACCCAAAGGATACTTCCTTTTTGAGATCTCAAAATGTCCCTCAGCCTCCGGGGACCTGGGAGGTGAGACCTCGGGGATTGGACAGTTTGTGCTGAGGGGCAGGTGGGGGCTGAAATCCTATCCACACTCGGCTCGCTGGTGCGAGATGGGGCCCTGGGCTGGGGCTGCAGAGAAGGAAATTCCAAGGGTGAGACCCTGGCTCCCTGGGTCCAGGTACTCCCCCTTGTCTCCTGTACAGCGAGAACACACGTTTGCCCACAGCTCTGCCTCCCTCAGGGACCAGAGCTGACGAGTTCTTTGAATGTATTCTTCGGAATTTGCTACCTGGATGGCTTTCCCCTGTCCTCCCTCATCTCAGCAGCCCAGCCCTGAAGGTACAGCTCCTGTACGATGTGACGTCTCCACTTGACCTTCAAATGGACAATTCTCAGTTTGCCCCCTTGCTGTTGAAACCAAGCCCATTTCTGTGACCTTGGCCCCGAGTACTGACCTCCATTTTTTAATTAACATTGACGTGGGTTCAACCGAATTAACATTCCCATCTTCGAGGCACTCTCTGGCAAGGGTCCAGCCCGGAGTTCTGGGCCGAGGACCTCCTGTGTGACATGCTTCTCCCGAGGGGATGGTGGAGAAGGGCAGAGGCAACTCGGGGGGAGTGGAGGCTGCGGAGGCGTCTTCCAGGCAATGGAGACAGGAGCACGCTGCCTCTTTTATTTACTTTTCAGGCCACAAAAGCACCAGTTAAGTGTGTGTCCAGCCTGACCCTGGAGAGGAGCCCAGGCAGTTCCTCTGGGTCTGACCAGCATCCAGTCCCTGGAGTATCCCGAGACTGTGCCAATTGCCTGGGACCCAACAAGTACCAGGGGCCAGAGTCACCTGGGTCACCTGGATTTGGGGGTGGGCCGGGGCAGGAAAAGTGGACAGAGAGGGGCATCTGGCCTCAGACCCCCGCTCTGGGCTCAGCCCAGCTTGCCAATTGTGTTGGTCTCAGGCCCTGTTGGTCAGGGGCCCGGGGTGAGGGGACATAGGCCATCTGTGAGCTTTCCCAGGACTCTCAGGGGTCTGGGCCCATGGCCTCCGTGTGCACTGGCATTCTCTGCTCATTCATTTATTTTCAGAGCAGGAAAGTGGATTTGAAACGCTCCTTCTGAATGTTTATCCCCGGGGGGAATGTGGGGCTCATGAATAATGCAGGCCATGGAGGACCGGGGGCCGGCCGGGCTCTGTCCTGTCCGGAAAGTCTCCAAGTCGCCACAGACGGACCCAGGGCACATGCCGGCTGTGCCCCTTGCTCCTCAGGGTTTGGGAAGCGTCTCTTAGCCTCTGAGCCTCCAGATATAAAACAGGAGTGTGGAGCTTCGCCCTGCCACCCACAAGGCAGCCCATGGAGGGCCAGTCCGTCCTCGCTGCCACCTTGGCCCTCTCCTGGGGCACCAGTGCAGTCACCTACAGCCTCACTCTGATGCTCAGAGCACACCCATCTTTTCTAACCACACACTGAATAGCATCAGAGCCAGACTGTTATTCCAGGCTGCTGGAGGACGCAGGCTGAGGGGGCGCCCGGTCCCACCGAGATCCAGGGGGCTCAGCTCGGCCAGGTGGGCTGTTGGGTGGTGGCAGTGGGCACATCTCGTCCCCGTCCTCGGATGACCTGGGGGGCCTCCCTTAAAGGGGCTGGTTTTACATCTGATGCAGGATGCAGTTCTTGTTCCTGTTCACACCCTGGGCCTCCAGCCTCACTTCTCCTGGGCAGGGATCAGGGCCTCTGCATGTCAGAAATGTCCCCTGTCCCCCAGGGACTGTGCTCAGGGCAGTGGCCCTGTCCTGCCCCTTAGCCCTCTGCCAAGACCCCTCAGACCACCCCCGAGCTCCTTTAGGACTGAATCTCCAGTCAAACCCGACTTGGGTGTGGAAGGACCATCCTTTCTGTGCCCCCTCACCTCCCCGGTGGCAGTCACACCACAGCTCTGGAGAGCCCTCTGTTGGTGGGGTGACAGCCTGCAGGCTTCTGAGTGCTTCCTGCTGAGCCGGAAGCAGGAATGATTAAAGGCAGACACGGGGAGGATCGTTGGGGGTTAAAATGGATCAGCAAATGGCCAAGCAGAAGTTCTTCTGGTGAGGATGGAGTGGGGGACCACAGACCCGCTGTGCCCCTCCTATCCCTCACCCCATCCTCAAGGTCTGGGAGATAGTGACCTCATGCTATCCTCTATCATAATATTTACCAACAGTGCTGCAATTGAGCCAGGCAGCTCGGCAATTATAATCATGTTATCATTATTGCTGATAATTCTGATCATAAGCATAAATTATAAACAGGGGCAGGGCCTAGCAGGTAGGCACAGGGAGGGCATGTAGCGGCAGGGAGACTGGCCTCCCTCCCCACTCACCCACTCCCGCCCCCCCCCTCCTGTTTTCTGGCCAAGACCACGTGTCCCCTCCGGAGCCTGGCCCTGGGATACTTGTAGCTACAGGTGGCCCTTTCCCGCCGGGGTCCCTGGCTGTCCTGGCCACCTCTCACCGAGCCCTACTCTGCCTCACAGAAACTATTACGATGCAATTATTACAGAGATGGTCATTCCAAAGTGATCTTTCAGTTACCCCACAGCTGCAACCATGGAGACGGCCCCAGCGCAATTACATGCCTCTCTCTGTTCTTGAAAGATTCCAGGAGAGGAGAGTCGGAGGATACAGAGAGCAGGGACGGCAGAGACAAGAGGCGCAAGGAGAGAGAGCCGCAGAGAGCAAGAGAAGTGAGGACCCCCAGAGACAGAGAGAGACAGAAACACAGAGACAGAGAGAAACAGCGGCCCCTGAGAGAGCTGGGAGAGAGAAAGGCTCAGGGAGAGAGAGATGACAGACAGCATCACGTGAAAGATGTAGACAGAGAGACAGAGACAGATTCAGAGAGAGACGGAGATGATACGGGAGGAGAGACAGAGGCCAGGGCAGACACAAGGACATAGAAACAGACCCAGGTGCATATTTTGCTGGAGAGAGCCACATAAAAAGATAGCAACAGATGGAGAGTAACAGAGAGAGAGAGAGAGAGAGAAAACAGAGACCAGCAATCACGTGACAGCAGACAGATGAGGCCTTTTTCATTCATCCATTCATTCATTCAGCAAATGTTTGTGGAGCCCTACTGTGGAGGGCTGGGTGCTGGGGACCCCGAGGCACACCAGGACCCCTCTCCATGTCTGTCCTCACGTGATTTTAATGGGTGAGTCAGACAGGGACTGAATCATCACTCACCCAACGTGAAATTCCAATGGGAGCAAGTGTTCAGAGTTTCTCCCCTGCTGTTTCCTAAGGGGCTCTGAGAGCCTTGGTGGGATGGGTGGCCAGGTCAGTGCGGTCAGAAAGGTTGAGATCTGGAGGATAAAGAGCTGACTTGGTTAGGCGTTGGGTTTAGAAGGACTGTGTACGCAAAGGCCCACTTGCATGCAGTGATGCAAAGGCCTGGACCAGACTTCCCCTTGGGAGGTGGGGTGGTATGGAAGGCTGATGGGGGACACAGGGAGACCCTGTGTGATAAGTCTTCTCCTGGGGGTGCAGCAGAAAACCCTGGGGCGGAAAGGACTATTTCAGCCTGTGCTGAGGCCCTGGACCAGTGGGCCCATGGCATGCATGCCAGAGCGGGCTTCTGGTTTACTATTGCCCATGGGACCCGAGAGTGTGGCCTCGGCCACCCCCATTCCTCCTCAGGCTGAGTTGGGTGCCCCCTCTGGCTCCAGTGCACGGGGCCTCTCCATTGCTGCATACACCACATCGTTGTGTGTTCATTGTTGGCTCAGAGCTCCCAGGGGCAGGTGGAGACTGGGTCTAAGGGATGCCTGCTACAGAGAGGGTGCTTTGGTGTGGAATTAGGGCTCTCCCATCGCAGGGCTGATCTGGCCCGGCCAGATGTCTGTCCTGACTGCTGGTCTGGGCACCGGCAGCCTGTGAAGGAGGAGCCAGGCTGGAGCGCCGTGTGGCACAGGGGACGTGGCTATGGGCTGGAACCGTGTGGCTGACTGGGCAAACCACAGATGCCAGCGCCTGGGCGACCCTTGGAGAACATGAAGGCTAGTGATCCCCAAACTTGAATGTGTATCAGAAAGACCTGAGGACTGGGTTCTAAAGTGTAAAGTTCCCGACCCCTCTGGTGTCCGGGCCAACGCATCTCCAGGAAGGGGCTGGACCTGCGCTTTTTTTTTTCTTTTTCTTTTTCTTTTTTGGCCACCGTGCAGCATGCAGGATCTTAGTTCCCCAACCAGGGATCAAACCCTTGCCCCCTGCAATGGAAGCACAGGGTCTTAACCACTGGACCACCAGGGAAGTCTCTGGACCTCTGGTTTTTTTTTTTTTTTTTTTTGCGGTACGCGGGCCTCTCACTGTTGTGGCCTCTCCCGCTGCGGAGCACAGGCTCCGGACGCGCAGGCTCAGCGGCCATGGCTCACGGGCCCAGCCGCTCCGCGGCATGTGGGATCTTCCCGGACAGGGGCACGAACCCATGTCCCCTGCATCGGCAGGCGGACCCTCAACCACTGCGCCACCAGGGAAGCCCGACCTGTGCTTTTAACAAGCACAGGGGAGGAAACTGAGGCCCAAGTCCCGCCGTCAGTAGCTGAGCTGAGACGGAAGATGCCACAACACGACCCCCAGTTCCAGCTCGTCCACTTGCCTCACCTGGTCCCTGCCCTTGTGTCAAGCACTGGGCTGGGGCTCAACTCACTATATGCCTTGGGCTATGTTAGAAACCCCCTCTGCAGATGAGAAAACTGAGGTTTGGAGAAAAGAAAGTACCCAAACAACACAGCTGAGCTTCAGTTCTTGCTGTGCTAGACTTCCAGCAGGGAGGGGGGCGCCCGGCTTCTCCGTGTCCTCTCTTCCCCGCACCCTCCACGGACACACACTCATAGCGGGAAGTCCCCCAGAGCTTTTCTACTGACTTTGCTCTTTTCCTACGGTTTCTGGGGAAGTTGCTTTGAAGTGTTTTCCCCTTGTTTTTTCCTTTTCTGGCCCTGAAGTTGTTCTAAGTCTTCACTAATTTATAACTCTAAATTTGCTTAGCAGAGCTGCTGCCTGGTTCCTGCTGGGGGTGGGGGTGGGAGTGGGGGGCTGGAGGGCCAAGACCCGAGAAGCAGGGGCCTCTCGTGGGGGATGATGTGAGGGACAAAAGCTTTGCTCCCCCTTGTCCCACAGCCTCCAAGTTGGGGCCACGGAAGACTCATCGGCGGCTTCAGCCTAACTTCTGGGTGGGATGATGGAATCGTAACCTTGACCGTGTTTCTCAGGTACCTCCCTGAGCCTGTTTCTTCCACAGAATGGGCTTGATGGAAGGTGCTGAACACCATGCCTGGCTTAGAGTAAGCATTCAGTAAATGTTGGTTATTGTGGGGTTTTTGCTTTTGGGGTGTTTTTGGCTGTGCCGCGTGGCTTGCAGGATCTTAGTTTTCCCAACCAGGGATTGAACCCAGGCCCACGGCAGTGAAAGCACCTAGTCTTAACCACTGGACTGTCAGGGAACTCCCACGTTATTGTTATTACTAGTATTTTTCAATGGTTGCTCTGTGGAGCAGGGAAGGGAGGGATGGAAAGCGGGGGGCAGGGGGTCTACAGGGGCTTCTCAGAGGAATCAGCAGATGAAGGGAATTTCGAGGCAGCTCCAGGACCTCCACTTCTGCTCCCATCCAGAGCAGCATATGGACTGAGCTTCTTTGCAAGTGTTTATTGGAAAAAAAGATTTTGCAACTTAAAAAGGGTTGGAAAATTACCTCACAGACCCGCATTTTCCAACACATGGCCACTAGTTACATATTAAAGTCTGTCTGGCCGAAACTGGGATGTGTTTTAAGTGTGAAACAGACACTATTTTCAAAGACTTAGTATAAGGAAAATAAGGTAAAATATCTCAATTTTTAGAAATATTACATGTTGGGGCTTCCCTGGTGGCGCAGTGGTTGAGAGTCCACCTGCCGATGCAGGGGACGCAGGTTCGTGCCCCGGTCCGGGAGGATCCCACGTGCCACGGAGCGGCTGGGCCCGTGAGCCATGGCCGCTGAGCCTGCGCGTCCGGAGCCTGTGCTCCACAACGGGAGAGGCCACAACAGTGAGAGGCCCGCGTACCGCAAAAAAAAAAAAAAAATTACGTGTTGAACACACTTTGGGTGTGTTGGGTTAAATCAAATATACGACTAAAATGAATTTCACCTAGTTCTTTTACTCTTTCAACACGGCTACTAGGAAATTTAAAATTCCCTCCGTGGCGTGCATTTGTGGCTCATATTCTATTTCTGTTGGCCCGCGTGGCCGTACCCTACTTACCAGGGCCAAACCCCGGGGGCCTGGGAGGCTGGGGCTGCAGAGCTGCCTGTGTCATGAAAGGAAGACCTCCCTGCCTCCCAGCTGTCTGCCTCAGCTTGCCGGGGTGCCCGAAATCCCAGTACTAGGGCTTTGCTTTCTGAGGTCTGGAAAGCTTGGAAGAAGGCAGATGATTTCTGCCCTTAGCCTTCTGGATGAGCCGTGGAAAGAAAAATCTGGGGGGACAGGGCCCAGGCAGGGGATGAAAGGAGATGCCCGGAGGCCTGAGGGACGGCCCCTTGTTGGGGGAGGGGGTTGGAAATCTGGGTCCCAGACTTGGGACCCCCAAGCGAGCCCATCGCCAGTCCTTTTCTCCTGCGCAGCCCTCGCACCGTCTGAGCACCCTGGCTGACGGGGATAACGTTCAACATCCAGGCTTACAGATTCTCTGCTCACCTTGCCTGACCCTGTTTTATGGATTCTGCACGCTGTCTTGAAAGCACATTTCCATCCATCAAATCTATTTTCCCTTTGGTTTCCATGATGGAATAAGAGATAGGTTGCTCTGGAGAGAAACAGGAGTAGTTAAATCCAGAAACCATTCAAGTCTCATTTTTAAAGGCTAGATAGTTATTATCAGATAAAATCATTCTTCCTGAAGATCCAAGGAAAGCCACGGAGACGGCAGAAAAGAACGGCCGTTGGGGGGATTGGGAGTCCAGAGGTCCTCGCCTGCCACTCGCCGCTGGGCTGCTGTGGGTTGATCCTTCCCCTTTCCCCTCTCAGTACTGCGGGCTGCTTACCTGTAAGAGGAGAGCATTGGGCTCACCGTCCTCACCTTTGGCCCTTGTGTTCACATCCAGGGCAGCCAAGCCCCAGGCTCCCTCTGGGCTTGTCCCAGTGTTCAGAAAAGGGATACCTTGTTGGAGATGGCTGGGCTGTCCTTCTATCCCCCACTCCCATCCCCACCCCGTGGAGTCTCACCTCCAAGGAACAAGGAGCCAGAAGTGGCCCAGAATCATGGGAAAGGAAACAATGCACAAGGAGGTCAGGGATCCAGGTTGGGCCCAAACCCCCAGGGTGCAGAGGGCAGAGTCCATATGGCAGGTCTCTCGGGTTGCCAGTCTGCTGGTCAGAGACCCTGAATCGAACACACTGGGCCAGGAAGAAGAGACCGGCTCCTGCCTGGGAGTTCCTGAGCTGATGGGGAGACAGGACGCCCAGACGCACCGTCACTTCCACAAATGACCAACCATCCTACATTCCCACTTGTGAAATGAGACAAGTGAACGAGGGCGTGCAAAGGGCTTTGTCGTGGGAGCAATCCTGTGGCTTTGAGAGAGTTAGGAGGAAGGTGGAGAGAAGAGCCTTGGTTTCCACATCTCTGTGATAGTGGGGACCCGGCCAGGCCTGGGCGAGGATGGGGCAGGGCCAGTGCAAAGGCGCTTCATAAAGCTGGCAGGAGAAGTTCCTGTAGGTGCAAAGAAGCCACTGGCAAGGATTTCTCAACCAAACTCCCCTCTCTGCTTAAGGAGGTGTTGCTGCCCTTCTCGGGAGAAGGAATTGAACTTGACAGAAATGTGAGTGTCCATGACCTTGTCCTTAGAATCCCCACCTCCTTATGAAAAGCAGTCCAAGCAAAAACTCCACGTCTGACTTTGCCCCCTAGATGAAACCAACAAATTTATTATTATTTATTTATTTATTTTTGCGGTACGCGGGCCTCTCACTGTTGTGGCCTCTCCCGTTGCGGAGCACAGGCTCCGGACGCGCAGGCTCAGCGGCCATGGCTCACGGGCCCAGCCGCTCCGCGGCATGTGGGATCTTCCCAGACCGGGGCACGAACCCGTGTACCCTGCATCGGCAGGCGGACTCTCAACCATTGCGCCACCAGGGAAGCCCGAAACCAACAAATGTTTTAAATGAGCATTGCCCTTTGTCGAGCACTACTATGCCTCAAGTACTTTGCTAAACATTTTCCTGTATTGCATGCCATTTAATCCTCATAGCAATCTTATGAAGAAAGGACTATCTTTTTTTAAATTTAATTTATTTTTTTATACAGCAAGTTCTAAGAGAGATTAGTTATCTATTTTATACATATTAGTGTATATATGTTCATCCCAATCTCCCAATTCATCCCCCCCACCCCCACTTCCCCCCTTGTGTCCATACGTTTGTTCTCTACATCTGTGTCTTTATTTCTGCCTCGCAAGCCGGTTCATCTGTACCATTTTTCTAGTTTCCACATATATGCATTAATATACAATATTTGTTTTTCTCTTTCTGACTTACTTCATGCGGTATGACAGTCTCTAGGTCCATCCACTTCTCTACAAATGACCCAATTTCGTTCCTAAGAAAGGACTATCTTGACTCCATTTTACAGATGAGGAAGCTGAGGCCCAGAGAGGGCAACTAACTTGGCCTAGGACACAGCCAGTGAACGTGGAGCCAGCTGTCATACCCCAGTCACACGCAACTGAGGGGCAGGGCCTTCTGCCTATCACACTGCCCCCAGTCTCTGCCTGGGTGAGGCTGAAGTGAGGCTGGCTGTTCCCACGCGGAGGAGCAGCCCAGAGGCAGGCCGTGCCCTCCCAGCACTCCACTTGTTTGTCTGCCGCTCTGGATTCTGCCTGCAGAGGGCAGTCCTGAGCACACACCAAGCCTCGGATCCTTTAGGCACCCCCCCCGCCCCCCCCCCGCCCCGGGGTCCAGAGGTTTCTGGCACTCTACCCCTGGACTTGGGGTCCAGGAAGCATTCTGCCCAGAAGCCAACAGCTCAGCCAGCCAGCCCTTCCTGGGACCAGCTTCCCCTAGCTGGGCGCACTGAGGCCATGCCTAACCCCCCAAACCTCATGGGTCTTTGCAAATGTAATGGAGGGACCATAGGCCAGTGGGCAGAATGAGGGCTATGGAGAGGGTCTCAGCAATGCCACTCACATGCTGCATGTCCCTAAGCAAGTCACTTCATCTCATTATAAAATGAGGCCAATAATACTGCCTTGCAGGCTTCATGTAAGGAATGGTGATAGCCTAGGTATTATGCCTAGTAGATACAGGTGCCTAGTAGACGCTTACCTAGCAGTGCCCATCATCACTGCTATCTGCAGAGACCACACCGTGGTTCACTGAGAGGCTGCAGGAAGGGGGAAATGGAGGCTCTGAGGGGTGAACTGCCTTGCCCAAGGTCACACGGTGGTAAGAGCCAGGATTTGAAGTCACCTGGTCAGCCTCCAGACCCTGGCCCTTCCCCTTAGTCACTCTGCCACCCCAGGGCCAGCACAGGGCAGGTGGGGATGTGAGTCTGAGGGGGACCACAAGACAGGGTGCTTCAAGGGGTCCCCAGGCCTCCCAGCGGCAAGGAGGATGAGAGAGTATCCCCAAGAGGCCAGGGCACCATGGGATAGAGGGCATGACTGTGGCCTCATTCCCAATCCCCTGCTCTGGCTGATACCCTCTGTGGGCAAGGCATTCAGTGGGCACAAGGGGCCCTCTGGGCTTGGCCTCGGGCTGGGCAGTGTGGACACAGCCTGCCAGGGGGACACCTGGCCAGCCAAGGTCAGCCTTTACCAAGGGCCCGTTGTGTGCCCGGCAGGGCCCCAGTGGGCTTTGCTAGGACCTAGTAGATTCTCAGTCTGAGTCCCTCCATCTAGGCCAGGCACTCCCTGGGGTTGGGGCCTGCCTGGCCTGTTTCCCTCCCCACAGTGTCCAGCATAGCAAGGGCCTAGCACAGGGCTCAGGGCACTGCCATGAACCATCGTGCTCCTCGTGATGAATTAAGATGCACGCTTTGCAGAGGATCGGAGGTGTGCTTCTGACTCCTAGCACGGCTGGTATGGAGGGGAAGGGGGTGGCCCTGGAGGGGAAGGGGGGGAGTCAGGAGGGCTGCCCAGACAAGATGGGACCTGGCGTGTTCAACTGCATCTGCTGTGACCTTCAGCATGTCACTGCCTTCCTTTCCATCCCAGGGGACAAAGGCTGAAAGAGGCACCCGGGCCAAGCCACCGGGAAATAACCTGGGCACGGCAGGGGTGACCAGCCGCTGCACTTCCAGTTTCCCCAGCGCGTGGCGCGCCGGGCCTACGGTCGCTCCGGGCCCCGGTGTCTCCCGGGGATCCTCCCGGAGCCCGCTGAGTGACCTTGACCCTCCGGCCCGGCTCCTGCGCCCGGGTCTCCCGGGGCCGAGCCGCGGCTTTCTAATCCGCCGCGGCCTGACCTGGGGAGGCAGAGGGGCGTCGCGGGCAGCCAGGGGGCGCCGGGGCCGCCCCTCCTGAGGGCCACCCTGGCGGCGGGCGCTGCGGCGGAGCGCGCTCAGGGAGCCGGGCGCGGGGCGGGGGCACGGCGCTCCCCCCGCGGTGCCCAGGCCGGGGCGCGGGGCGGGCAGGGCGGGCTAATCCCGTATGTAAATGGCAGCCAATGGAGGGTGGTGTTGCGCGGGGCTGGGATTAGGGCCGGGGCGAATGGCTGGCAATCTTACTGGGATTACAGAACAAAGAGCCTCCCTGCGCTCCCGCTCTCGGCTCCGCTCCCCGCGCCGCGCCCCGCCCTCCGCCGCAGCCCGCGCCGGGGGTGGGGGCCGCCGAGCGCCAGCCCCCCGGCCGGCCCGAGAGCCCCCGCCGGGCCCCCTCCCCGCCCAGCGCCCCGCTCTCCTCCCGCCCGCCCCCTCCGCCGCTCCGCGCCTCCCTCTGCCTCTCCTTCCCCCATTCTCCTGGATTAATTAAGGAGGCAGCGGCAGGAGTCTGAGTCCTGGCCGCGGGCCGGGGCCGGGGCGCCGCTGGCAGGAGCGCTTGGGGATCCTCCAAGGTAGGAGAAACTTTTGCGGGGGGCGGGCGCCGAGGCCCTTCTCCCCTCTCCTCCCACCCCCCCCCCGGGGCCCCCGCCCCTCCCCCTCAAGGTGTTACAGAATCTGGGTCCGGCTTTTGGGTGCATTGGGAGGCACGTGACTGGGATTATAATTCGGGCCGGGGGAGGGGAGGGACGGCCGCCCCCACCTGCCGGGAGGGGGTGGCAGTCGGGAGCTGTCACCCCCCGGCCCTTCCGGATGTAGGGGCGCCCGGGGCGGGCAGCGGGCGCCCGCAGGCTGCTGCAGTTGGCGAATGAGGTCAGTTGTGCTGCCCAGACGGCGGGCGCCAGTGTGGGAGCGGAGGGGGCTGGGAAGGCCGCGGCCCCCGCCCCCCAATTCCCCCCTCCTCCGCCTTTCTCGGGCTGGGCCGGTCTCCTGGCCGGTGCCCCCCACTTATAGGCTGAGTTCAGGCAGGACTGAACAGGACAGCCAGGCAGGACTGCCCCGGCACAGTGGTTCCTGTTGGGGTCCCTGGGGAGGGGGCTGGCCTGAGTGGTGGCAGCTGAGCTCCTCGTGGGGTGGGGGGAAGGAGACTCAGGATGGCAGTGGGGGTCGCAAAGCTTTCAGAGGAGCAAGTTGGGGATGCTCTGTCTGTGGGTGGTCTCTGAGTTCCCGCAGATGGGTGGGGAGGCCCCTGGAGCAGCCATAGGATGTGGATGGGCTTTGAGGATGATGGGCTTAATGCCTTTCCTGGGTTCCCCAGCCCCTGCCTGTGGCCAGGGAGAAGGGTGATGCCCCGGCCTGGGCCCAGGGGAGAGGGGGACAGTGCATCTGAGAGTTCCGCCCTCCCGGCATTGCTGGAGGGGGCTCGAGCCCTGGACATCTGGCCCTGTGACCCAGGCTCCCAGGACTAGACCTGGGCTGGGAGGCTCCTGTGTCCACATCATAGCCCAAGTGAGGGAACTCGGCACGTAGGGTCTCCTTGCCCGGCACGTGGGGAAAGCGATGGCCTTGGGTGGAGTATGGTGCTGTTGACGTGGGGCGTGGGGCAGGCCCGGACAGCTTCTAGAGGAGTGGGCATTTGCGGGGGCTTCTCTTACTGCTCACAGCAGAAGGCAGGGGTGGCCAGAAGCTGCTCTGACCCCTCTGGCCATCGTCTCCCTCGTGTGTCTGGTTGCTCGGTGGCCAGGACTGCTGCTCCCTGGTACTGACCTGGGGCCTCCGGGCTGGGGAGGTGCCTCTGAGCAGCCCATTTATTTCAGCAACGTCATTCCCAAAGGGTAAGGGCATCGACATCGATTATTTATTCAGAGTGAGAGGCAGTGGTGGTGGGGAGGCTGGTGACTGCTGGCAGGGAGGGGCCGGGCACAAGGGCAGAAAGGATGGGGGTGGTCAGGTGGCCATCAGGAGTAGGGGTCCAGGAGGGTGGGGGGTACACTCTGCCTTCTTCTGAACAGGGACCTGTGGACCAAGGGATAGGCCTGGCCCCAAGGGGACAGGATGTCGGAGCCCCCAATCTGCTTTTGGGAGGTGGGGAGCTTAAGACCACACCCCGTTCTGTACCCTGCTCCGAGGGTGACCTAGAAAGTTGTGGTTCTGACTCAAAGGGTCCCAGAGGACCCCAGCGGAGGAAGCGAGGCAGGGTTGGTTCTCGGCCGCCACTCACGGACCACTCGTTCAGAATGTGGGTGGACTTGGGGGGAAAAGGTTGCAAAACTGGGTCTGGGAAGGTAGCATTGTAGGGGCAGGCTTAACCTACTTAGGAGGACCGTTCTCTAGATGCTGGAGGAAGGGTCATTTATTTGCAGTGTGCTTCATCTGTTCGTTTAAGGCAGTCTCCCCGAGCTGGCTAGCCTTCTGACGTGGTTCTAGTTGTTTGATGCTTGGAAATAGTCGGAAAGGCAGACGTAATGATAGGGGTCTCGGAGACAGCTGTTCTTGCAGCCTCCCTGTCTCCAGCAGCCAGGGCGTCCCCAGTTTGGTAATGGCCCAGTTGTTGGAGACCCCGGGTGAGGATCTGAGGGTGATGTGGTGGGTGACAGCTTGGGGCTCTCGTGTCCTAAGCGTGACCTTGGAACCACAGACCGCATCTGCTGGTCCATCCTCCTTCCAGGTTCTGCTTCGTGTCCTCTGGCTCTCGTCTGCCCACCCGCTGCCTCCTGGGCCCATTCTTTGAAACCTGCAATCTTACAGTTTTCCTGAATGGCCTTTTGCACGTGCCGTTCCTCTCACCTCAGAGGTTCTTTCCACCTGCAGGGGCAGGGCTTCCTGAAATGGCCCCACTTGGTGAGGATGGGGGATAAGAGCTGTAGAATTTGCCTTTTTCCTCTCCTCTGTCAGGACTCAGCTGGCTGTCATGTCCTCCAGCCGGAAGCCTTCCCAGGACTGGCCAAGGTGCTACCTCTGTGTCCCCATGACATTTCTGTCCTTCCCCTGTCCCAACATTGATCTTAATCAAGAGTTACACGTCCCGTCCCGATTGTACTAGGGACAGGGCGGGGACTGAGGCTTGCTTTTGGTTCCGTGGTGCCCCAGGGCTGGTCCCCAAATACTTATTGAGTGAATGAATGAATGAAGTCCTGCCCCAGGGTCCGAATTGCTAAGCACACTTTCTCGCCTTGTTCCTGAATTCCCGTCTCTGGGGCAGGTTCCCACAATGGTTGGAATCCCAGGGTCTTTTCCTGAGCTTCCTGCCCCACATCCTCTGGGAGGCTCCTCACCCCATCACCCCAGCCTGTGTCTCCCCCAAACCTGAGTCTGGGGCTTTGCTCCCTGAGCGTCATCCATCCAGCGTCTCTTGATCCTCCGACTCTCAGCCACTTGCGGACATCTCTCTCTTTGATGCCCTGCAGCCAGGACAGAGCCAGGTTCCTTGGGACAGACCAGGAGGGCGTGCCAGCTCCAGGGGTTCTGTGGAGGCCTCAGGGGGCACTGGGAACAGGAGCTGCGGGGTTAATTCACAAGTCCCGGAGAGCAGAGCGAGACCCAGGACCGAGGGCTCGGGATCCCCCGGGAGGATGTGGGGCCTATGAGATGTGACCCCTTGTGGTGACTGGAAGGGAATTCCCGGCAGGAATTCACAAGCAGGGGCAGGTGGGGAGGATTGTTTTATATGGGAGGAGTGAAGGAGACAAACCTGGTCCGAAGACAGTGGCATGTCACCCCTTTGGTGACAGGGTGACAGTGGAGACTTCTGGGTGTAAATGTTGGGGTGTCCAGGTGAGTCCCAAGGGGAGCCAGTCTCGCTGGGCGCCCGCCCGGGTTCCTCATTTGCAGGATGTCTGGCTGGGACTGTCTCACTGGGGTTGATATTTCGTCAGTTCAGACTTCGTGCTATGGGTTATGTCTGATGACACAAAGAGGCTCCGAGCGCTGGGGGAGGATGGCGCGTGGGGCACAGCCCTTGTTCACTTCGGGGTGAGGCTTTGCTTTGACCAGGCACGGGCTTGGCGTGAGTGGCGGGGCTGTGCCCGGCAGGGAGCAGAGCTCTCTCTCCGAACTCCCTCCTGGTCCCGAGCTGGGCCTGGCTGACCCACAGCTATTTGTGTGCCCACCTGTCTCCCTCCTTCAGGACCACCTGCTCCGGGCTGCCAGATTTAGCCAGTTAAAAGAGGGACACCCAGTTACATTTGGATTTTGGATAAGCAACAGATCATGCAGTATTGGGGCTCTCAATGACACTAAAAATTTACTTCCTGTTTACCTGAAGTTCAGACTGAACTGGGGGTCTTGTGTTTTTTTCCGGCAACCTTTCAGCTGCGGCCTCTGGGCAGTGAGACTGTTGGGGGCTAGGGAGGGACTCAGGGTGTGGCTGGGGCCTGGAGTTGGGGTCAGGACTCAACCTGAGGTGCGGGGGATGGTCTAGAGCGAGTCTGAATCAGGCAGCGGCGATTCTCATTTCCTCGGTTGGGCTTTCTCCTGTCCGGGGTCCAAGCGTCCAGATCTCCTGTTAGGCCTGGGTAGCGTGGGGCCTCAGGGATCCCCAGGCTGGGAGGCCCTGGCGTTCAGTCTTCTGTGCCACTGCAGTCCATACGGTGTATGAAGAAGTGTCGGGAGGCGCAGGGAGGTTGCCGGGGTCGCCCTGTCTGACTCCGACTTAGGATTTGCAGAGCCAGGCCTGAGCCCTGGGAGGCCGTGTCTCTGGTGCTCCCCTCTCCGAGGCTGGAGATCGCACCTCCGGGGCCCCTGGTAGGGGAGGGTCCTTGGTGGGCTGGTCACAGGTTTGAGGGGCTGTCCCTTTAAAGGGATGCCGGGTGGGTACAGCATGCTGGTTGCTGGGAATTACCTCCCCGCTGCCATGCCACCGTCCGAGGCAGAAGCTGCAGCCCCTGTGTTGCACTGAGGCCCCTGGAATGTCACGGGAGGGCCCAAGGCCAGGGAGTGACCCATGTCCCCTGCTCCCAGCGGGCTGTGTGCAAAGTGGCGATGATGCCCCCGCCCTGCCTGAGCCTGGTGGTGGTACTGTGGTTTTGGGGGGTTCGGTGTTGCATGGTGGAGGCTCCAGAGGGTGGTAGGTGGGTCACACCGCTGCAGGTCTGGAGTGGAGACGGGGTGGGAAGCCAGAGGTGAGAGGTCCCAGCTTGAGGGCTTGGGGTCCTGGGCAGCTCCTAGGTGCCCGGCCTGGCTGTGTGGTTGGGGAAGGAGGGACAGCTGAGGCCGTGTCCCTTCCTGGCCTGTAGCTGGAGGAGACTCTTCAGGCTGCTTCTCTCCTGGAGGCTTGGGCAGGGCCAGGCCTGTTTGCTGGTGGGGTCTAGTGGGGTCTCAAGGTACGTTTTCTGGCTACTGGCAGAATTGCCCTATGGGGGCGTCTGTATCTGTCCATCCATCCGTCGGTCCCTCCACAAGCTAGTGAGAAACTTGCAGAGGCACCAGGTCTGCAGGGTCTCAGGTCCTGGCATCCAGCCCCAGGCCGGCACGTAGGAAGGGCTCACCCCACGTGTTATCATGTATATTGTCGAGGGATGAGGAATATCTGGTGAAATGCCCAGGGCTTAAGTGTGCCGTCCAAGGAACTCGACCAATGCATGCATTCACATAGCCCAGCCCCTGTCAAGACGTAGAACATTCCATCCCCCCCAAAGGTTCTCTCAAGCCGGTATGCAGCCAGCCCCCTCCCTTCCCCCAGCCCCTGGCAACCCCTGATCTGGTTTCTGTCTCTGTGGCTTCACATCCTCTGAGCGTCATATAAATGCAATCACGCAGTACGCAGCCTGCGTCTAGCTTCTTCCGTTCCGCCTAATGCATTGTCGGGGCATCGGGAGCTGGTCCTTTCGGTGGCTGCGTAGTACTCCACGGCACGGCTGTACCACAGAGCTCTGCCACTCTTCTCGTGGAGGAGAGCTGAGCTCCGGCTCGGGGCCGCCCAGAGGAGGGGGTATCTTTTCCTCATGTTCACAAAGACACCCCCTCCCCACCCGCTTTGAGAGCTGACCCTGAGCCAGGATCGCTGCACACTTCTGTCCGCAGAGCTGGAATTTCATCCTCCGTTTCTGGTGACTTGCACAAACGGGGAGCTCCCGATGAAATTACACCTGCCTGCAGCCGCCCTCAGGGCTGCAGTCTTCCACCCGCCCAATGACCAGGTGGCTTCCTGGACAATTGATGCTCTGGGGGCAGAGGGTGAACCTGAAGGGAGGCAAGCTTTCTGTGCCCGGTGGTGTCTTGCCTGTCTCTGTGTGCCCCACTCCCCCAGGAGTCTGGGGGTCTCTGGCAGTGAGTCCCTGGTCTCCACTTCTGCGGCTCTATAGTTTGGGATACAAATTCTGTGTTTTCCTGAAGCAAGCGGATATGGAAGGAGGGCAGGCAGGAGCCTGATTTAGGGTCAGACAGAATGGAACTGTGTGACCTCGGGTGGGTGACACCACGTCTCTGTGCTTCGGCCTGGGCATCTGTGAACAGAACAGAGCATCTGGTTTCCAGGGCCAGCATGAGCCTCAGCAGGGGTCACACAAGCTGCTGGGCTTCCGCAGAGCCCCGGAGGGCACGGGACCCCGCGGGGGAAGGAGGTGGGGACATGCGGGCTTCCAGCACCCCGTGTCCCCCTCTGAGTTGGAGTAGGGCCACTTCTATCCAAGTTACCTGTTAGGGCTCTGGATAAAACGTTGGTTGACACACATCTGAGATCCACAGATGTGCTGAATGTCCGTGTGGACGGCAGCACTGAGATTTCGGTTGGTCCCAAGCTTCTGGTCAGGCCGATTCCAGCTCTGCCGCCTGCCTGCTGTGCGTGGCTTGGAGGACGGCCAGTCTGCCGAGCCTCAGTTTGACCATCTAGAAAATGGAGGCAGCGCTGCCTGTGGGCTCATGAATGGCGGTCCCTGAGTGAAGGGGGGCTCCCCCAGGGGTCGTGGCTTCCTAAGGAAAGGGAGCACCGTGGGTGACAGCAGCATGGCCTATGGGTGTCTTGAGAGATTTGGGGGGTTTTAACTGTTTCTTGTGAGGAAGTCATTGACTTTTCCTGATGAGCCAGCTGCCCCCCCCCTCTACCCCACCATTGTCCCCTCCCCCATGTCCTCAAAAGCTGGACCCCTGAGTCCCACCCTTGGGCTGTACTCGGTGGAGGGACCATGGCAGGCTAGCCCTGTGCAGAAGGGCCCTTGGGTGGCTCCCTGGAGCAGGCAGGACTCCTGCCTGCCCACCCACCCAGCCAGCTCCAAGGTGGTCCTGGCGGGCTCCAAGGGGGTCTTGTGACTGGGCCCATCTGGTGTCTCATGTTTATCCAGGAGCTGGTTTTTCAGGTGTGGTGGCTTTCAGCAGAGAGGCCCAGCTTGGGAAAGGTAGGGCCTCTGGGAAGGAGCTAGGTGCCCCTGTTCTCCACGTGTACCCTGGCTGGGGGGTGCGGTCCTCTGGGTGGATAGGCTAACCACATCCTCCCTCTGATCCTGGTCCATTGCCCACCCGCCTGCCTGGAGCCAGCCACTGCCTCAGATGCTCTGTTCTCTGCACATGCAGGGCGGGGAGATGCTCCTGGACGCCCTGGGTGGGAGGCCAGTGCCCCTCCTTGGGGGCAGGTTCCTTTCGCTTCCTTAGAGCTTCCCCACTTCCCAGCAGGGTGCCGTTTAACCATCAGAGCCTTTGAAACCAGACAGGCAAGGGTTGGAGCCCCAGTTCTACCCCTCACCTGCTGTGTGACTTCAGACGAGTGACCTTACCTCTCTGAGCCTCACCTGAACAAATGAGTGTGGTTATCCCTGCGTGACAGGGTTCTTGGGAGGATCCGCGTGTTCAGTTGGGAGAAGCTGGTGCCCATCCCAGTGAAGAGTGTTTTCTCAACTTGTCACACGATGATCCCAGAGGCTGGCCCTTGAAGAGCTCCAGGCCTGCCCAGAGAGGACCTGGCCGCCACCATTCCCTGCTCTGCTCTTGCCTCCTCTGCCCGCGGCGCGTGGGCTGTGCTGAGTCTCTGTTTCTGTAAGCTGGGAAAACCCCAGGGGTAGAAGTGCTTAGTCCCCTTGGCGTGTCCACCTCTCACACCCTTGGGGTGGGTGATCAGGCGTCCCGATGCCAAGTCCTACCTTGGTGCTGGGCTGCCCAGGGGTATGGGCCCCACCGTACTCCCCGGTGGGCCTGGGGGCAGCCTGCAGGAGGTGACTGGAGGACGGGTGGGATTCAGGAGTAGTCTGGGGTGGGCATTCTGGGGTGGGGCGAGGTGGGGGCAGCAGTGTAGGAAAGGGTCCAGAGATGGGAAATGACAGTCCAGAAGGTCTTCCGCGGGGACCAACTTGGGGCGGGGGGGGGCTTGTGTTGGGTCCAGGTGAAGACCTTCATCTGATTGCCTCACTCCCAGCCAGGCCCTGTCTGTTCCTATGAAAGCCATGACGAGCTTCATCAGTTTTCAGAACATACTGCTTTCCCGTCTTGCTTCACAATGTGCTATTGCTTCTCCTTTAAACACGTTTTCCCGCTCCCCATCCATTTCACTGGGCTAATTCTTGCGGGTCCCAGCTTGGATGTCACTTCCCTCCGGAAGCCTTCTCTGATGTCCCCTCCCGGGTCTGTGTTAAGTGCCCCTCCTCTGTGTTCCTACAGCTCAGCGCCCCTCGCCTGCCGTGTTCCAACTGGCCTTGTACTTGTCTGTCTCCCTCCAATGGGACAGGGCCGTGCTGCCCTGTCCCTCTGCATCCCTGCCCCCAGCTCGCTGCCTGACACAGTGAGTGTCCTGTACCCACTTGTTAAGTGAATTAGAAGCAAGCTGGGTGCCGGGACATTTGGGGCGGGGCCTTGGAAGGTCAAGGGGCTTTTCCACCCTTCCATCCCAGCTCTCACAGGCTCACCCCCTCGTCCCCAGTTGCTGCCTCTGCTGGCCTGGCTGTGCCTCTCAGAGGCATCCGGGGGGTAATGGCAATGGTGGTGGGGGGCACTGTGTGCAGACCAGTTTGGGGGGTTCCCCCTCCGTGAAGGGCAGCTGGTGCGTGTGGAGAGAGCACAAGTGTGAAGCCTCAGAACAGTTAATCCCCTGGATTATTTAGACACACGCTTTTGTGCGTGCACGTGCGTGTGCACACATCTGTGGCGATCCAGAGGCCGCTGGCAGCGACCGTGCCCAGGAACTTGACGTTTAGCTGAGTCCTGACCGCCAGCCTCAGACACATGCCGCCCAGTGTGCGGAGCCCCCTCCAGTCCCGGCGGGTGGCACAGGGGCGAGACCATCAGTTAGGAGCGTGTTGGCTCCAGGTAATAGAAAGCCCAAGTACAGAGGCGTCAACAAAGAGGGGTTTATGTATCCCCCCCAAGAAGAAGCCTGTGGGTAGGTCCTCAGAGCCTCGGGTTGGGGCTCAGTGGTGCCTTTAGGGACTTTGTTCTCTTCCTCTCTAGCATGTTGGATTTTTTTTTTTTTTGAAAATTATTTCCTTTAAAATGCACACTTCAGGACTTCCCTGGTGGTCCAGTGGTTAAGACTCCGTGCTTCCACCACAGGGGGCCCGGGTTCGATCCCTGGTCAGGGAACTAAGATCCCATGTGCTGCATAGTGTGGTCGAAAAGAAAAAAAAAAGTAAAATGTACACTGCAGTGTGTTTTCATATATTCATAAAGTTGTGCAGTGTTCTCCATGGTCTAATTTCAGAGCATTTCATCACTCCAAAAGGAAGTCCTGACCCATTAAGTAGATACACACGCACTCATCCCCTGGCAACCAGTCGGGGTCTGTCTTTCAGGATGTGACTTCTGTCCAGGCCTGGGGCCCAGAGCTTCTGTGGGAGCCCCCGTGCCACCTTCCTGAGGCACCCTTCTCCCTCCCCTACTCCTGAGCCTCCTGGATGGGGTGTGCCACAACCCTTAGAGCTGGAGGGGGCCTCTTTTCCTTTTCAGATGGAGAAGCCGAGGCCCAGGGCTGGGAAGACACGTGGCTAAGGTCCCAGAGTTACAAGAATCAGGATCCAAAACCACATCTTGTGACTCTCGGTCCAGGGCTCCCTGTCCTCCGGCAGGTGCCCCGGAGCCTCCCCGGGCTTCCTCTTCCGGAGGCTGGGTGGACGCATTGAGGCAGAACAGCTGGCGGGAGGTCTGGGGGCAGACCGTGGTGAGGGGGGGGGTGGTAGGGGAGTGAGAGTGATCAGGGTATGGGAAACACCCCAGATGAGGAGAGGAGAGTCCGCAGCGGGACCTGGCGGCTGTAGATTCTGCTGGGAGGCAGGAGGCAGGGGGCTGCTGAGCAGTTGGTGCAATGGAGTGTAGGCTGATGGCCCCTGGGACCAAGCAGGAGAGAGGGGCACCGATTCCTGCCCCCGGGAGCTCATGGTGTCACCTCGGGGAAACCTCAAGCCTCATTATGTGTCCAGGGTAAATCCCAGCGGACACCATCCTTGGGATCTGTAGAGTGGGGCTGACGAACTGGAAGGACTGCCTAAAAAAGAGACCCCTGGAGCCCGGGGGCAGGGGTGGGCAGGTGGAGTATCGTGGGTAGTGACGCTCCTGGTACGGGTGGACCCAGTCTTGGTGATGCAGGTGCTACATTCATCTGGTGAGATGTTGAGTCACTGCCTGTGTGGGCTGCGTCCGTCCTCACGGCGCTGCCGAGAGCTCTCGAGGCTTCCGTGAGCAGGAGGGCGTGGCACAGAGCTGGCGCTGGCTAAGGTCCGGGTGCCCACCACCCACCTTGGGGAGCCAGTTCAGAGCTATGTCAGTCCCACCAGGAGGGTTCTCACCCTGCAGGCCTTGGAGGGCCAGGACCCTGGAGCCCAGTGGGAGGGGACATAGGGATGCCAGGGGCAGTGCTTGGGACCCCTCCCTGCCGGCCTGCCCTTCTGCAGGGACAGAACTTTGGAAGAGGAGTGATTTTCTCATCCCAGGCTTCAGACAGTGTTTCTTTTTTGGCAATGAAGCCAGTGCCTCCTTGCTCCCATTTTCCTGGCTTGGTGTCTGCTGTTGCAGACGTGAGGGCAGACTGGGCGACCCCACGTCACAGAGGGCTGACAGCTGCCAGGATCTGCACCGTCTCCACAACTCATCCCAACGTCCCGGAAGGTCCGCGATCTTGGCACCGCCCTCCGCCCTGTTTTTGGCTCAGAAAATTACATCTCCGTATCTGTAGGGTCCCTTCTGGTTGTCAGGACCCATGATGACTCCCACGCTGGGCCTCACTGCGACCCCAGAAAGGAGGCCCGGCCGCTGTCCTGAAGCCCCTCACTCTCTTGAGGGAGGCAAAAAAGACAGTTTGGAATAACGAACCAAGGGAGGACCCCTCAGCCTTTCTGCAGATACCCGCGCGCGAGCCGCTGGCAGTGAGCCGCGCTTGGGGGGCTGCTCAGGGGAGGTGTGTGGGTGTCGGGCCCGTGTTTGCTTCTGGCAGGCTTTGCTTTGAAGCTGGCCCCGAAGTCTTCCTGCTGTGTGACCTTGGGCAAGCTACTCAGCCTTTCTGAGCATCTGTGTCCTCATCTGTCAGATGGGTAGAGTTGTGCTTGGAGGGTTGCTGTAGGGGGTTGAAAGAAGGATGCTAACAGCACAGCGCTGGGTGGTCACACATAGCTGCTGCTAAGGATGGCCGTACTGTGAGGCTTTGTGGAAAAGTGAGGTTCAGCCAGGACCCAGGCCAAGGTGGGATTTGGATAGAAAGACTCCGTTGGGGCCTGGCTCTCACCTCCCACCACTGCTCTGTGAGGAAGGAAGGAGCAGGGTGCCATACGTGTCTACGGGAGGAGGAGACTGAGGCCCAGAGAGGGGAAGCAGGTTGCTCTACGTCACACAGCCCCGGCAGGTGGCACACCGTCAGTTAGACCCAGATCTCCCAAGGGCTGGCCCTGTGCACGCTCCCGAGACCATGGGCTTTTGGAAGCGGGGGGTGCTGCCCATCAGCAGTGATCAGGCCCTAAGGAGGGAATGGTGTGACCTGGGCTGGGTTCCTCCAGGCTGTCCGCGTCCCTGGGGTTGGGAGAGAAGGGCAGGCACGGGTCACTTTATTGGTACTTTTTTTTTTTTTTTGCAGTACACGGGCCCTTCACTGTTGTGGCCTCTCCCGTTGTGGAGCACAGGCTCCAGACACGCAGGCCCAGCAGCCATGGCTCACGGGCCCAGTCACTCCGCGGCACGTGGGATCTTCCCGGACGGGGGCACGAACCCGTGTCCCCTGCATCGGCAGGTGGTCTCTCAACCACCGCGCCACCAGGGAAGCCCATGGGGTCACTTTATTGAATCACATCACCTGGCTGGAGCTTTAGGGGAGCCCCAGGTTGTCCCCGGTAGATCGAGGTAGCTGGGCTCCCCTCGCCCAAGTGAGGGTGGAGATGGGGGCATGAGTTTGGAGAAGGAAGTGGTGTCTGTGCACCCACCTGAGTACACACAGGAGGGGAGGGCCAGGGAGAGGAGCGGGAATGTGGCCTGGAGCCCTGGCTCCCCCTGGCTTGTGCGGTGGAGGGCGGGTCACCTACACGCTGGGCCTCAGCTGTCCAGCGTAGGACGGATGATGATCTAGATCCTGCCCCGCTCCCAGGGTGCAGGGGCCTCCGATGTGATGGTGTGTGAAAGCAGCTGTGGCCGGGGAGGGGTGACTGGTGTGCACCTGTGTGCGGGAGCCTGTGAGTGTCCCGCCACAAAAGAATGCGTGTCATCCCCTGGGGACCTGGTCATTGATGTGCACCAACCCCTTTATCCTGCAGGGGCAGGGATTCACCATGACACCCCCGGGATGGACCATGTGGCTCCATCCCGTGTGGCTCCATCTTCCCCGTCTGGTGGCGTTCCTCGTCTAGAGCACACAGTGGGTCTGCAGGTGACACTTAACTATTTGTGAAAGGAATGAATGGGACTTGGGGCACCAGCACGTGTCAGCCATGAGACGTGTGCGTGAGTGTGTGGACAGAGGGTGCAGGGACCTGGGGAGGCAGCAGGTGCAGTTGACAAATACCTGATGAGTGGACCTCTGAACGGAGGTGGCCTCCTCTCTCATGTGTGGGTCACCATTTATAACCTTCGGCTTCTCTTTCCCCGCCTGGGAGCTCTGGGGTGGGAACTGGGCCTGAGTCACCCCAGTTCTAGGTCTGTGTCATAACAGGTGCAGTGAAAATACTGTGCAATTAGTTAGGGTCCTGTGGCATCCTTCAGGTGGTTAAGGGGCTCAGGGGGGTGGACAGGCCCAGGACTAGGACTGGGGGAGCCCCCGGAATGGGGAGGGCAGGAGGAAAGGGTCCTGGAGTGTATGTGGTCAGGATTTAAAGGAGCAGGAACAGGGGACTTCCCTGGTGGTCCAGTGGGAGCTCTGCGCTCCCGTTGCACGGAGCCCGGATTCAATCCCTGGTCGGAGACCTAGATTCCGCATGCATGCCGCAACTAAGAAGTTCATCTGCTGCAAATAAAGATCCCATGTGCCGCAAGGAAGATCCTGTGTACTGCAACTAAGATTCCTGCGCAGCCAAAATAAATAAACAGATCGATAAATAAACCATTTTTAAAAATAGAATGAAAGAAAGGAGTAAGAACAAGAGGGTGGGGGGGCTGGAGGGCATCCAGGTTGGGGGTAGTGCCTGTGGACAGGCCGGAAATGAGGAAGGGGTGTGAGGGGGCGGGTGGCTCAGATGACTGCTCTGGAGTGGATCAGGGCAGGTATAGAGGCCAGATGCCGGGGAGGGGTCGTGGTGGTCCTTCCATCTGGAGCTGAGAACTTCTAGCCCAAGTTCTCCACTTACAGATGGGGAAACTGAGGCTCAGAGATGGGTGGTGCCCAGGCTCCACTTCAGGGTGTCATCAGGAGTTAGAAGCTAGGTTCCTTCCGATGGGTTCCTGGGACCCTTGCTCCACACCCCTGGTGGCTCACAGGTCAGGGGGCCGGGTTGAGTAGAAGCCAGAAACAGGAGGAAGGAGGGCGGGGCTGGGCTGCCAGTTGGGGTGGGGGCCCGTGAGCGAGCCCGGCGGCCCGATTAGCTCACCCACAGGTGACTAGCTTTCTTCCGCCCAGCCTTTTCCCGACAAGGCAGGGCCTGGGGCTCCTTGTCCAGGTTTCTCATCCTTCTGAGAAGGCCTGTTTACGTCTGGCAGGGGGGCTCCCGGGAGATGCGCCCGCCCCAGGGGCTGGTACCTCCTAGCTTCTTCCCACCGTCTCCTGACACCCAGCTGAGTGCCAGGCCTGCATTTCCCACCCAAGTCCCCCCAGCACGTAGGGGAACACAAGGGTCCTTGTGCTGCCCGTCAGGAGTCCCGGGTGAGCTGGCCTGGAGATGATGAGACGGGTGATGTCAGGGGGAGACAGCCACTCAGCAGGTGATGTCAGCGCGAAGCCGTCATCGCCATCATCTCGGCTGCCTCTTTAACGAGCCCGTAGGATCTCCAGGCGCGAGCCAGACGCTTTTCACACGTTATGTCACACGTGATCCTCTCGATGCCGGGAGCGGCGCGTTTGGTGGTACCATTTCGCTCAGGAGGAAACGCGTGGAGGGTTTGGGTGCCCGATGGAAGTCACAGGCTGGTGATAGCTGGGTGGACTCCTGATCCCAGCTTTGCTTGACCCAAAGCCCAGGCACTTGCCCCCTCCTCACGCCGAGAGGGGCAGCCAGGGCAGCAGGGGCACTCGGGCCGGCCGGGTGCAGGCGTGGTGGGGTTGGACGTGCCAGGGCAGGGCCTTGGATGCCAAGGATGGTGGAGTTTGGCTCCGCTTGGTCTCCTCTCCCTCTCTCTTCAGGCTTCTGGTTCCTTTCAGTGACTCATTCATCCACCCAGCAAGTATCATGGACTGCCCGCTGTGGTTCTGGGGGACAGCCGTGAACAAAACAAAACCTCCTCCCCACGTGGGTACGTCCTGTTGGGGCGGCTGGTGAGACCAGCACTCTCTCTGCCTCCCTGGCTGGTCTTTGGGTCCGGCCTCTGCTGACCGGCACACACCTTCCTCTCCGATGGAAAGAAGTGGCCGTGGGGTCGGCACTCTTCATTGTCCTGGGTTGGCAGAGGGCTTGGCACAAGGGTTCTTGGGCCTGTGTCCTGAACTCGGAGGCTTTGGGGTCCATCTGGAAGGACCCGGGAGGCCTGGTCCCCAGCGGAGACTGTGTCTCCATCCAACCCGATTGGTTCCAGGTTTGCTCATCCTAAAGGATGAAGCCCTTCTGAGCCCTCCCCACCCCTCCGTTCTCGCCCACACCCCACGGCCTCCACCTGCTTCCACTCCTCAGCCCTCTACATCTGCTCCCCGGGGGTCACCCATTTGCCGCGCCTCCCACCCCCGTGTTTGTGTTCCTCTAGGCTCCTTGGCCAGCCTCCTGACCTCTGATCTCCACCCTTTTCCCCTCCCCTGACTCTCTGACTCTCCCTTGTCCTCAGTGCCCCTGACTTCTCCCACTATGTTCTCCCTGGCACGCTAGGCCTTTGCTGCTGCCCTGCCACATGTCTTGCACATCTTGTCCCTTCTGCCCAGAGCTCCCAACCAGCCCAGCCCCTGATCACCCACGGGTTCCAGGTGTCCCTCGGGATCCCAGAGTCAGCCTCTAGGCCTCCTGTCCTCCTCCCTCTGTTCCCTGCTGAGCTGGGGGCACCCTCATCCGCTCTCTCAACAGAACCAGAAAGCCGGGTGTCACTCCGGGCGCCTCCCTCTCAGGACACCCCCATCCACTCAGTCACAAAGTTCTGCCCTGCCCAGTGATCACACCCCTCCTCTCCTCTGCCCCACTGCCACCATCTGCCTCAGACGTGGCCATCCCTGGCCTGGACTGTTGCAGAAGCTTGGTAGCTACCAGATCCCCATCTCCAGTCCTGCCCCCTGTAGTTCACCTGCCAGGAACCCCTAAACTAACCTTGTCTTGCCCCCGCCCCAAACCTGCCGGTGGTTCCCATCCCCCAAATGATGACCGTCCAAGGTCCTTGACCTGGCCCCAGCAACCATGCCCACGTCTTCACCCACCACTTCCTGCCCTGCCCTGGACATTCCAGCCACGCAGAGCCAGGCCCGTCCCCACTCAACCCAGCGCTCGGCTCAGGCTCGACCAAGACACATGGGCGGCCCTGGCTGGTGGTTGGGTTTCCTTCAAACGGTCCTGCCGTATTTGCTCAGCATTTTATTCCAAGGAGGTGGGCCCTGCGGGGGGCAGAGCAGTCATCCCCCTTGTAGGTGAGCGGTGCCTGGGTATTGCTGCCCGGGCTTTGCTCCTCCCCTGCAAACTCCTGCTCCCACGTGACATGACACACTGCAGTCAGCTTGGGTATCGCCTCCTCCAAGGAGTCTTCCCTGATTCCGCCTTCCACCATCCTGTGCTCCTTGTGTGTCACTTTTTACCTTTGACGGAAGTATAATTTACTTAACAGTAAAATGCATAAATCTTAAGTGTCCAGCGTGATGAGTTTTAACCTACGTATATGCCCCGTGTAACCACCACTCAAATCAAGGAGTGTCACCCTGTGTTTAATCTCTTTCTTTCTAAGTCTGTTTTATCGTAACTATCCTATCTCCTCCCAGCCTGGGACTCTCTCTAGGGCAGGAACACCTGCTGTCTGTCCCAGTGCTCTGTGGAATGAAGTGTGATGGTTTTGGCGTGTGTGCGCATATGGTCATGTCCCCACATGCGTGACCATGAGTTGGGGGCGGGGTGTGGCAGAGGCTGTGCCCATGGGAACTGGTGCATTTTGAGCCTGGCTGGGGGCCCTGCTGCGAGGCCAGATGCCCCCTCCTCAGCTGGGAGAGTGCCTGATCTCCGCTCCCCAGCCCAGGGCCTCCACAAGGAGCGACGCCCCGCCCAGAGAGGCCCCTGCGGGCTGGCAGCCTGGAGATTAGTCTCCAAGGCCACGACGCCAGTTGCCATGGGCACGCGGGCCCGAGTCAGGATTGCGATTCCTCATCCTGGTCACGCAGGCGGTGGCCGCCCCTGCCTGCCCGCCAGTAGCCGGGCTTTAAATAACGAAATGGAAACCTGACCCCCGGGGAGCTGTCTGCCCACCGGAGCCTGGCCTCCCCTCCCGCTGGGACAGGCCCCTGAGGCGACCCAGACACCCGCACACTGCCAACAGCACCTGCCCCGTCCCCTCTGGGGCAGAGCCTGGGTTTGAGGGTTCCCTTCGTTAGCTTAGCGCCCTGAGCACAGGCGTGGCCCTAGCCTGGTCCTCGGGAGCCCGCTCTGAGAAGAGAGCTCACCTTCATGAGCCCCCCATCCCCACCTGAGAGGGCTGAAGCCCCACTTTCCAGAATCCAGGGCTCAGCAGGGGCGGGGCTTCCCACGGCCAGGCCCCAGCTCCTCCTCCAAGCGGAAGGCGGGGAAGGCAGAAGGCCTCCCTCGTTTCCCCAGGAAGCAGCGTGATGCACGTGTTTGCCCTTTGCCCGGGCCTGGGCTGCTTTCCTGTCCCGGGGGTGGGGCAGCACGTGGGTTGGTTCTTTAAAAAAACTTTTTTTTTTAAGAACGAGGTTTCTGTTATTTCTTTCCAAATTGCAAAAGTCATACTCCTCACTGCAGATCATTTACAAAACGCAGAAGAGTAGAGGAGACCAAGTCACTCGTGGATGAAATGTCCACGGAGATGAAATGTCTCCAGTCTCCATCCCAGGCTTTTCCGCGAGGTCATTAGTCTGTATGATGCTGGTTTCAGCTCCGGTGGGGCACTTAGGTTGTCTGCCGTTTCCCTTTTTTGTGTGTTGGCGTGTGTATTTACGGATGTAGGACATGCTTTGGTGAAATGTTTTTGTACATAAATCTTTGTGTTTTGGATAATTTTCTCAGGATAAATTGTTAGGGAGTTCCCTGGCGTCCAGGGGTTAGGGTTTCACACTTTCACTGCCGAGTTCAATCCCTGGTCAGGGAACTAAGATCCCGCATGCCTTGCGGCTCGGCCAAGAGAGAAAAAAAAGGATGCATTGATTAAAGGACTGGGTCAAAGGGTGGGAACTCGGTTAAAGCTCTGGAGACGTGTCAAGACAACTTTCTTGTGTGTCGCGTAACTGGGGATCCCAAACCTGTCTCTTTAAAGCGGTTTATTGAGGGGGGACAAAGCTATTTATTACGTCAGCAGCTCGATAAGTGTTAGAAAGCAAGTCACCCAGGTAACTACCCAGATCAAGTTTGGAGCATTCCCAGCCCCCCAGAGGCCTCTATCATGCCCCCTTCCAGCAGCCAGCCCACCCCACTTCCCTGCCAACATGACCACCATCCCAACCTGTAACGTCCGTCAGAGTTTGGCCTGTGTTTGAACCGCACATAAAAGGAGTTCTACCGCGTGACCTTTCGCACCTGGATTCTTTCATCATCTTGGAGAGACTCGGCCGTAGCATGGCGTGTAGCTGTGTTTTGTTCATACATCTGATGTCTTTTTCACCAGACCAGGCATCAGGGAGAATGCATTGGAGGCAAACACATGGGCAACGCACTGAAAGCGGGATACCATCTGGATTATCGCCCGTTTTCAAAGACATAAAGCGTGTCTCCCTAAAGGCCCTACTCTGGTGAATAAGAAAGACTCTGCAACCAGCACAGCACTGACGCTCATGGGAGAGCACGCCGTGTTATGGGATGAACTTGCACTGAGTGTGCAGGCGTCTGGGGTACAGTCCGTCCCCTCTGGGCCTTGGCTTCCCCAGAAGCACGTGGAGGTGGTCGGATGGGGGTCCATCCAGCTCTGAGTGCTATGACATTGTATACTTAAAAGCACTAAGAGTTTCTTTTCTAAAGTGGGTGAAGTTTGGTCTCGCCATCCTGTTTACCAACTTGCTTCACTTTCTACATAAAGTAAATGTGAGCTGTCTTCCACCTCTGCCCACGTTACCCCGAGGCCAGGTGACTTGACGGAAGGATCTTTGCAGATGGTGCCCGTCTCTCCTTTAAAAACTTGCACAGACCCTCTCTAAGAGGCCTTGATAAGTGGGCAACTTCCACTTGAAAACCCCCAAGGACGGGGAACCCCGGGGCCCACGAGGCTCCTGGTCTTCCATTTGGAGACAGCCCTCCTGTGGGGTAGCTTTTCCTGTGTTGAGTCAAAGCCTGTATCCCTGTAACCTCTACCAGTGTGACGTGAATGCACATGGACTAGTGGGGGGCTTCAGGAGCCAGTCACGAATCAAAGACTGGGGGGATGATGGGCATCACCAGGCCTGGCATCATGGGTCCCCTTGATAGCGCTCGGTAAATGGTAGGAGCTACTGTTAGTCTTCTTATTACTTTTTTAAAAATATCATTCCTTATTTTTTATTAATTAATCAATTTATTTTTGCTGTGTTGGATCTTCGTTTCTGCACGAGGGCTTTCTCTAGTTGCGGCAAGCGGGGGCCACTCTTCATCGCGGTGCGCGGGCCTCTTACTATCGCGGCCCCTCTCGTTGCGGAGCACAGGCTCCAGACGCACAGGCTCAGTGGTTGTGGCTCACGGGCCTAGTTGCTCCGCGGCATGTGGGATCCTCCCAGACCAGGGCTCGAACCCGTGTCCCCTGCATTAGCAGGCAGATTCTCGACCACTGCGCCACCAGGGAAGTCCTTATTACTTTTTAATTGTGGTAAGATACCCATCACGTAAAATTTACCATCTTAACCGTGTTTAAGTGCACAGTTCAGTGGCTTTAGGTACGTTCACATCATTGTGCAACAAATCTGCAGAACTGTTTTCTTCTTCCCAAATGGAAATTCTATCCCCCTTGAGCACTAACTCCCCCTCCCCCCTCTCCCCAGCCCCTGGCACCCACATGTCACTCTGCCTCTGTGGATTTGACTCCTCTGGGTGCCGCTTATAAGTAGAATCACACGGTATTTGTCTTTCTGTGACTGGCTTGTTTCTCTTGGCATAATGTCCTCAAGGTTCATCCATGTGGTAGCAGGTGTCAGAATTTCCTTCCTTTTTAAGGCTGCATAATATTCCATTGTATGTATAGACCACATTTTCTTTATCCATTCATCCATCAGTGGACACTTGGCTATTGTGAATAATGCTGCTATGGACATGGGTGTATAATTATCTCTTGGAGACTGATAATAATAATATTAATAAAATAATATTTATTTATTTATTTTGTGGTACGCGGGCCTCTCACTGTTATGGCCTCTCCCGTTGCGGAGCACAGGCTCCAGACGCGCAGGCTCAGCGGCCATGGCTCACGGGCCCAGCCGCTCCACAACATGTGGGATCTTCCCAGACCGGGGCACGAACCTGTGTCCCCTGCATCGGCAGGCGGACTCTCAACCACTGCGCCACCAGGGAAGCCCTAAAATAATTATTTTTAATTATTATAAAAAAATAATATTATGTTATTATTATCAACATTGCTATGATATAGGATCTCAAACCTGGGATGGATCTGAGAAGTAACCTCTTTCGATCCCTCCTTCAGTGCTTGAGTCGGTCCATCCAGTATCCTGCTGAGACTTCTTCCGGCCTTGGATGCATGCCAGGGGTGGGATGAGAGCCCTACTACCTTCTAACACCTCTGACCATCTGAGTGCCAGGAACTGGGGTGGCATAGGGTGGAGGAAAGAGGCTTTGTGGGAGGGATCATGGTAGAGGGAAGTTCAACCAGCCATCCCCTCTGTCTCCAGATGACCCACTAGAAGGAAGCAGGTGGGGGCTTTGGCAGGAGAAACTCGAATCTGATGCTTGGGCCAATGTTCCTCCATGGCAAGGATTAGGAGATGGTGATATTTATCAAGAGAGTCTTGGAGACTGAGGTCTATAAGAATAGATTCCATTTCAACTGACAGGAATTAATCCCTCAACAGTTCAGTGAGGTACATCCGATTTGCCCTATTTTCCAGATGAGGAAAGCAAGGTTTGGGGAGATGGAATAACTTGCTTCCTGGAAGGAAGGGCTTTTTCTCCTTGAACGGTGCCCGGCACTGGGGCTGTTTAAAGGTTATTGGATTGATTTATTTTTGTTTAGTTATATCCCACCTTATTTCAGAAGGGATTTGAAAGATTCGTAAAGAAACATAAACTATATAGCAAGATGGTTGGAGGACTTCCCTGGTGGTCCAGTGGTTAAGACTTTGCCTTCCAATGCAGGGGGTGCAGGTTCAGTCCCTGGTTGGGGAGCTAAGATCCCACATGTCTTGCGGCCAAAAAACCAAAACATAAAACAGAAGCAGTATTGTAACAAATTCAATAAAAATTTTTAAAAAGACAGTAAAAAACAAAGGTTGTGGCCTGACACGGAAGCAGAAGTGAGTCTGAGTTTGATGAAGATGCTTGCCGTGGAGTCTGTTTCCATTAGGACTGTGTTCAGTTGTAAGTAATCTGAGAAACAGAGACTTAAGAAGCGAGGGTTGGGACTTCCCTGGTGGTCCAGTAGTAAAGAATCCATCTCCCAGTGCAGGGGATGCAGGTTCAATCCCTGGTTGAGGAACTAAGATCCCATATGCTGCAGGGCAACTAAGCCCTCAAGCCATGACCACTGAGCCCAGGCACCACAACTGGAGAGAAGCCCGCGCCACAACGAAGAGCCCACGCAATGCAACAAAAGATCCCATGTGTCGCAACTGAGACCTGACACAGCCAGAAAGAAAGGAAGAAAGAAAGAAAGAAAAATATATTTAAAAAAAAAAAGTGAGGGGTTTGTTTTCTCCTATAATGAGAAGTCTGGAGGCAGGTGGCCCAGCCCTGGGGCAGCCTTCTGGGACTTCAGGGAGACCAGTGCCTTCCCTTCCCTGGCTTTTCCATCCTAGGTGGTGGCTTTGGTCATCCTGAGGCACACGGGACTGTTGGCCACCAGGCAGCAGGTGGAAGGGGTGGGGCAGCCAGTACCTGCTCTGTGGGCAGGAGAGAAGAGGGTTGAGTGAACCAGCTACACCGTTGGCCACAGAATCCTAGGTTCTTTCTGCGGGTCGATCACCAGATGGGATGGCCACTCTCTAGCCGCCAGTTACAAAAGGAGTGTTGGTCTGTTATAAAATAGACCAGGAGGCAAAAACAGATGGATGATTTTTTGCTTTGGTCACACTGCGAGGCTTGCAGGATCTTAGTTCCCCAACCAGGGATTGAACCCGGGCCCTGAAAGTGAAAGCGCCGGGTCCTAACCCTTGGACTGCCAGGGAATTCCCCAAATGGGTGGGTTTTTTTTGTTTTTTTTTTTTACAACTGGTAAAGGTTGACTTAACTAGGATGCTTTTAGCTACAAGAAAAAGAGACCTCCACTGAGCGAGGCTTATGAAACGTGGGCTTTTATTATATCCAGCCTGAAGCCCGGAGGTGGCAGGTCCAGATCATGAGCGTCCAGGTTCTCCCACAGGTCTGCTCTGCTGTCCTCTGCGTGATGGCGTCACCTCCTGTACTGGCTCCTCTCGTGGTCCTCAGATGGCTGTCACGGTTGGGGGTGTCACATTCAGACCATCCCGACATCCTCGTTTCGGTCCCCTTCTAAGAGCAGGGAGAACTTTCCTAGAAGCCTCGTGTCTCAGTGGCCAGAAGTGGGTTCCATGCTTCTCCTTAAACCAATCCCAGGTGAGGGAGTGGGATTGCCTTGACCTAAGGCCTCGGGGCGTCCCCAAAATTTGCTGCCCCACGTGTGAATTTAGGTGCCAGGGCATAACGGGGGCTCTGTTAGCAGGGAGGAGGGAAAGGACTGGGGTCAGAGGCGGGGTTGGGATTCTGGTGTCTCAACCACAAATCCGGGCTGCCTTCCATTGTACTGTGGCCCGTGTAAGACCCCCTCCAGCTGCCCCGCTGGTGCGGAAGTCAGGGCGGTGGCCTGCTTTATTCTCTGCCAGCTGCAGCGATGGGTGGACAGTGGGGAGGGGGCGAGAACTCGGGGCCCCAGGTAATTCCATCCCCACTGGGGAGCCCCTGGGACAGGAGATCCCATGGTGGGTAGGGCTGCTGGGGAGAAGGGATGCCCCCCCTCCCCTCAGGAGGGGAGACATTTCTTTTTGTTTGTTCTCTCAAGCTTCTTTTTCAAGAAACACAGGCATATGGCAACGGATGGTGCGGGGGCCGTGTTTGGGTGGTGTGTGTGCTCTTGCCTTTGGCGTGGTGGTAGTATTTTTTCCACTGGCTCCAGTGCCCAGCTGGTACCTCGGGCATTGAGACTTGAGTCAAAGGTGCTCCCCTGGCATCCGGAGAAAATCCAACTCTTTCCAGTGGTGGCTCCTGGCATTACCTATAGGGAAGGGATGGGAGAACTTTCCAGCAAACCCAGGTCTGAGCTCTGTAGAAAGTCTGAACTGAGGAATGTGTGTCCAGGAGGTTGAGGATGTGGACGGGGATTTGTGAGGGGGACGTGGTGAGTGAAGGGGTCCTGGATTCACTCCTGAGGCTGCTGTAACAATTACCATAAACTTAGTGCCTTAAAAAAACCGAAAATTTTTTTTCTTAGAGTGTGGGAGACCAGAACCAGAATCAGTACCACTGGGTCAAAATCAAGGTGTCAGTAGGGTTGTGCTATCTCTAGAGGCTCTCAGGGAGAATCTGTCCCCGCTTCTTCCGGCTTCTGGTGGCTGCTGGCATCCTGTGGCTTGTGGCCGCATCACTCCGGTATTGAAGGCCGGCATCTTCCCATCTCTCCCTGCTCTGTCTTCATGTGGCCTTCTGTGTGGGTCACATCTCCTTCTGCCTCCTTATAAGGATATGTGTAATGGCATTTAAGGCCCACCCAGATAATCCAGGATAATCTCCGCATTGCGAGGTCATTAACTTAATCACATCTGCAAAAGTGATTTTTCCATATAAGGTGACATTTCAGGCTCCAGGGATTAGGATATGATGTCTTTGCGGGGCCTTTTTTGGGCCTACCACAAGTCCTTAAGGGCAAATTTGAGCAGCTGTTCTTATAGAAGGGCTCTCTGGTAATATACACCAACCAGGAAGAGGGGGTGGGTGGAAATTCCCAGCTGACCCCCGCTTCTCTTGCCATCTCAGCTCTGCCCCACACTGGGGGCAACCTTGCACACATGCCTGTGGACACCCTAAACATGTACCCAAGTTCCATTCGCCCTTCCAAACAGCTGCCCCCTGGGGATGCACCTGCACCTGCATGGTCTGCCCTCAGTGTATCAGTTACCTATCACTGCATAACAAATAGCCCCAAACTTAGCAATGTCAAACAACAGTCATTTCTCATTTTAATCTCTCACAGTTTGGGATTTGACTAGACTCAGCTAGATGGTTCTTGTTCGAGGTCTCTCCTACAATTACAGTCAAAAGATGGCTGGGGTCAGGGTTGTCTCAAAGACTTCCTTACTCACAAGGCTGGTGCCTGGCCTGGGAAAGAGCTGGGGCTCCTCAGGCATCTCTAGATCCACTCAACCTGTCCAGCACAGTGGCTTCAGGACAGCCAGACTGCTTATATGTTGACCCAGAGCTCCGATGTTCAGTGTCTCCAAGAGAGCAAGATGCCAGGAGAAACCAAGCGCCCTTTGGGACCTGGCCTTGGAGGTCAGGGTGGCATCTCCAGAACATCTGTTGGTTAGAAGTGAGTGATTAAGGGACGTCCCCGGTGGTCCAGCAGTTAAGACTCCTTGCTCCCAGTGCAGGGGGCCCGGGTTCCATCCCTGGTCAGGGAACTAGATCCTGTGTGCCGCAACTAAAGATCCTGCATGTCACAACTAAAGATCCCGCACATGGCAATGAAGACCCCCGCCAGCCACAGCTAAGACCCGGTGCAGCCAGATTAATTAATTAATTAATTTAAAAAAGTGAGTGATTAAGGCCCATGTTCAAGAGGATGGGAATTGGATGTCACCATTGGATGGGAGAAGTGTCAAAGAATTTGCCATCATGTTTAAAGCCGCCTTGGGTGGACACACCAGAGGAGAGGCCCCCTGGGGGTCCAGGTCGGGGAATTGCTTGCCCAGTGGATTCCAGGGGCCTGAGTGCCCAGAAGGTGGTCTGGGGCAGATGCGGGCTCGTGGCGGGGTGTGTCCTCTTAGGCTTGTAGGCTGCTTGCCCCTCGGACCAGGGCTGGAGCAGGACCTCTGAAGTGCAGTCCCAGGCTCTGAGGTCAAGGGTGGGATTCCTACTAGACAGTCCCAGAACCTGACTGTGGTCTGTGTTGAAAGTGCTTCAGCCATCCGCCCTCCCAACCTCACTGACGACCCTGAGCCACATCGTGCTTGCTAGTGACTCAGGGTCTTTGCCCATGCCACCTCCTGTCCAGAGTGCCCCCTTCCTCCCCACCCACCTTGTTCACGTCTCCTGATTCTTTCAAACCTGCAGAAACAGCGCCTCCCATCAGACACCTTTCCAGGCCTTTGTGTACCAGGCTGGTACTCAGCAGGCCTGGGGTTACACAGGAACTGGTGGTCTCATGGGGGCCCAGACGCCTCTGCATCCTAACTGAAGGAGAGTTGCAGGGTTGGAGGGAAGAAGGAGCTGTGGGTGCCCACACGAGGGGCAGCAGGCCAGCCTGGAGGGTCAGGACATGCCTGACCACAGCAAAGAGTGAGCCAGGCAGAGGGAAGGGTGTCTCTTCTGAAGGGCACAGGGGTGCTACGGCCCAGAAGCCAGAGGTCAGGCATGTCCCGGGGCCTGTAGGCTGGTGTGTTGGGCACCAGAGGGAGGGCAGCGAGGCTGGGATCAGGGATCAGGTCATCTCCTGGTATAGCAGTGACTTTGGACAGGACGGTGACCCCCGAGGGCAAGGTTTGTGTCCTGTTCATCTGTGTGTGTGGCAGTGCTGGGCCTGGGCTTGGGTTGGTGCTTTCTCTCTGACTGTCTCCCTGTGGGGGGAGCCCCAGCAGGACTTGCATCAGCATACTTGCTTGTGCACCTGTGATGTGGGTAAGTATGTGTTGGGTTGCTAGTGCTCACACTCACCTGTGGGTCAGAGATGTGTTTGCCAGGTACATTCTCTCCCCCCTTGCCCCATTCCAGCAGAGGTCACTGAGCAGCCACTCTCATTTTAGTGTTGACACTTAGTGAGTACAACCAACACTTCCCCTTACTCATAGAGTGAATGTTATGTATCTCCAAGCCATGCTTCTTGCCTATGCCTCTCTCCACAGAAATGCGATAGAATACTGTCTGTACATTTGTGTTCTCAGAGAACTCCTATTCACCCTTCAAAACCCTTCTCAACAATCATCAACTCAGGAAAACCTTGTTTGGAAACCCTGACTCCTCCAAAGCTAAATAAACAGAAATTGTTTAAATAAAAGGGGGTGGGGACTTCCCTTGTGGTCCAGCAGTTAAGACTCCGCACTCCCAATGCAGGGGGCCCGGGTTCGATCGCTGGTCAGGGAACTAGATCCCACATGCTGCAACTAAAGATCCCACATGCCACAATTAAGACCTGGCACAGCCAAATAAATAAATAAATATTTGATAAACAAATAAAGGGGGGGAACCCTTTTCCCCCATATCAAGCCTTGTTGCCTGGGTGAGCTTCTCCTCTTATTCTCATTCCATGGTTCTGTAATTTTTTTAATTAACTTATTTATTTTTGGCAGCATTGGGTCTTCGTTGCTGCGTGCGGGCTTTCTCTAGTTGTGGCGAGCCGGGGCTACTCTTCATTGCAGTGTGCAGGCGTCTCATCGCGGTGGCTTCTCTTGCTGTGGAGCACGGGCTCTAGGCGCGCAGGCTTCAGTAGTTGTGGCACGTGGGCTCAGTAGTTGTGGCTCATGGGCTCTAGAGCGCAGGCTCAGTAGTTGTGGCGCACGGGCTTAGTTGCTCCGCGGCATGTGGAACCTTCCCAGACCAGGGCTCGAACCCGTGTCCCCTGCATTGGCAGGCAGATTCTTAACCATTGCACCACCAGGGAAGTCCCTGGTTCTGTAATTTTTTGTGGACTGGTCCTGTGAGCTCTAGGAGGGCAGGCACGGCTGTCTGAGTCATTTCCAGGAGGTGTTAAGTAAACAAATTGGGGTGAAAGGAGGCCCGGGAAGCGTCTCCCCTGGGGCCTCCCCACAGGTGGCCAGACCTCCAGCTTCTGCTGAGTTGTTGTAGGCTGCCCGCCCCACCCCCCCAGAGCACATTGCCTTGGGACTTTGACCCAACTGATGGCCAGGTGGAGGTGTGCTCGCTGTTCTGTCCCAGTGTGGCCTTGCTGGGTGTCTGATGAGCACCCAGTGTAGCCCTCGGGGTTCAACAAATGTGTGTGGAAAGGAAGGAGGGGCGCCCAACACGTGTGCTCCTGATACTGGGGGACCCGGACGCGCCGGCACGTGGGAGGAGGGCCTGGGCTGCTGCAGGCCCGGCCCGTGGGTAGCCCGTTGCTCGCCACCCCCTAGATAGGCTGCTTGCAGGAGTGCGGGTGGCGTTTGTTTCTCAGTTCACCCCCAAGCCAGCAGGGACAAGTGGCCCTCCCCAGCCTGGTGAGGGCAGGCCTCTCGGTCTCACTCTGACTGGTGGCGTCTCTTGTTCTGTGTGTGTCATACACGCACTGTCTCTTTTTTTTACCCGTCCCCATGCTGACACATGAATGCTCACTCACACTCCTGCCTCTTTCAACAAGTACTCTTCAACCTCGGTGGAGACTTGAGGGACTTGGGATTCCCAGTTGGGCCACTGTCCAGGGAAGGAACCTGTCAAAGGCGGCCCTGGGCTCTGGGGAATCTCAGGCTCGCTTCCTGCAGGCCCAGGAAGGAGAAATATACCCTCCTTCCAGGAGTCTCCTTACCTGTGCCTGCCCTGGGGTCCCACGGGCAGGGAAGCAGGGCGCAGGGTGGACCCCCTTCTCTGCCAGCCGGGCTGAGCCCCCCGATCTGTCGCTGCTCCAGAGGGAAGTGAGTTGAAGGCTGCGTCGTGGGGTGGAAGGAACCGGGATCAGTCGGTGTGATCTGGTCTCAGGTCCTGGCTTTGCCACATCCTGGCTTTGGGACGCTTGAAACTCGAAATCCTTCTCTGTGAAATGAGGGTGGTTGTGAGAATTAACCGTGCGTCGGGGCCTAACCAGTCCTGGGCACCTGGGGAGCAGTGCTTCGGCTTCTTCCCTCCCTCCCCTGGGCACCTGCTGTTCTGGCTCTGGCCCACTTTGCGTGTCCTCTGCGTGCGGCCGCGAGTCCCTGGGCTCACGGTGTGAAGGACCAGCGCCTGGGCTCCTGCGGTCCTGTGCACAAGCCCTGCCCTGGTTCCCGTCTGCCCGGCTCCAGCCAGGAGTGGGGCCAACCCACCGGTCTCATCAGCCACCTGGCTGTCCTGTCACCGTGCCTGGGGTTCCACCCTTAGCCCCGTTCCTCTGAATTAAGAGTCCTGCGCCAAGGAGGAGCAAAAAGAGAACGGACCGTGAGTGTCAGATGTCCCTGATCTCATCCTGGCTTCATCACTCACTTGGAGCAAAACTGTGCTGCCTCTGGGACTTGGTTTTCTCACCCTTGAAATGGGCCCAGTTCCCTCCATCCTGCTGCCCTCCAGGGGTGGAGGTCACAGGTGTCAGCGTGCTCGGAAACAGGCAGTCCCAGGGGAGGGGGACAAGAGAGTGGCTCTTCAGCCAGGGAGAGGAAGAGGGAGCTGGCAGGGGAAGCAGGGCAAGGAGGGAAGGGGCGTGGGGGGTGCTGAACCCCTGGGTGAAGGGGGCGTCTAGGATGGTGGGTGGGGAAAGGGTTTTTTTTTATGGGTTGAGCTGGAACGTTTATCTGCAGCCCTGATTTTTTGCCTACACACCCTTCTCCCCTCCCCCCCCATCAGCCCCATCCACTTCTCCTGCGGGGCCCCCTGTCACTGGGGGAGGTCAGGTTCCCTCCAGAGTGAGCACCTGTCTTCCCAAGGCCATGCCCAGGCCATGGACAGCAGTAAGGACAAGTTCAAGGACAGTCCCCCCTTAGCCTCTTAGTGGCCCAGTGCGGGTTGTTTAGGATTGGAAACCCCAGCCCAAGTGCTGTCTCCTCACCCTCTCCCAGGGCCCGGGGGAGTGGCCTTTCTGGGCCTGGCTGCCACGGGGGCCTCCCTCCCGGGGGCAAGTCTGCCTTGAGTTGGGGCAGCGGTGACTCAGCCATGGACACAGCACTCAGCTAATCTGGCTCAGGGACCGGGAAGGCCTCTACCTCTCGGTGGCCAGCAAAGCTGCCACTGTCTGGGCCAGGAATCCTGGACGAGTGTAGGAGGCAGGCGGCGGGCAGAAAAACTGAGCTGCTTGGAAACATCCCCAGAGATCATCCAGGCCCTGTAGCTGACTGCGTGTCAGAATCTCCCGGGGCTGAAAAATACAGCGTCCGGGGCCTGAGGTAGACTTGTCACCTCAGGGCTTCTAGGGGGAGGGCCCCAGGAAGCTGGGAGCTGGACCGGCAGGTGTTGGCGGCAGCTGGGCCACCTGCCCGCCTCACTCACACATGGGCAAAGCCGGGTGATGGGGCAGGTGTCACACAGCAGTGTCCCTGCAGACCGGGGACCCAGATCTTCCCTCCACCTGCCCCAGCTCTGCCTTTTGGAGCTTTATAAAACAAGGTTGTCCCCTCTGGTCCCTGTGTGACCTTCAAACACATCAAGAGCGTGGCTTCCTCCCCTCCTGTGATCTCCTGGATGAAACAGCCCTGCCTTCTCCTCTGGCAGACCCTCCCCCTTTGTCCCCTCCCCTGAGGAGCCCCCAAGCCTGTCTCTCATCTCTAACTGAAATTGGATATTTTGGACCCAAAGGCAGGACCTAATGTCCATGGTTTGCCTTCCTTATTGGTGTCTGTCCTTGTCCTCAGTGGCCGAGAGGGGCCTTTGGGCTCCCGGCTCTGCTGGTCCCTGTGTCATGGGGAGACCAGCCATCCTGCTTTGCCTGGGACTAAGGGGTTTCTGTGCTAAACGCAGGAAGGTCCCGGGCAAACCAGGGCGAGTTGTTCAGCCTGGCTGAGCATCAGCTGTGGATTCGATCGGCCGGTCTTCCTGCTCCCCGCGTCCTGGCAGGTGTGAGGGGTACAGTCCTCATGGAGCATGTTGACGGGAGAGGACCGGGCTTGGTGACAGAGGGACAGATGGACGAGCTCATGCCCACTACCGTCTGTGACGGAGTGATGATATAGCAAGGAAGGCGGCTCACATTGTGACAAGCGTCGAGGCGGTGCTGATGCTGCAGGTCCTTGGGACCACGCTTGGAGGAGCACCTGTGCAGGACACCTGTCTGACCCAGCAGCCTCCCTCATTTTCAGTTCCTGGACTGTTCCTCCTTCGTGATCCAAATACATCCAAAGTTGCAGTCCCCCATGTTACCTTTTTATTGTTGTCAGACCACCCTGCTTCTAGCTTGCAAACATCCTGGCTCCCACCCAAAGTGGCTGACCATCACACTTGTCAGTTCCCCAGATATTTTTGTTTTGGGCCACTCCACGCGGCACGCAGGATCTTAGCTCCCCAATCTTAGTTCCGTGACCAGGGATCGAACCCATGCCCCGTGCAGTGGAAGCTCGGAGTCCTAATCACTGGACGGCCAGGGAAGTCCCCGTTTCCCCGAATATTTGTTGAGTGTCCCTGAAATCCCAGGCAGGTGCTCAAGGCAGTGAAGGTTTGGTAAACCTGACAGCCTCTGGTCTCCCGGGGCCACGTTCCAGGTGGGGAAATCTGGCAGGACGCACGTGAACAGGTCACTTCGGATGTTATGAAGGAAATAAACGAAGGGGTGGGGGCTGCCGCCTGGCTGCTGGGTCAGGGAAGGCGCAGAGGACCTGGTGGTTGTGGGGAGGCCTGATGGAGCGAAGGGGGCAGCGGGAGGAGACGGGGACCGGGCAGAACCTTCCGGGCGGGAGGAGCCGCGAGTCCGAGGCCCCAGAAGGGAGCACACGGTGTGTTTTGGGGACAGAAGGAGGGCGGTGCTGGAACCAGCACAGAGCGGGGAGGGCAGACAGGCCCAGGTCACACAGCCTGCAGCGTGGGGAGGTGACATTCTGCCCGCGGTGGGAACCCCCTGGAAGCTTCTTAGCGGGAGAGCCGCGTGAGACTGGTGTGGCAGCTGCTTGCAGGGGGACCGTGGGGGCAGGAGGAGGGCAGGGAGGCTACAGTGGGGAGCCACTGTCCCCACGTGGGTGAGCGAGGATGGTGGCCTGGACGGGGAGGCGGCGAGAAGCGGGCAGACCTGGGTGCATCCTGGAGCCGAGCTCGCAGGACTCTCGCTGGATTGTTTCAGGGACGTGGCAGAAGAGAGCCGGGGGTGAGGCCTCAGCGTCAGCCTGCATCTGAGCTGATGGCAGGAGAGGAGCGGATCTGAGCGGGAAGCGCGGGCCGTGTTCCGTTTGGGTTGCTTGTTAGACGTTGAACAGGAGACGGGGGAGGAGGTAGCATCTCAGGAGACGGGGGAGGGGACAGAGAAGTGGAGAGTCCCCAGCATACAGGTGACATGTAAGCCGTGAGATTGCCTCGCAGCGAGGGAGGGAGTGGGACGGGGATGAGAAGAGGGCCCAGGACCCTCCAGCGGTCAGCGGTCAGTGCCAGGAGGGACGTGGCCGGGAGGTGGGGCGGAAGCCAGGTGTGTGGCCCTTGGCAGCCCTGGGAGAAGGGTTTGGGGAGGGATGCTCACAGCCCCCTGCTGCCTCTTGGCCCTCGTAGGCCTTACCCCCCCAGGAACCTGGGGGTGGGTGGAAGTCCCTTGTCACTGAGGGCTTCCTGGCCACTTGTGCCTCAGGTCAGGAGCCAGCCACCCATCACCCAGGATGTCACTTCTGATATCCTCTCTCAGGTGACACAGAGCAGCCCTTAGCTGCCTCCAGCCTCACCCGGCCCCTTGTCCTCACTTGCTGGTGTGTGGCGTGTGTGACGGCTCAGGCAGTGGCCTCTGTTCTTGCCATCCACTCCCCCTGGGGACTTTGTCCTGTTCGTTTTTTGGGCACTTGCCTCCTGGTTAACTAGCATACTTCGCGCTCTGTTCTGTGTTGTTTGTTGGTTTCATTGGGTGGTTGTCTTCTCCCTCGTTTTCAGATTAGAAGTAGCCCCACCTTACAAATGAGAAAACGGGGGAATTAGGTGGTTGGTCCAATGTGGTCCTGGCAGCCTCAGGCCTGGGTCTCACTGTGTGCGTGGTTCATGGCTCGTGGCTCCCAGCCCAGCGCTCTGGTTCCCCTGTTCCACCCACAGCCGCTCCAGCCACGGGAGCCTGCCCCTCGCTCCAAGGCCCGGGAGGATCTTCTGCCCTCCTACCCAAACGCACCCAGCTGCCTAGGGCTCGGCCTCCTTGGGCTCCGGCTCCAGACAGAGCGTCCTGGGAGCCCGGACGGACTAGAAGTCAGGGGATGGCCCACAGCCCGGCCCCCTCCTCCTCCGTCCCTGAGTCCCTGGCTCCTTTCTAAATGGATTAGGACCTTTGCCGGAAGGAGCCAGCAGCCGTCTGGGGCGACCGGAGGCCAGGGCTGGCGCGCTGTCTGGTGCCTCCTGCTTTGCCCTGATTCGATTTGGGCTCCAGCAGCTGGGAGGCTGGCAGCCTGAGGCCTTTCTGGAAGTGGCTCAAGGGACTGGGGGGCAGGGGGCGGCTGAGGGGAGGAGGCAAGACTTCACGCGCCCCAGGCAGGCAAACCTCTCAGCTGGTCGTGCAACAGACCTGCGATTGGGCTTCGTGCCACAGAAGGCCCCTGGCTGATGCTTGGTCCATTAGCAGGTCCCACTGGGGCCTGTCATACCCTCAGCATCCCTGATAACGTGGGTTTTGAGCTTTTATTAAAAATAAGGCAACCGGGACTTCCCTAGTGGTCCAGTGGTTAGGGCTCCACGCTTCCACTGCAGGGATCACAGGTTCGGATCCCTGGTCGGGGAACTAAGATCCCACATGCACACAGCACGGCCAAAAATAAATAAATAAATAAGGCAACCTAGGAGGAGAAATACATTTTATAAACATTTCGAAGTGAACCCATACACATTTTGGCCAACTGCTGACCTGGCCAGTTATTTTGTTTTTGTTTGTTTTGTTTTGTTTTAATTTATTTTATTTATTTTTCGCTGTGTTGGGTCTTCGTTGCTGCGCGCCGGCTTTTCTCTAGTTGCAGCGAGCGGGGGCTACTCTCCGTTGCGGTGCGCAGGCTTCTCGTTGCGGTGGCTTCTCTTATTGCGGAGCATGGGCTCTAGGCGCGCGGGCTTCAGTAGCTGCAGCACACGGGCTCAGTAGTTGTGGCTCGCGGGCTTAGTTGCTCCACGGCATGGGGGATCTTCCCAGACCAGGGCTCGAACTCGTGTCCCCTGCATTGGCAGGCAGATTCTTAACCCCTGCGCCACCAGGTAAGTCCCTGGCCTCTTATTAAAATCAGTATTTATGTACAGCCAAGTAGCCAACTTGGGCCAGGACGGAGTCCAGAGCCAAGCTCTGCTGCATCCCTAATTCCTTTGAATGTTTCCGTCTCCGTCATTGGATGCATCTCACCTTGTTATGTGTGACGTGCTCTGATTGCTGTTCCATGTCATCGATTTTACAACCCACTAAAAGGCTACAGTCTGTGGTTTGGACTACACTGAGCTGGACGCTGGGGGTGCAGCAGTGATTGGCAGACCAGTCCCTGACCTCATAGAGCTTACAGTCCAGGGGGCAGAAGACACTGTGGACTTGGCACTATATTAGGTGCCAGGCCCAGCCATCACCTACCCAGGACCTCCGACCCCCAACCCCAGTTACATGCACAGACTCCTTTACCCCCAAGAAGCAGAGAGGGCAGGACTCACAGGCTCCCTCCGATGCCTGCAGCTCTGTTCCCTGATCCCACCCCTGAACTGGCCACCTGGGGCCCTTGCACAGAGCACTAGAAGGTCTGAGCCCGGGGAGGGAAACTGAGCGTTCCTGCCTCTGCCCTCTACCTTCTCCTTTGCTTGGATTGGCGAGGGGACAGCTGCCCCATAGGAAGATGCTGGCACTGGGGCATCCTGTGGGTGGGCCCCCTGGACCTGATTCCTGGGTCAGGAAAGGGAGGGGCAGGATGGATCGGGGACCGAGGGAGGCTGACCTTTGTATCTAGTGGGGCCCAGGCCCGGCTGGGTAATACAGGGCCAGCAGACTTGTTCCCTGCCTGCTGTAGCCCCGATATGACGCCCTGATCTGAGGGCGCCTCAGCAAGGGGGGAGGATACAGCTCTGTCTTCCGGGAACCTCATGACGAGGGGCAACGTCCTATGTTGGGGAAACCTCACCTGAGGTGAAGGGGCCTCTGCCCCGTGGTATCTCTCTGCACCTCTGAAATTCAGTCCTGGAAGCCAGGAAGTAGACCGAAATTCCATGGCCTTGGGGTGGTGGCCTTCCCCCGGGGAGCATGTGACTTGATACACAGCTGTGATGGGGGGCTTGGGGACAGGTGGGAGGCCAGGGACACCTGACCAGCCTGGGCAGGAAGGGGCAGGAGGTGGGGCAATCCGGGGCACCTTTCCAGCAGAGGTGACAATTAAAAGCTAAGGGGGCAGGGCTTCCCTGGTGGCACAGTGGTTGAGAGTCTGCCTGCCGATGCAGGGGACGTGGGTTCATGCCCCGGTCCGGGAAGACCCCACATGCTGCGGAGCGGCTGGGCCCGTGAGCCATGGCCGCTGAGCCTGCGCGTCCGGAGCCTGTGCTCCGCAACAGGAGAGGCCACGACAGTGAGAGGCCCGCGTACCGCAAAAAAAAAAAAAAAAAAAAGCTAAGGGGGCAGTCAGTAGATGCCAAAGGGGCCAGGGAGGGCACTCAGGGAGAACAGAACTGGTGACAGCTGAGGAGCCGTGAAGGATGTCCATATGTTTGGAGGATGGTGACACTTAGAGTGCCTAGAGCATGGGGTATAAGGAGGAGTTGAGGCGAGGGACAAGAGTCTAGACCCTTGAATACCAAGCTGAGGAGTCAGGAGCTAATGTGGGCAGCAGGGCGCTATGGAGGGTGTGTGGGCAAGGGAGGGCCATGGCCAGAGGGGTGTGCGTGGGGAGAGTTGGCGTTTAGGGCCTGCCGGGCACACTGCTTGTGGCTTTGGCTGTGGGGGTGCAGACTCGGGAGACGTGCCCTGAGGCACCCGCCTCCGTTATCCTGCTGTCTGTTCCCACACCTGTGTGCAGGTGCTGTGTGTCCAGGCCTGTCAGAGCTCAAACCCCATCATGCATGTAAGACCCTTAGGTGAAGAAAAGGCCAGCTCTTGATTTGTCCCACCCGGGAAGTCGAGGTGGCCTTGGGGATCCCGGGGGCCTGGCGGGTTAGTGGTGGCATGCCACGTCCTATGGCCCACGGCCACCTCCGCCTCTTCCCTTCCTCCATCCAGGCGACCATGGCCTTGCTGGGAAAGCGCTGCGACGTCCCCACAAACGGCTGTGGGCCTGACCGCTGGAACTCCGCCATCGCCCGCAAAGACGAGATCATCACGAGCCTCGTGTCTGCCTTAGATTCCATGGTGAGGGCCCCTGCCCGTCCCGGGAGGAGCGGGGCAGCCAGCCTTCGTAAGCTCTGCTGCTCACAGGAGCCCTCGCCGGCCTGAGCCTCAGAGTCCCCGTCTGCTACGAGGCCCGTCTGCCGACGCCGGGGGTGGGAGGCTTAAGTGAGGTCAAGTGTGTGGGACTCCAGCCCTCGCCCCCTCGCCCCCTCACCCTGTCTTCGTTTCGTCACCTCTTACAGTTGACGTCCCGTCCCTGGGATGGTCACAAGTCTGCCTCCCAGCAGGCCACCTGGAGGGTAATGCGTCAGTGATTCATTAGAAAGCTGTCACCCCTGTTGTTAAAGCCAGGGCTGTAACTGCATCACTCCTCTGGCACCCTTGCCTCCGTACCTAAACCTATAGCAGTTTATCCCAAATGAGAAAATAACAGGGAATTCCCTGGCGGTCTAGCAGTTAGGACTCAGAGCTTTCACTGCCAAGGGCCCGGGTTTGATCCCCAGTAGGGGAACTAAGATCCCATGAGCTGCACGGCTCAGCCAAAAAAACAAAAAAGAGAGGGAGAGAGAAAATAATAACGTCATTTTCCTGTAGACTTTTCCTGGGGCAAGTTCTGTGATAGAGGGTGGGCAGGTGTCTTAAAAAAAAAAAAAAAAAATTCTGTCTGGCATCAGGTAGCTGCACCCCCTGCATTTTGGTTCAGTGAAGTTGAACTTCAGAGAGGGCAGTACTTTGCCTGATGTCACACAGCATGATCAGTTTTTAAAGTGGGCTCCCAGGGGCAAAGTCTACAGTTTCCCAAGGACAAAGGGCCTCCCTCCAGGCTATTCCAGCTGCAGGCAGCTCAAGGGCTGCTTAGGTGGTATTTGGGGCAGAGGTGGTAGACACCCCTGGGAAGGCCAGCTGGGTTTGACCCCTCCCCTGTACAGAGTGGCCTTCATGAGGAGGGGGGGCCCCAGGAGCTCAGCCCTGTGCCGGTAGCAGTGTCAGCTTGGTGTGGTGGTGGAGGTACAGTTGACACAGGCAGCGACGGCCAATGCCACAGCCACTAGCCACATGTGACAGTCGATATTTAAATTGTAATTTGTGAAAATTAAACAATTCAGTTACTCCATCACACTAGCTTCATTTCAAGAGTTCAGTGGCCACATGTGGCTAGTGGCTGTGGTATCAGACAGTGTAGAAATAGAACATTTTCATCATTGCAGAAATTCCAGGGTCCAGTGCTGGTCTAGAGGGTCTTTCAGAGGGTCCTTGGAGGAGCCAGTGACCCTGTAGCTGTCCTGGTGGCATGAACAAGACAAGCTCCCCCCGCCCTGCGACAAGGCCTTTACAGGTTTCCTAAGGGACCTCGTGGGTGACAGCAGCACTTACTTGGCAGTGACTTAACGCCGGCACCCAGCGGGCCTGGGGCCAGGTTCTCAGGCGGCCTGCAGGAAGACTGGGGCCAAAGTGCTGTCCGTTCATCACCTCCTCCCGCCCAGCCTCAGACCCTTTTCCAGGCATTTCCTCCTGACCCCCATTCTCTGTGCCTTTGGGTGAGTCTACTCCCTGCTGTGGCCTCAGCTTCCTCAGCTGAGAAGTGACCATGCAGCGCAGGGAAGGCTCTCCTCCAGCTCTGCTGGCCACTCCTTGGAAACGGTTGAATCCGTTTATCGTCTTTGTTATACAGTGTTGCCACAAGGCAAGGGAGCAGTGGGGTTTGGTTTTCATCTTAGAGAGGCGGAAATGAACACCATCCCTGCCCCCAGGAGCTCCCGGGGGACAGTCCTGCTGGCCCTGAGATGTCCCCAGCTTCCTCACCGGAGCGACTGCAAGCCGGAGCTGGCACTAAAGGCATGATCACGGCTCAGAGAGGTTGTAGAACCTGTCCTAGATCACACAGCAGTGGAACTGCGATTAGAAGCCAGGCTTCCCGACTGTCCGCAGAGCGCTAACTCAGAAAAAAACCAGCATTTATCAAGCACCGACCGTATGCCACGAGCTTTGCAGGCAGGGTTTTCCCAGTGAAGTAGGCCTGAGATGCTGGTGGTCTCAGTCGCAGGCCCCCTGTGTTAGGGCTTCCTGTGCAGTAGGCCTGCCAATCTCAACTCTGGGGCTGCAAAAAGAACCTCTTTGCCTCATACCCACACGGGATGCCCTGGTTTAGAGACTTTTTCCCACCAGCCGGGCCCCATTGAATCCCCACAACAAGCCCATCACAACTCTGGGAGCTGGGCCGCTTGTCCGCATTCTGCACATTTGGAAATTGGGGCCCAGAGAAGGGCGTGACCTGCAGGAAGAGGCCGATGCAGGATTGAAGCCTGGATCTGTCTGTGCCTTGGTTCTCCTGGGACCCCTCCCACCTCCTCATCCAGGACTTGGAGAGAGCCCAGGACAGGATCATCCCTGAGGCTGGGGCCAGGCCCGAGGCAGGAAGCCCCCCCCAGAGCAAGGAGGAGGAAGGGGCACAGGCCGCGTCCTCCTCTAGCCCCTGGAACCTTGTCTTCTTCCCCTGACCTTGGCCGAGCTCTGTGGGTGTCGTTCGTTCATTCCCACTGCAGTCTAAGACCCAGAACGTCGGGACGGTGACCTCTCCCTGGAGCTGCTGGTGGGATCTCGGGCAGCTGGGAGCTCACCTCCCACCCCCCACAGCTGGCACTGGGGGTGTCCGGAGTAGGGGGTCCTTCCCCCGGCTCACACAAAGCTGGTACTGGGGGTGTCCGGAGTGGGGGGTCCTCCCCCCAGCTCACACCCCTGCTCCCCCGCAGTGCTCAGCGCTCTCCAAGCTGAACGCAGAAGTGGCCTGTGTCGCTGTGCACGATGAGAGCGCCTTCGTGGTCGGCACCGACAAGGGGAGGATGTTCCTGAACGCCCGCAAGGAGCTGCAGTCAGACTTCCTCAGGTTCTGCCGTGAGTACCCGGGGCTCCAGAGGGCCAGTCCCCACTGTCCCCGAGGGGAGGAGCAACACCGGGTGGCCCTGTGTGGGAGGAGGCACTGGGTAGGAGGGGCTGCCGCAAGCTTCCCAATGTGGCGTCGTCAGGGGCGGCCACCGTTTTCGTTGGAGTCACACAGCAGCCCCTCGGCCGATAGAGACTCCGGGCAGGCCAGACCTAGCTGCCTCCTGTGCTCGTGGACAGAAGGGGACACTGTGGCCCAGTTCCTGTGCGGCCCTGATGCAGGGACCCAGTGCACGTGCTCAGCTAATACTTAGCGCCTGTTGTGGGCGACACCCTTTGAGCACGAACTCGCTTATCCTGACGTCAGAGGCTGGCGCTGACCCTGTTACAGTAGCAGAATCTCGGAGCCGCCTCCTGGTGGCCCGTGGGGATGAAGTGACTGAGGACTTGTCCAGCACGTAGGAAATGCTCTAGAAACGGGAGCAGTTAGGGATGATGTGATAAATAGAGCCACGGGCTGGGCCACGTGCTGGGGCTGTTTACTGTTCCCAGCAGGCTCGGGAAACAGTCATCACCGGTTTACAAATGAGAAAATGAGATGCATTGAGTGTAACCATAGGGGACACACAGCTGACGAGTGATGGAGGTGGAGTTTGCTCTTTCGGCTGCAACCCTTCAAAACGGGGGATGCGGGGACTTCCCTGGAGGTCCGGTGATTAAGACTCCACGCTTCCAATGCAGGGGACGCGGGTTCAAGCCCTGGCTAGGGAACTAAGATCCCACATGCTACGTGGCACAGCCAAAAAAAAAAAAAACGAGGGATGCAGCATGGGCACCCCCGGGACTCCTGCCAAGGGGTCCTGCTCGCTCCCGGAAGAGACCAGCCCCAGCACTCAGAGCTGTGAGCCGGGACCCCCGAGGCAGAGGGGTCGTTCTGAAGCCCCCACCTCTTCAATGCTACCTAGGCCGTCAGGGCCCCTCATAAGCAGCCCCGGGCTCTGCACTCTCTCCTCCACGCATCCCTGGTGCTCACCAGGCTGCACTGTGCTGAAGTGCACGTTCCCTGGCTCTGTGTGTCCCTGCTCACCACTGCCTTTTGTCCCTGCTGTTCCCCACCTGGAAGGCCCTCGCTCCTCCCCTCTGCCTGGCAGATGCCTCCCCAGCCTCCAGACTGACATCCCTCCCGCCCCGGCCCCATCGGTGCCCCTCCGCCCCAGTGCCCATGTCTGACTGCCCCCCACCCCTTGCAGCTTCCTGTGCCCTAAACTTCCATCCACGCCTATGCCCCAGCTTAGCGGTGAGCTCCCGAGGCAGGTCAGCTTCCCCTTCATGGTGGATTAAGTCCTATGGGGTTAGAGCCTGGGCGGGCATTCTAGCCCAGAAGTTGGGACTCAGAGATCTTGGGGTTAAGAGCAGGCCCTAGAGGCAGACACCTGGGGCCACATCCTGGCTCTGCCAGCTGCTGCCTGCTGGACCTCAGCCTCTTCACCTGTGAAAGGGGAGGACAGTGCTACCCTGTCCTGGGTCGATCTGAGGGTTAAACGAATTAATACACGGCGAGCACGTAGAACAATGCCTGGCACTTAGTTTACACTCACTAAACACCAGCTGTTGTTTTTCGCACCGTTATTAGCATTTCCATCACCCGACCCTGCCTGGGCCTGGACCCTGGGATCAGCCATTTCTGGGAAAGCTGTTCCCCCCCAACACACACACACCGTGCTGGGGCGTATCGTTACTGGGGTCCAGCCACTTCCCCAGCCAGCCCCCTCTCCCACCCGGCCCTCAAAACCTGTACCCTCTCCAAGGCTGGGCAGGGGGCTGGACCGGTGTAGGGTGGCCAGTGGCAGGGTCCTGTGGCCCTAGATGGCCAGGCTGGGAGCCAGACTGGGGCCTGGGGCAGGTGCACCTGGCTTCCCAGAGCCAGGCAGATCTGCTATTTATAGCACCGGGAACTTGGCTGGTCTATTTCAAGCTTCTCAGGTCCCAGAGGAGAGCACACTCCAAGCTGGGAGGGGCACCCCCAAGCCCTCTTCTCATCCCCTTTCCAATGCAGTGCCTAGCATCTTCCCAACCCAGGGATCCAGGGACACTCCCAGGCCCCCACCCTGGCCCAGCCTGGCATGAACCTGCCTCTTCCCAGACCCTCAGCTTCCTGGTGGGGTCCCCATTGTCTCCCCATTTGGCAGAGCAGAAAACTAGGGCCTCAACTGGTTAATTCAGAAATAGGTGATGGGGGACTTCCCTGGTGGTCCAGTGGCTAAGACTCCATGCTCCCAGTGCAGGGGGCCCGGGTTCGATCCCTTGTTTGGGGAACTAGATCCCACGTGCATGCCGCAACTAAGAAGTCTGCATGCCGCAACTAAGAGTCCACATGCCGCAACTAAAGAGCCTGCGTGCTGCAACTAAGACCCGGCACAGCCAAAATAAATAAATAATAAATAAATAAATATTTTTTAAAAAAGAAAAGAAAAAGAAGTAGGTGATGGAACAGACATTCGTTGAACCCCAGTTCTGAGGCAGCCCATCTGGTCTCTCATGAGAGCTCACAGACTGAGGCCCAGAGAGGGAAGGGACTTGCGTAAGGTCACACAGCGAGTTAGAGGTGAGCAGGGATGAATGCCCTGTGCTGGGCACTGGGAACCCTGAGGTAAGCAGCCCTGGCCCTAGGCAGGGCGGTTGGGGCAGGCCTTACTCACCCACTTATTCTTCCTTCATTCATCCACTTGCACTCCGTGTTGGGTGCCCAGCTACAGGGCTTAGCACAGGGCAGGGACGTCCCAGCTCACTGGGCTGGTGGTGTGATGAGTACTCACCATGGCCCCGCATGCTCTGTGTCCCACAGGAGGGCCCCCGTGGAAGGAGCCGGAGGCAGAGCACCCCAAGAAGGTGCCTCGGGGTGAGGGTGGCAGCCGGAACATCCCACGGTCTGCCCTGGAACATGGCTCGGACGTGTACCTTCTGCGGAAGATGGTAGAGGAGGTGTTTGATGTTCTTTATAGTAAGATCCTTCCTCATTCCATTTGGGGCCCCCAGGCGGGTGGGAGGCCCCAGCCCTGCCCAGAGGAGGAGGCCCCCTCCTGCCCCACTACAGGCCCTGGGCGGAACCTCAAGGCGTGGGTTCCTTCTCTCCCCACCCCCAGCCCTCCCTCGTTCTGCATCCCCAGGCGTGGATCTGCCGTCCCAGCCCCGTTCCCTGAACCACCATCCCTACCACCCCTGCCCTGGCGCTGCTCACTGCTCCCTCGTGCCTCGAAGAGGCCCCAGGCTTGCCCTGGTCTGCTCGCCACCAGCCCAGCTCCCTGCTGTCCCCACCTGCCCTGTGACCAAGGGCATGGTCCCAAAGCACAAGTCTGACCACAAAGCTCTTCCCTCCGCTGCCTGCTCGGGCTCCCTGTCACCCTGGGCGTGGCCTCAGACCCTACCACGGCCCGTCCCCAGCCCCCTCCAGCCACGCTGACCCACCTCCTATTCTCCTGCTCATTCTGGCTTCATTTCACACCTGCTGTGACCTTTGGGCCGACCTTCCCCTCCTCTGTCTGGTGGACGCCGCATTGCTCTCTAAGGCTCAGCTCCAGGAAACCCCCAGCTCTGAGCTGGGTTAAGGCCTCCTCTGGGCACCCACTATGCCCTGTGTCCTCACTCGCCCAGTTGCTCTCCAGGATCAGGGACTGTATCTGCTCTTTCTGCTGTTCCTAGCCTGCACTTCAGAGCCCAGCAACAGCGGGCTCTCAGAGGGTGTTTGTTGAATGACTGGGTGAAGGCTAACTGCCCAGCCAAGTACTACCTTTGGGGTGGAAGAGGGGAGGGGACAGGCAGGCCTGGTCTCCCTTGGGAAGTGTCAGGTTGCAGAGTCTCTGGCCCAGTGGTGACCTTCACACTCCCTGGGTGACCTCATGCGGGTCCCTTCCGTCCCTAAGGGTCCCACCCCATGATTTCTAATTTGCTTTATTCCTTTCTTTGGTTCTGTGGAGCAAAGGTCGGGGTGGGGTGGGGGGACTCCTGTTGTTGTCTAGATGTCAGGAGGAGGCCAAGAGGGGTAGGGGGCCCGGAGGCCCTGGTGGGCATGCTGGCCCGGGGGACGGGAGGACTTGTCACGCGTGGTTGGCTGTGCCTCTGCAGACACTTTTGCCAGATGCAGGGTTCACGCCCAGAGCCCCCTGCACCCCTGCCCACTCTGCCCCGACCCCCCTTGCCTGCCTCGGGCAGAATCAGAGGTGATTATGAGGGGAGGGGCTTCCTTCTGGCTCCAGGTGGGAGGCAGCAGACGTCTGTGAGCCCAGATGCTCGACCCTCCCTCCCCTCCCCCCTTCCCGCGTGCTCAGCAGCTTCTCATCCTGTCTCTCCTCTCTCTTCTGCTTCCTCTCCATTCCTCTCTTCCTTACCTGCCCTCCTCTCCCTCGCTTTCCTTTTCCCTTCCTTCCTGTGGCTGTTTTCTTGCGGTTTCTCTCCCTCACCCCTCTCTCCTCACCCCCTGCTCGCAGCCCTGGGGCCTGCTTTCCCCTCCACCCAGATGCCCAGAGAGGAGAATGGCGGGGGAAGCAGGGAACCCCCTCGATGGGGCAGCCCCAGCCCTCAGGTGCAGGCCGCAGGCCCCTGTCCACAGCCCCTGCCGCCCCCCTCACCGCCGGCAGGGGCTTATTCTGTGGGAGGTTGGCAGTGAAGGGGCCTCTGGGGTCCTGTTTCCCGGGGATCCGGCACCACAGGGCGTCACTCAGCATGGTCCCAGCTCCGGGGCGCGCCCCGTGCTCACCACAGCCCGGCTGCCGTCTCATACTAGGCCCCCTCCTCGACCCCTCCCACAGGCGAGGCCCTGGGCCGGGCCAGCGTGGTGCCGCTGCCCTACGAGAGGCTGCTCCGGGAGCCGGGGCTGCTGGCTGTGCAGGGGCTGCCCGAGGGCCTGGCCTTCCGGAGGCCGGCCGAGTACGACCCCAAGGCCCTCATGGCCATCCTGGAGCACAGCCACCGGATCCGCTTCAAGCTCAAGAGGTGAGTGAGGCAGCCCGCCTGGGAGCGGCCCGGGGCCGGGTGGCTGGACCCCGGGGGCCAGGCCGGGCCGGGCGATGACCTGCTTCCGTGCGGGCTCAGCCGCTCGTGGCCGCTTGTCCTGCCCGAGGGCAGGGGACTTAAGACTCCCACAGGGGACCCTGGTTGTAAGAGCTCCCAGTCCGATGGCAGAGGTGAGGCAGAAACTCAGTCACAGAGCATGCTCTGAGCCAGGTGTGGAGTCACGGAAGTCTTCCCCGGGGGACTTCTGTGTTGCAGAGAGGCTTGGTTGGGGAAGAAATAGCGCCAGTAGCACTCGAGGTATCAGGAACAGCCCGTGCAAAAGCAGGAGGCAGGAAGCCACATCGTGGGTGCTTGCTTGGGTTGCCAGCCGAGGGCTCCATTAGGGACTGACGGGCCATGAGGTCATGGAGGCTGGGCTGGGGAGGGTACCGATCTCTGGGGCAGCCAGGAAGCAGCCTGAGGGCTGAACGTGGCCCGTCAGGGCTCGGGCACCGCGGCCGGCCAGTGCACGAGCGATGCATTAGGGGGTGCGAGACGATCAGCTGCAGCTGAAAGGATGTGATTGGTGGAGAGGGGGCACAGAGGCCAAGGGGCAGGGCCCAGGTCCTTGGATGGCCCAGCCGTGTGGCCCTGGGCACGTCACACCCCCACCCGGGCCTGCACCCCGACCTGTAAAATGGGGACTGGTCATGCATACTTCACGGGCTGTCGTGTTCTGCAGAGGGAGGGCTCGGGGAAGACATACCCCTGGTGGGACAGGTGGATGAAGCTGTCTTGTGTCCTTTCCTTCACCCAGGCCGCTCGAGGATGGCGGGCGGGACTCGAAGGCCCTGGTGGAGTTGAATGGCATCTCCCTGATAGCCAAGGGGTCTCGGGACTGTGGCCTGCACGGCCAGGCCCCCAAGGGGCCACCCCAGGACCTGCCCCCAACCGCCACCTCCTCGTCCGTGGCCAGCTTCCTGTACAGCACCGCCCTTGCCAACCGCACCGCGCGGGAGCTCAAGCAGGAGGCACCCGCCTGCCCTCTTGCCTCCAGTGACCTGGGCCTCGGCCGGCCCGGGCCTGAGCCCAAGGCCCCCACTGCCCAAGACTTCCCAGACTGCTGTGGTAAGCTGCTGCTGGGACTCCCGAGTCTGGGGGGTGGGGGGTGGGGGACAGAGGTCACTCATGCAGGGGCAGCTTCCCAGGGCGGGTCGGGGTGCTCAGGGCTGCAGGGGACACGTCGGAGCAAGGAGCTGGGGCGGGACAGAAGGTGTGGTAGCTCGGACTCAGTCAGACCCCGGGCCTCTGCCCAGTCATCTGTGAACAGTATCCTTGCCTGGGACCAAGAGATGCCCGAAAGGACTCCCAGGGGAGTCTATGGAGGGAGAGAGTAGACATGCTAATCAGGCACGTGCATTTAATGAGCACCTACTACCTCCACCCAGCGTGGATTAGGGGTACTGGAAGCATAAGAAAAGGAACAGCTGGACATGAGAAAGACCTGTGTCCATATTTTGGCCCCTGTACTTAATGGCTACGTGTCCCAGGGCAAATCTCTACCTCTTTGAGCCTCAGTTTCTTCATCCGTAAAATGGAGATGCCAATAGTACCTGTCTCGCTGGGCTGTTACCATGATGAAATGACAGAGCACGTTAGAAATGCACATTCTCAGGCCCAGCCACAGCCCTGCTGAATCTGGCACTTTGGGGGCGGGGTGAGCCCCAGCTGCCTGCAGACTGACGAGTCCACCAAGTGTTTCCGATGGGTGCTCAAGTTTGAGAACCTCTGTATTAAAGCAGCGAGTCCAGTGCTTGGCACAGAGTAGGTGCTTATAAGTTATACTTAACTGTTATTGTTATTATGAGAAGGAGAAAAAAGGACACCCCCTCCCCGCCACAGCCATGAGGGCTGAGCAGGGGGATGGGACTTATATGCCTGAAACAAGTGTCCCCATCTGTAAAATGTGACCTGGGACGTCCTGCCCTCCCCGATCTGCCATTCGGAGAGCACACGCTGCTAAAGGATGTCTCGGGCCTCTGGTCAGGGAACTTGCCTTGAGTTCATGATCACAGGGCCCAGTCCTGGGTTCTCCCTGGTGGGGGAGACTGTTACCCCAGAGCCCCAGCCCGCGCACTCAGGCCAGATCTGGGGAACCCCTCTTGGGGCCCACCTGGAACCTGTACCTTTCCGCTCCCTTGTCCAGGACAGAAGCCCACTGGGCCTGGCGGTCCTCTCATTCAGAACGTCCATGCCTCTAAGCGCATCCTCTTCTCCATCGTCCATGACAAGTCAGGTAGGACAGTGCCCGTGGCAGCACCCTGACCAGAGTGGGGATCCAGGACTGGGGTGGTGCTTATTACTGAAATGGATGTGTGTCCACTGGGTCTTTGTGAGAGAAAGGAGGAACGGCACCACACAAGGGACTTGCGGGTGAAACCAGAGTGAAGCCAATATATAATAGTTACTTATTGCTGCATGCCAAATTGCCCCCAAACGTAGCTTAAAATGACAAGCATTTATACCTTACGGTTTCTGTGGGTGAGAATTCGGGAGCAGCTTAGCTGGGTGGTCCTGGCTCAGAATTTCTCAGGATGTCAGCTGGGGCTGTGATCATCTGAAGGCTCGACTGGGGCTGGAGGATCCACTTCCAGCTCACGCATGTGGCTGTTGGCAGGATACCTATTCAGGGCTGCTTAAGTGTGCTCAAAACGTGGCGACTGGTTTCTTGGAGTTAGTGATCTGAGAGAGAGTAAGGAAGGAACCACGTCTTTTATGACCCAGCCTCAGAAATCACTGTCACTTCTGCCATATCCTACCCATTAGAAGTCAGGAACTTGGTCCAGTTCATACCCAAGGGAGAGAGAGGAATTAAACTCCACCTCATGAAGGAACAAGGGTCAAAAAAATATGGAGACAGATTTTAAAAGTATCACACAGAACAGAGAACCAGAAGGTTTGGGATTCATTTGTACCAAAAAGGGATGTAGTGAGACTTTCCAGCAACTTTGCCTTGTGGAGGTCTCAGCCTCACCTTCAGTGAAAGGTTCTTTAAGAAACCTAGTTTCCTGGGATCAGAATGGAGACCACCACTGCCACAAACAAGCTGCATCCCAGGCAGGGAGGGGACCTGGATGTCCAGGCAGAAGGGCATTGTGGGAGGCCGTGGTGGGCAAGAGATACAAGCAGAGATAGGATCTCACCAGATACTAGCTGGGTGATCTCAGGCAAGTTACTCAGCCTCTCTGAGCCTCAGTTTTCCTACCTGCAAAATGGGAATAATATCTATTTCCGCACATTGTCCTGAGGGATTAACTAGGATATTATACATATTAAGTGCTTAGCACAGATAAGTGCTTAATAAATTTAAGATGTTCCTTTTATAATTTTAATGAACCAAATGATCGCTCTAGTTATTAATATTAAATTGAAGCAGAGGCTTTGGTTTTATGGGAGAGGCCAGCAGGGCTGAGGGTTCGAGGGACTCCAACAGGGCCAAAGCTGGGTGAGACCCCGGGTGCACAGGCATGAGGGTTAGGTTTTCAAGGTCAAGACTCAGGAGAGGCCCAGGATGGACGGGCTGAGCCTGCGCAATAGCTAGGGCCATGGGGGTGGACAGAGAGGCAAGAGGCAGCCAAGCCGTGGGGTCCCTGCTCCGACGGGCCCTCACTTGTACCTCCTGTGTTTTGATAGAGAAGTGGGACGCCTTCATAAAAGAAACCGAGGACATCAACACGCTCCGGGAGTGTGTGCAGATCCTGTTTAACAGCAGATATGGTGAGTGGGCGGCGCGGCCCGTGGTGTGGCCCCAGCAGCGCACCGAGCATCTCACTGTGTGGCAGTCGCTCGTGTTCCCCAGCATGACGGTGGGAGCCATATGCTGGCTTCACGCGCCGTCAACGCAAATGTCATCTCCTGTCTGGGTAGGGGGTGGTTGTGTCAATATTTCCCTTCCAGATTCTCCAGGGGGCAGGACTGATGGCAAAGCCCCAGACCTTGGCTCACCTGTGGGAGGCGGGCCGCTTGGGGGGGCGGTGGCGACCATCCGGGAAAACGGCTGTTGGCCTCTTGTGCCTGCAAGTCCCCCACGCACCACCCTGTCTCCTGCCTCCTCACCTTTGCCCGTGCCGTGCCCCCTGCCCAGCGTGCCCTTTGCACGTATTGCAGGCAGACTCCTACCTGTTCATCAAGACTCAGCTCTTAAAGCTCTGATGGTTCCCTCTCTGTTCCATGTCGCACACTTGATGCGCCTTGTCTGTATCTGTCCCCGTGAAAGCCAGGACAGCACCGGCCCCTCTGTGCCCCCAGCACCCAGGACAGAGCCGAGCTCAGAGCACGTGTCGGCTCACTGCACTGTGGGCAGCAGACACAGGTGGTAACCGGGGCAGGGGTGCCCTCCACGTGGTAGAGCTTCAGCCAAGTGCAAAGTGTGGCCACTCGTTGGCTAGACAGCAGGGGCTGGACCAGATGGACCTGTAAGCCCTTCCCGCTCTGGGTCCTGGGACCCCCGAGTGCCCTCCCACACCTGGTCTCCTTTGTCCCCTCAGCAGTCCTCGCTCACTCTCACTTATTCGCTCAGCCTCTGTTGCGCTCCGTCTATAAGCCCCGCTCAATGGTCAGACGCAGCGTGGCTCTGGCCAGGGTGGGTGGCTGTCAGTCACTGCGGAGATGACGCAGGTACCCACAGATCACTCATCACGCAGGCGTGATGTTATTGAACCCCACTTGAATCACGCAGCCCCTCTCTGGGGCAGCCCCTCTGCACGATGGGACCAAGGGAGGGGGCTGGGGGGAGGGGCACCACCCAGAGCTGCAGGGACAGAGAGGAGGGTCCCGGGCCGCCTACATGTGCGGGTGAGGGGAGAGCACTGCCCTGGGAGTCCACGGACACTCGCTGGATGCCCTGGAGATGGCCAGTCTCCTTGCCTAACATTGGCTTTCTCACCATGAGCAGACCAGACGTGCCGGGGTAGGGCTTCACTGCCCTCCCTGCCCTCCCTCCCCTCCTGCTTGGCTACGAAAAAGCCTCTCTCTCTACTCACAACACTTCTGACAGCAGGAGTGTGGGTTTTCCACGCCACGCAACCCTCCAGTTCTCTGTGGCCACCAGCTGGGGGCCCTACAACTCGATTCAATTCTGACCCTAACTCCCCGGAGTTACACAGACCCCTCCCCAGGTGAAGGGCTCAGTGCCCCAAGGCAGCACCCCACTTCAGACGCCAGTCACAGGTAGTGGGTCCCCAGGGTACCCACACTTCCATCCAATTTGGCTGCACACCCATGTGGTTCCCAGGACCCCCCTCCGCGGGTTCGGCAGTTTTCCATAATGGCTCACGGAACTGAGGGAGGAAACACTTTGCTTCTCTTGACCTGTTTATTACAAAGGATACAGATGAAGAGGTACATGGTGAAAGGTCCGGAAGGGTCTTGAGCACAGGAGCTTCTGTCCCCATGGAGCCTAGGGTGCACCAGCCTCCTGGCACGTGGAAACTCTCTGAACCCCTTCGGTTAGAGTTTTTACAGAGGTTGCATTAAGTGGGTGTGATTGATTTAACCGTTGGCCATTGGTGATGAGCTCAGCCTCCAGCCCCTGTCCCCTCGCAGGAGTGGGGGATGTTTCCAACCCTCTAATTGCGTTTTTGGTTTTTTTTTTTTAATTAATTAATTTATTTTTGGCTGCGTTGGGTCTTCTTTCTTTAACTTTATTTTTAATTTATTTATTTTTGGCTGCCTTGGGTCTTCGTTGCTGCACGCGGGCTTTCTCTAGTTGCGGCGAGCGGGGGCTACTCTTCCTTGCGGTGTGCGGACTTCTCACTGTGGTGGCTTCTCTTGTTGCGGAGCACAGGCTCTAGGCACACGGGCTTCAGTAGTTGTGGCACGTGGGCTCAGTAGTTGTGGCTCGCAGGCTCTAGAGCACAGGTTCAGTAGTTGTGGCACACAGGCTTAGTTGCTCCGCGGCATGTGGGATCTTCCCAGACCAGGGCTCGAACCCGTGTCCCCTGCATTGGCAGGCAGATTCTTAACCACTGCGCCACCAGGGAAGTCCCTCTAATCGCGTTTTGAGCCCCCTACTTTGTGCCAGGCACTCAGACCAACTCTGGTCTCAAGGTGCTTCAGCAAGTGGCTGAGGTGGGTCTGCAGTACACGCAGTGGTGCTCGGTAGTACGTTCGAGTATGTAGTAACGTGCAGGGGTGGGGGCCCTCAGAAGGGGAGGACAGCTCAGAGAAAGGTGAGGTTTCTCAATAGGCTTGGGGAGTCAGGGGAGGCTTCATGGAGGAGGTGTTCTTTGATCCACCCTGGGGCCTGGGAGGCTTGGTCACGTGGGCTTGGTGGGCTGGGCCATCCTGGTTGGGGTGGGGCTGAGCAAGGCCCCGTACTGCAGGGGGCTGTCTGTACCCAAGTTTCTCCCCTCCCTCCCTAGACAGGTGTGAGCAGGGCGGGGAGTCGGGAGAGGGGAGCTGGGGAGGGCTGGCTCTGTCCACATTGGGTGGGTTCTGCCCCACCGCTGCGGGCATGACAGCTGCCAGTCTTCCAGTCTGTCGTGCGTGCTGGATGTTTCCAGAATGTTGAGCCTTTCCTGGAGGTCAGCACTTGGGCCCACCACCATGGCCAAATCCAAGGAGGAGTGTCGGGCTTGGGGTGGTTGAGACCTTGCCCCTCCTCAGGCCAGAGCTCCCTCTGAGCTGTCCCTTCCGCTGCCCTGGGGAGAAGCTGCCGCCCGCCGCCCCGCCCCCATGAGTACTGGGGGTTCCTGTGGCAGGGGTGGGGATGTTTGGCAGCCTGAACAGTCCTGCAGATCCAGGACGAGCAGGTCCTGCTCCTGGTTCGCCCTTTCAGCTACCAGCTCCGGGCCAAGTGGGCCCGCGATGTTGCTGGGGGTGCAGAGGGGGGAAAAAGAAACAGAAAAGACATGGGGGGAGCCCCAGGCTTGAGGAAACCGCAGTGTCTCTGTCACCCGGGGGGGGTTGAGATTACACCAGGGTCTAAGGGTTGTGCATGGCAGCTCCATCCTCCTCTTCCAGGTGGGCAGCAGCTGGAGGCTGCGCGGGCTGGAGGTTTTGTGCCCTGGGCTGAAAAGACAGGCCTAGCAAGTCAGATGAACCCGAGGGGAGGTGGATTCACGTAGACTCGAAGCAGCCAAGAGCCCATCGCTCAAGTGCTGGGGCTGGGGGGTGGCTGGTGACGCTGGGGTTCGGGGGAAGAGACGGGTTTGACGGCTGCTGAGATGGTGAGGGTTTAATTAGACGATGAGCTAAGTGTGACTTCACAGTGAGACCTGGCTGCCAAAGCCTCCAGCGCAGGCCTGGGCCGCATCAACAGAAAAGCAATCTTGGCGGTGCCCCAGGGAGGGCCACAGGCAGGCGACTCTGCCCTGCCCCGGTCCTGGCATGACTGCAGGGGTCCGGCTGTGGGCTGCCACTTGTCAGAACACAGACACATCCTGGCATGGCCCGAGGAGCCAGGCCAGGATGGGGAGGGGCCTGAGGAACAGTGAGGAGACGTGGAACCCTTGGGACAGGTTGGAGTGACCCTTGGGAGAGGCAGGAGTGAAGGGGACACCCAGCTCAGCTCGCCTCCCAGGCCTCGGGGCCCCATGAAAGTACCATCAAGCACATAGTAGGTGCTCAAGAAGTATTTGGTGAGTGAATGAATGAAAAGGAGGAGCTGGGGTGTATGAGTGACTGAAATGGCACAGGACCGCACCTAATGGTTTGGAGGAAAAGAGCAAGTAACCACTTCCTGAGCTCGGGTTCTGTCTACACTGCTGTTGACAAAGCTGTCGGCTTCCAGCGGTGTCTCCTGTCACTGATGAGTGAGCAGAGTGCTGGGCCCCCCCCTGGAGGAAAGGGCACACCTGTACAACTGGGAGCATCTGGCCAAGAGTCCACCTCCAGCCTGGAAGCTTCCCTCAGCCGCTCATTCACTCCCAAATATGCAGGAAGCAGCTACTACGTGTCCTGCCCTATTTTAGGTTCCAGACAGTGAACCAACGCACAGTGAATATGTTTGTAACGTCAGATTATGATAAATGTGGGATGAAAAACAAAGCAGGGTGGGCTAGGGAGGGATGGAGGGGGCTGTTTTAGGCTGGTGAAGTGACATTTGAGCAGATGCTTGAATGGAGAGAGGGAGGGAGGGAAGGGTATGGTGATCTGGAAGAAGAGTGTCTGAGTAGACAGAAGAGCAGGTGCAAAGGCCCTGGGATGAGTGCGCGCTTGGCATGTTAGGGAAGCACCAGGGAGGCCAGAGAGACCGGGGTGAGCAAGTAGAGGGGTGAAAGATAAGGCCAGAGGTGATGGGGTCCTGGTCACGTAGGGCCTTGTAGGACTTCGGCCATCGCTGAGTGGGAGGGGAGCCTATGGGCCTTTTTTAAGAGAGTAGTGATGTATTTGGTGTTTCAGGAGGATCCCTCTGGCTGCTGAGTGGCCAGAGTGGTGCCTGGGAGGTGGGAGGTGGTGATGACCAGGCCCTGGGGCCCTGCATGTCCCGCAGCCTCCATCCCGCGTTCAGCCTTGCCGTTGCCCTTCCAGCGGAAGCCCTGGGCCTGGACCACATGGTCCCCGTCCCCTACAGGAAGATCGCCTGCGACCCGGAGGCTGTGGAGATCGTGGGCATCCCGGACAAGATCCCCTTCAAGCGCCCCTGCACCTACGGGGTCCCCAAGCTGAAGCGGATCCTGGAGGAGCGGCACAGCATCCACTTTGTCATTAAGAGGTAGGGAGTGGGGTGCAGGGGGGCAGGGCTGGGCAGGGGGGCGACGGCAGACACGAGGCAGGGCCCTGGGGAGGCAACAGGGGTCAGGAGCGGAGCGAAGGGGTTCTGTAGCCTGACAGCTGCGTGGCCGCCTCCTCCCGGCCTCTTTTGAGTATTGAATGGAGAAATGGAGGCACAGTGCCTGACCCGAGTAGGCGCTGGCTAAGCTCTCAGAGGTGTTTTCCTGCCACCGAAGAAGACCTGAGGCCTTTGTACTTACCTCCCTTCAGAGAGGAGCCCACCTGAGCTCAGGTGGGGCTGGGCCAGCTTCTCCCTTTCTGCACCTCCCATCGGACTACCCTGCCTGCTGGTAGTTTGTCCACCTTTCCTGTCCTCCCAGGTGGCCAGTTTCCCTGGTGCAGGTGCGGGTGGGCGGGAGAAGGCAGAGCACTATGGACTCTGGAACTGCAGCCCCTTCCCCCCCGGCCTGCTGCCACCCACCCCCCAGGCTTGTCTCCCAACTCCCACAGGGGGCTTTGTCCTCACAGCTGGCCGGACTCACCAGCGAGCGGGCATCCCCAGGCAATGCCAGGCTTCCTGGGATTGCTTCCTCCTAAATAGTTAGAGAGGGAGGGGGCCAGAGGCCATGCCGTCCAGCCCCCTGCCTCCAGCAGCACTGCCTGCGTCGGGCCCTTCCCAGGCATCCATTCTGGGAGCCCGCTGAGGGCGTGGCTCCCAGCGTGTGCACGCGCCCACGCGCCTGCTTCCTTGTTGCCCTAGACTGTAAGCAGGGACGGTGTGGCTCGTGGCTGAATCCCCAGCGCCCACAGCAGTCCCTGGCATGCAGGAGATGCCAGTCCATATCTGTGGAATAAAAAGATGGATGGATGAAAGTGCTTGTCCAAATTTGGACTCAGGCCATCTAACTTGTTAGAGCTTAGGAAATAAACAGGGTGATAGGAGAGAGAAAAATGGTGGGTGGGTGAGGAGGAGACCTGTTTAGGGTGGCCCAGGGGAGAGAAGGTCCCATTGGTTAAGCCAGAGCTGGGAGGTTGAGAAGGGCCGCCTGCACCCAGCTGGGCAGTGTCTGGACAGAAGAATTGACCTCAGTGAGCAGCCCAGACGGCTGGGGTGCAAGAGGGTGGAGATTGACCCTGAGAGCGTGGAGTTGTTCTGAGCCTTGGGAAGGACCTCTGCAGCGTTGCTGGATGCCAGAGCTGGGGTCTGCCCGGCCCCCTGGCTGCTGGGGGAGAACGGACTCTAGAGAGCAGAAGCAGGAGACTGGCGAGGAGGCTGCTGCAGCCGTGGGCCAGGCCAGCGTGGTGGGCACAGGGAGAGAGCGGCTGGGTTGGGGATGGAATCTGAGCGGTGACGGGGTGTGCTGGTGAGTGGACCGTGCAGGTGGGGAGGGGAGTGGGGAGGAAGGGTCACCCCCATGTTTCTGAGTGAGTTCACCTTGGAGGAGATCAGGAGATGGAATTTTCAGAAGCCCAGCTGAGAGGTCAGAAGCTAGGGAGGGAGGTCTGGGAGTTAGAGATGAAAATCTGAGAGTTGGCAGCGTGGGCCAGGAAGGGATCACGGGCAGGAGAGAAATAGAGAAGAGAGGGGCAATTCCCCGGCGGTCCAGTGGTTAGGACTCCACTCTTGCCTGCTGAGGGCCCGGGTTCAATTCCTGGTCAGGGAACTAAGATCCCACAAGCCATGCAGCGTGGCCAAAAACAAAAAAAGAAAGAAAAAAAAAAAAGAGAAAAGGTGGAGAGGACTCAGATGGACTCTGGGATCCCCACGTTAGAGGCTGGGGCCGCCAGCAGAGGAGGCTGAGAGTGGCCAGGGAGCTGGGCGGGCGTCTCACTGCCACCGAGGGAGGTGACTCTGAGAGTCAGCTCTGACTGTGGGGCACGCCTGCTCAGAACCCTTCCCCGCTCCCCCACTCTCCGTGAGCCCCGGTGTAGCGGCTCCCAGGGTACCACAGTCCAGCCCGTCAGCAGCCACCGTGCCCGCCTTAGTGCTGCTCCGCCTTCCCTCCTGTTTCTCTGAACTCCTGCCTCCTCACGTGCCTCCAGCCATCACTGAAGCCCTTTCCTTTGCCTGAAGCTGCTCCCCGCCCTCCTTCCCACCTGTCCTGTCTTTCAAGGCTCACTATTCTGTCTAGAAGCCCTCCCCTGTCCTCAGTCGGAAAGAATTTCCCCCTTCCGCAGCAGATGGCTTCTTCCCCCCATCCGCGTCCCCACCAGCCCCCCATCACCCTGATCACTGGCGGCAGTGGGACCACATCTGAGCCACCTCTGTTCCCTCTCAACCTCTACCAGGGGTCCCACTTGATAAATCATTCTGGAGGTGGATTTGAAATCATTCGAGGGAATTCCCTGGCGGTCCAGTGGTTAGGACTCTGCACTTCCATTGCTGAGGGCCTGGGTTCGATCCCTGGCTGGCTGGGGAACTAACATCCCGCAAACCGAGTGGCATGGTGGGGCCAAAAACAAAATCATTCGGCCTTCTGTCAGGTAGTGCCTCCTGTTGTCTAGCTTAAGTCTCTCTTGCTGCTGCCTAAGTCCTTTTCCTTCAGTTGACTCCTGGTAGCAAGGGAGGAGGCTAGGAGAGCAGAAAGCAGCAAGGGCATCCCAGTGACCCCTTACATTCCTGACCGTGGTGTTTGAGTCCTCACTGTGGCTGACCTTCATCTCCCTCTATCCAAACTGTAGGTCGTTTAACCCTTCACTAGTATTTGCCAGGCGCCTCCTGCAGGCCCAGCCCTTCACTGAGCTCTACTGAGGACTTCACGAAACAGCAGGCACAGTCCCCATCTGCCCCCAGGGGCTACCGCGAGTCATGGGGGGTGGTCACTCCTGCGATGAGTCCTGGGAGCATCAAACAGCATGTTTCCAGGTGTAGACTCGATGGCATCTGAGCAGCAAGCCTGTGGGGCTTCCTGGAGGAGGAGGCTTGGCATCAGGCCGACCGGGCTTGAAGCCACACAGCACGTGAAAACCTTGGCTAGCACTTCTCTTCTGAGCCTCAGTTTCCTGATTTGTAAAAATAGGGACAATGATGCCCTATTCCTCAGGTTTTTCTCAACATAGTATGAGGAGGTAGACATAACATACCTGGCATGAAATAGATGCTCAATAAACGCGAGTCTTCTCCCTTGACCTCATCTCCTTCACGTAGAGAGAAGTAGTTAATCAGTGCTGACAACCCGGGTTCGAATCCTGGCCCTACCATTTTCCAGCTGTGTGTCCTTGGGCAAGTTACTTAACTGCTCTGCCTTACTTTCCTCGTCTATAAAATGGGGCTAATGAGGCAAATTCCCTGGTGGTCCAGGGGTTAGGGCTCTGCGCTGCCACTGCAGGGGGCATGGGTTCGATCCCTGGTGGGGTAATTAAGATCCCACATGCTGCACCGTGTGGCTAGAGAATAAAATAAAATAAAATGCGGCTAATGATTGTTCAGGCCCCACAGTGCTGATGGGAGACTACATGGATGTGAGCAACGTGCTTAGAACAGAGGCTGCTCCTTTCTGAGCCCCAGTGCATTTTCACTGTTGCACGTCCCAGCCTCGTCAGGGAGACATTCGAGATCACATCTGCGATCGTCCTAGCAGAAGGGAGTCAGAGAACAGAGAGCTTAGGAAGCAGCCAGGAGGGGGAGTTGCCACCCCAGCCCAGGTGTCTGCAGTGCGGGGGAGGTCAGGGTGCTCTCCTGACAAAAGGGAGAAGCCCCTCGACAAAGCCTGTGGGTCTTGTTATTAGTGGAAGGGGGCTTCCTGGCCCCTGGGTCCCCAGTCATGCCCAGCCCTGACCCCTAAATCCCCGGTTTCTACCAGGACACAAGCCCAGAGCGAGAGGCTCTGAGTTCACATGTGTCGGTTCTACCTAAGGGAGGACTTCAGAGGGAAAAGTGTCTGGAGGGGGTCCTAGAACTCTGCAGTGTGCAACAGCGACCCTTGTTCAGTGCTCATCAGGTGGGCCTTCCAGGCCGGGCAGCCCATGAGGGCGTCTGTCACAGCATCGGAGCCACGTGAGATCAGACTTTCTCCTTGTCATCCGTCTCCCCGCTCCCCGCCCACCAACTCCACTAGGAACTGCAGGCCAAGGTGTCACACCCCCTCCCTTGTGCTCCCTGATAAGTAAATATAGCCATAAATAATAAAACCTGCTGTTAACGCTGGGAGCCTCCCCGTCACCGGGTGGAGCTGAGGAAGCGTGCCTCAGAGCGGAAGCCAGTTCTCTCCAGAATTATGCCCTGTGGCCGCTTCTCGGCCTTGGGGGACCCAGACGAGCATGAACCTCCAGGAACAGTGGGGGAAGCTTGCGCCTCTCAGAATAAGAACAGGATGCCGTGCCTGGGGTCTCACCGCCCTGGTAACCCACACGCTCTACCTTCTGTCACTGACCTTTTCGCCTCTGTTTGAATTTCCCTCTGGGCCCGGCTTGGGCACTGTCGGCCCCCTTGTATTTGGACTCAGACAAGCGGGACTTCGTTTTTCCCATGTCGCCTCTGGGGGTGCCAGTTTAGGGGCCAAAGCCCTGTCCCCTTGTCCAGCCGCTCCATGGCACGCAGGCTCTGCTGCAGGCCCCCCAGACCAGCTGCCTGAGGCTCCCCAGCCCGCTGGGAGCCACCCTGGTGGGGTCTGGGAGCAGAGCAGAAAGAACAGCAGCCCTGCAGGTAGGCAGCCAGGTGATCCCAGCTCCCTCGCTGACCTTTACTCCATCCTCGTTTTCCAGGAATAAGAACTCCAGGTGTCTTATCAGGATGACTCAGGAGTCCCCAAATGGCCCCTGGGCCCCTAGCCATCCCCCCTCCAAGCCATCCCCCCTCCAAGCCATCCTCTGCGTGGTGATGGAGTGATCTGAGGGTGCCATGCCCCCTGGGGGCTCCCCGTTGCCCATGGTGTAGAGACCACATGCCTGGGCACAGCACGGAAGGCTGGCCACCTCCCACAGGACGCCTCCAGCCGGCCAGATGGAGCTGCCAGCCCTCCGTGTGCCTTTACCTGGACAACCTCTCAGCCCTCCCACCTGGGCTCGCCATCCCCAACTCGGTGAAGTCTTTCCTGACCCCCTCCCTGCTTGGGTCCCCTTGGCTTCTGAGACAAACCGGAGCGGTCCCGCATGTCACGCTGTGAGGCTGTGATCTGGAACGCTCCCGGCTTGTGCCGCCGACAGAGAGCTTCCTGGGAGCAGGGCCTACCCCTTGCCTGTCGCTGAGACACAGGGGGTGGTGGGTAAAGGTTGCGGAGCCCCGGTGGGGAAGGGGTGTGAGTTATCTGCCAGCTGTGGCCGAGGAGAGCTCAGGGCCGGAGGAAGCCCCGCCTCCCACCCTGGGCTGTTGAGATGAATAGGTTGGACCCTCCGGGACCCCCACAGGGGCTGGCCAGTGCCTTCCCTGGCTGCGGAGAAATGGTTCGGGATGTCTGGTTGTTTGGGGGTATCTGGCTGTCCCGGACCGTGCCCTCTTCTGCCCCCATGTGAGGCCAGCCCGGTGCCCAGGTCTGCAGCCATGCATGTGGGACTTGAGTGACCGTCGCTGAGGGGACCTGGAGGCCGGCTCCCCTCTCATGCCCATCTCTCCTCTCTCCCCAGGATGTTCGATGAGCGAATTTTCACAGGTATGTGTGGGTACCGTCTAGTCTGTTCCGAAGCCGCCAAGCTGATGCCCCCAAGAGTGCTTCAGCTGCCACCACACCGGACCCGAGGGAGCCTGGGTGTGGCTTCTGTATCCGGGGGCCCCAGCTCCCAGGCGCAGACAGACTGTCAGGACCTCCCCTCCGGACATGGGAAGCCCTGGATGGGGAATAATAAAGCTGACATTTGCTGAATTCTAACATGTGATGGTTACTCTCCTAAGCTGTTAGCATATTTAATTTTAATTTAATTTAGTTTTCAACAGTCCTATAAAGTGGGTTCTGGCTTTTTCCCTGAAGTCTAGCTAGTGAGCACTGGGGTCTAGATGCAAACCGAAGTGCCCAGGCCATGACCAGTGGGTGGCCTGCCTCTCAGGAGGAAGAGGCGGACTCTGCCAGGTGCAGCAAAGGGAGCACGGATCTTGGGGTGCAACATATCTGAGCCCCAGTACCAGCCCTACCTCCCCCCAGCTTTGGGACCTTGGGCACGGTCATGTGGGCCTCAGTTTCCACATCTGTGAAAAGATAAGAGCACCATCCTCTGGGTTCCTGGGATAACTAAATGAGAGAATGGTCCCATGGTACAACCTTGGGAGAGACTCGGTCCCTTTCCCAAGGGCTCCCTCAGCCCCAATAGCATAGCCCCTGTCCTGAGGTCAGCACAGCCGTTTCTGGCTTCTTCCTCCTGCCAAATCCTCTGAGATCCCCGTCATCCTGATTCCTCATCCCAGGGGAGGCATCTCTCCCTGGACCCCTTCCTGGCTTGGCTGGACATGGAGGCCACAAGAAGGAGGGACAGAGGCCAGACCACACCTGAGGGGTGCCCCCAGGAGCTTCCCCCAGAGGCCCCTGCTGGATGCCCCGCAGGCAGAGGAGGCTGGAGAACCTTCGCCTTGACCACCCTGCCCCTCCCCGGCTCTCCCCCCAGGGAACAAGTTTACCAAAGACCCCACAAAGCTGGAGCCAGCCAGCCCGCCCGAGGACATCTCTGCGGAGGTCTCCCGTGCTGCCGTCCTGGACCTGGCTGGGACTGCTCGGTAAGGCCACAGCCCGGCTCTGCGCCAGCTCTGCAGGGAGGAGCGAGGCCTAGGGCTGGCTGGAGGATGCTGGGCCCAGCGTCTCATTCCACCTGGACACCCCGCACAGGGTTATCCCGCACAGGCACCTGTACGCCTCACCCCACTGTGGGCCAGGGAGAATCTAAAGGGACCCAGAAGGAGAACAGAGATTTTACCAATTTTCTTCCACCTGGAGGATTCTTGTCACCCCCTTGGGATCTAGCCATACGTTATCTAGTCTCAAAAGCCTTCCCTGGCACCCAGACTAGGTCAGGAATCTGCCCTGCATGTCCACGAGGCCTCGCACTCAGCTCATGTACTGGTCGCCATTCACCAGTGCCCCCCACCCAGGCCCTGGGCTCCTGGGGGCCAGGGACGGGCCATCTATCCCGGAATCCCCACGTCCAGCCCAGACCTCCCCAACTGTTCTATGAATGAACCGAATCCTCCATCCCAGGGTCCTGCCCAGCTTCACTCCCCAAGCCCCTCCCCAGACTCCTGAACGCTCTCCAGGCGGGTGGTCCCTACAGCCCTCAGTGCCCCCAACAAGCACTGATCAAACCCCCACTGCACTAAGTGGTGGGGCTCCTAGACTGACCAGTCCCAGGCCTCAGGAGCTCCCAGCTGGTGGGCAAGGTGGACGCCCAGCACGTCACCCCAGGGTACAGATCAGGAGCTCGGCTGGGGCAGCCAGGAGACTGCTGTCCGGGAGACGGGGCACTGGGGGTATTGCTGGCGTAGCGGGGGAGCGGCGTGGATCCCGCTGGGATGGGAGCAGATGTGGTCAGGGGTGCATTTTGAATTGGCAGCCGCCGTGGGCCCCTGACTGCCTGGAGGGGGAAAGCTGGGGCTGATGCCATGTCATTTCTCGGCTTCCTTCCCACAGGTCGGACAAAAGCAGTCTCTCCGAAGACTGTGGGCCAGGTGAGGAGCTGGACCCCACTGCGCGTGTCTGGGGTGGGAGGGCGTCCACCAGCCCCACTCAGCAGCTCTGGGGAGGAGGCCGGCTCAGAGCCTGGGTATTCATGAATGTCCTCCGTCCACCCCTGTCCCCTGACCCTCCCCCAGGCCGCAGAGCATGCTGGGAGCTCGCTGGGGGCCGGGAGGGGCAGGTGGGATGTGGGTGGCTTTGTGGGAGACCTGGATTCGGGTATCACCTCTGCCTCCACATCCTTGGCGATGCAGGTCTCAGTTGCCAGGTCTATACGTTGTATCTACCTATAGCTCAGACACCAGGGCTGACATGACTTTTCTTGGCACTACTAACAAGTCACAGACAGGAGAATGTTCAAGAATGACTCCCCTGCCCGGCCGAGCTCACGGCCACACTTGACCAGATCCCTCGTTTCCCCCCACAGGAACCTCTGGGGAGCTGGGTGGGCTGAGACCCATCAAAATTGAGCCAGAGGATCTAGATATCATTCAGGTCACTGTCCCAGGTAAGGGCTGATCCTGCCACCCCCGCCTGAAGGTACAGGGGTCGAGCACCACCGTGTCCCCTCCCGGGCTGTCCTGCTCTGTCTCTGGAGCCCCTGCCCCGGCCAGGAAGGGGTCGCCAGGCCGCTGTCTCTCTGGTCTGATCGTGAAAGGCTGCAGCGTTGCGTGTGCTTTCTGTAGGCACATCTGCCCTCTGGGCTGGGGGTCCGGTCTCAGCTCCGACCTTCCTAAAGGTCCCCCCAGCCTTCACCTCTCTGGCCTGGCTTGCCTGGGATTTGAGAGGCTGCAGGGGAGAAGAAAAGGTCGGAGTAAGAGGATCTGAGTCTGACTCCAGACCTGGGTCCCTCTGAGCGTCAGTTTCCGCATCTGTGAAGAGGGGCATGTACTTGTCCTCTGGAGGCTCAGTGTGGGGTAACCACAGGCTCCAGGCCCCTTGGGTCCCTGCTGTCCTCTGGCACAGCTACTCTCCTTCCTTAAGGGTCCTGCTCTGTGGGCACGCTGAGCTGGGAGGTCCCTGAGGGACCGTGACGGGGTGGGACAGACAGAAGATGCTGTTGTCATTTGGAGTTTTGCCTCCAGACCCTTCCCCAACCTCTGAGGAAATGACAGACTCGATGCCTGGACATGTGCCCTCGGAAGATTCCGGTTACGGGATGGAGATGCTGACTGGTAAGAAATGGGCTGGGGACCCACCTCCCTGGGATGTAACAGGGAGAGGGGTGGGCCAGGAAGCCTCTAGACTTTTCTTGGTATTGACTGTCCCCCTTGGAAGAAACTCAGTATATGCCTGGCTCCCCCATCCCGGCCAGGTTCCTTTCTGAAAACTTGAAATAGGCCTTGAGTTAATATTAAGTCTGGTTACTCTGTCTTTCCCAGGAGCTCCCATTTGGATAAGTTTGTTTATTTAGTCAGTAACTATTTATTGAGCACCTACTATGTACAAGGTCCCGTGCAAGGTGCTGGGGACAGAGCAGTGAACCCGACAGACCAAAGTCCCCGCCCTTGTGGGCTGACATCCCAGTGCAGGGAGACAGGTAATAAGCAAATCAATAAGAAAAATAGGGGAATTCCCTGGCGGTCCAGTGGGTAGGATTCCAGGCTTTCACTGCCAGGAGCCCGGGTTTGATCCCTGGTCAGAGAACTAAGATCCTGCAAGCTGTGCAGTGCGGCCCCCAAAAAAAGGAAAAAAGAAAAATAGAAAGTCAGATGGTGGTAAGTGCTATAGGGAGACACAAAGCCAGGAGGGGAAGTATCAGGGGCAGGAGGGGTGGTTATTACAGGATTTGAGTGGTCAGAGAGGACTTCACTGAGAAAATGACATTGGAGCAAAGACCTGAAGGAGGTGCGGGCAGGAGCCGTGTGGATATCAGGACAGAACTTTCCAGGCAGAGGGAGCAGCATGGGCAAAGGCCCTGAGGTGGGCTATGCCCAGCATGTCTCAGCAACAGCAAGGAGGCCGGGTGGCTGGAACAGAGTGAGGTGGGGAAAGGGAGGTGCTGGGTGAGTTATGCAGGGTTGTGTACATCAAAGGAAGGACTGGAGACTTAACTCTGAAGAGACAGGAACCAGTGTGGGGGTTGGCGCTAATGGAGTACACTTTAACGGTGTTTACTCTGACCGTGGAGCTGAGAACAGACTGCAGAAGGTCTGGGGACAAGGACAGAAACAGACTCTGACGATAATTTAGGCAAGAGGAATGGTTGGGCAGGTGGATAGCAGCAGGGAGAGGGTCGGGTTCTGTGTGTTTTGTTTATGAAAGTTTATTTTGGAAATGTTCAAAACCACCCAAAGTTGAAAAGAATAGCTTAATGAATCTCACATGCCCAACGCTCAGCTCCAGCCATTCTCAACAGATGTTATTATTGATAATAAGAAGTAAGAATTATTACACGTGGTTAATGTTTTTAGAAAGTGAATCATTATAGGACTTCCCTGGCGGTCCAGTTGTTAAGACTCCGCGCTTCCACTGCAGGGGGCGCAGGTTTGATCCCTGGTTGGGGAACTAAGATCCCGCGTGCCGCGTGGCACAGCCAAAAAATAAAAAAAAAAAATTTTTTTTAAGTGAATCATTATAAAGACAAATAGTATGTAAATTATAGAAGGTTTGCGGACATGGCAGAAAACGATATTAGTACTTAGATGATTTGAGTTTGGAAGGCTGTGTAACAAGGGATGCAGGGCCAGGGCAGGAAACTTTAGGAAGATGGCTGGAATTCGTTTCCCTTGCCTGTGATGTCTGGTGTGGGCTTGATTAGGAGGGGAGAGGGGTGGGTATTGCTTAAGGATACTGTGCAAAAGCGTAGTAGGTGTATTTAAATGCACAGTGTGAAGAAACCTCATAATGTTCAATGTGAAAAGCAAGTGCAGAAGGATATAGACAATATGGCATTTCTGTAAGTTTGGAGACGTAACAATAGTATTGCTAATGTTTTATTTTTAGAAATCGTGTGCAACTATGACAAAATGCTAATGTGTATTCATTCCGGCTGATAGGTCCATGAGTGTTTGTGGTAATATTCTGTATGCTTTACTGCACTTTTTAACGTTTCCCCTACCAAAAATAAACAAGTGACTGGAAAAATAAATAAGAAGGTTTCCTACAGGCCCAGATGGGTGGTGCCGCGTTAATTGGTGACAGGATAAAGGCAGAATCTCTCTGCTCCTCGTCTGCTTCCGTCTTCTCTGTCAGGGAGAATGGTCTGGAAACAGGAAAGAGTGAGGAGGACCTGGGAGTCCAGTTCGATAAGGAGATATAAAGGGTCCTCGGAGCTGCTGTGGATGTGTGTGATCTATGGATAATACCTAAGACGTGCATAGGACGTGAGAAGTCCCAGCGGACACAGATGCGGTGACAACAGAGATAGACTTGGAGATGAGGTTTTGCCCCAATTGCAAACAGGTGGACCGTGCGTTAGTCCCAGGCACAGTTCTGGAACAGATTTCTACATGGGCGACTGGGAGCCATCAGAGGGGACCCAGTGTGGGGTCATCCACGGGACGGAGTTGGCTCATACGACATCGAGATCTCCAGAGGACCCTCCAGCTGCGGAAGCTCCTCATGATTTTTATAAACAAAAGGGTTTTGGGCTTCCCTGGTGGCGCAGTGGTTGGGAGTCCGCCTGCCAATGCAGGGGACGCGGGTTCGTGCCCCGGTCCGGGAAGATCCCACATGCCGCGGAGCGGCTGGGCCTGTGAGCCATGGCTGCTGGGCCTGGGTGTCCGGAGCCTGTGCTCTGCGGCGGGAGAGGCCACAGCAGTGAGAGGCCCGCGTACCGCAAAAAAAAAAAAAAAAAAAAAGGGTTTTGACTCTAAATGCAGTTTTAAGTATTGTTTTCAATTTAAATAAAAGTTATTTGAATTTCAAGCAAAAAAAGGGAGGGCTGCAGGGGGACCCCAGCCTCCACACGGGGAAGGTTTCCCCTGTTGTCCTGGAGGGCTTGGTCCTTCCTCAAACATTTGTCAGTTAGTTGGATAAAGGGGCCTTAGGCAGCAAGATTATGCAATTTGCAGATCCTTGGGGAGGAATGGTCAGTCCATCCAAGAATGGTGTTCCCCATGGCCTTGACAGACCAGAACACTGGGCTGAAACGCACAAGAAAAATTCACAGCCCCAGGACGTGTGTCATGGGTTGTGTTCGTGGGGCCCAGTCTCTGAGATGGAGTTTAATGTGTGGGGTTTTTATTAGGGGCTGCCATTGGGATCAACACCTATGTAAGGGAGGGGACAGAAGCACAAGGGGGACGAGGGGGAAGGCAAGCCATGATCTGGCTGCAGCAACACGTCCACCAACCCCACGGGGAGCTCGGAGCCAGAAAGGCCCCTCAGAGTTGCTCCCAGTTGCACTGGATACCCTGGCCTTTATACCTCCACCTCAATCAGTCAGGAGATGCGGGCCACCCTGGAAGGGCAGTCCTTGAAGGGGCAGCTGCCCGCTGACCACACTCCCTGCTGCTAGGCCAACAAGCTCTTCCTTGAAGGGGATCTGAGTAGTCAGTACATCCCAGTACCTGCCACAGAAGAAGAGACAGACAGTAAACAAACGCATGCAGCCACAGAGAAACAGGGGCTTGAACAAAGGGGCATCTCTTGCACCTTTTAACTGAACAGAACTTTGGCTGAGCGCATGGGGAAATGGGCACAGACCTGGCGCTGGTAAGAACGCAAATGGGCAAATAGCTTTTTAGGGAAATGTGTCAGCCTGAAGAGCCGTAAAAATGAGCACCCCCCCCCCCCACGTCCAGCAGGAACCCGGTCCGAGGAAATTGTCTGAAATGTGAAGTGTTTTCTGCACGGAGATGTTCGTGCCAGCGTTAATGATGACCATGCAAGATTGCAGCAAGCTCGTTCAGCTGTCAGGGAACTGTTAACGGTATCCTCCCGATGGACTATTAGCCACTAAAAAGAGGCAACGAGGGAGACTGTAGAAGACACAAAGCTGATGGTGTTTACAACTGTGTTGAACACATGATCACTGTTTTGGAGGGGGAAAATAT